>NC_133592.1:9441181-10042189 GCF_964106895.1 Numenius arquata
AGCAAAGTATATAAGCACATACACACACACGGTCTATAACCTCTGAGATCAAAGCTCCCTTAGCATTGCAAGGCTCTAACAAGTTGGCAGGTACCCCTTTTAACTCCTACTCGTGTACGGACAATTGAAGGATGTTCACATCCATAAAGCTAATGTGTAGATCATAAACACATAAGTGGAGAGGCGAATGAAAGACAGGCTACTCTATAGTTAAAATTTCCCTTTCCCTGAGTTTAAAGAAAATACTCACAATGCATTGGCATTCCTCAACGGGTGATAATTGAGACTCGGGAGGGGTTGACTCACCCTGGCCTTCTGCTTCTCAAGGTGTCTGCCTGAGTGGCATCCCAACGCAGGGGAGATACTGGCCACAGCCCACTGTGACCCAGAAGAGTTCAAAGAGTCTTTACTAGAATTGCTACTTATAGGATCCAAGGTAGTTGACTTTCATCAGGTACTTTTCCACTCCGGCCCAGCTTGGACAATGGAATGTTGCGGTACTTTCCACTGGTTACAGAAGCCTGGAACTTGCTAGTTCTCGGGGTCCTAGTATCCCCCTGCTCTGTGGCATTGATCCATATATTGTCAGGAGTGATCGATTATAGTTATTATTGTCAAATGGTAGGAGCCATGGGAACAAGGTACACTAAGGGGTTGCCATAGTGTTCTAGTTCGCTGCTCTCCACCTTTTCTTTCTTTCATCTTAGACCATTTTGTGTCGTTCTGGTCCATTGTATTATTATGTGGCCCAGGTGGGGAGAAAATTGTGCCAAGTACCAAGAGGCCTAAAAGGAAGTGGGGGGGTTGCACCCCACACTCCCTAAGACTCTCTGTCCAGGTTAAAGGAAAAAGGTTGACTGTAATGCATGCAGTAGCTGTACTCAGCAACTTAAGACCTTAAAGTTATTTTTCTCCCATTCTACAGGAACACTGGGCTATTAATATCCTTGACTGAAAAGAGAAGCTTGGATACCTGGGTTTGGAGCACTCAAGGATTATCTTGGATGTTTTAAGAATCACAAATACCTGCTTTAGACATTTTCCTTGGAGGAAAACCTCCTCACAGCCTTGGTGGTGAAAAGCAAAAGCCCAGCCTATATCCCCACACCTGAATAAGAGAATACCCTTCCCAGGAGCAGGAGGTGGTTCCTGTACCCTCCCCACACCAGGAAAATCAACATGTCCCCACAGAACAGAGTGGAGTAATGGGGACATGCTGAAGACACTTGGCTGAAATTGAAGAAATTTTAGTTAAATTGGCTCCTACACAGACTTTCGTGTGAACCCAGGACAGCCAATTAATTTTTCTGTGTTTAAGATTCTTGTCACTAACTTGCCCTTTCTTTCCCCCAGCCTTTGTCCCTCTTTCCTATTTAGGATATAAATTCCCCAGGACACTGAGTGCCTCTTGCAAAACCCGTGTATGTGTTCAGTACAGCGGGGCCAAAAAGGTGACCGATGACTTCAAAAGCAGCTCTGACACAAACAACAAATTTCAGCTGCTAATGTTAAAAGCAAAGGTATTTACTACAGAGAGGCTTTAATCCTGTACAAAGCTGGTGCCGCGGTGTCAGATGGCCATACATAGATAGCACAGATCATCTGTGCTCCGGCGCGAGGAAGCTGCAGGAGATGTCTCTGCAGCGGGAGAGACCTCGCTCTGTGTGTGCCGCTTGCTACCAGCTCCAGGGGACGGCTCTGCCCTGCCCAAGCCAAGTTATACAGTTGCCTCCAGAGCCAGTGTGATAAATATTCTCTTCCCCCCCTCTCCCCTGCAATGAATAGTAAAGCAGCCTTTCTGCCCTGCTGTGAAAAGAACGGACATCTCTGGATATGTGCTTATGGAAGAGCTGCACTGGCATGTTTGGAGCTCCTCCGACTGGTCAGGTAAATCCATCACTGACATGTAAAAATGCTGCCCAAAAGGATTAGTTATTATTTTGCATATCTTGGCAAATGAAAACAGGCTAACGTCAGATGACCCTACTATTAGTTAAATGCCATTCTTTCTCCTTAGAGAGGCGAGCTGAATTTGCAACTTGGGGAGAATGAATTATCCACAGCACTACCCAGTGCAGCACTAACACCCACGGCAGCTGCCCACAGCCACGTTGAGCCCACCAGCTATACCTGAAAATTAGCTTTGAAGGGTTTAGAAAATGTAGAAACTGCCTTTCACGAGGCTTCTCTGCACAAGCCTCCGAGCATTTCTATGTGTTACTCCCCACCGTAGCTCAGTGGCTCTGGGGAGGAGCTGGGAACATCAGACCAGAGCTGTGAGACAGCAAGAGGAGGTGGTGTGCATAGAGAAAAGGGCTTTTGCAGCTTTGGGTAACAGTCCACCAGACAGGGATGGAGAAGGGCTGCTGTCTCCTGGGGATTTGCAAACTCCTCCAGAAGAGCACACGTCTCAAACTGCTCAGCTCCAAACAGGACGAACAGTGGGTCAGGGTGTCCCCTCTACCTCTCCGGCAGGAAGATGAGTTCCCGTCCCAGGTCTGGACCTTGAACAAGTAGCACTGCATCCCTGTTGATAAAGAAAAGCTCACAATATTTGCTTTCCTCACTGAAGTCCTTTGAGATCAATGCATGAAACAACAGTGCACTGTATACTTCTTGGATCTTCGCTTTAGCATAAACTAACACAGAGTTCTATGTTTTCTTTATTTCTGAGCGAAATAATTTTCAAGAAGAGAGAGGATCTGCCAGGTTGGTTGGGGAAGGGAGTAAGTCACATTGGGATACGAGCGGGGAGACCTGAGAGCTCTGCCCAAGGCCACGCTGAGCCGAAGCCATTTACCTGGCATGGCACAAGACACCTTCAGCCCCAAGAGACGTAGCGCCTCCTCATTGCAGGACCTGGGTGAGATGAAAGAAAAGCCTGTCCCTCCTGGGAGACAAGCTGAAACGTGAACACCGCTCAGCATGCTGCCTGCCGCTCACACAGAGGCAGGACAATGCCGAGTTATCCTTGGCATGTCTCCCCCGAGCTGAAGTGATGTTTATAAGGGCACTCTTTTAAATGAAAGAAAAATATACCCAAGCTGAGTTAAATGGCAGATGTTTCCTTAGACTGAAATTTGGCGAGGGATGCAGAACAGGATTGTTCTGGCACCATCCAAGGCGGCACTCTTGTGGAGGTTTCTCTGTCTCCATTTTATTTATTTATGTACTTCTTGTGAATTTGTAGTTCTCTCTCAGGGTTGTGCAGAGCCTGTGTGACAGAGTGTGACAGGGACTTGCCGATGCCCACTGATGGAGGACAGCAGAATAACCAGGTAGGAGAGTGGATGCACATCAGTGGGCACACACACATGGTCGTGTCAGTGTGAAAGTGTTTGGAAAAGCGACTGCGTAGTCCTTTTGTGCGCGGCAGAGGCGTGTGGCGTTCAGTGCGGTTATATGGCCGTGCTCATGAGCAAAAGAACCACATTCCTCCTAACCCACTCCGAGGCAGCTTTGTTAACATTCCTGGTGGATCAGCAGCAAAGATAACAGAGCTGTCTTTCAGTCCTGGAAAAAGCAAGTGTATGCTTTGGGTAAAGGGTCACAGTGAGACAAATCAAGAGCCACTTGCACTGATTTTCATCCAAGGAATTTTCCCAGACTTTCCCAGAGATCTATATCACATCTGCTTAGCATCATCCCACAGCCTCTAAGCATCTCCTGCTGCAAGGTGCCAAACCAGCTTAGCAAAGCCAGGGGAATATAAGAGCCTTGTAATAACAGCACCTAAAACCCCCACAGGGAGGAACAATTTGTCCTTCATCATTCCTGTAACAGAAAGCTCCAGTGAATTTCTGTACGTGTTCTCTGCATCCATTACATTGGAAAAACCTCAACAGCAGCAAGGTGTCAGAAGAATGGTTACAACTGCGAAACTCAGCTCAACGCAGGGTACAAAGCAAGCAGAGAACAAGGGCCCAGCTCTGCATGGAGAGGTGAGGAAAGCATCACTTGCAAGCACTTTGCTACACCTATAATTACAGGAATGTACAAACAGATGTGAAGACTGCCCAGATCCAACATAGCCCAGAAGGTCAGTCTATTAACAGCCAGAGGTAAAGGGTGAGACCCCATCCCGGCCTCAAGCAGGTGACCTCAATGTCCATGCCCTCCTACAGCCTATGTTGTAAGTGCACCACATGCCTCTTCTCCATCCTGGGAAGGACTTGCCTCTCAGTAGGGGCTAGACCTAGTGGGGACTCTCCACACACAGCTCTGGGATAGATCTGCATCGCTCAGGAGTCATAGCATCAACGTGTCTGATCCTTAGATTTGATTCATAATTTTGTAGACAGGAGTTACAGAAAATTTGGCTGGCTCTGAAGTCAAATATCGCAGGAACAGTGTGCACCCTCTATAACTAGCAGAGCCTAAACACTATTAGTCAGTACCTGACAGCAACAGAAAATCAGTATAATTGGCATCGTACAGTATGTGGTTATCCCACAGGAAATTGTACCTTGCTGGACCAAGCCACAATAAAAAGGGCTTGATATAACTGCTGCTCAGCGCACCGGGGCCCCACAGCAAATCCCTGTTATTTGAAGCACAATAAATATGGGACCAGTTCAAAGGCCACTGCAGATGGGGAAGAGCATCCCACTGATCTTAGCAGGCTTCGGACCAGCCCCCGTAGGACCGTGCATTCCTGCTGTCTCGAGTCCTTGCCCACATTTTGCAGCACACGGTTACATCTCACAGAGCCCCCGCTCACTTGGGTGTGAAATGAATGCTGCCCGTTTTGGCGGAGATAAAGACAGGGAGAGCAGGAGAGAGCATACAGAGGGAGCAAATTTTATTTCCTCCCCCTCTTGACTACTAGTGTTTTCTGTGACAATCCCCATGGCATTCAATACATCAGAAATTAAAGAAGCTACTATAGAGAAACAGCAGGTGTGCATGGGTGGGAAAGCTTTAAAATAAGCCCTTTAAAATTAATTCTTAGATAACGATGTTGTATCTGAAGCTACTTGGATAACGGCACGTTAACAGCTGGCAGGACCAACGGTGCCTATTCTGCTCACACAGGCACAACAGAAAGATGTGCTTTATCTCACAGCCATGCTGGGTGCAAAACGCATTTCTCTGAACATTTTCATCCACACTCAAAGCACTTTGAAAACACAGAGAGCTATTTATCCAATTATACACCCAGCTCCTCCCTTGTCCTCCCTCTTCCTCAGCACTGCAGCTTGAGCAAAAATGCTGGGTCCATCCTCAAAAGTGTTTTTTTCCAGTCTCTCACACATTCACTTGTCTCCCTAATTCCCAGCCCCTTGCCCATCTCATCAGACTGAAGTATTTAACTGCACAAGATTGCCTCAAGAGGCTAGCAAAAAGATTTACCACATGCTTAAGATGTGGAAGCTCATCTGGAGTCAGAGAAGCATACTGTGGCAATTCAAGAACTGCTGTAGATCAACCCCTGATTTTACAATCTATAAAATAACTCCAAGTTTTTTCAGCATGGCCCCTAGAAAAAGGAAGGGGGTTGTTTTCTCTTTCCATGCCCAAATGCATCTTGGGCAGATGCATTTACATGAAGAGTAACCTTCAAAACTGTCACCGATCAGTCAAATCCCTGTAAGCAATTTGAGAACAACCTTCCCACAGAGCTGGGCTGTTGCATGGGGCTCAGATATCCACCAGCAGCACTGGGCTAGAACTACGGGGGATAAAGTCCTCTCTACTGCCAGCAGGACAAGCTGGCCCCAGGACACTAGGAAGAGGAAAGCAGCCAGGTCCCGCCTTTTTTGAGGCCTGAGGAACAAATTACCATTTCAAGGCACAGTGTCAAGAGACAGATATCAAACACTTGGGCTGTTGGTGCTACTACAGCAATGAGAACAGATTAAGCAGACAGATGTCTAGAAACCAAGACCATATACACCAGGCGAGAAAGGAATCTGAATCCTTCCCTGGAGAAGTGGGATCATCACTGATTTTTTTTTTAGCTAGGAGTCATCCTGGAATGTCACATTTTATGGAATAGTTACCTTGGCATTCACCATGGGCTTCTTCAGAATGGTTTGGTGGTTTCACCTTTCTCACTAATAGACACTTTTCCACCTTATGAAGTCACCAGCCTTTTAAATGTCTCTCTCCATCCAAGACAGAGCACAGACTGAAATCCCTGTGGAATGTGAGGAGGGGGGTTTGGCCCAGCGGCGACACTGGGAGAAACCCATACTCATACAGCGCCCACTCTGGAGAGGGCTCTTGGTCTCATCTTCCACAAGTGGTGAAATATATTCCAGGTTTTTGTTTTCTTTGTATTTTTTCCCCCCGCTAAATGATCCTAAGTCTCTGATGGGACTCTGCATTTTGTTTTATTCCAATCAGCAGCAACACTAGTGGCTTTTGGACTGCAAAAAGCAGAGTGAAAAAGCAGACAGCGGTCGGTGAAACAACACACAGACATCCTAGTGCCAGCACTGATGTCATGCTGAATAGATATTTGAAAGAATTCAGTGGCTTGGTATCGTTTACTCCCAGAAGCAGCAACTATCCAAAGCACTCCGGCATGATTCGCACTCAGGAATTCTGGTCTCTACGTGCTCAACATGTGAACAAACTCTGGTTTGTATCACATGCTGCAAAGACAGGATGCGTTGAAGTATCCTGGACTTCTGGTGTTCCACAGTTTTACAGCAATTTAAAGATCATCTTTACTGGCTCAAATGTGAAAATGCCCATCCCCAGGCGGTGACCTGAATCAAGGGGCAGGACTTCATGAGATAGCACCGAGCAGGACCCCCTTGTGTCTCTGCAGAGGGTTGGGTTCACCCTCTGCAGGGTGGACCTCCTTGCTCCTTCTGCAGGGACATGGTCCACTGGCAGCAAGGTGCTGGGCAAGTCTGATCTGACAACTCAAGGGCAGGGATATGCTACAGGCTTAGCAGAAAGGAAAAAAAAAAAAATCAAAAGGCACAAGCAAGTGACACTAGGAGATGCTGTCCCTTTCTTATCTTCCGTATGTCAAACTCCACCCCAGCAGAATTAGGGATACACTGCAGAGATTGGGGATGGAGACAGGCTCCCCTTGGGCAGCAGGGACCTGACTGCATCTGAGCAACCTGGTCTAGTGAGAGGTGCCCCTGCCTGTGGCAGGGGTGTGGAACTAGATGATATTTAAGGTCCCTTCCAACCTGTCCTGCACCCTCCTCCAGTGACATGTCCCAACCCCAGCCTGTGCAGTGACCGGTGCAGCTGGGCAAGAGCTATCTCGGCAGAGAGAACCCTGATGTTCCTGCTGTGGGAAGGGCCGGTTTACAGCAGCAGGACTGTCAACACGGTGGGGAGTGCTGCTCGCCCTGGGTAGGCACAGAGGCACCACAGTGCACTTGCATGAGCCACTGCCAGCATTTCTGATGCTGGCAGGATAGTGTGCTGCAGAGGCTGGCATCACTTTTTTCCACCACGAGAGCTGGTTTTAATTAGCTCCTTCACCTCAAAGAGAACACGCATACTTTTCTGGATGAAGTGGGACCACTGACAGGGCTGGGGATGCTGGGAGAAAATATCCTGCGGAATAAGTAAGAGCACTTCTGCTCCTGTTATTCCACAGCTTTACCACTGTATCATCCACGTTATTCTTAGCAGGTAAAACACAACCTGCGCTGACAGCAGGCAAAAGACATCTGAATCACATCCTGCTTCTGCACCATCCAGTAAAAGAGGATCAAAAAACTTACAGCTAATTATTTACTTGACAGACTTTGCATTCAGAAATTCTCTCTTTCCAGATGCTGAGATAAATACTAATAAAAAAAAAATTCATCATTTTTACTTCCATCAGTTATGGCTTGTTACTTGGCCATCACTGTTTTCTGTACTGGGAGCTTTCTGGCAAGTGTCACACTAGTAGTCAAAAAGCATGGTAGACTGAGAATCACCAGGTTTCTGGTCTGATCCTAAGCCTATTTTGAAGCCAGTGGGACTCTCTGAATCAGGTCCTAGGTGATTTGGCAGATTTACAGAGGAACGCTTGGTTCTGAGTGACAAAGCAGGAGCTGTTCAGAGGAACGAGCTCCCGGCTGCTTCAGCTTTCCTGTCAGTACTGTCTCTTCTGGTGGTCTGGGACGTCTCTCCACATACCTACACCTTTGTGTGCTCGCTCACTGCTCCCCAGTACAGTATTTTTTGTTTTAATTATTGTTTTGATGCATAATACATGTTGTCATTTCATATTCATTTAAAAAAAAAATAAATCAAACTCTAGAACAGAAAAAGCAGCACAGTCCAGACTACTTAGGTGCATTTCTAAGAAATCCAGTGTCTTTGTGTTTGAAGAATGAAAAGTAGACCCTGCCCTGAATTTAAGAATAGACAAATAACTTTGAAGCCGATCATTCAAGATCGGAAAGGAGCCTTCCGCCTCCAGGCTGGGGAGAGCCAGTTCCCCCTGTCCCTTCTACCTAACCAGCAAGCACAACTGTCTTCTAGCCCCCCAGCAAGTGGTGGGATGGGTCTTCTCCAGAGCCCAGTGCTGCTTGGCTGCATGCAGCAGTGAGAGACGCTATGGGAAAATAATTAAAGCTGCACCACAAGAGCAAAGGAAAGCTGTAGCACTCCTGCTGCTCACAAGGGTCTTTTTTGCTGCAGCCTGAAAGCCCTGAGAGAACCTAAGCAAAGCCCCCAGGCTGGCTGAGAGCTTCCCAGGGGCTGAACATGATGCCACTGCTAGTCCAACACGAACAGAAGAGAAGGGAGCCTTTGCTTCTTGTACTTTTCTTTCCCTGTCCTTCTTCCACCTCCACTTCTCTGGCTCCAGCACACCTCTCCTCTCTGGCCCTCACAGCAGCCAGCACAGGACACAAGTGCCACCACCCAGCAAAGAGCTCCAGCATCCCAACAGCAAGATGAAACAGCCTTAAACATCACTAGGTGCCAGCAAATGTTTGACCACTGGTTTGGGCACAAGCATTTAGGCAGTGCAGAGGCTTTAAAATGGACCTAGGTACAGCAGTGAATCCCATCCTAAGCCTGGCCACCTCAGCTGCCCCATCATTAAGACGATGTAGCAAATTAAACCTGGAACAAAAGGCTCTGTACCGAGCATGCAACCTGGCATGGGATATTCAAAAGGCACACCCCTCATACCAGGTTTTCTAACAGTGTGTCACTGGTCTCCTGGTCTAGTGCCACAGGTTGGGAATAGGTAAATTGCTAAAGTCATGATCTGAAAGGGAAACGGGGAAAATCCCGCAGCCAAGACCAGAATCACGAGTGACTGTGTCCTGGAGAAATCTTTGGCAGGAAAACAGGGACCCATATTCTGTGGCTACCCCAGCCAAACCCAGACATCTGGTCATCCTAAAGTAATTCCCTCTTTGCCTTGCTTCACGTATTTGAAGGGCTTGGAAAGCAAACAGTGCTTAGCATTAACAACAGCAGAAAGAGCTGAGATACCAACAGATACAGCCTGAAGCATCAGACGAGTGGAAGAAAGATGCTACTGTACTGTATGGCTTTGCCAGTACTTCTGCTACTGCCACTATCATAAGCATCTCATACCACTTTCATACATACAAGTGGCAGACAGAGACGCACACACACGCTCACCAAGCTATAGTACATGCACACAACCAGTGAGTGGCATCTATATTGTTTTATCCAGCATTTATTAAAGATCAGATTCCTTTGCTACTCCCAGGTGGAACAGATCAAATGGTTGCATAGGAATGAGTAACTTCTGAGATGATAGAAACAAAGAGAAATCATCACCGGGGTTTCTCACCACAGACGTCGCTGGCTGGCTGTGGGATTAACTTCCCTTGGAAAGAAGAAAGAAACCGTACTCTATGCTGAAGCACTAAAGCCACCAGACACACTCCTCCCTCTCATCATCTTCTCTAAGTCAATTCATCTGCACTATGAAACAGAAGTCAACAAACTCATTAAACCACCAGCACATTGTATTTGCCCCACAACACTTTTTGCCCCTCAGTTAATGAGTACGGGGAAGACAAAAAGGAGAGAGATGGGAACAGTTCGCTGGCACCACTACGGAGATAGCAGTCACCTTCATGCTCTGGGCAACTGATGTATTAACAGTGTATTAGAAGTGACAAGTTCCAAGAATTCATGCAATGGAGACAGTCCTCATTTGCCACAATAAAACAGACTGGAAAAGCTTCTGTGGTGATGCTATTAACTGGATCTTGAACCCAATTGTCCCTCCTGCGAGATGGCTCTTTTGCATCCAGAAAAGATATGGGAGCATCACAGTAGTGCAAAATAACTATAATCAGCAAGTGCAAGGCAGCCATAGCCACATCTCAGAGTGAAGCAAAGACAATGATTTATTCTGTGTATTTTCCTTCTTTTCCTTTCAGGATTTACGAAAGACCCGGTTGTCATTTTCTCAACTGGGTTCATTTCAAGCAGCTATTTCTTCAAAGTCCACTCTGATTTTTGTCATTCGGTGTGGACTGGACACCGGTGTCAGATGGGATTGCTGCTGGTCTCACTCTGGATGAAGCGTGCTCACAGACCTGGATTTCTGATGAAAATTTTCACACTTGCAAATTGACACATTTGCTTCCTGCAAATAATCACTCACAGTAGCTTTTCCCAAAGGCATTCCTGCCAGCAAATGCATTAGCTCAAGTATTTGGAGATTTGACCACAAAGAAGGTCACAAAAAACAGCAGCGACAAAATGCAACATTTAATTTGACAAATATTTACCAAAAAATGGCACCCAGCCTCTGTGGCAGCCATCCCGCAGTAATTATACTCCTTGCATCCGCATCTAATTTAGAAAGCCTGAATGGAAGGAAATTGTCAGTTTTCTTTTGGGGAAACAAAATTTACCTTGAGTAAAATTCTAGGCTCATGCAACCAGCCACCAAAAGTCCCGCAGAGAGCCCAGGGAGAGCTTAAGGACAAATTTTGCCAGCTATAGGTCACAGAAGTCCATGTTTAATCAGTTTTGCCTTGTCAGTAAGTCCCTGGCAGCAGTGTGGAGGGAAAGTGTGGCAGGTTTTGAAAGGCCCCAGTCTGAGGGAGCTCACAGATTCACACTTGTCACTGATGACAGAGAGAAACCTTTCAAAGGGGAGTTTGAGAAAATTGTTTTATGTAATTACAGAGATTTATGTCTCTTACAGTTCCAGGAGGTTCACTGCTATCCTGGAGCTCTCAGAGCAGAGGAGTCAACAGAAAAAAAATGTAACGTCGTCTTTGGATGGAGGCTGTATCATCATAGCCACAGGGTAAATAAAGTGACCAGCTTCAATGTTTGGTTGGGTGAGAATAAAGCAACCCCTCCCTTGGCGGAGGCAGAGACTGCGGGAAGAGCCGTAAATCACCCTGGTGTGCAGAAAAAAGCCGTCGGAGCTGGGAAGCAGCGACCACATTTTGTTTTAGTTCCATAGGGCAGATAGCAGCAGCTCATTACCGAAGGCACCGAGTTTGCCAAGATTTCTCATTAACGGTGCACATTTATGTGGTTACTCTGCAACAATTTTCATGGCTTGAATGTACTGAAGGCAGTGTGTTGAGGTCTCATTTAGGGGTAGGATGTCTAGAGTAAATGCCTACAGCTATAAACCGCAAGAGTCCTAGCCACAGCCCTGAATTTCCCCAGTGCTGTATAATATTAAATTTATCATTTAAATAGCACCCAACTGAGATTTCAGTGAATCAAATATATGGAAAATAAATGTCAAAGTCCATCTACGTTATTTAGTGTATACACAGGCAGAAATAATGAATCCATAGAGATGAAAATCAAGCACTTTTAAAACCAAATCTGTCATTGCCCTATCAGGATTACAATAGGATATTGTGCTACCAGCTCCCATAGTTTTCTACCAAATCCCAGATGTAGAGTGATTTAATTTTTTTAAACGCTCTGGTTCCTAAAATCCCTGGACTGTTGAAAAACTTCATCTTTTTTTTTCTATTAAAAATAATTAAGTTTTTAGCCCCTTAAATTGCACAGATTCCTGAAATCCCTGGACTGTTGAAAAACCTCGTCTTTTTTTTTTTCCTATTAAAAATAATTAAGTTTTTAGCCCCTTAAATTGCACAGATTAGCTCATAAATATGAAAAAGAAGACAAAGAGAAACACAGATCCAGTTTCTCATACCGTCTTGTGATACCTAAGCCAGCCCCAGGCCATACTTCTGGCTTAGCTCAAGGCAAGTGCTCCTGCTCCCCAGTACCCACAGGTTCACTGATTCACCACCTGCCCTCAACCCCTGACTCAGCACATACATCCTGAGAAAGCCTTGTACCAAAGACAAGGGCAGGATAAAAGAAACAAAGTAATGGAAAAAAGCAAACTAAAAAGGCTATTTGAGTTTTCCTGACACAGCATTTCCTCACTAAAACAGCAAATCCCTGGAGAACGTACCCCCAGGATGGACCCAAATCAAAACCCTGCAATGAGGGGCTCACAGACTGCAAGGAATTTGAAATGTTGCCTTTCAACTGCACTTATATGTTGATTACAATGTAGAGCTACATATGCTTTGAATGCATAACACTTTAAATTTAACTCCAGGCCAGGGCAGCAGCACCTTCCCTGGGTAGGAAGGTTTGCTCCGGCTGTGGGACTCACTCCCTGAGGCAGGAGACTGAAAATGCTTCACGTAAGCACACTGCTGAGGTTTTTCTCTAACTGGAAATGTTCCTTCTGTTATTCTGAACACTCTGTCCACACTTCATGGCACAAACTGCTTTAAAAATTACAGCCCTGGAATGTAAATCCGGGGCAGGCTGGCTGCTAGCCCTGGCTGCTCCTTGCAGCCTCTTTGCCAAAGGGTATCTGGTGTCAGGAATAGAAAGAGGGGCAGAAGCATTAAAAAAAAAAGCAAACACCTCGCTCCAGCAACTGTCCATGCAACCAACCAGGCCTGTCTGCTCTGTGCCACAAAAAAGGGGTGCATAGAGCCCCCACTTCGGACAAAACAAGCTCTCTGTAATATACAGAAGAACTGCAGCCCAGAAACCAACTGTATCCTGGGCTGCATTCCCAGCAGCGTGGCCAACAGGGCAAGGGGGGTGACTCTGCCCCTCTACTCCGCTCTGGAATCCTCACCAGAAGAAGGACATGGACCTGTTGGAGCGGGGCCAGAGGAGGCCACAAAGAGGCTCTGAGGGCTGGAGCACCTCTGCTGTGATATCAGGCTGAGAGAGTTGGGGTTGTTCAGCCTGGAGAAGAGAAGGCTCCGGGGAGACCTTATAGGCCCTTCCAGTATCTGAAGGGGGCTACAGGAAAGCTGAAGAGGGACTTATTACCAGGACATGTACTGATAGAACAAGTAGTAATGGGTTCAGACTGGAAGAGGGGAGATTTAGATTAGATCTGGAAGAAATTTTTCACTGTGAGGGTGGTGAGACACTGGCCCAGGTTGCCCAGAGAAGCTGTGGCTGCCACATCCCTGGGGGTGTTCAAGGCCAGGCTGGATGGGGCTTTGAGCAACTTGGTCTGGTGGGAGGTGTCCCTGCCCAGGGCAGGGGGTTGGAACTAGATGATCTTTAATGTCCCTTCCAACCCAAACCATTCTATGATTCTGTGATATACTCCCCTCACATTTCCACTCCACAT
Source organism: Numenius arquata (assembly GCF_964106895.1). NCBI lineage: Eukaryota > Metazoa > Chordata > Aves > Charadriiformes > Scolopacidae > Numenius > Numenius arquata. The sequence continues at coordinate 9,454,749 of NC_133592.1, forward strand.
CTGGATTTTGCCCCAACACCATAAAACTGAGCCTCTTGAAATGGCTTTCTTGAGCCATCAGCATTGAGGAGGAAAGCATAAAAGACTGTTTTCGGTGAGAAATGCCCAGACGTGCAGCTGCAACATGGGGTTGGGGCCGGCTCCCTGGGAGCAGGGCACTGCATCAACCACGAACACAGCCGCCCCAGCCATGGTGGCAGGAACAAGCAGGGGATGTGTCCACGCACCCAAATGCCTCCAGTGTGTGGGAACATAGCCAAACGATGCAGTCTGGTCCAAGGCCTGGCCTCCAGATGTTCCCAGATAAGATAAACAGCTTTGCACTGAGGTGATCAGATTTTTCTTCCCCTCTGTTCACTCCTATCTTAACAAGGGTTAAGAGGGCTGAAGTGCCTCCAGACATTAATAGTGTTCAAATGCAGTTATCTACTCCATATTAAGGAAAAAAAAAAAAAAAAAGCATGGCCCAACTAAGTCATGATAAAGGGCTGCATTCCTCAGCCCCTGTGAGGGCCCCTGTTTTATCAATATACCAGCCAGAAAAGAGGTTTTGGCCCCAGATGATATGCGATGATTATCTTGACAGCAGTACTTGAAGGACCTATCTTCTATATTACTGCCTGTGTTTTTAGCATTAAACTCTCTATCACCATATTTAAGGCCAACAGAGGGTTTACAGGACAAATGCCAAATACATTAAAAAGGTTTCATCACATAAAATTACATCTTAAGCACTAAAGAGAACAAATGAGAAATTGGGTGAAGGCAGATGCCAGAGTGACAAAGCTAATACTGGAACTCTATCTTCACAGAAAAATGACCGGGTAGCTGCTGATTTGATGTGTAGCAATTAAAGAGTAATTTACACAGTGCCACTTAGTGACAAGTATAATTATGTTCTACTCAGAGTACATATCAGATAATAATTGCCTCCAGCTGAGCTGGAGTTTGTAACCCACTAAAAGGGACTTCAATGATATGACCAAACATGGATTTCAGCTAGAAAGTTTATGACTGACCAGAAGATCACAGGAGTTGCTCACAGCTCTTGGAAGAAAATTGCAGTAACAGCTTGATCTCCTCTATCTAAATAATTGTATCGATCTATGCGGAGATCTGTAACAAAGATAAGAAGGTACAGAAGAAATTATGACATTTCTAGGACAGATCATACAGTTCAATTTACCAGGCTCAGGTGCCTAAAAGCTTTAAAAAATAATAATTGGTGCAGCAGTGCCAGATAAGGTCAGCAGCCGAAGTCTGGTAGATAAAGGATGTCACCAGCCTTGTGAGTGCCCTCCAGAAACCTAAGGAACACCTACAGGAACTGCCTGTCACATACAGGGACACCCTCATTTAGACTCTGCGGTGTCTCACCTGGGTTATGGCTGCTCCAAAAGGCATCAGGTACCACTCCCAGGATGTTGTTGGAATTAATTATATCAGCCCACATGAAAATAAAGCTCCAGAGCACTGAAATCCACTCCATAGCCTGGCCAGTAACACTTGCACAAAAACTAGAGTCTGGTATTAAACTGTGGACAGATTTGAGATCTTCTGTAGAGCAGAATTGCTTGGCTACATACTACAAAAGAGACATTCAGAGAGGCTGTAGCTCTGAACGTATCCCCAAAGTTTTTCAATAAGGAGGAGGAACTACAAAATGTAATGCTGTCTTTGAGCATGTGCTCAGTGTTTCTCTCCCCAGAATCCACTGGTCTTTGGACTGTCCTCAGCTGGGAACTGCAATGTGAAAGGGAATGGGCTGAGGGTGTTGGAGCAGGGGATGTGACTGTAGCAGCAATACTGAAAGCCAAGGGAGAAAGTTGCCGTTTAGTTTGGTTTCAGAAAGTTTTGGGATAGCGTGGCCCTAAAAACACAACTTAAAGCTAACTAGGACATAGGCCACACAGAGAGATTTGGAAATTACAGGAAATGCCAAGAATTTCTCCGAAGGGAATAAAGCCAAGTCTACTCTTTCTCTCAGAACCTACAGCTGATACAGAGACCTCATTAACCATCAACACAAAACATACAGTGACATGAATATTCATGCTGAACCCAAAGCAAGCATGAAGAGCAGTCAGAGCCTGCTGGGTACCTGCAGGCTGCAATGCAAAGCTGAGACACTTGAGCTACCAGAGTCAGTCCAGATGTGCAACCCAGGGTGAGCACAAGCTCCTCCTGGAGCCACACATGGACCTTCAAACTCACAGCTCAGGCTCACCCTCAGCAGATTCTCCACCTCTCCCCACCAAGAATCCAGCCAGCCTGTTTGTCTGTAAGGACATTTGGGGTGTACTTGTACAGTTGTCAGCTGAGTTGCACTGAGCAGCAAGAAGCACAAAAATAAAGCAGGACTACAGCCCAGGTCATAAAAGCTGAGCTCGCTAACATTTTGCATTGCAAACTGAGCAGCCTTATGGCTTCTCCTAGATTTTATCCGCCTGTTCATGGGAACAGCAGTAGTACCAGAGGTAGTTTTGATCAACTACCATGACGTGACTCAAATGCACAAGTGTAAAAATGCATCAGAGTGTGGGATGTCAGCTCAGTGAAACAATCAAAGTCACTTTAAATGAAAGCTCAAGGCATCTTCTCACACTTATTTATCTTCCTCCTCCTCTGATGTGAGGATGAGAGGTAGCATGAATCAAATTTTACCTCCCACGTTAGTTCTGGTTCCTAACTGGAAATGGACTCTCAAACAAATTCATTAAACAGGTAAGGTGGGTCAAGAGTTTACCACACTTACTCATCGCTACCTCTGTCACTTTGCCCTGAACCACTCCCCAGAGGAGAATCGGCACAACAGGACCCGGGGCTGTAACTCCTCGTCACTGCCCACATGAGCAGGGTCCCTGTCCAGGCCAGCCTGGGGCTCTCCCATCTCTCACCTTGCTGGGTGACAGCTCCAGACAGATGGCTGGTCTCACGCGGCGGGCAGAACCTCGATAAGCCAGAGCCGCCAGACCTTCTGTCCAGCCCCTGGTCCTGCAGGGCCACTAAATAGCTAGATGTCATGGTTTGGGCAACTCCATAAGGGTACAGTAGGTACTGTGTCAAGACAAGAGGTTTCACCCAGCACTAATGTTTTGCTTGTCCTTGCAAGTAAAGGTCTGCTAAGGTTAGCCTGGGGTGAGGAATTCCTCTGTGATGATGACAATGATGATTGCAGGAGAAGTCCAGCGACTGCTATCATTAGATCAAGACTGGCTTAGCCAGATTGGACATAGTGTCCTGCGACCCTTTGTATGTTGTTCCCATTGTAAAAATAACTTCATGTGGGATTGTACTTCCAAGAAGTAGTCCTGGTAACATACACAGCTCCAACAGTTCTGTACCCAAGGAGTTGAACACCCTATTCCTGCTTTTCACCATCCTGTCTCCTATCTCTACTTCCCCAGGCCACTGGATGCTCTCTCTCAGCCGTCTGCTCAAAGCAGGCTAACTGGACTTCCCGGGTCATCTCCAATTGGTTGGTCTCCCCTTCTACGCGTCCCCCGAGACAGCCAGAACAGCCATCCCTCGGGCCTCGTGTCCCCAACCCAGGCAAACTCTTCATCACACACCATCACAGTTTTTATGCCAATTCTTGCCTGATCTGGGCGACAGTCGCACACAAGATCCAAGCGTAAGCTCTGGGATGGATATGTTTGCTCTTACAGACCTATTCAGGCAAAGCACCTTGTTAACTGTGTTAATAATGTACCAAAAGGTGTCCTGGGCACTCTCCACAGAGCGCTGGTAATTAACGCATTGCCTTTCACAAGCTTCACAGAAGGCATTCATAATTAACCTCTTTTTTTCCCCGCCGTATGATGCAAAAAGCAACTGTTATTCTAGTAAAAGCCCAGGAATACATATTGAGCAATCTCAGCCAAAGCAAGACAGAAGCAATTTAAAAGACAATAGTGGCAGGAAAGCCGAATTCCATTCTCCTCTACTTGAGACATTGCACCAAATAAAAAACAGTGCCTTGACTCCCAGGCACTATCCCAAGGGTAAGCAGCATGCAAAACCCCCTCCAGCCCACAGTGCAGCTCGGCAAAGCCTTAAATTGGAGAGGACATACCAGAACAGCTGAAAAAAACCCAATTACCTAGGACTGATTGTACTTGTAATCATTTGTTTTCAGGTTTACAGTGAAAGCTTCAAGTTGTTCATGCTTTAATCTTGCTAACTAAAATCTTTACTTGTTCTCCTGTGGGCCTCCTCTTGCATTTTGGAACCCCTAACGAGTTGAAGCAGACGAGCTGAGTTTGCTGAGCACCATCCCGGAGAAGGGGTCAATGGGAAGCACGAGGAGGCTGCTGCTGGAGGGCAGCACTCAGGGTCCAGCAGGGTCTGGAAAAACACTAGTGCTAGCCTGCAAAAGCTTTGTCTGTCTATAAAGCTTATGCCACATACTGTGAGCTTTGAGGAGGAGTATCTGTGACCTCCAGGACACGCACAGATCACTTTTCTTTGAGTGGATGTGGCAGTGAAGCTATTCCCACATCCCGCGCAGACTCCTGAGCGATGGCAGGAGGTAAGAGGATATGCCAGAGCAGAGATCTGCAGTAGGCAAGAAAACACACGGTACCTTCAGCTAAAGCACAAAATAAGAACATATACCAGCAGTGGTTAGAGGCAGTATCAATACTGGCTGAAAGTCATGTAGAGAAACCCCCAGAGCAAACCGATACAGTCAGGCAGTAAAAGCACTAACATTTGAGATGAAAAAATAACCAGGCTATTTAACACACATCACACTACCAGCTACAGGGGATGTTATCTCAACCCTTGCTGCAATTGCATGAAAAAAGATATTTTTTGGTAATTCTGCTTCTCCTAATTTCTTCAAAATAACACGTTTGTGTTATCTTTAGCCTGACATTGCTCCAGAAAGCCAATGGGACTGTACCATGCTCATGGTTTGCTGTGCTCATTGGTAAAACTTGCTGATGCTTCCATGGGCTTAGGAGTCTGTCCGGAGCACAAAAAGGTCCAGTGGCCCCTTCAGTCATAAACCTTGTCATCTTTTACATCTTATAAAAGGTAGTTTTATTCAGAAGCAACTTAGGAGTTAAAGGAAATAAGACTCTGATATTAAAGTTGCTAATCATACAGTGCACAGTAAATAGTACACTGAAGGAAGTGTAGAAAATAATCAGAAAGAGTGAGGTGCTCTTGGCTGTCATGGGATGGGGTTTCTCATCCTGTGTCACAGGTTTTCTTGGTCATCTTTGACATGATGCTCATTCCTCAGAGCCTTCCTCCGGCTCCAAAAACAAGATGTGCTTTGCCATATTTATAGTCTACCAGGGGAAGAAAACAAATCCAAACAACTGAAAACACCAGTGGCAGCACAAAGAATAATAAAACCACCATAAATATTTTCTCACATCAGATCCACATTACGCTCCTGACGCTGAAGATGTCTCCACAACCGGAGCAGATGAGCAGAACCTCACTGCAGAGGTCTCTGCACGCACTCGTGGAGAAAGCCTTTGCTATCGTGTTTTCCACCCGTCAGAGCAATCCGCAGTGGTCGGTGGCATTGGCACGGAAAAGTGAAGTAACTTTTCCAAACCCACTCAACAGGGCAGTGGCAAAGCTGAAGAAAAGCAGTCCAAAGCCCCGAGTCCTGGCCCAATGCTCCAGGTACTGAGCCACGTGTTCAACCCAGTGCCAGAGGGCTGGCGGGGACAGCAAGCACAGGGCACACCCAAGCTGGGAAGGAAAGAACCATCAGGCGGTAAAAGGATTTAATATCTCATTATCACATCATTCCCTGCAGTTTCTAGTATTAAATTAATCCCTGTCTGTCCAGATCAGCTAAGTTCATCCTCTAGATAAATTAGGTCAGCAACAACCTGAATTAAAAAAAAAAATAAAAATAATAAAAAAGTCTGATTGAGTGTTGAAACTTTCTGCCATGGCTGATTACGCTATGAATTATTCATCCCAGCAGCAGATCTGTATTGCTCAACAGAAACATTCCTACAGTCAGGAAAGCACTTCACCAGCAGAGCAAGGCAAAATAAGCCAAATTCCCCCAAAATATGGCAGCAGGGCCACACCCTGGCCTGCCATAAAGCATCCTTCACAGGGCTGCATCCCTTCCGACCCACCTGCCTTTGCCCTGTTCAGCAAGCACAAAAGCATTTGCCTTTGAAAATTTGGCCTGTAGTTTTAAAAACAGCTAAGAAATTCCACTGTGGCATATTTTTTTTCATGCTACCAAGAGCCGATTGCTGCAACAGTCATTGATAAAGTGACTCAAAGCCTCTGCGTAGCTACAGAAGAAAACTGAAACAGTAAAACCTCAGCTGTTCTGAGATCTGGAAAAGCTGCTGCAAAGACCCATGTTGAATCATTTAATATGTGTAGTTACACGCATTTTAGTTGGTCCTACAAGATCTTAAGTGCTTCCTAATCTACCAATGGCCCAGATTATTTTTTAATTCATCTATATTAGGTAAAAAGACATTTTGGATGGCTAGGTAATTCTCTGCTCCCAAACATATATGTCTCTATTACAGAGAACTCTGAAAACTTGCCCTAACATTTAAATATTACCTCTTCTGAATAACACAGACCTGACCTGCTGGTCTTAGAGCTGTGCAACTTTTGCTTTAAGTATTAATATATCCTCCAGGGCGTAAAACCCACAAGTTCTACAATAAAAGAAAAGACAGTCTCTCAGACATATTTAATTATTATTAGATGGAAAAATTAAAGATAGTGGATGAGAAATAAGCCCTTACAGAGACAGAAGCTGTTTTCTACTTCTAGGAGATAATAAATCGTGCCATTGGTCTGTCTCTGGGCTTTGCTGGTAATAGATCACATGCATTTTCATGCAAGTTCAAATAACACACAGAAAAACAGCCACAAACTAGTCATGTTGCCAAAACGCATCTTAAATAACACACCGAAAAACGGCCACAAACTAGTCATGTTGCCAAAACGCATCTTAAATAACACACCGAAAAACAGCCACAAACTAGTCAGGGTGCCAAAATGCATCAAATGTTAAGCAGCCTGTGGTCTTCAGGATGTCAGGGTGAGACAGACTGTTTGATGATGGCTTTTCAAGAGAAATTTCAGGAGTTTTTTTGCATGCCATTCCTGAAACCGCCATGCCACTGCAAAAGGAAAACAGCGCTGGGTTAATACTGGTCATGATTTGTGGAGCCATTTTACAAAATTCTCTCCGAGATGGCTGTCTTGAAAAGGGATGCAAAACATTGAGTTGTTACGTCTCAAAGGCAAAGAGGGCAAATTCAAAGCTGCGTGCAGCCTGAGATGGCTTCAGCAGCATTGGGTTAGGCAGCTGCTGCCCAGACCTCTCCTCATAGGGACAAAGGACATCAGGAGGAAGCACAGAAGAAAAGAGAGAGAAAATTATGAAAATTGGTGGAAAACAGCATTCTGGGATTAAAAATTCAGATCTCTGAGCTGACAGCTCCTAGAGCAAGGAAGACAGAGAAATGAGGATGTGTTGGGGTCAGGACTCTGGGGCACATGGCATCGAGGAGCACAGTGGAGACTTCCTCCCACCAGGAGTCAACGTCACCGAGTGGTGATCTTCAGCTTGTTCTCAAGGCACCCCTTACACCAAAGCAAACCCTCGTCTCTTGTGCATGTAAAACTGCAGCATGCCTGGGGTGGCACACAACAGGAGGACAGGAGAGCCAACACGCAAGTGCCACACGTGGTACACAGGCAGTGCATGTCACCACGTGTGCCAACATGACCCCACTGGTGCATAGCGTGCAACACGCTTGGGCATTCTGTAACCACAGACGAGGGGAAAGGAGCATGACTAAGTTCTCATCTTAAAGACAATTCAAAGGAAAACAGCAGGATCCAGCTTCAAATAACACCGGTGAGTCAACCCTGCTGGGATGCGAGCCGGCGGCTCCGGGGAGCCTCAGCGATGCTTCACCCCCTACACCATCGGCACCGATCACAGCTGAGAGAACGGGAATCAGGTTGGTACCACAGCGCTGACCTTTGCAGGAATTGTGATGCAGATGAAGAGCTGAGGGAACAGTTTGTGCCTTCACCCACTATTTCCAGTCCTTACACAGCTCTAGAGCAGGAACTTGGTACCCAGCCCACCAGCACATAAGAGGGCTATGCTGTCACTCGGAAGGACTCATGTTACTGTAATTCTTCTGTGCTGAGAAGAGGTGGAAAATAAAACTCCATTTTCCTGAAATGATCCTCACTCTCCATACTTGTACGGTATCCGTGGCATGTGGGCACCACACCAGCTCTAACAGTGTCAAGGATACAGACACTCTGAGAGCCTTTCCCTCCTTCTGGTAAATCAATCCCAGCTTGACCTGCTAAAGTAAAAGTCAGGAAGCACAAACAGACTGAGCACCGGGGTGGGTGTGATTAGGACAGACAGGAAGCATCCTCTGCCGACTGCTTCCAATAGCCTGGACCAGCAGACAACGGATACCGTCCCATCACTTTGCATTTTTACTTCTGTCATACCTGGAATTTCTCAACAAAGCAAGAACAACCCAAAGGAGGGAAGCAGCAGACCGGGGGATCCCTCTGCTGGCCTCTGCTGCTTGAACGCACCACGGCGTACTCCTCTACGTGTAACTCCTGCTTAAATGAGCATCCCCTTTGGAGAACCAGAGACTTCATTAAAAGCAGCAGTTATAGTATTCAATCATTTCTCCTGTTTTAACACGGATGCTAGGTAACAAACGTACTAGCATGTGCTTTATTTCCCAGCTCTGTTTTTACTCCTAATTTCTGGGTTTAACACTCTCTGGAATTAGTAAAGGCAGAAATATATGTCTCCACATATGTCTGATTGAGAACAGGGGGTAGGGAGAGCTGCCTTGTCTCAGATGTTATCAGGCACTGTGGGTTCTGTTCAGCGCAGGCTCAGACAGACCCAGTGCAGGGCAAGTGGTGAAGCTGAGACAGAGCTACCATACAAAAATGATTGAGAGTTGAGAAAGAAAAAGAACAAGATCAAAATGGAGAAAATATAAGACAGTCAGAGAAGGAGGCTGAGGTCATAGTTAACAGTATGAGGAAGACTAAGCCCTAAAAAGTTACCATAAAATAAAGGTCCTGTGCCCAGTGACCAATACTCTCAAGGCATTTTTCTGAAGCGGCCGCAGCCCTGCCACGAAGGGGTTACAGCTCTCCCTGACACACAGAACAGGGTGCCCCGCAGCTACCGAAACTTTTAACTGTAAGAGTGAGTCATCTGCCAGGAAGATAAAACCACAAGAAGTGAGAGGGAAAAGGTGTGAGAATTTCAGTCAATTTGACAACTCTGAAGCAGTTTCTCAGGCCCATCCTCTGAGAGTGCAGAAATAAGCTAGAAAGGGAAAGCTAATCCCTGGCGAGTCTCCATCAAGACCTCAGAGATAGAGCAGGAATAGAGTTGGTCCTGTACATTTACTTTTAATCCATATTTACAACTACCTTTCTAATTCCACTAATCCCAAGGGGACTCTGAAGATTACAGCTAAACTGTATATTAAGCTCCCACTGCAGAGCTCTACACAGGCACGACTCCTAACTGCCAGTCTTAACTGAGATGTCTCTGGGACACACTAACGTTCAGTTTAACCAAAAAAAAGAAAACCAAAACCACAAAAGACACAAACAAGCAAACAAACAAACAAAAAAATAACCCCAAGATTAATCCCATTCTTATTGGCCACTTTGTGTTTCATTAAGGTTATGGTTAAACACTTGAAAGTAAAAATGAGTTGAGAAAATTCATCCCTCAACTTATCTTCATGACAAGGTAACCCAAGTAGTTGCATCTAACCCAGGTCACAGATGCAGGTGGCTGCAAAGGAGACCAGGAGCAGCTGGCTGGGCTGCCTGGCTGGTGTGTGGATGAAGACACCTGAATTTACGTGCTTCTGTACCCTCCTATGGACACTATCCTCTAAAGAAAAAAACCAAGACCTCCCTGAAGGATTCACTGCTATGTTTAATTCTCTCCAACATAAAGCTTAAGCAAAATACTTTAAAAATTGCTCCTATTGTCAGCGTGGGCACAAGCTCCAAGAGAAGCTCGCCTGTCTCGCTCCATACTAGAAGAACAGCATGCCCTTTTTCTCCTCTGTCTCCAGACCTGCTGCAAAAGCTTGCTCTCCCTTGAGTCACAGCCTGCTTTTATGAACGACCAAGTAATTAAAAAACCTTCATCTCAGATCTTCGTGCCTTCAACATGGAAGACCAGCCTCTTACAACAGATCACACCGGTTAACACTGCGGTGACAGCAAGACCTGTGACACCTTGCTGAATCTCATGGTCAGAAAATGAAAAGTCCAAATTGCCTTAAATCGTCGGGAGTCCTGCTCCAAGCAGCTACACCCAAGAGCTCAGACGGAGCTCAGGTCTGAGCATCTTCTCACCCAAACATTGGCCTTTCTGCTGGCTGCACTGACACAGGTCTTGCACTTGCCCCTCACGCTGTTTCTTAGCCAACAGTTGCTCCTTTTCCAGCCCAGGCTCTTTGAGGTAGCAAGGTTTCATATTTATTCATAAATTCAAAACATACTTCCCAGAGTGGAGCAAGCTGAGCGCCCTGTTCCCATGGAAACAATTCAGATGCATTTATATGAATGGGCAATTTTACAAACTGCAGAAAAATCCTTGACATCATCACAGTCGAGGGCAGACTCGGGGACTAAACAAACCAAGTTCTTAAACCTCAGAAACAGCCGTGAGGAGATAAAAAGACTGCAGCAGCAGCAGGCAGATACAATGGAGTCAGGATTTCCACTGATGCTGACTTTGAGCAGCCACGGTCAGAGCAGTGGGATACAGCAGGCAAGAGTAACACAAGCAGAAGGGGAGCCTGAAGAATTTATTTACCAATAGTTTCTCCTATAGCTAATACCAGGTTTCGGACTGCTGTAAATGGCAGTGAAATCTTCCCCAACACAGACCTACACTCCCCCACGAAAGGTTCTCCATCACCATGAACACTTGAACCAAGCGATGGAGGATTTAGGGGGCTGGTTTTCATTTTGAGGTTGCAGAACCAGCACAAGGGACCGAACAGGAGAGCAAACCATCAGCCAGCGAGGTCTCTGGCTCCAGAGTACCCCAGCTGCCCTGTTTACATGCCAATCTGTTTACATGGCTGGATTAGATGGGGTGAATCTCATCCCAGCTCTCAGCAGAGCAGATACTGCTGATACCGTGTAGCCGTGAAGAGCAGGAGAGCCACAAACAGGTCCAGAGATAAACTGCTTGGAAACACACACCAGCTTTCTGCAGCGTGACACCATCCTGCTCTCCTCTGCCAGGGGCTCTCAAAGGACCCCAGTGCTGGAGAAGAGGCAGAAAAGGCCATTTTTAGCTGAGGCTGCTGAATACACAGACTCTGCTGATGCTCTGGTCCTACAGCTCCAGATATAACTCACTGCAGCTTGCACAGCCACCATACTCATACAGACGTCCCCACCAGCCATGAAAGGGTTCACTAGGCAGATCCAAAGACCGCATTCCCAGTTCCCAGCTAACCCCACACAAAATCCCTCATGCTTTGGAAAGCTTCTTAGGAGGCAGGAAGGACGGGCTCAGGAGCCTGGCTGTAAGCAGATTTCGACTCCAGCTGCCAGCTGTTTTCCTCCTTTCACTAATATGTTTTATTGGGCAGTGGAATGATGAGACAGTCACTTCCTTCAGCTGGGATTTCAACAGCAACTCTGTAAATGCCATCTTATGAAACAGAGAATATCAAAGCAACAGATTGCCAAGGTTATCAGATTTGGACAGCAATTGCCAAATAACACATGCAGTTTTTGGAGATGTGACTGTTCTTAGCGGCAAAACAAGTTTCAATTCTTCAGCAGGAAAAAAAAAGTCTTTCCTAGGGGAGATAACTCCTTTATTTGCATATCAGCTATGGATCTTTCAACCATTCATTTTAGGGCTGCTCTAGAAAACTGTTTTTGGTGTGAAAAGTTTGAACTGGTCACACTCCAAACTGCAGAAAGAGCAGGCAGCCAGGCAGCACTAACCAACGGGGATCCGAGCTCAGGTTTTACATGTGTCCCCGCCCTGTTTGCTCCGATTTATGAACCAGAAATTATTTTGTGAACTACTTTAAAGTATATACAAGTGTCAGAACTACTTTTAATTATATACAAGCATCACCAGACTTTAAAGTGCTCATGGATAATTCACTACAATGAAGCAAAAGTTATGCTATGAATTTTTGAGCAAAAGTAATTGCTCCTATGGGTTTGCAAAGATACCGTAAGTCATGAAAGCTTCTAGATATTGCACTCTGAATTAGTCCCAGCCTCACCCATAGTACTGAATTGGTTGTGGCTCTTATAGACACACGGAGAGCAATGATTTCCCTAATACTGTTGCTCCGAGAGCTACTCTCAGAACTTGTCACAGATCACTAAGTGCTGTAAGCACCAGGCAGATTTGCAGCCCCCTTACCGGGATGTCGGAGACCACTTACATTCTCCGGTTTGGAACCACTTGTTTGTACCAGAAAAGCTTTTCCTGCTTGAAATCCAGGTGAGATGAGCAGCAGGTGCAGTGCCTGATGACAGGTTTGGTGCTCATCCTCACTACAGTGTATGGAGAGTTGCTGAATCTCTCTCCCTGGGGCTCCTACGCAAGTGCTTTGCCTCACATCAACCCATTTCCCATCTAAATTCTGTACAGCTGTTGTTTGCCACTAGAACAGACCTTAATGCACCAAGCATTCCTAATTTATAGAGGGGAAATTGGAATTAACCAAAGGCTTTAATATATGATGATAACAAATATCAAAACGTGATAGCTAATAAACAACCCTCCGGTAATGGGTTTGATCTGCAACTCTAAGAGTTTGCCAACCTATGTTTCTGAATTTGCATTGATTGCTTTTTGCATATACCCAGAGACTCCTTCAGCTTCTCAACTGCTGAAGCATAACAATTTCCCATCTCCAACATTTCTGAGGCTCTAGGGTTTAAGAAAGCCAGGTTTGCAGGGCTTTTCCAGGTAGGAGACTGTCACCTACTGTGGAGGGGCAATGGAAGGGATCCCTGCAGCCACATCAGAGCCTAGCTTGTTGCTTGAGAACGATGAATCATGATTCAGATTTATTTAAAGGAAAACAGACAAAGACACCGGAGCTAAAAGAGATGCATTTGTTTATGTCTGTGGTAAATCTCATCTATACATAAAATCTCTTACATTTTTCACCAAGCTGCAGGATAGATTCCTTTAGCACGTGCCCACCATGCACAGGGAGGAAAGATTCAAGGCCCACTCCCTAAAAAAGAGAGACCTCTCTCTTCTCCTTTGGGACACTAGCTCAGAGGCTGTTTGTGATGGCTGTTCCCTGCGATCTTGAATGCTAAACCGTCTTTAAAGTTGCTGCCAGGTTTCATTTCATAGACTCAGACCGCTCTGCTGCTGACAGCACAGCCCCCGTGCAGCGCATAAATGTTTCTACAGCTGCAAGAAGTGTCAAAAGATCCTTTCAGTAAATGGCACCTAGCCCAAAGATTTTGAAGGATTCATCAAGCAGATTTAACCATCCTCCTCCTCCAACTATTTTATTCCTGCAGGAACGTACAGTAGTTACTGCACAGGGCTACACAGCAGAACCAGTCCGTGCTAACCATGGCTTTGCTGCATGTTCAGTATATGCTCTTAGCTGAGACAGTCTCACTGATCCACAGTTTATCTATCCCAAACAGATGATAGGAGCCAAATAACGTGAGTAAAAGCATTTATTACAGGCATTTGTATAACAACAGAGTTGTGAGGCATCATTGTGTTCAGGCACTGCTCAATTAGACTGAGATGGTTGCAGTGGCTGCCCTAAGAGAATTCATCATCGGAGAGGAGGAGAAAGGAACCCGGTGTGTGCCCAGGTGGGGAAGCGCAGCAGTGCCACTTGCTTGTGGTGGCAAAGGACATTGTGGCAGGGCGAGATGAAGCTCTCCTGTGCTCCCAGCAAGATACTCCCCATGCTTAGAGATCCCTTGCTACGGAACGCGATATTTTCATGCATACAAATGAAAAGCCAAATGCAACGTGGAATTATTATCTTGCAATAAGCTGCATTGGAAGGTTTTTCAATATTTGTTAAAAAGCATGCAAATAGCCTCTTACTGCAATCGAACTCCCTTATTTCCCCTCCGGAGCTCCCTTACCTAGGGACAAACACCAGGGATGACCCCAGAGCAGGTTGCAGCAGTTGGAAATAGCAATGCTACCCCACTGAGCCTTAAGGCTGCTCCCCACTAACACCACAGCAAACAGGAGCTAAATAAGACCCCTGAGCCCCAACAAGCCAAACCCAGAGAGTGCATGAGAAATTCACACTGCTTTGCTTTTGTCTTTCACAAGCCATTGCTCTGGCTCTGTGGGATTTCTGAGAGCTCTCTGACCTGTTTGTGCAGCCACTCAGCTCCCAGGTGGGGACAGCCCCTGGGGAATCACTTTCTGTAATTCAGTCTCATAAACAACTTGGTAAAAGAAAAAGATCTCAGGAAAAAAAAAAAGAAGAAGAAGAAGAAAAAATAAATAAACAAATAGTAAAAATGGAGAAACAGCTGACATGATTCAAATCCCAAAAGCAGTCTGAGATCTCAGAGGGGGAAAATGCAGAGATTAAAAGGCTTTCCCATGAAGACAGTACTTCAAACAGGGGTGATTTCCTTCCAAATGGGTTCACTTGTCCATTATTTCCACACTACTACTTTGCATCTATTCCATTTGATAGGGCAATTCTTCCTCTCAACCACATGCCTCGGGGAAGTCATAACCCCCTGTCTGCACTTTCCCTGTCTGCTTCCCTGGGAACAATATCAGCTGCAAATCCAGATTTACGACTTGGCTAAGCAAAGGGAGCTAAAGAAAGCAGACAAGGAATGACTTGGTCAAACAAGATATAGCTGTGATCAGTAGCAGAACTGCTACTGAAGGGAAACACTGGAGGAGGGGAGACAGATATTAGAAAGGGCTCTGCTCAAAAACACATGCTAATCTGTGATGCTTTAGTAGCACTGGAGGGAGGTACAAAGACATATCCAGTGAACTTCTGCCCTGATCCAGTCCAATGGCTCTAAGCACCACGTGGCAACACACCCCTCTAAGAAGAAACACAACAGTTTTGGGCATGTGACACATGCTTCTGACAGTCCCTGCAGCCCAAAGCAGCATTATATCACTGTGACTCCAGAGGATGTAGGCTTGGAAGGTTTTGTTGCTTGGTGCCTTCCCTAAGCCGTTCTGGCTGGTCATCCCTTGGTGACCTGCATTACAGCCAGCCTCATCTTTCCTTGCTACCCCAAAAAAGCAGTGATGGAAAAACCAGTCTCCCCCTGCAGATCAAAGTCTCTGCAGCCGTCGCTCAGTAGAGCTTGTCTAAAACATACATATTTTTTATTTTATTTTTTAGATAATAATACTCTCCCACAAGCTCTGTAGCTGAGTCAGTAAAGTGCACTAGTATTTGTTTCCCACTGCCATCTTTTTCCCTCTCCTCCGTGTAAAAACCAACAGCATTTCCCACCAGCTCTGTGCCTTTGAGACATCTCTCTAACATCGTCAAGGAAAGCACATAATTCTCCTACATGTTTTACACACAGCCACACACTCTCACGCACAGCACAGGTCTGTATCACTGCAGAGATGCTGTCGGTATTTTGCCACCAAGGCACAATCTCAGGCAGACACAACTGCCCACTTTCAAAATCCAACTTGCGATGCCAAAGAGCCCGCAGAGCATTCACCTTCAATTGGGTGGATGTGCACGATAAACACATTTCTGACTGCATGAGATAATGATGTATATAAAATTTTAAAAATCCATATATTTTCTTTTTAACTTCTTCCAGTATTTTTCCTCTTGAATTTCTGCCTTAAGGGACATGATTATCCCAGGCTGAAGCTCCAGTTCTAGACCAGTTAAAATACCTTACCCTACTCTTCCAGCTAATATGCTTCGGTTCTGGTTTCCCCTTGTGTGCTGTGCTGGGGCTGCTGAGCACCACCAGTGGGTCTGCTCAGCTCCAAGATCCAACTATGGCACATAGCTCTGGACCACAGCCACTGGGACTCACCTCAAGAAAACCAGGTGGTGACCAAGGAAAAATTAAATCTTAAGGTGACTGAAGTGTCCTCTGGAAGTGCTTGTCTCTCCCTTCCTTGACTAGATATGAAGCAGGAGGTTCAGATGCTGAAACTGCACAGGATAAGTCCAGGCTGCCATGTGTGTTTGAACCCTGGATAAGATGAATCAAGCACTTTCCAGCCAATGACTTTGGCTGTCACATTTCACAAGGTTAAGGCGAGAGAAAAACATTCGGCATTTTCACACAGGAATGTCAGAATTCCTGTGGCGGAAGAGGCCACAGGAGTATTTAATCGTGTTTAGCAGCAAGATTTAAACCTCATCTCTTGCTTATGCAGAATGGCTGGAAACACTCCTTTGACCCCAGTTGACTTCTCTTGATTAACAGCCTGTGTCACTTTTATTTTGGTTACTGTGAACACAATTACTATTCTGTGCCCTGATGCAACATCACCAATATCCAAAAAATCAAACCAGCCTGGGAAGCGGTGTGCACTAAAAAAAATAAATACCAGTTTAAGACTTGCCAGGTGAAGAAAAGAAAAGGATGAAAAATACTTTGGTGGCACTTTGAAGAGTGGGGGATGAGTGGTGTCATAACTCATGACATAACCAAAACTCCAGACAGTACAAAATTAGCTCCCCGCAAGCTCAAATTAAACCTTCTCTCTAACCAGCCGTGATGTGAGACAGGCTGGAGGTGCCGGGGAAGCAGCAGCCTGTGCCTCCACCAGGCACAGCATTGCACGGCCCCGGGCACTGGCAGCTGCAGTCTCTATCTCTCTCAAAATAGCTGCTGGAGTGAGTATTCCCAGACAACGTGGAGATACCATGCAAAGATAAAATGTGACATTGGACCGGATCCCAGGTAGCTTCTCAGCTCTGTGATTACAGTATAAATCCCATAGAATATTTATCACATTGGAAAACGAATCACATCTGAAATTAGTGAGTAGGTTTTCCCCAGGGAATAAAAGCCTCCTCCCTTTCCTCGTACCACACGAGGGATCCAAAAATAGGATGCAGCCAGAGCTCTTCATTTCAGACTATTAGTTTGTAGACATGCCGTGTGGACATGCAGTTAAACAGCTTTCCCTATGGAAATAGTCCAGCTGCTACCTGGCAGTGTGGAGGGTCATGCTGCTGGAGGAGCCTACGCAGACCTGGAGCTTCCCTCCACTGCAGGACATGCCACTTCCACAGCTAGGACATGGGCAGAGCAGTTTTAGTTGATGCATGCCACTCCTGGGCTGAGATAGACACAGCAGTGTGGCCATCAATCAGGACATCAGAGCAACAAAGTAATGCGGGAAATTAAAAGGAAAATGGGAGTGACTTGCCTTAAACCAAAACATTTCAGGGGGAGAGGAGAGCTCAAGCCAAGCAAAACCATATTTGCATTCCTGCAGAACAAATTAGGTACAGGGCACTGAGACCAAAGACAACTAATAAAAGATAATTAGTCTGGAGACTGGAAAAAATATAGCCACCTGTACCCAAGCTCTGATTAAGCACAGACTTCTGAACCATAATCTTCAATTGAGTGCTAGTGGTTTGGGCTCAGACCCAGTGTCTTCTGTCCAAGTTCTGATTAAATATGAATCAGAGACAACTCACAGCAAAGCCGGCCAACTCCCGAAACCCTTCTGATGCACCACCAGTCCAGGAGGAGAGCAGGCCGAGTACAACAAACTGGATTGGAGATTTCAGGTGGATTCTTTCAAATTGTTTAATTACAAGATGAACTGATGGAGAGGGAATTTCATTTTCACTGTAGCAGCAAGGTTTCAGTGAGCAAGTTAAGCAACGATACCTCACAGGGACAGACTCTGATGAGAAACACTTCTTGGGTGTTTTGCTTCAATCCCTGTCTTCTACTTACCTGTTGCTTTCTACCCTTTCTGCTTTCTACTCCTTGCCTTGCTCTTCCTTTGTCTTTAAGTGACTTTTCAGGTGTCTGTTTTGCTCCAATTTGTAGCTCAGATTTAACTAGGTTGTTTCTGCTCTGCAATAGCTTCCTGCATCACTGCTCTAAGTCAATCCCACAGCGGACAGAAGAGCCCTGACCACAAAGACTTACACTGCCATTACATTTTTCTCAGCGTGAAAGCTGAGAGCTTGGTGCCCCTTCCTCACTTCCCCTGGGGACACCTTTCATCTTTGTACGTCTTTGACCTTTGAAACCACATTGCCTTAGAGCAGCACAACCATACGATGCTCATCCACCTTGGAGCTGCATTTGGCAGCTCACCTCCAGCCTAGATTATGGACCACAGCTTGCCCACACCAGCTTCTTTACACCTACAGACCCTCTCCTCCTTCCCTTTCCTACTCAGGATTTGGCCCCTTCTTTACAACAACACAGCCAGCGTGGCCACCCCTCCCAAGAAAACCAGTGAGGGCTTTGGCACGAGCCCTCCACCTTCCCTCATGCCTCCTCCCCGCAGGCAGCTGGCAGGCAGATCCCAGCCTCGGCCTTTGCTTTAGGCACACGACCACACCATCATTTTCTTTGGAGCCCAGGCTTATTTTCACAAGAGTTCTTGCCCCATGAGTGTATTTCTAGCAGACTATTTAAGAGCCTGGCATTTTCCCTACCCAAATGACCCGCTGCCTGTTGGTTCACCTCCCAAAGCCCAACTTGGGACCCCTCTTGACACATACCGTTAAGTTTAACAGTTTACTTAGCAAATTTTATGATCGTGTCCTTGAGCAGACTCATCATGGCTCCCAGCACTTTATCACTCCTTCCTGCACAAATGACATGAGCCAACTATGCAGGGGAGTATTTAACCACGCCACTGAAGCCATGTCCTCATCATGGTCAGCCTGGCATAGAAAAGAGTATTTTTCTTGGCAGACAAATCAGTTGCCACCTTACAGCTCTGTCTTGCCGCACTTACTGCTTTGTGCGAAACTATCAGAATGTGCATTTCCCATTCCTGCCCTTTTCATCTCATTTGCATCAGAGACTCGCATGGTACTTAGATTTACACTTTTTGCAATATTTTATGTCTCATTGTGAATCCTTTGCACCAAAAACAGGCTCCATCACCTGAAGTACCTAATCCCTTTCATAGCCCGTTTCTTGGTAAGCATTGCAAATAAAGTACAGAGGAGATTTTTCAGCCTATTCCTGTCTAATTTTTTTTGCCCATAGACGTCCAAGCACTTTATAAGCCAGCAATACATAGCAGTCAGCAGGATTTTATGGCTGGGGCCAATAAACAAAAAAAGGCAAAGTGACTTGCAGATTATCAGAGTCTGAGAAGTGCAGTCTTCTGCATGCTGCATTAAGAGGTTAATGCTACAATAACTAGACTATAAAGCAAAGCACTCCACTCTGCTACCACAGACACACAGCTGGACCCACCTTCTGCCTTCCCCTCTGTGCATGGTGTGGCTTTCCCTGGTGACTCCCCAGCGTCCTTGCTCTAGAGCTCCCCAGTAAATTTATATAGATTATATGGCTCAGATCCCAGGCAATCCCTGCAGTCTAGGTGACTAATAAAGCCTGTAACACTACAACAGCATTTAAAAGACAATTCTAACCCTCCTCTTCACAAACTGCGTCTTCTCCAAAACCTCCTCAGTCAAAGCCCATGCTACCATCTCCTCGATCTGCTAAACCTGACCTTGGTTGCTTCAGAGTAAGTTTCAGCTTCCTGCGCTCGTGAATCAGCTGCTTGTTGCACATCCCCTCCAGAGCCTGTCATTATTAATGCCTTTGCTTTTTTGGCTTTGCAAATTTCTTTGTTCCTCATTCTTTTTATTTTATTTTTCCCATTTTACTTCCGTAGACGTTGATATATTCCTCCCCCTCCTCCTGGAGGATCCTATTGCAATCCACAGGGCTAGTGGTCGAATAAGTCAAAATGCACCCTTTTTATTACAGTACTGGGGACATTTCCCAGTATTTATGGGCATTTTTCCCTCCAAGGAGATGCACAGATACAGAAAAGCTAAACACATTGAGCTCGGCAAGGAAGGAAATCCATCACAGCTCAGAAAATATCGAAGCGTATCTCTCCCCAGAACCGTTATCCATGTTCCTAATTGGACTTAATGTTTATAATCACTCTGTGCTTGCTGAAGGGCCCCATTAACCCGCCAGAGAACAATTATGCCAAGTCACCTTCATCTTTCTCATTTATTATATTCCAAGAGATAACCAAACAAATTAGCAAAAAGCCAATTACAAAGAACAATAAGTAAGCTGGAGACAGACAATCGAATTGGTGACAGGCAAGGACTGCAGAAACAGATCTAGAGATGCCAGCAGCTCTCCTGCCCAGTGAGGGTTTGAGAAAGCTCTGGGAACCGGGAAGTGTCACCTCCCACTGCTCAGCACAACAGGACAGAGACCACATGCGTGCAACCTGGGGACACGCGCACTGTTCTTTATGCACATATGGAGATGTCCATATGGACATCTCCATAAAGTGCATATGGAAAGACGTGATATGATGTCAGTCTGGTCAAACTGGTCCAATGCTCTGCACACAGGATTTTATGCCAGTTCAGCTTAGAATCCTTTTCTGAATTTTGATGTAACCAGTTATGAACAGGCACAAGTCCACAGCAGAAGTTGGAGATAAATCTGAGTTAAGTTAAAAGGCAGAAGTGAGTTATTAAACTCATCACAGACCAGCAACCTTGAGCTCTCAGATGAAACGCCTGATGCCAAAGGTCTCTTCTGGAAATAGATCAAAAATTCAGCAACAATCCCCCTTTCTTCCATTATTTCTGTTTGGGCTGGTTCATGGCTCTAATGCACAGGAAGCCGTGCAGAAGACCAGGCTCTGCTGGGGGAACATCCAGCTCAGACCAGGGCTTCTGTCTTTCTGCTGATGGTGCCTTGCTTAAAATTATCTATAAAAACAAAAAAAACCCACAAAAAACAAAAACAAAACAAACAAAAAAACCACAAAAACAACAAAGAACACCACAACACAACACATAAAACACTTGACATTATAATTTAACATCCCTGGGTGCTGTGGGCACTAAGTACCATATAAAACACTTTCCTGCTTTTTGCTGCAGGGAACACTGCAACACTGACTTGCTGCTCAAGTCCAAGGTCTTTTATTACGTGATTTTTTTTTCCCTGCTATATATTAACAGCATCACACAAAAAGTGAGATGGTGCCACACGTCCTGACAGGAATGCACTGAATTTCTGCATACATAAAAGGTGGATGATGAAGTGAAAACAGTTCAAAGAACAGAAGGCTCAAAGTCAAGTACCAAGAGAGGGAGATTCACGTTTTGTCTGTGTATATACACACATAGAGGAATATCTACTTGGCCATGAAAAATAAGTCTTGGGTGGAGGATTTCAGCTTGTACAATACATCCTAGAGTCAGAGAAAATGGACTGCTGCAGAGCTTCCCCCCCAAATTATCTCAACTCCCGGGGAGCACACAGAGAGGCAAGAGGAACAAGCAGCATCTCAAACACACCGAGATGAACGGATGTTACACAAGGTTACACCACGTACCTGGCAAGCTCAGGTTTCCTGCAACAGTTGTCCATGATTTCTTAAATGCCAATGAGGTGCAATAATATTGTCTCGCCTGGCTGGTTAATGCTTCTCCAGTATTCCAAACCTGGACAGTAGTGTTTATTTGGATAGCTGAGGATACACTGCCCAGCAAAGGTAGCGATATCTCAGAATATGGGAAAACTGTCATCCAAAAAAACAGAGAGAAAAAAAATAAAAATAGGTTTGCTTACAATTTCAGATTCCATATTTCAATCAATTTAAGATAGGGTCAACATTTCTGCCCATCTAAGGATACTTTTTCTAGTCGCTCCTAGAGCTGTCTCCTCTTCCAGTTATCCCAGTTATTTGGGCCCATTCCCAACAGACAATTCCTTCCATGAGTAATAAATTTCTAGCAGCATCCCTGACAACTGGCTGCAGCTTTTCCACGCAGAAGAAACAGTCATGTAGCATAACTGCCACTTCCTGTATCAAACCCAACATTTCCACAGTGCATAAATGTTGACAGCAACATTATCCAACAAATTTTTAATTTCATGGCTCTTAAAACAACTGGGAAGGATTTGAGTGACCAAAAAGAAACAACATCTACCTTCTATTCCTGCCTACTCTATTATGAAAATGTTGTCCACATGTCCCTCTAATTCTTTTAAATACTGGCCCCAGACATTCCTTCAAACCAAGAAGCCAAGTTTTCTCTCTGAGCAGCGAGCTTCTCATGTAAACCAAAGAGCCACTAAATTTCATGGATTCTCTTCCTTATTTGTAGATGTGTCCAAGCTCTTCTCCACCAAGACAAATCCCTTCAACAGGTGCCACCCTGGGACAAAACACATCCTCCCAAGCCCCCCCTGCTCACATGGGCTTTCTTAGAAGATTTCTTACTTGTACAATGAAAACTGTTGATATCTGACATTTGATTTCTTTCCTCTCGTGATTAATATTAAACCATGTTTTGTCTGCATTATAGAAGCATCCATTATGATAGGCTCATTAATGCACTTCCTGACTCTTTTTGAATTAAATGGCTTATAAACTCTATTCTTTAACTTCGCCTTAGTAAGGCTGATGGATGAGCACGGTAAATGACTAAGAGGGAAACAAGCCACTGCAGCTCAGCCACAGCCTTTATCACAATAGTCCTCCTCTGTTTGGATAGAAAGGACACTGAATAACTTCAATGCCTGTGGTTTGCTTGGCTAACTAATCATCATAACAGTAGCTCACATGCAGCCCCATATCACTTCATGTAAAGAAGAAAGAAACTAATAAAACTCCAGGCTTAACACCAGGCCACCTTCCCATGCATGCTTGTCTCTCAGTCTGATGTGTCAATCATCGTGATATTCTGGGGTTAGATATATTCAAGACATTCACTAAATATTATCAACAGATTGAACTCTTTGTTATATCTTAATTTTCTTCTAGCAACCAGGCTTACATGCACACATGCAACATGTATTTCCTTCTTCTGTGTCCACCTTTGGGCAATTTTGAGCAGCTAAGCATCAACGATGGCTGAAAGTTTTACATATCCACATGACCTCCAGCATTCGGAAGGCTTATAGCTCAGCTGGTTCCGAGTAGTACGTGAGCAATCTTCATCTCTCAAGGGGGCTGGTTGTGTTGTTTGTGTAAATCTGGACCTTGTCTTCAGCATTTACTAACCTAGGTCAGACAGTAGGAATGCAAGAGTCAGGCTGAAGCACTTCAGAACCCTTGACTCTGCTATAGCAGATCACAAATGAGATGTTAATTTTTCTGAAACAACTGCTCACCCAAAGTGGTGGCAGTCGCCCAGCGAGGGACCACCATCACCCGGGAACACAGAAGAGTTGTATTTCTGCATGGTCTGAATTGCCACTGCAATCCCCAATTATTTCTGAGCAAAGGATTAGGAGGGACTCAAATTCAAATGAAAGAAACCAAAACCTGTTCATCTCTTACCCAGATGGTACCATAAACTCCCATTTGAACCATTTTGCAGTTCAGCAAACCACCCGGCAAAAGCCGTTTAACAACTCAAATGTGCATGCATCCAGCTGGTGGGAGGAAAGCTTTGCAAATCTCTCACTTTCCATCCAGTGGCACCTGCTGTTTGTCAGCACGTTATCAGGGCCAGTGCATTAGGGAACCATATGGTGTGGGGAAGGCACTGCCGGGATGATTCATACTGCGCTAATGAAGTAGCAGGCCATCCATGAGGGCTTGGTCACACAGAAGCTGTTGAACTCAAGAAAATGGGATGTTTCTTATAAAGTTGTGCAACATTTTCTGAGATTCCTTGGCAACAATCATCAATTTTTACAATAAGGAATGATTCTTCAACATTTAACGAAATGAAGATATTGCCAAGTGGTTTCTAGGGGTTTCCATCCTTAAGTAGAGGATGGACTTTCAAAGAAACATAACAAGAAGTCTGAAGCCAGAAAGTATTGCTGCATTTCAGAAAGATTTGTCAAGAAACATGACTTGGCTATAGTCCGATATCATCCAGAGTCTGGGACTATCCACAGCTGGGCTTTTGCTTCCCGCCATTGCAAAACTAGGTCAGATGTGGGGTCCAGTTCCAAACCTCTCAGAAGCTCAGGTCAGGGAGAGCACAACCATTCCTTGGCTGCTGCTCTCTCCCTCCAGAGGAACACTTTGGGATTGGAAGGGGACACGGTGTTTCTGCTTCCCTCCCTACATCACTTTCAAGAACTGAATTATTTGTCACTGACATATATTAGACCTTAAAGATCTTAATTTGTGTGATCAAGTGCCTATTAGTAAAAAAATTGTACCTCATTAATGGCATAAATGAAAGCTAGGAAATTCAGCATTTCCATTGGACACAAGTGAAAGAAAGAACTCAGTCCTACAACAGGACATCAGAGCCTAGGATCCAACAGCCTAATATATATTTGTCAACCAAGCTTTTCAAATTAGTGAAGAGGGCAGATGCCAACATCAGATCCAGATCTCAGTACTCATAACTGGGGGTGGACTTGAATCACTGTCCCAAAGTTAACAGCACGTATTACAACCGAGTTTGCTCCTCAGAGCGGGTAACTTATCAGTGTGCGCTGGGTGTGCAAACTCATGGTACCCAACAAATACCTGGCCACTGCTCAGCATCTGACACGCTGTAGTTCTCTCATTGTTTAGTAACTACTGCAAGCAAGAAGAAAAAAGCATGGCTAGTATCTCTGGCTTGTAATTTTACAGGCAATCATCTGATTAGCGTCTTATAAGAGCATATATAATGATACAAGACTGATTTATCTAATGACAAAACAGCTACCTACTTTGAGGGAACTTAACCCTTAAGCGCATAGCAAATGATTTCTGGATCTGAGACAGAACGTGTGATTTTATCATAAAAGCCCAGAGAACCTGGCTTTAAAACTAGCACTATTCTAGTTTAATATTTATCATATGTATTTTTAAATGGAAATGTGGAGCAACTGTAGTCAGCTTAGTAGATTTTCCCTAGAAGTATATCAGTTTAGCCAAGACAAGAGTTTGTCCCTGGTGACTGTTTTTAAAAACATCAAGCAATATCTATTCATTCTATTCTCAGTCCTGAGCCTCCAGTAGCAAATGTATGAATTTTGACATTAGGTGGTGACAGCAAACGCCTAACATCAACCTAAAGCTGATCTCAGGAAGAGCTTCATGGTTCACTTGAGTGAGCACTGATGGACATTCAGGTTTAAGCAACGGGCTTAAACCAGCTTGCAGCATATGCTCTTCATCGCTCTTTCCCACGTAACATCACCTCCAATACTTTATTGTTCCTAGAAAGAGCAAACTCCAGACTGTTCATAAAATTTTACTAAATTTGGGGAGGTTTTTCTGGAAGATCATAAATCACCTAAAAGCCTCCAGTCTGAAAGCTACATTTAGTAAGCAGTAGAAAACTATGACATAGATTAGAGGAGTTACACATAAAACTACATAAGGCTCAAATTCTATGTTCTTCCTACAGAGCAGCAGCATCAGTCCTTTCCCAATCTCATTACACTGATCTCAAGAGTCTACAAAAACAGGCAAGAATGAGACGGGCTGGATAAAGCTGAGCGTGGGTTAGTGACCTTGTTGGGGGCAGATAAATCCATTCCTACGGTGAAAGCCGACAGCAAGACTTTTTATAGCTAGGAACCTCAGACAAGCAGGGCACAGGGTTGGTCTCTGCTCAGATGCTTGCTGACTGCTTTTAACTGCACTATTTGCGCAGCTTTTAAATGCCTGGGGGCACCCTGTGCTCAGCTGGTGATTTCACACAGAGAGAGACTCACTACAGAAGAGTTTGGGCCCGGGAAGCAGGCAAAGTGTTTATGCTGCTGCACTGAGCAATAAGTGAGAGGGAGAAAAAACAACACTTAAAAACAAGTAATCTGAGCAAAGCACATTTACATGCAGAATCCACACTTCCCTCCAGGGATTCATTAGAGAAGAAAAGGAAATTTGCTTCTGTTTGTTTGAGAAAGGCAGATTTATTAATGGCTGTGAAAAAATTAGGAATTGCCAGCATTTCCCCAGGTAACTAATATATTTGTTGCAGGCCAAGTCAGATCTTAGTTTAAAGGGCAAAGAGCTGATCCTCATGGTCCCAAGTGAGAAAGGGATGAGCCAAGACTGAGGCTGGCCCCAACTCTGTTTTGAAAGGGGCCATAGGCCACTACAGGACGTTACCACCACCATTAAAGGGAGCTTGCATCATCTGTGATTTGTTTGTTTTCTAACCAAAAGATGTTCAATCTGTGATTCTGGGAGTACAGTCTAGTTCTGGATGTGAATTTCCAAAGATCCTGAACGGATCTAAATTCCTCCAAGAGAGGAACATTTAAGCCAATTCTCAATTTCCCACATACTGAGAGATCCTAGATTTGATCCACAGCTTGGGGTCCATGTCCCCCAGACCTTTGGGACAACTGTGCCCTTTGCCTGAAATTGCTGTTTTGATGGGTTGCTGTAGAGTTGCTTATTCCTGGGTCACAAAGAGCACAATTTCTCAGCCTCTGATTTCCAGCACTTTGCCTGGGTCTATCTGCTTTGTCTCTCAGGGCAGCACCAACCTGGTACCTTCTCTTGCCAGGGCTGTTGCTCACCCCCCAGCTATGATGAAGTGATGCTCAGACAGCAGTCCAGGTCCAGTGGGTGGGAGAAGATGCAGCAATTCATGAAAGTACCGTAACAGACCTTTGGCAGAAAGGATAGGCAGCAGCTCCCTGGGAAAACAAACTCTCCTCCCTCACCTTGAGTTGTATCTCTTAAGAATATTCACAAGAGAGAAAAATAAAATCACTCTTCCAGAAAGAGATGTGACCAGCATGGACATCAAAGCACAGGCTCAGCTCTCACTCTTTCCCCAGGAGAAAAACTAGCACAAAAATTAGCAGTGAAGTCACAGCCCTCGCCCAGATCCATCCTCATTCGGCTTTTGGTTAGCGAGCTCACTGCTAATTGCCTGCTGCAGATTACACTTGACAGAGGCTAACAGCACACCTCATTTCTCCCAAATGCATTTCCCCATCGTTTCCCTGTAAGACTCTATTCTTTCCAACCCAACCAACAAAAAGGAAATTCTCCCACGTGTGCTCTCCTCCCCTCACTGAAGAGCCTCAGAGCCTCAGCTTCCTCCCAGTGCATCTCCTACAAGGTGTTATCCAGAAACCTAAAAATTTCTCCAATAAGGCTGACAGTCTCCAGGACATAGAAGCTGTTAATCATTATGGGCTTCCTGCATTTTTTTGCTTGTAATATTAAAGGTTTCTACGTAAGCCTCTCCATGAGTACCACAGCAAAAGCTCCGGGTGTTGTGCACCATGTATGACAACAGCCGTAATGCCAATCTGTTAGTTCTGGTGCTCACAGAAACAAATGGCCAAATAATAACTTATTTATTATTACTTAACCCATAGTTATTTCCCTCAAAGGAGGCCCGGGGAGGACTTATTCATTAATGTTCATTGGCCATTTGGAAAACATAAACGAGCTATTTAACAAGAAATCCTGTCCACTGCCTCATCATTATCAGATGTCTCACTGTCATTAGATCAGCTTGACTAATGGGATCCTAAATCCTAATTACGGACCCTAGATGTGACTTTCACACAATATAATCATAAAATGAATGCTAATCAAAAGGATAGGAAAGTGCATTCCATTGGAAAGCGTAGTTCTTTCAGAAATTACGTCAGACAAAATTTTCATCAAGAAATGGTGTCCTGGTTCCTCAAGCCCCTCAGGTCAGCTGTAAAGGAGCTGTGGCACTGTGCGCAACTGGAGCATGAGTACTTAAATAAACATTCCTAAAATCTTACAGATAAGGGCACCTGAAGTTTTTAAAGGAGAATAAAAAATCCGTAGTTCTCTCTCTGAACCAGAAACTCTTTGCTATTGTTATTTCTGTATTGGCGTAGCCCAGGTAGCTCAATTGCATCCTATTTAAAACTCCAAAGAACTTGGCTAGGCGTCTGTGGCAGCATAACTGTGTGATTGCACTTTGCAATGGCAATCCAGGCTGCCCAGTTGTTCCATACACTCATCACATTACTGAGGTCGCCAGGTGTTCCAATACAGAAACGTTTCAGTGGTCCAAGCTCCAACCAGAGAAGTAGCAAAGAAATATGAACCTTGCATGTCTGCAACATCTGCAGGTAGATTCTTTAAATGGGGATGGATGTCTGCTCACAACAGGGCTAGGAACCTTCTGCCCAAAAGGACATTACTTCCTATTTCCAGGTGTGCATCTGATCTGGGATCTGCATCCCTGGACCCATATCTGCATCTGTTATTGTTGTTACAGGATACTGTGCCAATAGATTAGTATTTTTGGAGTTTGCATGAATTATTCCACTTAGCAATGTGTGCAGAGTTTTTGCTCCACTAGTTTTGACAACAATCCCCATTTCTTTAAGACTGGTTGCTATTAAATCTTATAAATAATTTTGTTCCTGATCAGAGGAGTTTCCAGCAATACAATTACCTGTGAGAAGCCAATAAAGGTTATAGCTACAGTGCAATAATGAATTTATAAATTAAAGTTTGCTTTGCCCTTGAGTCAGAGCAATTAGCGTCGCACAACCTTCTTGCAGAGCAGTGATGCGAGACTTCTCGGTAGCCACTTATTGTGAATGCAATCAATAGCTTACACTTGGGAGTCCATTGTGCACCATAAGCAGCAGTTTAGACAAGCTCAAGCAACAGCCAGTCTGAGTAATATGATGGCTTTGGTTAACCTGGTCGCTAGGCTCTGACAGAAGCATCAATTTAACACCCTCAAAGACCTGTGGGCAAGGACAAGTTGGGTAACGCCGTACAGCAGAGCTGAGAGCAAGGACAGCTTTAGCAGGGGCAGTGCAGCAGAACAGCCCATATTCCAGCACTTACCCTCTGTTCACTGCAGACTTCACGTTCCTCTTTCCCCATATATCTTAATGAAATTGTCCAAAGTGCCAGTGTCACCTCTAGCTTTGACTGTCCCCATACTTCACGATTAGCACAAGAAGTGACAAGACAAGGTATATTATGGCAGCCTAATTCATGAGAGTTTATATAGAGGTCTGACAAATATTCTCCTCTATGCTCATCAACAGCTACCAATAAAGGCACTCTGATCAACTCCCGTCCAGTCCATTACCTGTCGCTTCTTTCACAGTCTATATATTTTTCTAGCACAACCACAGGACCTTATTCTGGGACATTCCTTGTGCTGCTACCCAGCTAGTATTCCTACTACGAGGGCAAAGAGGCAAACTGAGTATGACACACCAGATTGCAAGACATCGAGATTCTCATAAACCAAAGAGGGCTTATTGCACCAACAAAAATTGCTGAGCAACAGGAAATGAAGAACATGTTCTGCCTGAATCCCTTTCCAGAATAGGATCGCTGTTGTCATTGGAGACATAGCCGAATCAACATCAGGATCATTTGAGAGCTGTGGTTGCACAAGCCCAGCCACAAAACAAGACTAGCAAAGAAACTCCTCCTGCCACCACCATTATGTCTCCAAATCAAATGGCTACTAACCCAGCATGGCAAAGAAATTGTCTCCGCATGAGGCTCCTGCACATCAGTAGATACCCCTGATAGTCAGCCACATGCCTAGGGCTGTGGAAACACAGACCTGGGGAGGGAGATGAAGCCAGAGAAGTCAAATGAGGACTGCAAAAACTCCTCTGCTCAGAGAGAAGGAAAAAGCCAGAAGAAACTGGGACATAAACTGCAATAGCAGCAACACTGAAACTCTCCAAGAGGCAGAGTCTGAACCCAGGAGGTTTTTTAAAAAAAAAAAAAAAAAAAAATTAAAAAATTGCTATGGCAGAATCAATTAGACCTCAAGAAGGAAACTTTATTAAAACAAACACCTGCAGATCTGGATTGAAAGAAAGAAAGAGAAATAGGCTTGATTCCTGACTGGATCCCAGCTCTCTTGGATGGCAACAGGAGAGCAGATGATTGAGGAGCACACTGGGTTTTTCCAATCTGATCACGTTCGGCCTCATGCTAGGACTACAAAAAAGGAGCGCTAATATGTACCAGGCTAGAGATTCAAGATCAGGATCTGAAGTTAAACTTAGGGCTGTTGATAGCACTGGTGATCAGGGTAGCATTAAACCTAGTGCCCTAGGGTTACCCAGTCCCCTAAGGCATACAGGGGCCTACAAGCATCACACTCTCTTTACTCCAAGGTGAAAAATACACAATCATGAAAATGAATAAATTCTGAGAGATGAACAAAGAAGAAAATACAACTTTTGAGACTGGAGTGGCGGGTTGCCAGAGCGTTGAGGCTTTAATTAATGGTCTTTTCCTGGCAGAACTGGAGAGAGAAAAAATAGCTGTAGCACAGCAGTAGCACAGTCGTTTGCAAGTCTGCACTTCTGATTACCGTACAATAGCTAGGAATAATTGCAAAGTTCCCACTTATAATATAACCTTGGGAAATGCTCACCTTGCTGTGCTACTTTTAAAGTGCACTACTTAGAGCACTGTTCTCTGTCAGCGTTACTAGCAGAACTTAAAAGGTAGTTTTAATCTTCCAGGTTTGACTTTCTTCTTCGTGAATAGATATGGTTTTATGTCATGGTAAGAGTCAAGAGTGGTTCCCCAAAATTCTAGGAAAATAAGCACTGTTGGAGAATTCATAATTCAGTGAGGACAAACCACAGCTTTAAAT
Source organism: Numenius arquata (assembly GCF_964106895.1). NCBI lineage: Eukaryota > Metazoa > Chordata > Aves > Charadriiformes > Scolopacidae > Numenius > Numenius arquata. Next base: position 9,485,522 of record NC_133592.1, read on the forward strand.
GATTTCTTTGCCCCTCAAATGGACAATGCACACAAGCACACATACATACTCAGCAAGCATATATCATGTGGTGGTATAATGCTGTCAGAATCACTTCCAGGCCTTTTATTGTAGAATTGGTGCCCGATTGGAGTTGATGCAAAGCAGGACTCACCAACCTATTATCAGCCTGAACGCTCCAGGGAGCCTCAGCATGAAGTAGTCACCAAGAAATATATTTATAATAACACCCAAAAACTGCAATCTGTGTCCAAAAGGCTGCTTATCTCCTTTTGAACTCAAAATTACAGAAATTATTATCGCTATAGTAGCATAGTAATTGGTTCAGAGTTTTCTCTGTTCTCCCCCAACTCACACCCAAATTATTAGTAATGACCCATCAGGAAGTCCCAAAAGGGTATCAGATCAAGTGATGGATACTGCCAGTTGAACTAGACACCACCTCTGCCCTAAGGCTGAAGGAATAAGACTAAACTAATAAGGGAGGTACAAATTAAACAAGCAATCCTCCCTTCAGCTGGCATCAAGCTTATGCACCCTAAGACCAGGACACAGCATAGAAATGAAAAGATTTATTAAATCACCTCATGTTCTCTTCAGGTTAAGGAAATTTTTCAACCAAATACAGAACCTCTAGTATGTTCTTTAAAGATTACCTTCTCTTTGTTTCTCTTCATCTTTTCCAAACAATAAGTACAGTTTAAGGTTTATAAATAATTAATACAACTATCCCATTTCATCCTTTGGAGGTAAGCATTTGCTAAAATTTAATTTCTAAAAGATGTTGCCCATCTGATATGTTTGCTAACATCAGGAAACAGAAAAACAGAAACATTTTGGCTGTGTTGTTTTGACTTTTGAAATGAGGCCATTAGCTTTGTTTTCAAAATGTCTATGTACACAGCTTCACATTCCCAACAGTCTTTGTAAGGGAAGTTCTTTTGTGTCTTCATGGCACTAGTTCTTTTTCAACCTCTTCCAGTCAAAAGTAAAAAAGCCGGCTTTTCATCTACTATTTTTATGCTTTAGATTGTTGATAAATGTAAAATGCAACATGTAGTGATCATTTCACAGTCCTTCTTACAAAAATAAGAGCATTCTGAAAGAAAGGCTATTAAACAGATACAGGGAAAGAAAAAGAAAACACCACAAACAAAAATGAAAGCTGAGCAAGTTTTTCCACTGAGCTAGTTTCCAACTTCTTGAAATAAAAATTAAATGCTCACTTTTTAAGAAGTGATGCTTCCAAGCAGATGACTTGTGAGATAACTTCCCTACAACAACAGGCATAACAGGAACCCCAAAGAATTGGTACTCCATTTCTAGGGCAAGATTAACATACCACAAGTCTTCAATACTTTAAATTCTGATGGAGTTACAGGAAAGGAGAAGGGAGAAGGAGGGTACATTGAAGGAAAGCTACTAAGGTTGTCAGTGGAATTATGTTTGTTCACTAAGGATATGGCCCACTTGCATCCAAGAAAACTTCCAAAATTCATAAAGATAGGTCTAAGAACATTCACAGAATAAGGCTATTTGTGCTCTCAAAACCCGCTACATTTAAGCTGCGATCTTCAAGACAGATGCTAAACCAGGCCCCCATTTCTCCTGAGTTTGCACGGCAGGAGGACCATGTGTTTTTCAGTGCTCTTGGGGCTGGAAGTATATTCCTCCGTCTAGCAAAGTCTAAGTTAGCAACGAGTATATATATTCAGATAGTAGGATTTTTTCCCCCACCACTTTTCACCCACACAAGATTCCCCACATAAACTGGGTAATTGTTGCCCAAAATGGCAACGCATGCTCTGCAATTATCATTAGAGTTAATTAAAGCCTCTATGCAGTAGGCAGCTTTGAATTGCTGTTTACACTCAAGTCTCTGAACATGCTGCAGGTAATTGAAAGAGAAGCTCAACCCAATATTGTTGATTTTTTTATTGGCAAGGGTTTGATAATTTGATTTTGGTCATTACATATTTCTAAAAATAAAAAATTAATTTCCTCTGAAGGCCTGATTCTCCCCTTCAGCACACTCCACCAATTTATTTTCATATGTTTTTGTGGCCCTTACTGTAACAACCCTTGGAAGTTCTAAGAGAATCGGGTCAAAAAGGAGACGATATACCAAAAAAAAATCTCATGTGTGTAGGTGGGGCAAAGGCCTTTCTTCTTTTCAGACCACTGGAAGCCATCTAGGCAAGGCGCCTGCACCCCAGGACGTCAGCCAGAGTGGGAGGGGGGCACAGAATTTGACAAGCACTTGTGTAGTTTCACATGGTTAGAATAATTTACCACCACTTCCCAGACAGAAGACAAGACGCAGTGCACCCCAATTCTTCTGCATCTTCCTGTCCGATGGGCACAGTAAGTTCTATGTCTCCACTGCACACCTGGAACTTCAGCCTCTCTTAAAGGCTGCAGTTCCCAAGTACCAGACCCTTTTCCCCCTCTTATTCTCTAACCTAGCAGAAGATATATCTCATGGGTAGTAAAACTAACATTTCCCTGATAACATCCACCTTTTCTTTCCTTTCTGCTTATCAGGGTATGTGCTCAGGACTCTGCCCTATGAAAATCGGTGGTCTGGTTCACAGGGTGACCCAGGTTGGAGGAGGGAGCCCCAGTCATTTAATTTCTGCTCTGCATTGAGACTGGTCCCTGCTCTGCCTTGGTTCTCCCACCACATGAGCTGAGAAATACAAAGTTGTAAAGACATCTCCACAACCTAAATGCCCTAGCCACCATTTTTTAAAAGCCAACAAAACTGAAGTATGCTTTCAAGTTTTGACTCACAACTTCAAAATCCATTCCAGTCACAGAGGGGAAGAAAAAACCTTGCAAGGCATCACTTGAGAGCACTTGCAAGGTCTTCTCTGGGGATTCAGTCTTGGCTCACTCTTTTCTTTCTTCAGCTCCTTTCCTCCCATTATCCCCATAGAGCGCACTTAAGAGCTCAGCAAAAAAACTTCAACAGCTCCTCAGGAGCACAGCTGTCTCTGAATTAACCCTTCCTCTAATTCATGCTGAAAAGCTCTATATAGATGCCATGCTACCCAGATTATTCATTTTGTGCCTCCCTTTCCCAAAGAAATACTATTCTCTTTCTTGTCCCCTGGAAAAGCAGCAGAAAGGTTACAATTACACCAAAATTTTGCTACCCGCACTGGAAACCTGAGGGGGTTTTGAAAAAATATCCAAGGTCAGTTGGCTGGCAATGAGCAGAGCTGCTGGCTCCTCTAAGTTTTAAAGCACACTCTCTGAAGGCTGGTGATGCCAATGTGCTACTGAGCACACATCTATTTTTGTGCGGAAAGGGGTCCTGCCAGAGAGAACAACGATCACTTAGCAAACATTCAACGAGTCCATCAAAACTCATCTCCTCTGGGCATCCTGCTCTGACCTCCTCAAAGTTCAAGCACAGAAGTACACAAGGAAGGCATACTACGATGAATACTATTCATCCTGGAAGAAACAGAATTGCTGATGACGGCCTCACCGCTGGCACCCAAACCAAACGTTTCAAAGGCAGTTTTAACGAAATCCAGAGAAGATCTGGATTGAGATCCGTAAGGCTGGTATCACCACTTTATGACGAGATTAAGAGCAGTAACAAAGAGAGGTCTTGGCATGTACTTCAAATAACCTCTCGCCTCATCCCAAATGTTTCTGTGGCAGAGCACTCACAAAACCAGAGCTCTGAGGTACTCACGGAGGGGTTAAGCACTGTTCTTATAAGCCCGAGGCAGGTTGGGGTGCTTGGCAGAAGCCTGCCCTCAGGGCTGGAGGTCCAGGGTGCAGGCAACCATCAGGAATAGCTTTACCAGTGCAAAAACAGGAGGTCAAAACACAGAGCCACCCTGGCCAGAAAAGTCTGGCCAAGTCAGCCTGGGCAAACCCAAGCACACAAGTTCCTCTGAGAACTTCACAGCTCTCCCTGCACCAAGCCGCAGCAGTGACCCACCGCTTTAGAAATGTACAGCCGAGGAGTAAACACACAAAATTCACCTAGTTTTTTCAACTTAAAAAAGGAGGGGGAAAACTTTGCATTAACTCTGCTTCCGCCATTAAGAGAACAAAATATTCAGAGGTTCTCCATGTCTCTATTCATTTCCTCCTCAGCCACAAAGCTGATTTTCCAAGGAGAAGCCACAGGGAGTGACATAAAAATAAATTAATTTGTAAAAAGCACAGATGAAACGTTACCTGGACACAGGAAAGTGCTCCTCCAGGAAGATCAAACCCCAGATGCTGCTGAAAACCAAATGGGATTTAATGAATGGCAGATCTTAGGCCAGCAATAGATAATCAGAGAGATTAGTAGAAAAGCAGTAAGATCAAAGCCCCCAAACATGGTTTAGTGACCACCACATCTGGGCACGGTCACTGAAACCTGAAGGCTGAATTCCGAGTTAGGAGAAATCTTTTTTTTTTTTTTTTTTTTTTGTTATCCTGTGTGCCTTTAATCAGAGGAGGAAGAAAACCTGTTTGAAAAGCGCTCTTACAGGTGCGAGGAAGATAAGCTGGAGGCAGATCACAAAGACAAAAGCTTTTGGAAAAGAGGAGGCCAGGGATTATCGCCACAAATACGCATAAGCTCTATTCTTTATAGTAAAGCATGTTGTTATTAATACTACTCCTTATCCCTCTTATAGCATTTTAAGCTTTCAAAGTGCTATACAAATACTAACCACTAAGTGAAGGTGCCAAAGAATCCCTTCCATATCCCGCTGATTGCACAGACTGAAAGCACAATAAGTACAACGTGTACAACAGCAAACACAAGCCCAAACAATCACCGTAGTTAATAATATTACAAAAAAAGATTGTGTTCCAAAGGAAAAGATATTAGTGTGCATCCATTAGGAAACTATTCTTACCTAGTGCTGTGGAGGCAGTATCAGACTTAAAGGGAGCAACAGATGCTGCTGGGAGGAAGATGGAGCACAGAGGAGAAACTGAAACATCTACAGGAGATGGGGACAAAAATGTCCATGAGAGGAGACCTGGGAGAACTTTGCAGATGTACTGGGGAGCAAAAGGTGAAGCTAGGGCAAAGATTTGAGAGCAAGAGTAATGTCATTAAGTCAGCCAAATAGGAAGGTGAGGGGTTTTAGCAGCTTCACTTTAGCAGGACTAGGGGAAAATCAAATAAGCGACTGGCAATCGGAAGGGCTGATCAGGACACAGGCTCATTCCTTGGCAATAGCAATGAGGAAAAAATTACATTAATTTTAGGTAATGATGGGAAACTGCTGCCAAATTGGTGAATACTGGTTAGAAAGCTCAGATGAATTAATCCTGCCTAGTACTTGAATACTTAGGCTGTCCGGCAGCGCTTTCTGAAGAAGTGCTCAACAGAATGCATAAAAAGGTAAAGTCTGTAACTGTACAGAGTGATCCTTCATACAGCAACACAGAGAATAACCAGAATTTGCACTGCACAAATATTAATTACTGCAGCTGCTGAACATGTCCCAGGGAGAACTGCAGGATCCCTCCCGGTCTGTTCAGGGTCACTCTGCTTTTAAGTACAGATGCTCTGCGTCACAGTGAGCTCTGCCCTAAGCACCCATCTGAAACTAGTGCCACTAAAAAGGTTTCACCATCTTAAGCTGTCTCTTCTACTGTGCGGGTTCCATAAAACGTGGCTTTCTGACCTCAGCTTTTTGTCAAATATAAATAGAAAACCAAAACTATTTATTGACAAGTATATCTCTATTTCTGGTGCGGCAAGGACATGGAGAACCACTGCTCTGTTCCTAAAACAGAAGCTATACGAGCTCCTTGAAAGGTGCAGAACAGAAACTCAAGCGCGCTTTTCAGACAAATTCTATACAGCCCGTTCTCTTCCCTGCCAGAGAATCGCTGTGCTGTCACCAAGGCAACAGAGGAGGCAGTGTGTTAAATGAACTTATCTCATTAACGTTTATTTCCTGGTTTATTCTTTCACCAGTTAATACAGAAGATGCTACAGCCACCAGAAAAAAAGATTCTCGGGTCCATTCGGAATAGGGAAACATGTCAAGCAGTGAAGATGTCCCAAACTTTTCTTCCCCAAAGCTCTGGCACAGTATCTTGGCCCACAGTGAATAGAGATTAATGTTTTTTGCATTAAAAATGCAGAAAGCACAATTGACCATAAGGCATCAAGATTTTCATACCTGCTTAATGACTCTCAGTTCTTTTTATTTTTAAATACTCACACGGTCTATTTAAGTAGTTTGGTTTGTAAAAACTATCAAAGGTTTGGGGTTCTCAATGTGTCCTATCTCAGGGACACCCAAATGAATAAAACAATGAGATTTTTATCTGTGGCTCCTTCTGAAAGTTTTAAACATTATTTCCCCTTTTCAGCTGAACAAACTAAGCTGGATCCCAGCAAGAGGGAGGAGAAAAGACCTGATCAATGAGAGGGAAATAACGCTTTGGAGATGCTGAAATCTCAACCCTTGTCATCTGCCTACTGTCAGGGTTTCAGCCCTGTCCCACGTGGCCAAATACCAATACCTCCGAGATACCATGTTTGGGTTTGAGTTGTCAAAAATCAGGTTTCATTTACTGATGAAGAACCTCCAACTGACATTCTCCTCATTCACGTTGCTGTTTGTATTTGAAAGAGTTGCTCCAGGCGTCTAAGTCCAACACGCACCAGTGTCACTGGGAACACTCGCATGATCACCAGCAAGACCCAATTACGCTTCAGCTCCTTCTCCCACATCATACTTGAAATGAACAACGCATGCCAGAAGGAAAGTCAAATACCACAGGCAGCTGCCTCTCCTGTTCACTCTGTTGGAAACTTGGTCAAAGGCTGCCACACTTCACCAAATGAGATTAGATTTCTTATTTTTCTGTTTTATCTCCTTTGCTCAAGTGTTTGCTCATAATTGCTGCCTCAGGTGACAGTTTTCTTTCTTAAATCTGATCATATTTCCAAAATCCCTTCTTGTCAGATAGCTGGCATCTCCACATTTTGGTATGTCTTCTCCGAGATTGCAGAAATACACTTTCTCCTCCCCAAAAGCTAAACACTTCTTAGCAACAGACAGTAATACCACAAATTCCTCCAGTGCCCTTGGATGTGTTTTGGATGTTTAAAATTCAAGGGAACAGCTGTCGAGTGAGATGATAATTGTGCTGTCAGCATACCCAACGAGAATTAGTGAAATTACCCTCCAACGAATGTATGCTACATAATCTCATAAGTAAAAAAAATAGGTTTCCTTATCACATAGAAATGGAGAGAGATATCCGAAATAAGCAACATTCATCTGAAATCAATGCTATCTGAAAGATGTAGTGAACCAAATGATGAAAGCTATGATAAAAAGGACGCATAGAAGAGGGCAGCCAAGGCCATCTGACACCATGGCAGCACAGTGGCTTTGTTTCCAGACTCCTGAGCATTTAAGAAAGACTCTGGGGAGCAACTGCACTATTGTGGTCCTCCAAAGAGCTTGTGGCATTGACAGTCCCACCAGAGAGGAGCTGGCTTGTATTGATGTCCTTCTGATTTGCAGGATGGGGAAGAAGGACAGACGGTTCATCCTAACCAACCCTAAGTGGGAAGCAGAGATTGCCACAAGCAAGGATGACCTTAGCAAACCCCACACCTCTTACCTGCTCAATTTTATGACAAGGGAAGAGAACCCAATAGCCTGTGCTCCTGGTGGCAGAAGCCACCTTTGCTTCAGGAGCAAAGCTCTCCAGCATGTGCAAATCCCAGAAGTGCAACCATCTGAATATTGTGCTTCTACCCTGCCTGCTCCAATGCATACTACATTAATGCCCCTGAAACATCAGAATGACATTGCAGAGATATCTAAAGAACCTGCACATCTATTAAGCTGAGAACTAGGTACTGCTAGACTATCATTCCCCTCTTTTCTAATCCAAGTTACTTGGTACAAAGTCATTCTGGCCCGTAAGAGGTGATACCATAACATCAAAGGAATCCAAACCCCTCAATTGGCATTGAAAGCTCCAGGACTGATCACTCAAGCAACATCTTGAAGGACACACTCACTTTCAGGAGCAATCACGAAAAGCTATAGCAAAGATAAGCAGGGAATTCCTAGAGTCCCACAACAGGGTGGACATCTCACTGAGCCAGGGTGACTGAAACAAGATCATAGCAACTCATTAAAAGATAAACTCCTCAAAACATTTTGCAACACAGTCCAGCCTCAAATAAGTGATTTACCAGCTCCAACTGGAAAAAAATCAACAGCAATTTTCACATTTTGTAGAAAACTTTAATCAGGCAGAAATGAGAAAAGCATAAAAATTGGGAAATGGCGCGTGAAATGGCTGCATTTGTCCTGTGGATTTTCCAACAGCATTTGGACACAGTCGAATGCTCCCATTGCCCACCCAGGATCAAAGCTCCCAGGCCCCAGGGCCACTTTCATGCTGATATATTCCACATTACTTCTCCTAACGCAAAGGCAAAAACCAAGCCCTACCTTTCAGTTATTAAACAGTCATTAATTGTGATTTCTGCTGCATTTCTATTGCTTCCGCTCCCATTGAAACCACCGACCTGAAGAAAGATTTTCTGTCTTCATCACTAATCGGTAATGGGACAAGAAAAACCTAGAGGCTTTGCAAGCTCGTGTGTTTCCATGTCTTCCCAAGATGCACAAGGTTTCAGGAAAGAACATAAAAAGGTCTTGTGCATTCTAGATACGTGGACTTTAAAACGGAGAGAAACACCATCTTCCATCCATGGACACAGACTGGCCATTGGGACAAGGGGACAAATTGCAAGTTAGAAACATGAGCCAGGATGAGAAGCAGCAAAACAGGACAAACTTTCATTCTGTCTAAACCCTGCTATAAACAAAACACACCTAAATCAGCATTAAGTGAGAAGAAGCAGTTGTCTTTCATAATTTAAGGGGGGGGGAAGGAATTTTTTATCTGAAAAATTTTGGCAGGTGACAACTGATATTAGAGCTACATGTTGAAAAGCAGAGTCAGAACAAAGAGCCTTACACAGTCCAAACGTCACTGCCCTTATTTAGTCAAAATTTCCGTCACAGAGAGTTTTGTGCAGAGTTAGACACAAGGCTTTAGCTCAATGTAAGAGCTTTCATCTATCTCAATGAAAATAAGGCTACCTGCAGTTTTTATCAAAACTGCCTTTTGCTGGGAAGCTGGATTTGAATCGAGTCAATTTTTTTGTTGTTGTTAAGAAGCCCGCACTTGGTTGAAAAAACTGTGGTTTCTCATTGTGGATTTTGGAATAAGTCAACACTTCCTGCCGGAAAAAGGGTGAGGAGGGAGAAAACAAAATAAAAGATCATATTCCATCCAGCAATAAAGCAGAAAAACAAAAAGACTAAATGAACAGCTAGAAAAATGAATCTCTGCATCTTGTGTTTCAATCAACCTCATTTTCATTGTGTCATCCTCAGGAACATTTGCCAAGCGGTGGTAAAAAGTTACTCAAAAAGACTTTTACAAGACCAGGTTTCTTGGCCCGCAGCAGCCGTGGTGCTCGCGAGCCATCAGCCATGGGCAAACACCGCTTTGCACATTCTGCAGGTCTCACTGGAGCCTTCTCTTCTCCAGGCTGAACAACCCCAGCTCTCACAGCCTGTCCTCATAGGAGAGGTGCTCCAGCCCTCTGATCGCCTTCGTGGCCCTCATTAAAGAGGCCCCAGGAAAACTGAGTGTTGCATCACAGGCTACTGCAATCAGCGAGTCCTACAATCTCACCTGCTCTTCTGCTAGGGATAAGCCATACTGACAAGCTAATAAAAGGTTTAGATTCTGCCCAAACCACCTGCTCTCCCGGGTAAGTGTGATTGTGCAGTGCATACAAGAGGCAGAAAAAGCTACAACGAGGTACAGAGCATTTTTATAACTCCACAGGCTTCTCTTCCTGATACTCCTCAAATACTTGAGGCCACATTGCAGATGTGAGATCATTCCCTACGTAACCAAGTAACCAACATTAAATAATTCATACCTGTTAAGTTCTCCCAAGATACTCCTGTGCCCGGTACTATTAATGCTGCTCCATAACTGCTCCTGGTTGGGTCGGAGTGACAGCGCTCGAGGGACGCAGAAAGAAAAGAGCAGATACTAGAGTCTTATCCCCAAAGACAGCTCTACCCAAAGCTTCTCTAGCTGCTGACTCTGCTTCATTCTCCAACACCTCTTTGGAGAAGCAACTTACTCAATTCCACCTCACCCCCACTGCCTGCAGTGTTTGAGGGCAGTAGCTGCTCTGAAGCTGGTACTTACTATTCTGCATCACCCCAGTGGTACTTATTGGCAGCAGAAAATTAGAATGTATGTCACCTAAGCAATTGACTAGAAACCTCCTAAGTAAATATTTCAGCTCAATTACTAACAAGATTTTTTTTCTCCGAAATGTTATTCTTTGATCACATATCAGGGCCATTTTCCTAACCAGTTTCATGCAACACAGCTGTGGTGCTCTAGAAAGACACGGTTTGATGCTATACCATGAATAAGTACTACATTCCCAGAGCTGCTCTTGTATCAGCTCCGTTGTCAGTTGCCAGTACCTTTTGCTGCCTTATGAAAATTTTTTTCAACAGGTCTTCCTATTCAATAGAAATTCATTTCAAAGAGTTTTACAATAATACTTCGCACTTTCAGATTTTGAAGAATAGAGAATTTTTCATCTTTGCAAGTCTGATCTTTCACCAAAAGCACCTTGTACAAAAGAGACAGAGAAAACAATCTGACAGATGAATAAAATACAAAGAGCAAAGAAAATGGGTCCGTAGGTGTAGCTTATTCCCAAGTAAAAATTCCACTTTTCCCCTTCCCTCTTCCTTATTGCTGCTCACTATATATGTCCCAACAGGTGGCATTACAGATCGAAGCTTGCGGTCTTTCATCCACATGACTACTTGGGCCAGGGGAAAGCAACCCTAGAAGAATTTATTACTCCTATCCCTTATCAGTGGAAAGCAGGTGCAAGAGAAGCATTCATAATCACAGAGGGGCCTTCAATCTGGAAAACTACTGCTTCTCTCACAGTGTAATTGATAACCCTTATGTCTTCAATTTGGTTACTGAAACTACTCAAATAAATTTAGAGTGTTCCAACAATATAAAACCAGAAATTGTATACATGTGTGTCCATATGCACATATGTGGATATATATATATTTCCTCTGGGAATTTCTAGGCTGAGCATTAGATCAGTACATTTAATTGAGAATTTGATTTGTGGTAACTAGCCCATAACAGTAACAAGAAATGTATTTATGACTGTCTGAAGTATATATGGAAGATTAACAGCCCTGCAAGAGTTGCTGGAGCCGAGGAACTATTTTTACCAGGAGTCCTGAAAAAGCCTTCACCCTGAATGCTGCCAGGGACCTCACACCCCAAAACTTGCTGAGAAGAGGCAGGTTAAAGCATCAGAGGGAGATAAGAAGAGCTGGCTCTTACAGGGACCTTTTCCCAGTGCCTGACAAGACACACAAGTGCTTTGGAGGACAGCCCCATGCTTGGGACAAGATGCTGACATAGGTTTTCCCCAATCTCAAAGCCACAGGCATTTACTTCTTAACAGCTAAAAAGATTCCCATTTGTAATTGCTCTTTGCCACCTCATCCCATAGGGAATACTGACAGCAAAAAAGTTCCCTGCTCATGCAGGAGAAGCTGATGATGTTAAAAATACACGGCATTCTCAAGCCTTCACAAGCCCTCACTGTTAGATGGATCTTGGTTCCCTATCAATAAAACCAAAGGACTTTCTTTTCAAATCAGTCTTTCTCCTCGCTTTCCCTCCTCCCAGATGCAGATTTAGAGAGGCAACCACAGGGTGCTGCTGGCACCAGTCCTTAGCAAGGAAAAGAGCTACTTATGTAAAGTAAATAAATTACTACTAACATCTTTCTGTAATAAATCCTAAAGGTCCTCTCTGTCAGACATCTTCAAATACACACCCAGTCCCACTCCACAGAAGTTGGAGTTGCACTTTATTTGAACACACGCCCATAATCAGAGTAGTCTTTCATCATCATATCACACCTAATTCCTTTTCCATGTGATTTGCATTTCCCGTATTTTATGCCATTAACATTTTATCGTGGAGCACAGAGAGAACATCTGAGCAGCCGAAGCCAGACAAAAAGCATGTGCATTCCAGCCAGAGAAGATGGATTATACTTCGGCACAAGAAATTGCGTAAGGGCAATAGGATTATATTTAAATACCCCTCATGCTATTACAATAGTACTTCGATTGGCCAACAGAGGTCCTCCAGCACTGAATGGGAGCACAGAGATCTGCACATGGTGGGACGTAAGAGGAAGAACCATATGGCAATTAAATCAGCTGCTACTGTAGAGCTGCAGAATAAGGCGGGGGGGGAACCCACCACCTTTATGGTTATTCCCCAGCTGCCATATAATAATCCTGTTCTCTAATTAGCAGACAATTCAACCTCAGTAACAAACAATGTAATGCTTCAAATACTTTCTTCTTGTTCTCCCAGCAGGGAGTCTCCAGGGACTGTAGATTAAAGTCATATTTAAAGATAAAGGAAAAAAAATGTTCAATGACAAATTGGAGGAGATCCAGAAAAGAGAAGGAAAAGAGAGTGAAGATCTAACCTGACAGAATAACAAACAAAACTACTTGGCAGAGCTAAGGAGGAGGTTTGAAAAGGAAAATCAAGTGCTTAGATGGCAGAAAGGCTTAATGGATTAGATGTTTCTTCTGGGAACATGAGTTCTAGCCTGATTAGATAACGCATCTTACTCACAGTTTCATTAAAGCCAAAACCCGAGCCTTTAGAGGAATAAAGGAAATCGAAATATTTGACAACAGGAAACCAATAAAGCAACAAACTACCAAAAAAAAAAATTCCCCATTTGTTTTCCAATCCCAGCTGACTTTCTTTCCAGAGCATCTCTGGAGGAAACACCTCACTCCAAGACTCTTTCAATACACATTAACAAGACCCTTTGGGCGCTCAGCTTTGTGGAGCCAGATGATCTCTGAAACCCAGCTCAGAGCCACCTGTACTGTGGCAAAGCCTCAATGCACAGGCTGGGACTTGATACAGCTGTAAACTACCATCATCAGGGGAAGGGAATAAGGAAACTTGATTCTGGGAGTAAATAGGATTTTTCAGCAATGAATCTCAGCTAGAAGAAAGCAGCTATGTGTTACTTTTTTTTAGTGAAATATGCAGAAGAGAGCCATGCAACTGAATGTTAACACAGGAATGAAAAGAAAAAACTAAGAAGTATCCTCCACACCCTAATATTAATTTAAGAGTGAAAAGCTTAGGAAAATATTACAACATATGTGGAAAAAAGAACTCTGAGAAAAGCTTCATTACAGATTAAGCATCAATGCACAAGAAAGAATACACTGACAGTGCCAGAAACTCTAGTATTAAACAACTTTGTAAAAATTTGCAAGCTTTTCTAGGCTTAATGAGCTATTCCATTCATGGAAATCTCCATATTCAAAACAGTTTGCAGACCACATGAAATCCAACCAACAGATTCATATCAAGTCACGCCCAGACTTCCTTTCTAACATGCTTAGATGGCTCCCATTACTCTTATTCTAATATTTGGCAGCACAGGATTATATCTGTGCCACCAGAAATATATATATTTATTAAACAAAATTATGACAGAGACAATCAACATCATACTATAAACCTCATAAGAAATATCACCCAAATTGCACATATTTATTCTTCTCCCTGCAGAATACAGAGAAAATCAGAACTTCAAAGCATATCTTGAACGTTAACAAACTTAGGCTACCATAGACCAAAGGCAAATACCCAACTAAAAGCCTCTATTCTCTTTGCTCAGCTCTTCATGCCCTTCATACCATATTTTGTTGCTACAGGACCAAAACTTGAAAGAATAATGGACCCAGGAGGAGGAACGGTACCTGGGGAGAGGCTTCAAGAGGATCTGAAGAACCAGAGAAGGGCTGATACACATGGGTGAGCTGCTCAGCAGAGCCCTGAGGTAAGCCACAGCTGTACAAATTGAGCTGAGCTTCCCTTCTTCATCATCCCTCCTTAAAACCAGCTGAGCTGGGGATTCAAACATGGCCTGTCTTTGGGCTGGGAGTAGGTGATGGTGTTTGCTGATCAGTGTCTAAACATAGCAAAAGTTACAATTCTCTATTTTTATTCCAGAAATGAGAAACGGGTGTTCATCCTAATAGTCTCGACGTCTTGCTGTTCTAGTCATTTAATACACAAAATTGCTTGCAAGAGCTGGGCTTCATTTCCCCGTTCATTATCGCAGGGCTCCTCAGAAACACCAGGCTACTGGCAGTGCTTTGTTTTGTTGTTACGAGAAGAGAAAGCACCACATCATTTATTCTGGAAGAACAAAACACCGTCACAGAGACTTTTTTTGGCCACAATAGCAGCCCAGAAAGCTGTCAGAAGCAACCTTTTGTCTCTTCGTTAATCTGCACCAGGAAACAGGGAAAGGGAGAGCAGTGATGAACTTGCTGCTAATAAATAGATGAGCATCCGCCTCTCTGCAGCTGAGAAATCCTTCCCATCAGCATGGGCAGCGTGCTGGTCCCCAGCCTGGCCTGATTAACACCAACCCAAAGCTGCAGGTGCCTCACACTGTGATTAATTAGGCATATGCGGATTGAACTACTGGTGCACACTTGAGAGGGCATTAGCTGACATCACCTGTGATGCTCTCAGTTGGGTCCCTGTCTCCTAATAGAGCCTCTTCTGTTCTTAACAGCCCAGCAATTAGGAATCAGAAGATGCAGTAATTGTTTAGGGTCCAATCAGCAGGAAAATTTCATTAGTTACATGGATGCAGGCTGTGCTCTTTACAGAAGCCAGAAGGGAAAAAAAAATCCCCAGGATTATTTAAGGAATATCTAAACGTTCCTCAGACACCTCTCTGAGTGGCATTTCTGACCAAGCTGTGTGATTCACAGACATTAAGATCATTAACTCCTTCCCAAAAAGGCTTCCCATAAATAGACAGCACAGGAATTCAGGGTCATAAATTAAAGGGTTTTTTCCTGAGAGGCTGCAACAGGAGCCTTTGGGCACCTGATTACTTCTGCACAGGAGCAGGGGAGAGGAAAAGAAGGGTCTTATGTGACTGGTGTCCCCACAAGAATGTGACAGGTGGGTAAAGCTGTGAGGCTGCCTGTTTGCCAGCGAGCAGAGACACAGCCAGAAGATTTTGTGTCCTGCAGCACCTGGGACTTTGGGTACAGAGCCTCCAATCAAGGGGCTCCATGCCTCAGTTTCCTTCACATCTAAAACAAAGCTAAATACAATTCTCTGCATTTAGAAAGTTTGCTAATATTCATAAGGGAAGAGGTCTTAAACTTAAAGGGATGTATCTCTCCTAAAGTTTTTGTCTCTTATTTTTGGTAGAGTATTTGGACCCATTTCCTACTCTTACAAAAATTGACTCTCCATAACTAAGACACCCTCTAACAAGTCAAGCTCTTCTGCTCTGCCACACCTCTTCTTTTTCTACGCATGAAAATAATATTTTCTGTGTTTCATCTGTCTATTCCTGTTCTCTGACCAGAGGCATGGGGCTTCAGTAATTCTTTCGAATTAATTCATTTTATTTTACTCTTCTACTCTGTTTAAGGGCTGGTGGGGTCACTCAGAGCTTCTAACCTCTCCTTCCTTGTTCCTGTCTCACTTTGACAGGCACCACTCCCAAACTTGCATTTTTTTTATTCTCTCGCACCTTGTCACCCAGACTCATGCAGCAGCTCCCTGTTCACCTGCCCTTATTTCTGTTACTGAGATAAGTGAAAGGTCCACAGTTTTACTTGGTCTGTGCCCAGAAGCTGCAGCTGGATCCATTTCTACATGGAGATGCCCGATGTGGTATGAGATCCATGGTGGATGCTCCTGCTCTTTTCTCCAGCCCCTTGAAAGCTGCACTGCAAAACACTCATGGACAGGGAGCAGCTCAAATTTGGAAGATATCTGGTTGCCCTTTGCCATTTTGACTGCTTGCCACTAGTAAGTTCATTAGTAGAATTCTGCAAAGCTTTCATAAAACACATCAAGGCACTTTATAAGGAGATATGCCATTTTAGACTCACAAGCTTTTTATTACCTATAAGCCGCTCAAGTAATTAAGCCATACTAGTCCCTTCAAGGAGTTTGAATCATGAAGATTTAAGCCTGTAGCAAGAGAAGAAAGAAAGCCAATTTGAACTATCAGAGCTGCTTTTTCTTTTTGGTTCACTATTCAAAGAATAGTCGGAGGTTCCAGCATCTGAAGTCCTGCAAAGACTGATTTCAGGCCTGGAATGCAGCACAACTAACAAACCAGACTATCACTCAAAGACATCCAGTCCTTGGCAGTGGACTGTATTTTAAAATTGAGGAAAAAAAAAAAAATCAAAAATTAATCAAGGCAAATCCTCTGTGTAGAATAGCTCCTTTGACTTCAAAGCAAATTTACAGAAAACTAAAATCTGGCTCATTGTTTTCTCCAATTCATGTTTTCATCCTTTACTGTCCCCAAACTTAGACTAATTATTCTCTCCAACAGGTTGTCATAAACCTTCTTACTTCCTCTTGCAATTACTGTTGTATGTTTTAATAACTATCTCTTCTAAGCAAATTGGAGGCCTCGAGCTATTCATGCCCTGACAGCTTGTGAGTTCTGCATGGGAACAGGATGCGTTTTTCTGAGAAACGTAACAAAGTTCTTAGCAAGCAGCACCATGGCAATGCGCTACAAGGAATGCTCTCCACTCACCAAGTGATGCTGCACCCCGTCTCTAATGGCCAGCTAGGAACTTGGAGCCATTATAAGTAGAGACCATCGGTAGTTTGTCAGCAGTGTAAGCAGGAAAGTTAGCAGATGAAGATGGTTATTGACCTCTAACTCAGAGATAAGACCTAGCAGCAAAGCTTGGGATGCGAATAGTGTTGTCCTCAATTTGTGTTGCAAAGCAATCGTAAGTATCAGGTGGGAAATGGATTTAACTCCTCTCTGACAGGAAAGGGAAACCAAGTGGGGCAGAATCCCTGGTCCCACCGCAATTCCATGTATGTGTATGTGTCATTAACAACATCCATCAGCAACTCAGTGCCTCAAGGACGGATTAAGCCAATGGGATGAGTGAATTCCCACAACACTAATGGTCCGCTTTCAAGCAAGCATTGCCTGGTTTTGCCCGTGCAGCAACTGCCACACCATTCGCTGTGGGCTTCATTGTCCTGCATCTGTGAATTCCTGATTAAGGAAGGGGCCTGGTGAGAAGAACTCATGCTTTCAGCAGGTTATCAAGTTACTCGGGCATACAGGTGCCAGCATTATTGCAGCACACTGGAATTTTTAGCTCTCCTGCTAAGTTCAACCCTGGCTGGGTTTTGTGTTACTTTTGAGTTCAAGAGCAGAGCCTTGCCCAGAGAAAGGGTCCAACTTAACCAAAAGCTTCCCAACTGATCAGAGGCAAAGGGGAGAGTAGAGGACAACTCAAAGCTGTGACGGTGAAAGCCCTTCCAGTAGAAAGGAGAAACAGTCAGCCAATTAAACACGAACAAAGAAAAACCCAAAACAAACAAAAAACCCCACACCACAATTTTCTTCAATTTTTCTTAATTTTTTTTCATTAAAGAAATATTACTGCTTCAGAGTGAAATAGTATAATAATTGAATACTGTTCTGTCCTTCACCAGGGAAAATGACATCCAGTAATGAAGGTATATCCTTACACCATTTGAGACAGCAAAGAGTTTGCAGGTAGCGGAGCCTGATCATTCGGCTTAGTCTCACAAGCACTTTTCCAGGTCACACACTTGATAAGGAGTGTGTTATCACCTTCTCTTCAGTATTAGGGAACTGGCTTACACCATGCCACTTGCTGGGGACCCATCGTCGGGACTGGGGATGGAGAGCTCAAGGTCCTGCCCAGGGGATGCTGTGTAAATGCAGATGAGAGGGGGAGCAAATAACTCCTTCTACCCATGGGAAAACTAAAGGTGACTAAACTTCCTCCAGTGGGCTGAGCCAGAGGGACATCATCAGAGAGCAGCCATCCCTGCTGTGCTGTGTGGATGCAGCAGGAGCCCACAGAGGAGGCTCCAAGCCCGGCTGAAACCTGCTGATGGTGCTGGCATGCAGGGCTGCATCCCACCAAACACACTATTCAATTAACTGTCTGCTCCCCAGGAGCACAGTACAGAAAGGAAGTTCCAACAACAGAGGATCTTCCTGAGTCAAAGCGAAGAGTACTTAAGCTCTACGTTAGAACTAAAGACGCCTTTATCTCACAAAATATAAATATGGGAGCAGCAGACAACAGGATAAACACAAGGATAGATGGCAGTGGTGGGAACTGCTAGCAAGCACACGTTTACTTTTACTTAGTTTTTGCTGTGGAAAACCCCAGACAAATATAATTTTCCCCATGTTGTCTCAGTTGCTTTAAAAACGAGACAGGAAAGCAGCCGATGGACCTGGCGTCCCCATTCCCTTCACCACCAGGGCAGCCGTCCTCAGACAAACTGCAGGTTGCTCTCTCCGATTGCATCATTTGTTTATTTTGGGTGCATCGCAGCCCCCATCCAGAGCGTTGTGTGTTGGTATAAGGCTGATGGACGTAACATCACTGGAGCCAAGGAATGCGTGCGGGAGAGTCCTCCGCTCCTGAGCACCCTGCTCCCCTGCACCACCCATGGGCTGCCCCCTCTGAAAACACCGTGGCACCAAAACTGACCAAAAGGTTAGAGGGAGCTGCAGCCTTCAGACCTGTACTGCTAAATAAGAGAGGGTCAAGTACCAAGTCTTGATGCCAAATTAGCACCTACCGCCTCAAGCACCTGCTGCTTGGGTGTCATGGTTTCGGCTGGAATGGGGTTGACTTGCTAGCAGCTGGTGTAGTGCTGTGGTTTGGACTTGGGATGAGAACAGTGTTGGTAGCGCACTAATGTTTCTGGTTGGTGCTACGCACTCAGAGCCTTTTCTGCTCCACACAACGTCCTGCCAACAAGCAGGCTGGGGGTACACAAAAAGTTGGGAGGGGACACAGCTGGGACAGGTGACCCCAACTGAGCCAAGGGATATTCCATGCCATATGATATCATGCTCGGTACATAAAGCTGAGGAAGAAAGAGGAAAGGGGGGCACATTCGGAGTGATGGCATTAGTCTTCCCAAGTCACCGTTAGGTGTGACGGAGCCCGGATTTCCTGGAGATGGCTGAATACCTGCCTGCCCATGGGAAGCAGTGAATGAATTCTTTGTTCTGCATGGCTTTTGCTCTACCTATTAAACTGTCTTTACCTCAACCCATGGGATTTTCCTCACTTTTACTCTTCCCATTCTCTCCCCCATCCCAACTGGGGAGAGTGAGCAGGCGGC
The DNA here is from genome assembly GCF_964106895.1 of Numenius arquata. Classification (NCBI taxonomy): domain Eukaryota; kingdom Metazoa; phylum Chordata; class Aves; order Charadriiformes; family Scolopacidae; genus Numenius; species Numenius arquata. The sequence continues at coordinate 9,504,884 of NC_133592.1, forward strand.
TGCATGGTCCTACTTGCCAGCTGGGGTTAAACCACAGCATTAGGGCTATCCCCTCCTACAGGAGATTTGGTTTGGGGACACCCAGGTAAAGACACCCAAAACAGCACCTGGATGTGAAATAACAATTAAATAATAATAAATGTGAGCTGTGGCCAGATGTATGTGCAAAAATAAACACACCAAAGAGAGTGAGAGTGCACGCATGGCTGCTGGAGATGGCTGATGCTGCAAGGGGAATTGCGGAAACCAGGAATGGAGACGTGGTTTTGGTACCTGGTGCAGTGGTGACTTCTGCTCAGGCTTTGGCTAAGTCACTTCACCGCTTTGCTCCCCAAATGTAAAATGGATTAAAAAAAAAAAAAACAAAAAAAACACCACACACTACCTTCTTGCACAGGGAAACCATCAGGAAATATGCAACAATTATTATGAGGCTAAATACAACAGAGTTTGGAAGCATGTAATTATTTTAAAAAGGCAAATTTTTTGAGGCTGAAATGGGATTTCAGAAATATAGGCGTGGAAAAGAAAAGAGCCCCTTTTTGCCACTATTTTAGTCTCCTTCCCAGCTTGGGGGTGATGCCAACCTACCTCCCGAAAACACCGCCCTGGTGCACAGCACCTCACCTTTGTTACAGCAAGGTCTGCAACCACTCCATTTGGTCACACTCATCATCTGCTGGCCTTTGTAACAGGCATAAAAATTGCAATTTTTGTTTGCAAAAAGGCTTGTGAAAGATGGAAATACATGCAAATGTAACACATCGCCACGTAAACCTTCACGCTCTAAGTGTTAAGCCCAAGTCTTTTAGAAACAAGCAAAGAAAAATCAAGAGTTTTGGTCCAAGGGAACGCCCTGCGGCTCAGGTGGTCACTCGCAGACCACAAATAATCGTTGGCACAGTCCAAGGAGAGCAGTCTGCAAAAGCAGCTTCTCCACAGGTCTCTGGCAGAACTGCCGGGGAAAAAGTTGGCAGAGCAGGTCCTTGTCTTGCCAAGTCTTAGTCATTGCTGTGAGCCCCCTTCAGCCTCACGAACACAAAGGTCACCCAAACACTATTTCATAAAGAAAAAGCAAAGTGCCAAATCTAATGTTGTGGCATATTTAATTTCATTGGGCGGAATGTATTTACCTTGGGGGGTTCGTGAGTTTTGTTGTGAATCAGGACAGACTTGAATCCAAATAAAAATAGAGAAGGTGCATCAAGCCCTGCTTTAAAGTTAACTGACTAATGTGATCACCTCAAAATGTTATGCGTCAGCCTAAAAGGGTTGTCAAATTTGCTTTTTATCAAATTAGCCATTTTAATTAAGTCTAGTAATTTCAGTATTCTTATTTAATGCCTTTTTTCATATTTTTTTTACGACTAAGAAATGTGCTTCTAACAGCTGAGTGACAGCCTTTGTCTAACCTTTACTATCCAGTATATTGGTGACTATGCACTGGAGAAAACCTTACTAACCAGCAGCACCTCTGGAAGGCATGGGAGACGACAAATTTGGTCTTAGCTAACATAAGTTACCTTTCACATCTGACCCACACACACGTCTCCTAGAATCAAGCATGGCTGATTTCAGGGTCTGCAAAAATGATCCCTGATTCTTGCTGCCTCAGTTTTGAGGCTGGTCCTGCCCATACGCATGTCTGATGAGGGATGGAAGACCCCATGGAAACCCTTCTTGATCCCTCCTGGGGCAGGGAGTAAAGCAGTGGACCAAATAATTGTCCCCCAGGCTAGATACACTGATACTAGAATATTTGGAGTATTTTGGGAAGAGAATGAGTAAAGCTAAAGATTAGTGACAGATACTCAATAGAAATGATCAACAGATAATATCTCCTCACCCTGAAGCACATTTTCTTTTGAAAAAGAAAGAAAAGCACAGCTTTCTTTTCAGGCTTCTCTAATGCAAGAGGAATTTCACTGAAGAACCAGCAGTTTATTTCAAAGTGCAACTAAGTCATAAACTGGCTCAACTGCCTTATGTCAGATGAATTGTGATGCTTTGTATTTTTGCATGTTGAAGCAAACTCTATTTAAAAAGCTCTGTGCTAACCATCAATCAGGAAACAAATTGAATGAGAAGCAAAGCAGCGTACAAGAAACCTCTCATCTTCCAGGAGCTTCCAGCCCCACGAGGGCACATGGGGAGGAAGCTGACGCTGCTGCGAAGTTAAAAACAGGAGGGCACCCGCTGTGGCTGTTCTTCCAGAAACACTCACATTATACCACTGCGATTTGTGAGCCGAGACTCTGAGGAAAGGCTCAATCATGCCTCATCCAGCTGAGGACTCTGAGCATAAAGTCTCTCCCCAGCTCATGTCCTTCTTAAAAAAGTACCTGTCCAAAAGTAGACATAGTATAGAGAGAATCATTCTTATTAAAGGACTGCTGCTACTTTTGACAGATGTATTACGCCAAAACAACACTGAAAGACAGGGAAGCCTTTTAAAAGTAAGTAACACCATCCCCTTACCACCCCCAAAATTCAGGGAAAACACAAAGGACCAAAGAACACTTAATTCCTTGAAAGCAGTCCTCCATACAGCTGCTCTAGAGCAAGTGGCTTTTGTTTCGAAACAGAAGTTACTAGGGAAGGTGGACATTTAAAGACATTTTAGAACTACTTTCATAGGAAACGAGACATCGAAACCTGGAAGTGATGCTAATTTGGGGTCAGATATTGTAATTTTATGTCATTTACATTACCCTTTCCAAGTAGTTCTATTTGATTTTTTTTTTTTCCTGAGCACAAGCAGTCAGCTTACAGGTCAGCAGACACTAGCAGCATGGTTTCAATAGCTGGTGTTGACAGAGACAGAGGCAGCAATTAAGGGCTTTAATTGGCTGTGCATAAAAACAAGCATTGACAAGAAAGAGGAAATACATCGCTTCTATATTTTTTCAACATTATCTTCCTTTGCTGTCCTAATGCCCGTTCCACTTTGTCTCCGTGTGGTGCTTCCCCAGCAGCTGTGCTGGGGTGATGCTAATGCTACCCCTTGCCCAGAACAGATAAGGTCTGTTCACAGCTTGTATTGACTAAAGCTGCGCAAGAGACACTGGAGATAAGCGGTTCTGAATTGAGTGGGCAGGGAACTATTCAGAGAGCGGAGCAAAAATATGCCTGAATTCCCAGAGGGCTCTGAATGGTCACAAATCAAAGCAGAGTTGAATTACATCTTCACCCACAGCAGAAAAGTGACCTTGAGCAAAAACAAAAACAAACAAACTGCCCCACACACACATTCATAGCAAAGTCATTTGGGCAGAAAACCTTCTCAGTCGCTCCTCTAGCACTTGAGAGCATTTAAGACTCTGCCGAAATGCACCAGAGACCCCCAGAAATCACAAAACCCCACAGCATGGGAACAAAATCAACGGCCTCAAACTCAGCGCAGAAAGCTCTTCCACTGCTTGAACCAAAGCCCACCAGAAGAAAAGTGATTTAATGTAAATGGGAGAAAAGCACCACAGTTTCGGGACTGCGAGGAGGTAAACCACAGCTATGGGGCTACAGAAGGAAAAGAGCAAAGGAAGGAGGTGGTTTCTGGCAAAGCACCAGCCTCTCCCTCCACGCCGGCAGTCTCCACTCACCGAGACAGCGAGACACAGGCAGACTGTGGAATTCCTCCTGGCTGCCCAGCTCCAGCCTAAGCCGCCCAGTTTAAGTAGGTTTTAAGGCCAGAAAGGTGGTGTTTTCATGGCAACATAACTACTAGGCAATAGCAATCTTGCTGTTAAATCCTAGTGAAGTGAAGGCAGCTGGAGAGGGTTTCCTCTCCTGCTTTGTCAGTAAAACACCAGTATCTTATTTCCAATAATATAGGGGCTTTGGGACAGATTTGCCAGTCTGCAGAGGAAGGACCCTGTTTTTTCCAGAGTTGAAGGCAAACCTGCAGAGCAACTGCTCTTTGAGAGGTAGCACAAAGACCTAAGAATAAGATGGTTTTCGGAAGAAGAGTTAAAGTAGCACTTACTCATTTGGCAACCTCAGCAATCACATTCCTTCCTACCTGTGAGTTTCCTTCTCCCAACCTCATGCTCATTCCTTGCAGCCACATCCTTTCCTCTTGCCATCACAGAAGTCAATGTTATTAACATGAAGGCTAACGCAAGGCACATTTTAAGCCCCAACTCCTGAAAGCAGAGTCCCTGTCTTAGTTCCAGTGTTGATGATGAAGGTGAGTTTACACTGCATATCAAATAGTCCATAGTAGGGCATGGGAATTTCAAGGCTCCAAATCAACCCTATGAATAATACATTCAGTAAGAGTATTAATGCATAAGTTTAGATACGAGGAAATTGCACTCTGCTTATATAACACACGTGGCCATAAAGAAAAGTGGCAATACTTACAGGTAATAAAACTCACTAGCTATTTGAAAACAGCTGCACAAACCACTATTTGAACTATTTCTCTTGAAGTATTTTTCCTTCTATGGAAATAATTTTGCCTCCAAGGGTGATGACTCTCTTCTAGACTACTGCATTTCAAGGCTTTGTCAGCTGAAAGAGGCAACAGCCCTTCTCCCTCACCCATTCACCAGCCAGAGTCCTACATGGGCATATAACAGACCATGGTAAAAAAGTGCTGGTTTTCACCCTGCACAACAGAGACAACTTCTTGTGGGCACAAGCCCCAAGGAAAAGTGCCCAGAGAGATGTCAGAAGTGCCAGCAGCTCTGTGGAAAACTCAGTGGTCTGGGTTCAATGGGAGATAAGCAAAGGCAACACAGAGCAACCTTACTTGCCCAGGTAAGACAATCGCAGAAACTCAAAATATTAAACTCAACTCAGCCAAGGAGTCCATTCTCCCATAGAGACATGGTAGCATATTTTGCAAGTTTGTACCACATATAGCCTCCCTCATGCTTGTGAACATACAGCACTTTTTAGGAAGATTAACCTCAACATTCATTACCCACTTCAGTGATTGCAACATCCTCCCAAGCTCCCTGCACAGATTCATTTTCCCCTCTTCCCCATTAAAGATTTTGTTCATCACCCCATTTCTCCTGAGTTAACAATGACACTCAGTGGCCAGGAGGATTCCTTGCAGTCTATACTCATGCTCCAACACCCAACAGTTAATATTCATTATATATTACACACAGCAAGTGTCTTCCGTGAGTTTCAGGATCCTAAGAGAGGGCTCAAATTATACAGAAAGATCACAGAAGGAAAGGCTTAAGACAAAGGTGAAAGAAAACCATAATCTTTTTTCCAATTTGTACAGTGACCTGGGAAATATTTTCCAACCATCCACACCCTGGCTATAAAAAAAGCAGACCAGAGGAGACAAAAGCAGCTCAAGATCAAATTATTAAACAGGCACATTCAAAGAACATGTAGTCAAAGCAAATCACACTGCTAACATACACATCCAAACCACAAGCTGAAGAGTTGGGTATTTATAATGTAAAACTTTTGTTCTGTTATCCTCTCCCACCTCCAAGGATGGATGCAAAACAACTACATAAAGTACAGCTTGAAAGTCTCTCTCTGGAGCTTTCTTGACACAACAGAATTTTTATCTGCACTTCAGTTCTGATAAGTCAGAGCGTGGTGGATAACGGAAAGAGGATTAAAAGAAAACACTACTGTGCATGGACAAATAAGTGATGAATAATTTGAGTCCATTCCCAAACAGCATTTAATGAGAAGGTTTGAAGGATCCTTATACATCTCTCCAATGATACAAATCACACTGGTACGATGCCTTTCAGTTTTGACCTAGACACAATACTACTCTTTCAATGAATTAAACATTTGATTTACAGTATTCCTGTGCTGAAAGAAAAACAAGTAATTAGATATCATGCTTCAGCCATTGTAACATTAGGTATTTCCCAGAATCTCTCTCTCATAGTAATTCTCCTCTTCCCTGAAGTGCTGTGCTTATTATTTTTCAGGAAACAGTTTGACACTGGTTTTTTTCGATATATCAATTCTGGACTGTATCTTAGGCAGATGCACAAAAACCAGGAATTATTCTTTCAAATTATTTTACAACGTAAAGCACAAGTAATTTGAAGTGCACAAATACGCTGACAGAATCTTAAACCATGTATTTTACTCCTTCTAACAATAACAATTCTGCTTATTTAAGATTGCTCCCTTCACTTTGGACTAGAATATTAACGCACTACAAAGGAAAGGGGTTTCCATCCTATTTATTTGCAAAGGGAATTCATTTAAATGTTACACAGGGTTTTGGGTTTTTCTCTATCATTGTGGCATAACTGTGATTTCCATCATTCCAGTAAGAGCATCAATAAGATATACCTTATTATTAAACATTATTACAGCTGCCAAGTCAAGCATTCAAAAGACAGGAAATGCAAGAATTCAGGTTTGGCTCCCAGCACATATACATTATGATACTAACTTTATAATAAGATCTGCCTTTGAGTGCTCTGAATTTTTTATGCTCAGAACTGCACCCCCTGAGCATAATTTAGGCACGCTGAACATGCCCCTGGCAATGCCCCCATCTCTCCATCGCCTACAAGCATGTTCAGGGACCAACCTGACTGCGCTGAGTATGTGTGAATGTCCCCCACATACGACTGCTGGAGGAACATCAGCAAATAAGACACCAGAACATCAAACAGAGTACTCAAAATATGGGACATATCAGTGAAAACCATTTGGGAAATCCATCATTTAAGCAAATTCCCCAGCATCACATCAGAAGTCTATATAATTTGGAGGGGAACTGAACCAGCAAGGGGGCTCCCTGCAACGAAGCACATTCCAATCAACCTGCAGGGATGGCCCAGGTGCCATCTAGCCCATCATAAGAGCCACAAAACACTCACTTAATAGATGAATTTTAGAAGCAATGATGGCTGAGGCTGAAGAAGTCTCATCTAGGTTGCACGTACTCAAAATAAAGTAACACAGTTCAGCACTGACAAGCAGATTGCATGCCGCCACAGTCACTGGGCCTTTCTTGGAGCTAAAGGTGTTTTATAATTAGCTCCATCTCTTTAAGATGAATAGCAGCCTAGAAAATAGCATCTTTAATCCTTGCCCTTCCTCCCCATTTACCATTCTAATGACGGAAAAATGAATTAAAATGCTCCGGTGTAAAGAAGCATGAGAGAAATAGGGGATTCTACCTCTCATAAAATATTAATCAGATTCACTGACAAAAAAACATTACCAATTATTAAACAGACATTTAAATTACAACTCAGAAGGACTCCGGCTGCCAAAATAAGAGAACTCAATTTTGTAAAGCTCCAACACATTAACATAAACCCCTGCCAGATTAATCAACTAGGAAAGCCAGGAAAGTGACCCAAAGTGTGACTTTTGCCTGTAGTACTCAGCTTCCCTAGGAAGACTCGCGCAGGATTTATGCCAGTCAGGAATTAAGCCCAGGAAGGAACTGATCTTTTTACAAAGATTTGCTGATGGAAACGCACTGCACTAAGCCTATTGCCTCAGTTACACAGGACATATTAGCCAAACAGGTCACTTTATTTACATGACAAGTGCTGAGCATTTAATTGCATAGCAAGACCATGCTATCCAGGAATTACAGGCTACCTGCCAACTAATTATTTTTTCTCTTTCCCCCATCGTCAAGCCTCCAGCTGCTACATAACAGTGACCACACTTAACTTTATTCAAACAACCTACAATAAATACACAGTTAACCAAGAAGTCTATTTAGCAAATAATAGCTGCTATTAATATTAATGGCAACTACATGTGCATATCATTGGGAAAATTAATGCTTATGGCATTTACTTACTAAGGTCTGGGAGGCTGCTGGAAAGCAACTGAAGGCCCGTCAGAGGTTGAACTTGTTCCTCAGGCCTTTCTTAGCTTAGATAACCCAGCAAATGGCTGGCTCAAGCTCGGAAGGCTCTTGTGCAGGTACCCCATAAGATTTCTTTAAGAAAAAAAAAAAAAAAATCAGATATTCACAATAGCAAGGAGTTCCTGCAGAGCCGAAGCACTACCCATCTTGCAGCCCACACTCAAAAGCTGCCAGGGCAGGTACCTCCACTGTGGCCTGTAACGATAGCACCCAGCTGGTTGGTAGACCCACAGTGCCAGGCCTTGGGGGTCCCACCCCTTGGCCAGGTGATGACAATAAAAATGGTTGCTTCCTGAACAAGAAAAGCAGGAATGCTCCCAAATCTCCCAAGCTCTTCCCCCACCAGCCCTGATGCACAATGGATCTTTTCTCCAGAGCCCAGGCACCCCATGGAGTTGTGCAACCAGGATGTGGGTGCAAATTCTCTCCTTTCCCACTCCATCTTTCAGAGGCCAAATTTTTTTTCCTGAAAATATAGCAATTTATCCCCCTCCCTTCTGAATTCTGTTTGAAAATTGCATCTTTGTATCTTGCATTGCATCAAAGTGAAAATAAAAGACAAGCAGAAAATAAAGAGATGATCAAAATAGGAACTACAGGGGCTGAAGAGGTAAGAAATGCATACTGTGCAACAGCATAATAAAAAGAATTTATACCTAACATTATACCTCTAGAAACCAAAGCACTTCACAACAGTAGTAAACCTTATAATCTTATTACAGCAGAAAGACTGAGGCACAGCAAAGAATTTGTCTAAAACCCAGCAAACCACTAAAAGCATCAGGAATTGCATCAACTCCCCGCAGCCACTTTAGTGCTCCATGCCCAACCCCGTGTCATCCGAGGACACCAAATAACTGACAGGTGACTGGGAAAACTGAAATACAGGGAATGAAGAGGAATAAAAGAGAGATTTGCATTGTTCGGTCACCCTGCATGACATTCAATTCTGCTAGCTTTAAATAACTGCAGTACGCACATCTTCATTGAACCTATTCAGAATGAGATGAATCAAGTCCAAAAGTGCCTTTTTTCTGCCCTCATTTTCAATGCAAGTTATCTGAACAGTCATACTGACGCAGACGTTGACACTGCAAGTGTTTAAACTTTACTGGGTGAGAGTTTTGTGCCAGACCTCTGTGCATTTCCCCATGCAATAATAATACCAAGACAATGAATACACCTCTCAGTCATCCCTGTTGAGGCAGAGAACTGGGCAAGTATTTATCGTAGCTCTAACTCCTAAACATTCACACTGGATCCAACAGGTATCCCTTTCATATGAATAATTTCAACAGAAAAAAGAAGGATTGCTATAGATTTAATTAAAAAAAAAAAAATCTTATTTCTCTGGTTCCTATCAGCCAAAGTTACTTTTGGAAATAAAGCATTGAAAATAGACACTTTTCAGCCTAACTCTTGGCCAAGAACAGGTTGCTCCCAGTTGTCAGACAAGACACTAAAAGGGTTTGGGGATATGGATTATTTCTAAAAATAAAAAATCCAGTGTTCCATCAGAAAGTGTTGACAGCCCTAATTCAGGTGAGTAAGTGCCACATGCTGACTCCCCACGGTGATGAACTGGGAAGGAAAGCAGGACAAAGATGGGCTGGAGATGGCCTTCACAGTGGGTCACGCCACATCTAGGCAGGACATGCAGTTGTATGAGGTTCAGGGCATGCCCATGGGTAAAAAGAAACCACCAACTACTTCTCCACAGGCAACCATCTGTTCTCCAGTCTTTCTTCTTCAGTGCAGCAATGTGGACATTTAAAAAAATAAAATATATATATATACACACATGCAAGAGACTCTAAGTATTAAAAGCGCTTTGTTTTGCAATGTAAACACACGGCTGTGCAGAGCACTGTGAGCTTACACCAACCCAAAGCACCCTCAGGCACATCAGTGATGACCTGTCAGCCAGTGTCACCGAGGAGTCAGAAACACTGAGACTCCGACAAACAAGTGACTCATCTCTGGGGCATCACTGAGCTTCAGTTGCTCCAACATCATCACCAGAGAGCGTGCCAGAATATGTGAACTGGCTTGATACGAAGATTGTTTCAGGACATTTCTGAACTGTCCAAGGCTGCTTTCATGCCTGTACTAGAAGTGCAGAGGAAGCTCCGTTAAGTATCACTTTACTTTTTCCTCGGGATCATGTTGATTAAACTGTTTTAAGCCCATTCAAGGCAAAAAGCTGTTCACACAAATGGTTCCAGCTGTAGCAACTGCCCGGATGATTTTTCTGCTCGGGCATTGAGGCCAACCGGACGCTGATGATGAGGTCCAGGCTGACCCAAATTCAGGAGAAAGGCCAGCTGCCACAAACCGTTCCCAGCTCTGCTCCCTCCAGAGACACTGGCAGCATCCCTGTGATTCTGTCAGGTCCAACCCTACACTGATCATTCCTGGACGTCCTCACCCTATTGTACAAACTTTGTGCCAGATTTTTTTTATGATTTGTAGAAAAACCCTTAGCAGGACTGCAGCAATTTGAGGCTATAAATACAATTAGAGTAAAGGCTCAGTAGGGAAGCAAACATCAACATATCTTTATGGCTAACACAATGGCAACTTTTGTTATGGAGCACAAAGAGTTAAACAGGGCTAAGCTTTCTCACTGTCCCAAATCTGCAAAATAAAGAAACAGCAAACATTTCTAGGATGAGGTATGGTCCTGTTATCAGCCTGGAGGGAATTTATATCCACAAGTGAAGCCATAAGAAGATGTGCTTATGCAACACCTTATACAGCACCGAAGGGCTCCAGGCGCTGCTTTAATGCCTCATAAACTTCCAGGCTACGGAGTAGTTCGTATTTACACACACACCCTTCATTACCTTCAAGATTTCCTGGGATTTTAGCATAGCACTAAATGCATGCTATTTTACTAATGCATGTTATTTAAAAAAATCAAAACGTAATTTCATGCCATGTTGGCATATGACTTCATTGCTTTATCAAAATTAAAAAGAAATAAAGCATCGTGTTCCTGTTCACCGCCTTTGTCATATATATGAAGTTTATTTTGTTAAACAATATTAAGAGCTGAAAACTGCAATCCAGCACCTACTGCAGGGCCAGCCACACAGCCACGTGATGTCCCCTCACCGCCTTGTGATGTTTTGTCATTTCATTTATTCAGACAAGCAGAAAGCACAAGGCAGAGCTGGTGCAGCACCTCGGGCTGACAAAACCCATGGCACCTCTTGGGCAAACTGCTCCTGGCTGCTGGTACCTCACTGCTCACTCCCGGAGCATCTGACCAAAGCATCGCACAAAGTCCTTTTGTTGTTAATGATGGACTGAATTTGGAAACAACGTGCTTTCAAATGAGCTCAATGGCTTATGAAAAGTACCCTAGGAAAAGTGACTTATATGATTAGGACAGTCGTAGCTGCATAACTGGCCAAGAACCTCAGTTTTAACATCAATGAAGTCAACCTTTAGGGTATTTGTTCCCCGCAACTGGTCAGTTTTCTCTCTTTATCCCACAACTCTCAGGCTATATAGAGATATGTTACAAAAATCATGCAGACCTGCAACCCTTGTCTTGACCATCAGCAGGTGAGGGATGGGCAAGGGGCATCTGCATCACCTTACGCATCTCTGCTGCACTTGACTGTCCAAGGGCCAGGTTCAGCGGTGCCTACGTGGCAGCAGCAAGCCCAGACCAGCTCTGTGTTTACAAACCTACATCAGTCATTCAGGGAAGGATCTCCAAGGGCTAAATGTCGTGATGAAAAATTATTTGGTATTCATCCAAAACCAAAACAAATCAGTCTCACTCAAGCCAGGACACCTCACCCTTGAATTCCCTCCAGGCAAGATCAGCAGCAGATGACATAGTGTCACGCTTTATAAATTTCACATAACAGGGCCAAAACGGCTTCTGCCTTCACCAATTATAAGGGATGAGGGGCTGCTGTACTCATCTGCTTTGGCCCAAGCCAAGGAGCTCACCAGGAGTCACTCTAGGTTGAAATTGTCAAAAATCATCCTTTTGCTACTCTGAAAAGCACATTTTTCCAAGCTGCCTTCCTTTGGAAAAGGTTGTTTTATTCATACCAATTATGCGTTCTTTTTTTGCATGCCTCTGGAGAGTTTCAAAAAGCTGCATTTAAAACTGACTTTCAAAAAGCTGATGGAAAAGAGGAGAAAGAGTCGGTATTTCTCTAATTACATCCTGGCTAGAGAGCCCAAAAATGAGCCACTGGAGCACCTGCGGCTTTAGGATAAGCCCCCACAGTTGGAGGTTAGAGCATTTTAATTGGAATTATGAATCTGAAGAAGGAAACCTCCAGCCTGTCTAGGTAAGCAGGAATGCACTGGGAACAGACCAGAACAAGCCAGGTGGACCTTCCTTAACCGACCATGTGAAAGGACACTTTGTTTTCAGCCACTGGAGAAGAACCCAGCAAAAAAACAGGATCTCTCTCCCAGGCTCAGGGATTTATCACACCAGCACTTCAGAAGTCATCCTTTTGGGTCTTTTTCCCCCCCCTGATGTCTTCCCAATAAGATAAGTTCATAGGTACGTTTCTATTAGGCCTTTAAGTAATTTCAGGAGCTACACAGGGTTTAACTACTACTGCTTTAAGTACAGGTGAAAACAAGAAGTACTGTGTATAATATTGCCTTACATAAGTATAAACTACCAGGTTCAGCTACGCACACACACCCCCCTCAATACCTTTAATACACTAAAAGGCCCACAAAAAAAAGTTCAGAGTTATACAAACCTGATCTCTTTCTATGACATGACCCGCTTCGTGGATGAGGGAAAGGCTGTGGATGTTTTTTACCCGGACTTCAGTAAGGCCTTTGATGCTGTTTCCCACAACATTCTCCCGGAGAAACTGGCTGCCCATGGCTTGGATTGGAGGACTCTCCGCTGAGTAAAATATGTCTGGAGGCTGGGCCCAGAGAGCAGTGGTGAAGGGAGTTAAATCCAGTTGAAGGCCAGTCACGAGTGGTGTCCCCCAGAGCTCAGTATTGGGGCCTGTTCTCTTTAATATCTTTATCAATGATCTGGACGAGGGGATTGAGTGCACCCTCAGTCAGCTGGCAGATGACACCAAGTTAGGTGGGAATGTTGACGTGCTTGAGGGTAGGAAGGCTCTACAGAGGGATCTGGACAGGCTGGATGGATGGGCCCAGGCCAATGGGATGAGGTTTCAATAAGGCCAAGTGCCAGGTCCTGCCCTTGGGTCACACCAACCCCCTGCAGCGCTACAGGCCTGAGGCAGAGTGGCTGAAGCTGCCTGGTGGAAAAGGGCCTCGGGATGTTGGTCGACGTTCAGCTGAACGTGAGCCAGCAGTGTGCCCAGGTGGCCAAGAAGGCATCCTGGCCTGTACCAGGAACAGCGTGGTGAGTAGGACTAGGGAGTTGATCGCCCCCCTGTACTGGGCACTGGTGAGGCCCCACCTTGAGGGCTGTGTCCAGTTTTGGGGCCCTTACCACAAAAAAGACATTGAGAGGCTGGAGTGTTCCCAGAGAAGGGTAACAGAGCTGGTGAGGGGTCTGGAGAACAAGTCTTATGAGGAGGGGCTGAGGGAGCTGGGGGTGTTCAGCCTGGAGAAAAGGAGGCTGAGGGGAGACCTTCTCGCTCTCTCCAACTCCCCGAAAGGAGGGTGTAGCCAGGGGGGGGTCGGTCTCTTCTCCCAAGTCACAGGCGATGGGACAAGAGGAAATGGCCTCAAGTTGCACCAGGGGAGGTGCAGATTGGATATTAGGAAAAATTTTTACACTGAAAGGGTTATTAAGCATTGGAATGGGCTGCCCAGGGAAGGGGTTGAGGCACCATCCCTGCTGATATTTAAAAGATGGGTAGATATAGTGCGTAGAGATACAGTTTAGTGATGGTTTTTGTCAGTGTTGACAGTTGGACTAGATGATCTGAAAGGTCCCTTCCAAACCAGACAATTCTATGATTCTATACCAAGACAAACAACAGAGGTTCAGGGTTGCATGTGCAGAATTTTAATACCTGTGCTATTTATTTATTATGTTAAAAAATGTGGTGTGTTTTTAAATGAAAACCACAGGAAAATTGTGGAGTTTTTTTTAGGGTCAGAAACCAATCATAATGACATCCTTTATATTTATAAATGCACATGATTCATTCAGGCATCTTTGTTAAGTGGTGGATTTCTTTCCAGTAATTTAATAGCTGAATGAGTTTATCATGAAAAAACAAACCCCCATCATTGATATTCACACTGAGAAACTGGAAAGATTTTACAAAATCTACTCGCATTTGACATTTCTCCCGGCTCCAAACGGCGAGTACACGTTCCACGGGACTGTTTGTTCCTGAAAAATGCAGCCCCGGCTCAACTTCATGTATCAGTTTGTCTAGAACAAACATCTTGTACTTACAAACAATGTCTTAATTGACTAAATGAGAAAAGCAGAACATTTCCTCCACATAACAAATAAGTATGTATTTTCTACATCTCCTGCCATATTTCTAAGCATATACATTAGAATAAGAATAAATACCTGAACACAGCCACAAATTCTTTGTGCCAAAACTCTGCAAAGTAGTTACAGTTTCTATGCCTAGATCTCTACCCAGGTACCGATGAAACCTGACATTTTTTTCTGGCGTGAAGGAAAAAGCGCGTGTCTAGACAGACACATGCTGTGAATCAGACCACTGTCACTTGACTCGTGGGACTCTCCAAACTGAGCTATGATCTGTTGCATATCTTTGACTTCTTGCATACTCCTTAACCCTTTAATATCTTTTTCATGCAAACCACAGCATGAAGCACATTAGTGTATGAATACTCCAAATATCTTTAACACTCTAGGCAAGCGTCTTAAAAATTTTCTTTAATTCAAAGTTTTCAGAGACTGCGGATAAGTTTCCAATGACGAGGACAAAATGATTGCTTCTCTCACCATACCCAGAAATTCTAAGTAGCTCTTATTTACACACATCTCCCATCAGAATTCACGGATGTTTGAATTAATTTTTGTTAGGGATTAACAGAAGATACAAAGCGTTGTTATTAAGCAGTAAAACTAATTAAATTTCAACAGCCTGGAAAATCATTTTAGATTTCCAGTACAAAAAATCATGAATTCCCAAAGACGCCATTCTCAGTCCTGACCTGGCTTCTTTACACTGAAACAAGAGGGTGGGAGCATTTACATTATGTACTTTTAAAGGGAAATTGGTACTGAAGAGAAGCCCCAAGCAATCAGTCACATGAACTGAATACTCCCATTCAAAACAGGGTACAACAACAGGAGACACCTCATTCTGCAGGATTTCACATATTTGAGCCTCAGTTAGTAATGATCCATGCAACCAAGAGCCCTCACAATTTTAGTTTTAAAATATTCAAGACAGAAAGAAAGAGTCTTCCCACAGCCTGAGTTACATAATTTTGTTCTCAAACAAGAAACTCCATTAAAACTGGACTTTCTTGCATGCCCATGTTTTCTGACCCTTGCCTGGCATTTTCAGCCAATCCTGTGATGCTCAGTTGGACTCAGATTGGTCAAGAATTGCTCTCCAGCAAAGCCATGCAGGTGTTCTCCATCACCATCTCCCATTTACCTTTCCCTGACCTATGCAGGACACCAGCCAAAATACAGATATTGCCAGAGGTCTCAATGCCCAGGGCAGCACTGCCAAGAGGAGGGAAACTAGCACCACTGATGGAAGTGTCCTTGGGGCCACTCTGCTGTCCAACAGAGCAACTGGAAACGGCTTAACAGAACCAGACCAGGGACAGGGTCTGGTATGGGGCCTCCTTGCTTCCTCCCTACACATTGCACCTCGTTTTCCTCTTTGCAACACCTGCCAATGCCCAGATTCATTATTCAAGACTGATACAGAATCCTCTCTTTCCCGACACTCTCAACTCACTTTTTTTTTTATAGACAAACATGTATAAAATGCACACTCCAACCACTTTCCCACCCTCTCTGATATGTCAAGCTTCCATATAATTTATTAATCAGTTCAGAGTACAGCCTCCAAGAGCCTCTTCTTGTGTTTATGTTGAAGCACCAAAGCTGCCAAATCCACAGAAGACTGCAGTGTCCAAACTAGCAGTCATTTTGGCAGTGTATAGAACTACGTCATGTATCCAGCACAATAGCAAAAGCTCTACCAGCTTTTTCTGATCTTTCTGGAATAGGACAGGAGGTATTTTTCTTAAGTGCAAAGTATTTAATATTGCAACAGCCGCTAAACTCATTAAGCCAGCCCAGACAATGATCACATCATTACCATAAATCCATTTAAAGCACTTGCCTCTTTTAAGAGGACCAACACAATACAATCATTAAAACATTTTTCTGGCAGTTAGCATCGTTATTTGTTGTGAGGGTAAGAAGTGAATTGAATCAAAGAAAAATGAGGAAGCTTAAGTTCTCAATTAGAAAAATCAATGATTTGAAGTCACAACAACATTTCAACGTCCCAATTTTTCCACTGAAGACCACAGAAATTTCACTGGACTTCAAAAGCTGAGCAAATTGAGCTCTTTGCTTGTGAACCAGCACCAGTGTGAACTTCATTAATCACCTCTGTCCTATTTAGAATAAAATTCATGTTTCTTATGACTTGTGGGTATTTTGCAAATGCAGTAACAGAATACTAGTATGGTTTCCATGGAATGCAAACGTAGCATCTGAGAAGAGATAATCCCTTGCCACATGTCACAAACCTTCATGCCTGCAGGAAGGCAGAATACTCCCTAAAGAGAAGGATGCAAAGGAAACTGAGTGCAAAAATCCTGTTACATAGCACTGAGTAAAAGTGCCAGGAAGCCACCTCCTGCTGCTGATTCTGCCCTCGCATCCCACCCAGCACCTGGAGGGAAGACAATGCTGTGTTGGTGATAAGAGAGACAAATCTTTTCTGCAGCCTGACAGCAGGCTAAAGCCACCCAAATCAGAAAATTACTGTCAGAGAACAGGCTGGTGGTTGGATAACCAGTATCAGCTGAACCTTGCATTCATTTCTGAGCCAGAAAGATGCTAAGTAGCACTTCTTCCATTAGGGACTGTGTGTTCTCAGATTTTAAAGCTGACAGGTGAAGGATAGAGATGGATAACTTTATGGGATAAGTGGTTTTCCCACAAACCACCACCTTGCCCAACTATTCACCATTTCCTGCAATTCACGAACTAGAGAACATGAAACAAAACTACAAGGCAGCAGGTTTTAAACATAGACACGGAAATACTTTCTACCCACGATTGTATAATTAAACTGGGGAACCATCTGCCCCAGCATGATGTGGCCAAACGCCAGCAAGGAGCCAACACTGCCCGTGTCCACATCTACGCGATTATCACTGTAGGCAGTGATTTTTCTCTTACTCTTGAAGATGCATACACAGAGATCATTATCAGCTTGACATGATTTCCTCAAGATCCCAAAGCAGTAAATCCAGGAACAGCATGAACTTTATTAATATGAGATCTCCCAATTTTCATTCTTCATTTGTTTCATGTTAGTGATTTTTCTTTCCTCTCACACAAGAGTCAGGGCAATAACTAAAGACTACAGCTTTAGTAGTAGTCACATAGTCACAGACGGAGAAAAAGCTGTCAGGCTGTCCTGTGCATAGCTCTAACACACATCTTACAAGTTGTAGGAATGCATATCATCAGGAGCTAGAGCAAGTCTTTAATCGCATGCACATTCTTACACTTCTCTGATTTCAGATGCCTGGAGCTTGCATTCAGGCTGACACACAAGATCCAAGCAAAAGCACAGGAAGAAATGCCATCACTGAGCTGGACAGGCACTGGGAGGAGCACGAGTGAAGGGCTAAGGAAGCAACACAGTCCTAAAATCAGGAGAAAAGACTAAGAAAAATAAAGGTATTGTTTGGACAATAAATGATTTATAGTGTTAGAGTAAACGAGTATTTCCAATATTGCCTAAAGTTGTAAATCCTCATTTGCAATGTACCTGTGAGTCATATCAGAGACCATTTATACAGAATTATGCTGCAGCTGCTGTGTCAGGGTGCTCCTTACTAAACACCAGAGAATCCAAAGAGGAGCGAGTTCCTGCCTTGTGCCAGATAGTGCTTTGTGCCTTCTGCTCCAACAAACTCCTACTGAAGTTTTTCCGCAGCTGGGGGATTCATAACACCCCCATCCTTTGTAGATTGCTGCAAGCCTAGTAAAATCATGGACTCGCACCTTTCCCTCCATGGGTCCTCTAATTGGGTTTTCCTCAACTGTTGTCTGTTTTTACAAACCTTGTACTTCTGAAATTTTTCTTCACTTTAGCTGAAATTGGCCAAGGCACTCAAAATTTTCAGGGGGAACTGTCAGAAAGGCTGATGGGCACAGAGCATATGATCATAAGGGGTTCATTTTCTTATGAAAAAAGGCTAAAATGTGCCATTCTTCCTGGCAGCTGTGAGGATGTGTCATTTCAAGGAGGAGATGCACAATTAATGATCAGAACACATCAATATTCCACATTCTGGTTCTCTTCCTTCTGGGCCGCAAGTCTGGAATGCTTCAGAGAGAAAGTGGAAACTGTGATAACAAGTAATCTGTCCTGGGTGTACTGGCTCCTACCTGTGCCAACAGCCTGGAAGCATCTGCTGCTAGAAGAATTTTTATTTATTTATTTATTTTTAAGGAGTCTGAATCCCTAAACTTCTTCCAGAATACACAAATCCCTATTTGGTACCACTTCTCACTGAAAAGTCTCCACCCCACCACCCTGGCCCCGATTCCAGCTGTAAATTTGAGGTTGTAGTTATAGTGGGACTGTCAGCAATAGGGAAACACAGGCTATGTTGAAGTATCTGTACACTTAAAGAACAAAAGAAAAAAGAAAGAAAGAAAAAAAAGACTGATACCTCTCCATGCCCACTAGTAAGATATTTTAGTACTAAAACATCATAAGAACAAAAATTATACTAAAAGCAACTCAGGCACCAGGGAAACGTGGGAGTTTGTTGCCTGATTTATTATGACTAGATGAACATTTATATAGCATCCATGATATGTATGTGTCTGTAGCAATGGGGGGAGTTACAGGGAATCAGCAATTTCTGCAAAAACTGATGTCTTATCAGATGAAGAATATGCAAAGAGATTGCAGAGCACTCGACATGCTTGGGCAGGTGTTATTCCCAAGCTCCTGCTTGGTTTGTCCTACTCTAAACCAGACTGAGTTAGGCTTGTTTCTGTACTGAAGTTTCCCAGGGAAAAAGCATTGGCATCACAAAGGCACACTGAAATTCTGGGCTTCCTGCACAGAAAAAGGGATGGAGTACTTTTCCTCCAGTTCCAGACTGAATTTTAAAGCGGGAGTGAAGTACTGAGCTGGGTAACTCCTGCTGGCTTCCCTGCAGGATCCCTCCAGAACAGAGTAATTTTTAAAATACATTTCATTCCCCAAGCAGCAGTCCAAAACTAGTGGAAGTCAGAAAAGTAGATTAATTTTTAAAAAAACAAAACAGAAAGAACCGAAGGCACAGATCCTACTCTCCACAGGAACGAAGGGATGAAGGAATGGACAGCTCTGTACATGGCGGTAGATGAAGGCAAACACAGTATTTTCAGGTATGAGAAGCAAAGCCAGCCCGGCACAAATCCCACAGGCTCTTTGCACAAATCTCAAAGCATTCAGAAAAGCAGAGTTTCAGCAAAATGTATGCTTATTGGCTTTGGTAATTATAGTTCCTTCCTCTGACCAGACAATCTTGTCTTAACGGTATCCTATTGGAGCTCCTCAAACTGCAACATGGACACCCACTAATACTTAAATGAAAATCTAATGATGTAGTTAATGAAAACAGCTGGCTTTCATCATCTCACAATCCTCACTATATACCTTAATTTTTGATGACTAATCTGAAATGCCTATGTCAGTGCTGCACACTTTTTGATGGCAGCCCTTTAAATTTGGACTGGCCAAAATACAGACTTTCAGAAACTTCCAGTTTTGGTCAACTTCTATTTGTTCTCCTGAACTGGCAAAAGGAAAAAAAAAAAAAAAAAAAGACAAAATAAAGCTACAATTTCTTGCAATATTTTAACTTTCCTAAAGAGAGTTTTACTTTGAAATTTTGCTCTTAATATCATTACTTCCCGCTAGCACATCAGATCAAAGTGACATTGTCTAAACTAATTACTCTGAAAAATTCCCACAGAAAGGCCAGATGGACATCTGTGTTACTGCAAAACACGTCGATTTTTCTGAGCAAAAGTTTCCTGAAAGAAAACAGTTTATTGAGAAAATTTGCAGTCTGATTTTCAGGATCTTTCAAATCGCCCTCAAGAAACAATAATGCAAAAATCTCCTGAGAATTGTTTTTACATTTTGGCATTGATGCACACAGACAAGCAGTGGCATATAACAAACTTTCTTCCCTTATTGATCCTGTCACTGTATTAAAAGCTGCTGTACAGTGAAAGGAATAATCCATGCAAGTCTGAGGTGTGAATTAAAAGTTAACTGAGTAAGATTTTCTCACAAGAACAAAACTGTTAAATCTTCTCCTCCACTTATTAAAAATTGGATGTTGCAGTATAATCCCTCTCTTCATTCACCCTCGTTCTCTGATCAGTAAAGAGACAATTTAACACATTTCCCAGGAATCTTGCTGCCTGGAATGGGAACACATGAGGTCATTTTGATCCTTTCAGCTGTTAAAAAAAAAAGAACACATCCATCAAAAATGGTCCATTAGGTCAGAGAGAGAATTGGATTTAAGAGATTATCAGTGCACTGGTGTATTATGCTTGTTATCCTTGCAGTATTCCCACTACAATAAGCAGTACTTTAAATAAATTAATAGTGAGAGTTACATGTGTCATTTCAAGTATTCCTATAGTAAATTTCATGCTGAGGAAAGTTGCTCTATAGCATGTTCCAGTGAAGGACTAGTGAGGGATCATAACCAACCACTGTCTCCATAAGGGTGTCACCTTGCCCCAGGCCCAGCTTATGTCCTCAGGAGAGCAAAGGATCTTGCCCAATCCAGCCCAAAACCTGAAATTTAATTTTTGGCCTCATCTGCATTGGAAAAGCTTTCCTACTGCTGCTTTAAACATACAGCAATCTCTCTTCCTGCAGAGACAGCATATGGCAGTAAGCTATGACTTATACCAGGGTGCCAAATAAAATCTGTCAGGCTCACAAAATTATTTTTGCTGCTGCAGCCACAGGCACGGAGAGGGTTTGCTAACCTTCAGCTGGTACAGAGACCTCTGCTCTTCTAACTCCTGACAGATGTACTTAGGCCAACAAACTTCACTCCTAGTAAAGTTAGCATTCCTGGCATGACTTCCCCGCCCCCCCCCCCCCCTTCAAGATTTCCTACCAGAGCAACCCGACCATCAGCACATCCACAACCCTTCTTGCCCTCAATAAATACAGCCAGAGAGAATTCCATCTTTGCAGGCTGCTATAGATGCACTGCTGATAGTGACCTTTCTCTGGTAGTTTCTCTCATTGCTCCACAATGATAAAAAGAGAAGAAGGGACAATGAGAAATCAAGCACTTCTGTGTTGTTTTCCCCAATTACTGTGATAACTGCTAAAGTGGAAAGATTAAAAACAAGTATTCCTGTTCCATCACATTACATCCTCCTCCCCCCAGAAAAAACCCACTTTGATGATCATGTAACATTTCTTGACACCGATATCTAGAAAACTAACACCTAACATCCACTTCCAGAGTATCTGTTTAAATTCCAAGCACAGCACACACACAGTTGCACACAGATGCCATGGATAGAGAATTGGAAAAAAATAATTTTAAGCAAATTAAAGATCATGACACTTTCAGCTGCATCAGTGATGGTAACCACAAAGGGTACTAGCTCATATCTATGTGCACCACTGCTCTCTGCAGACCTTCAAAATAATTAACATGGGCTTTTACCCATGAAAACGTGCATCATATTTCTTTAAAAAAGAAAAACACAAGGAGCTATAACCTAATATGGATCACATTTCTCTGCAACTGGCACCCTCTTTTGCTGACAGGGAAAAACATAATCAGTGCTAACATTTTGTTTCTGAAACACGGCTTCTATTGTCATCACAGTTTGACTCACCAGCACATAGCATCAGCCTGTAGCTGGCAGTTTTAATTTCCTGCTACTGCAAACACATGGCCTTGTTCCAAGCCCACAACTTGTCTACCAATGTAACACGTGAAGTGTCATAAGCTTACATTTCAGTTAAATAAATAGTCCAGATTCTCTGTTTTCAAGAGCCATGAACAATGCAATATCCCCGAGCTAAGTTCTTAGTTTTACGACACTGACAAGTAAGGTAAAATCCAAAATGGTGATTTTACAGATTCCATTTTATCGTTTTCTTTTTAAGATATATGACAGGCAGAGGAAACATGAGTCCAGAAGAGATTTGGGATGCTTGCAAAGCTGCTGCATCAACAAGTTTATTTACGTGCTGCTGCTGCTGGTGCAACAATACTGCAGGTTCTGTATTTTAAATCACAACAGGAAAAAAAAGTGCCCTAAACTCATCAGCCCAGTAGAACTAACTTGCAGCGACGGCTGCCAGCAGCTTTTCACTGCACTAATCAGGAATCGACACCCTTTCTCCGTAAGAGGAGCTCACAGCGCTAAAGGTTAATTTTTAAAACAATTGGCTAAATTACTAGAAATGATATGCTAACATCACCAGCATAAAGGCCTGATACCTCAAAGCCTGATCTAATTAGCACAGACAGGGAGCAGGGAGAAGGTCAGGGTGGACAAGATGACTTCCCACTGAAAAGAAAGGAGGGACCAGGTTTCTGCATCGATAAGATGCTCAAGTTGCTTTCATACTTCCAGATATTACCTGCTGTGTTTCACCTGGCAGTTGGGTGCCCTATGCATGGAGAGGGGGTCAGGACCAGCTTTCACTCACCAGTGGCTACTGCTTGGTGGGTTGCATCAGCCAGGAAGTTGTCCTTCCTCTGCCGTCCTTTCTCCAGCTTCACCAGCGCAGTGGGACAACATCTAGCTTGAGATCTACCTTGAGTTTTGGGAGACTCCTCATGGGCTGCAATTAAAAATGGGTTGGTGTGAAGCTTTTCGCACCACTTAAAAGTTTGAAGTTTGTAACTATCCCCCCAGGAAAGCTTTGTGCTGTGCTAAGGCAGATATTTCCCTCTTGGTGCTGCTAGGAGGCTTTTCTTGCTTTTAAATTGCTAGGCATGGGTTATGGGAGGGAACGCAAGATCTGTGCAAAAGAGGCTCTTTAGTTCTAGCTTTGTACATCATGCAACACTTTGGAGTCCTTGCTTGCGACAAGGTCTCCAAATTGTACAGTGAGGCAGGGACAACAGGTTAAAGACAGGCTGATACCTTCACAACCACGCTTCAAGCTCTAGTCTGGCCTTTGGTGGCATGGCCCTGGGAGAAAACCTCCTATTTTCTCTCTCGGTATTGTTTTCTGCAAAACAAACAACGTCACTGCAGAAGAGAAAATATTCATGCTCATATATCAAAAGGCAGCACATTGAGATGAAGGACTTTTCACACTGCCTTGCAACCCACAACTCCTCTGTGCCTCCAGCTGCTTGGAAACATCACTCCAGCAACCCAGAAAGCATTAAAAAAAAAAAAAAGCATCAGTTAATGTTCTTCCTAACGATCTATACAAATCTGAAAAGTTGACCTTTTTAATCAGAATGTGCACTGGAAAGCCAAGAGATAGGATTACCCCTTCAAATGCCAAGAAAATGAAGATTTTCTTCACCCTTTTTTCTTTCCCCCTGGAAGTCTCTCTAAGAGTTCAAGCAGTTAAAGAGGTAAACATTCTGGCCTCAAAGAAGGATGAAGTGATATTTAATCAGTAAAAGACTTTATCTTTACTGCAGATTGATTCTACCCATTGATTTTCAAAAGTCAAAATCTATTTCACTGGAGATCTGCATGCAGTCTAATTGAAACCACTTTCTCCCTCAGTTACTTAGCACAGTGCACAGTGACAGAATAATACCACTCTGGAAGGTCTGCAGGCTGTGGACTTGTACTTGTTTTACTGGGATTGCAAAGCTGCCAGAGACTGACCATTGAGTCCGAGGAGCAATATGGACGATGCTTTTTTACATATATTGAATAATCCAGTTATTTCATAATCAGCTGCACTATGTTGGTTTATTCCCCTTTCTGATGTTTAAAAAATCCAAAGGACAGAGCACTGAAGTGTCATTTCACGTGCTGCCACCAAATCAGATCCAGAATAATTTCCCATCTTATGAAGAACCCACCACCTCTCTACATCATGGTCAGCCTCAGGTTTGACCCAGAAATGGAGCAGGTCTGCACTCGTGTTAGGAACACCCTGCATGCTGGTCACTGAGCGTCGCATCACGTAAATACATTTGTGTTTAGCAACGGCTGTAAGGGGAAAAATATAGGAGCAAAAGAGGAAGCGGGTACACCTCCATATCCACAGTAGCGTTGTAAGGACCCAGGCATGTGAGAGACCAAGAGAGTCCTGTAATTTGAGAATGGATTTTGTGCCCCAAAAGGAATGATAGTCATTCCAGAGAGGAAGAGGAAGACATGGAAAGTGTGGGAGGAAGCAAGCTGTATCCAGACCACCAAGACAAAAGAACTGTTTCCTTAAGACTTCTGGCTATTATTTCTTTTACTTTCTAATGCTTCTCTCCCAAAAATATTTTGGCTTTTACTGGGTTATTTGGCTCTTGATAATAGACCCTTGAAACAAGGCGCCTTGTTGGAAAGAACTATGGGATCTAATAGCCTAATTTAGCACACGAGGGGCAATTTCCAAATGCTCTTCCAGGAGAGGGAGGTTAAAACACTGCTAGCCCTGTAATAAAAACAACCTGCTATCAGCTCAGCCTGGATTTGGTCTTCAGCAAGGACTCCAAGAGAGGCGAGACTTTGTACCCCATTTGTACCCCATAACAACACATCTCCCTGTCTTGTTTTCAACACAAAACAATAAAAAGTTATTTCAAAAATTTTTTTTTTTCCTTCCCAAACAAAAATCTCTCTCAAAGCATTTTGAGTGTTGAAGGACATCACAAGAGGCTGGTTTCAGAGCTTTTATTGCAGGCTTTTCATGCCCGTTTGCAGCCAGTGCTCTGGAAACCTGCAGTGACAGAGAGACTGGCTCCCAAGACTCAAGGTCTTAAATTCTCCAATTCAGACCACCACAGAGCTGCACTATCTAATAACAAGCAACTACAAACTACAGCTTAGCTGCCTAAGGACAGTTTGCTACAAAACCTTAGCAAGCTTTTACCTAACTTCCACTGCATCAGTAAAAAAAAAAAAAAAAAAAAAAAAAATACTTAAACCACTCATGTTCTAC
This sequence comes from Numenius arquata, assembly GCF_964106895.1. Classification (NCBI taxonomy): domain Eukaryota; kingdom Metazoa; phylum Chordata; class Aves; order Charadriiformes; family Scolopacidae; genus Numenius; species Numenius arquata. The sequence goes on from NC_133592.1 coordinate 9,530,045, forward strand.
AATTTAACCATTAACATTTCCAGGATTCAGATGGTCACAGTAAGGCTCTAGTGCATGAAACTTTCATATCTTAGCTAAAATTAATCTCATAGTTAATTAACTTTAGTTGAAATGAAGAAATCAACCAATTGCTTTACTCCATAAAATCAGTTATACCACAGAAACATTTATATACTGAAGCTACTAGACAGTAGTTGATTTTTTTTTAATGCCCAGACAGTTTTCCATCAGAAAGATGTGGTTTTAGTAAAATAAATATTTTTATATGGAAAATACCATTTGAAAGGCTACTAAAACTGTATTTTTAATAAATTAATCTTCATGGAAAACTGAACGACTTTCTGTTTTTAATCTGAGAACACAAGCACTCCCTCGGGGAAAAGGGAAGAAACTTAAAAGGTGAAAGGAAACAAAATTCAGAGAAGGAAAATGGAAAACTCAATACTTGCACTGCCAAAGTGGCAGCGGGAATTTATAGCAAGCGTACTTTTGTTTAGGGACTGCTCTGGGAAGCGCAGAAGGTGGAGGCGGTTGATCCAAGTCTACACAGTAAGTCAGAGGATCGAAACCCAGAAGGCTCCTCTCCGCTGGCAACAACCACCAGAAGGAACCAGCTTCAGAACAGCAATGCTTTGGAACCAAAAGTGGTTTCTCTTGCTCTGTGCAGGACTGTCTCACATCAAAACTTGTAGTCACGGACTCTGTTGTGATAGTGGTATCATGCCCATTCCCCCACCTGTAAACACTCATTCACTTGTGCAAGTTGAGAGAGTAATTTCAAGATGGTTTTAAAACCCAAAGTGAAAAGTGAGGGGGCAAAGTGCATCAATACCAGCCTCTAGTCCACATAGGCTCCTTAATGCTCAGAGGGAGGAACCCAGAAAATATTCAGACCTGGGCTGCAGTTTCTTCTTACTCATTGCTTTGAGGGTTCCTTTATGCTGGATATCATTATTGAGTGTGGTTAATGAAGAGTCAAGCCTTTGGCTCCATCTAGACTGCATTTCTAAGATTGTTTATGGGAACAGTCTGCTTCAAAGTAGGGATGTACTTTGAAAAGCACCAGAATGTAAAACGTCTCCAGGGGCTGCGTTTGTCCCTCTCACGGACTCCAGAAAATACTGGCTAAGTCGACAAGAGAGAGCGTTACAAGCAACAACTTTTGTCTTTCAGCTCTGACATCTTTGTGGCATCTGTAACCCAACCTCACTCCCCCCTTGTTCCCAAAATAAGGCCAGAAGAGGGACAAGACAGGTATGTTCTTAAATACACCTTAACTAATATTAAAATTTGACCTTGTGAGGTCAGAGTTACTCCCCATGAGAAGCAATCAGACATATTTTCTTAATTTCCAAGCCAGGCAATTAGGAGACAATTCTTGTTGGTACACGTTGAAACAGTAGAAGCAGTCGAGCACAACTGTTGAACTACAATCACTCCTTCCAAGGCAAAACCACACCGATTTCTACATGATGATGATTCTTCCATTCATGAGAGCTCACTCATCCCACATGGCAGCAGCGAGAATAGCTGTAAATCTTGATACTTCTCCCAGAAATGACTACACTTACAAAAGAGCACGCTTAAGTGAAAGGATATCGTATTTTTCCTCTTTTTCTTAGGATTCCTTCCTGGCTCATCCCTTCCAGGACCAAGTTTCAACAAATCCAAGAATTTCTGACATTGCAATATCTCATTTTCTAGCCCTGCCCTCAGGTTCCAGAGGAGGGTTTCATTACAAGCTCTGTCCTCCTGGTCTTATTTCTCAAGTTTCAAGAATTTGAATGCAGGTGTTTAAATGCACATTTTTGTAAAGGGGTGGAGGAGAAGAAAACAAAATTAAAAAAAAAAAAATTATCTGCTCTACCATTCCATTTCATTCAGAGACACTTTGCAAGAGATAATGAATTTCGAATATCAGTAAGATTGCATAATCCAGCCACCCACTATCAGGCTGCTTAGCACAAATTTGACTATATTTTTTCCCCTCACCAAACTGTTCCTGCAGCAGGCCCCTTACTTGGCAGAAACACGGCTGCTATTCTGGCTGTAGAACACATTTAAGGGGAACACTTTGTTCCACTGTGTCAAATTTATTCTCGGCAAACTCTTCCTTCCTGCTCACGGTGCTCCCTACTCCAGATAAAGCCACCAACACCAGAGCAGCCCCAGCTCATCCATCACCCAACTCCCCAGCTCCACCGCACCATCTTTTGTTGGGAGTCTCGGACAAGCAGCAGAGTCCTGTTGATGGAACCACCTATCCTGAAATAACCACAATGGGCAGCATGAAAAATGCTCAGCACGGGACTGATTTCAGACAGAGTGACAGGAGATGCATTGGCTGATCTCCAGCCCAAGCTTGGGTTTCTTTACAACTGTGAGAAAGTCGTGTCCTTCTTCTGCCTCAGTTCCCTCAATACAAACAGCAGATAATAAAAATCCCTAAGAAAGAGACTGATGAATTGATGCAGAGTTTCTTCTCTTTTTTTAACTCCCCTCAGCTAATCAGACCTGGAGGCTGTTGTAACAACCTGCTCTACTCCTTGTCCAAGTTATCATCATCACCTCCATTGAGACACGGTGACTAAAAAGGCAGTGGGATGTGTTTTGAACCCACACCTCTGAGAGAGACAGAATAAGGATTTGTTGGTTTGGATTTTAATTTGTGAGAAGTACTCGTTAATTCCACCTAGGACTCAGTGAAGTCGCTCGTTATTCCCAAAACAAAGCTAAAAGGCAAAAGCTTAAATACCTATGTGCTAGTCCCAGGCTGCAGGCCTTTAAACCGTCCAGCAGAAAAGTACAGTCAAATACTCTGCTCCCAAACTCAGAGCTCTTTTATGAGACAAAAACCTGCACTGAAATGAAAGAAACAGATGTGTGTTGCCACAGAAAAGGGAATAACACAACTTGTAACATTATCAGTGCTTATATCTAACTTTGCCTTAAAATCATTAACTTTTTTATAGCTTACTTTGTGGCTAAGCACTTTCTACTCCACATGATGTTCTTCTGAATAGAAAAGCACTCTCAAGTGAATTTAGCCTAATGAGAGAAGCCTGTGATGATACTTAAAATCATCCATTTATCTTTAGAAAAGAAACAGCATAAGTACACTCCCCATACTCACTTACCAATTTGCTTCAAGTTTGTTCTCCAGGATGAATTTAATCCCAGAGCAGCTCCATTAGCTTTGACTTTGGTGGTTTTATATCGAGCTTGGTTGTTCTCCAGGAACCAGTTTAAGATCCACCAATAGCTTGCACCAAGAGCCACGGGACAGTAATTAACTCAGGGTTAACATCAGCTGGGTTCACAAATGAACAAGGGATTCAAAGGTTAAAGGCTCCACATCAATTCTCTTGATATATCCATGCAGAGACTGCCTTAAAGTAATTTGCAGTGATTAATACGTGTTAGGAGCTAGCAGAACCCGACACGGGCACACGCCAGAATTACGCTTCAATAGGAGAGATTGTCAGGGAGAGACCTACTGGCTTGACACATGTAAAAATATAACTCTTTTAGTCCATCTTCACTACATTTTCTGAGCCTGGCAGAACGCAAGCAGCCAGCCTAACATCTCTAAGCCAAAAACACTGAGGATGCAGAATTATGTTTGGCTTCTACAGCGGTCAACTATTTTAACACCCCCATTGTTTTTACATCCGTATGACTTAGGTGAATATTACACTTGTGTACGTTACACTGCTCCTTAATCTACCACCCAGACTGGGTTTTCTTCAGGGCTATCTAACTTGAACTTTGAGTAAAATGGCATTTTTTCTTGTTAATACAGAACAATAAATCTTGCTGTTTGGAATAGCAAATTTGTATTTCTCTGTTGAGAAATTACGTGATCAGGGAAGAAAATAACACCAAGCTGAATATCTAGCCTTCATATTGCTAGTTATTAGGAGAAAAAAAAAGAGAGATGCAGCAACTTTAAAGGAAGCACAGATCCATTCTGCCAAACAAATGTCTTGACTTGAAAAATTAGAAAGATTACTAGCACTCTCTTACCTTGTTGATGAAGTCTCAAGTGAGCTTCAGACCTAAATTGCCCTACAAATGCGGCATGGCTTGAGCTCAGACAAGCACCTCGGGAAAACACTTTGAGAAGTGCTTGAACTTAGTTTCATTACTTACCAGTGAGGATGATTTAGGTTGATTGGTTTCTGAATGAAAGCAAATGAGCTGGAATCATACATTTAAGGTATCACCAGCCTCAGAAATTAAAGGTAAAGATCCTGAAAATCAGTGAGCCTGGTTCCTAAAAGTGAGGATGAACAAAGCAAGCAGAAGAGGGGGAAGTAAAACTCTAATTATTCTGATGCTGGAACCCTTGCACGGTGCAACAAGTAACTAGAGAAGTTACAGGCACTTTAAAAAGGTGATAGTTTTACAAAGCACGAATGTACATATTCCTAATAAGTTTCAGCCCAGTTCTCAGCTGTACAGAGTTTGGGGACATTTCTAGTGAGAGCAAATGCATCAGGGCTTAGTAACTACTGAAACTACACGAAAAAAGTATTGAAGGAATGTCCAAACACACAACAGAGGCTGCAGGAAAACCCTTAATTCTGTCACTACCTAACTTTTGACTTGGGAACTCATAGAATTCCTGTAAAACAGATTTTTGCAACATTATTTCTTAACTTTAAAAAGAAAGAAAAGAAAAAATAGAGGGGAGAATACTTGGGCAATCCACCCCAGGGACCCCCTTAAGGGCTGTCTGCCAGGGAGCGCAGGGTTAACCACATCTCTGATGACAGTCATCAGCTGTCATCCTCACCCACATAGGCCAGCCAAGGGGAACGGGGGCTCCTCTTCAGAGGGTTTTGCAGCTGTTTATGGACAAGTGCCAAAGGCAGGGATTCAGGAGTACTGATTAGAAGCCAAACACTGTGGGTGAATGTGCTTCAGGAGCCGCAGACCCTTTCCAGGAGCTGTTTGGGTAGGCTCTAATGCTACCCTAGACCTCGTTACCCCATTCCTAACTGCACAGCATGCCAGTTCTTAATTACCTCCCTCATCCTTCCTGCTCCTTCCTCCTTGTGCCCTGGTCCCCAGCACCTCAGCTAGCTTTGCCCTCTTTTCTGTTGGGGACATCAGAGGAGCACCAAGAGCCTGACACTGCAGATGCTCCCGGGGAGCGAGGTGGGGTTATTTGGGGAAATCCCTGGGCAGGTGTCTCAGCCCTAGTCCTGCCTGGCCTGGATGCGGGCAGAACCTTCCTGGTGTGTATGAGAGAGATGTCCAGGGTGGTAGAGCCCAGCACAAGTGGGCACAGGAACAGGGATGCACCTTCCACACCACAGCGTGTCCTGGCCAAATCCTTCCTGGCCAAAACAACTCTTTGATTAGCCTGTTTCTTCGTGGATGGAACAGCTTCCAAGGCAAAACACAATCAAAAGCAAACACCCAGCAAGGAAAAAGACTGGAAAAGACCCCCACAAGCCAAACCCCAAATCTCATGGGAATAGCAGAGCCGTCTCAACCATCTCACCTCTACCTGTACTACGCTCCTCTCTGCTTCTTCACTTCCATGACTCCGTCATGCCGCTGCCCTCTGCCACCCCAGGCGTCCTTAGGCAGGGGAGGACATGCATGCTGTCCCCCAGTGCTCGGTGAGCACAGCCGCTGCTGTGAGGGTGACCAGGGACACCTTCCCTTCAGTCCCCTGCTCGGCTGCACCCTACAAGCCTTTCCGTTTGCTCATTACCAGTTCACAGCAGGCAGCAGCCAGCGTGTTCAGCTAATTTACCTTGGACTTGTCCCCCCCCAGGCCCATAACACAACTCTAAACTTGCAGCAGAAACTTATACCAGAGGCAGTGCAGGAAAGCCTGCTTCTCTCTCTGGCAACAGAAACTTTGTTTCTTAAATCAGAGGTTTCAAATGCTCTCAGCTCTACGTGGACTTTGATTTTCTTCCGCAGGATTTTTGAAGGCTGCAGGTAAAGCGATATAAAATATCCTGCCAGAGCCATAAAGCTTCAAACTATACAACGACAGGCTGGTTTTCAGCAGCCTATCTGGATTGCCTGGCTGGATTAAGCATGAGTAAACCCCTCTACCTTGCAGGGTAAAACTTAATGAATTTGCACATTTTCTGATGGCTGAAACAGGAGCCAGCCCTGTGTGAACAGCTGGAAGCATTAATGCGCAATAATGTAAAGGTAGTCAAATACATTATAATGACTGTCACTCAGTCAGCAGTAGCTGTGTAATGTGAATAAGAAACATTAAATCTGTTCTAAATAATTGGCACTATGTGTTTATATAGGACTAGAGCTGCATATTAAAACACACCTGATTTATTCTTCATAAGCAATGAGTATTTACTACATCTGTGATGGCTGTATAGATTCAAAACTCATTTTTTAAAATGATTAATTGGTATTTAATTAGCATGCATTACCATACTAGTTATAGACATCCTCGTTGTGAATGCACATATAATTCTAATAATTACACAACTAGTTACGCTTTCAGGAGCCTAATACATAATGCAGTGCAGAAAGCTTCCCTTGCCAGAGAAAAATAGCATGTAACACATACAGAGTAACATTTAAAAAGCACTTAAATTCTCTTTTCAAAATGGACTTGGGTCTAAATCAAGAATTCTTAGGCTTTCTAGTGCTCAAGTGCAACATTTATGTGCTACTGCCCATCTCAAACCCAGCTACACAACCCCACAAGCATTTTTGCTCCTGCTGGTTGGCACGTGCAAGGCCACGTAAGACCACCAGACCACTAAGGGGTTGGTCGGTGCCCTACCTCTAGCTGATCCCATAAGGACCCAACCTGGGATTCCTCAACCAAGCACTCCAGTTGGCAGTGTCCAGGTGAGCACCTGCAGCCCGGGACAGGTCGGACCATCCATCCCACCTGGCTCAAACGCTTCCTTAGGCGGTTTGCCTCTCTGCTCACTCCCCTCTGGGTCCTCATAACAGAAATGGGAAACTAAGACATGGGATCTCCGCAGCAGATCTGGCTTTAACAGCCAATAACGAGGGGTTTCACAGCTGAGTAGCCTGAGCAGAGGGAACTAGGACAGGTCGGGACTTGTCGATGACAAGATGACTACGATAGTGTTTAACCCCTTTCCTTCCCTGTCATCGGCAGCAGCTTTTTCAGGCACTTTCTGCAATACATACATAAACCTCCACCCATGTGGAGGTTGTCTAATGAGCCTGAGCGCTGAACAAGGAGCTGGAAGCTGTGCAGGGACACTGGAGGCTTGCACTCCACATTTGTTTTACAGCTTGGACTCTCAAAACTGTTTCAAGTGCCTAAATCCCAGTGATTTTTAATCAAATGTATGATCCTACATCTTTAAGTCCTTAAAAAAAAATAAGATGTCATCTTTTAAAAGCGCATTAGGCATCTTGGAAAGAACTTTACATTGGCACCCTTTCTAGACGTAACAAAATTGCCTGTCTGAGGACCATCGCAGGGGTTGAAGAGGTTCTTCCCTCTGCTCAGATATGCCTTTGTTACACTACTTGTAAGGCAGCTGCTTCTTTCAGATGGCCAGTCGACACGTGAGGTTCTGGAGATGCGTGTTTGAATCTCAGCCAAGTAGCAGTGCTGTGACACCTCAAGGACTCAGCAGAGGTGGCCCCTTCAAACGATGTGCCAGGACATCTGCCAAACATGAGCCAACGTCTCAGCACTTCTCCAGAAGACAAATGTTCATACAGTCTCCTTCCCTTTGGCAGTGTGTTAATTCAAAGTGGCAGCACAGAGAACAACCCTGGGGCCGCTGGCAGCATAACGACCAGGCGAATCAAGTAATAACACTTAATGCTTGCATTCATCATTTTACCAATATCTAAGAAAAGTCTCTAATACTCACCCTGAATCCCAGTGGTTCTGTCAGATTGTCTCCCAGCGTCTGTCAGCTCCATGCTACCAACAGGGAGATGTTTCTGACCAGCTTAGGAAGGGGTAGGGGGGACCAGAGAGCTCTTTGGGAAGTGAAGAACAACATGTCTTCTGCTATTTCTCCCACTTAGGGAAGATGCTCCAGCCCACAGCTCGCTAACGTGGACCCTGAAAGAGAAAAGTTTATTATTTCCCCTAACAGAGAAAACCTATCTTCCACCTATCCTTCATCCAAGCTATACGGGGTACAATGTAAGGCTCCTTTTCAGCAGCTGAATCTCCCCTGATGCTGACAGGTAAAACTGCACATCCTCCCCCCGAGCACTGAGGAAGGCAGAGAAATCCCAGCCCCTTTTCCACACTTCAGCAAAAAAATCCACCCCCTAATAGGTAGCTGTGAAGAAAAACTGTCAGGTCCAATTTTTTACTCCAACACCACCTCCCATCCTTTCTTTCTAAAGCCCCACACCTCACATGCACATGTTTCTGGCCCTGTTTTTGCCAACTTAGAGATATTTCTACTTCTACCTTTAGCTCAGGGTACAGGAACTCTCCTGCAACACTTTACAGACTAAACAACACTCCTGCTTCCAAGTCCAGGTACATCTCACAAGAAGATGAATGCACTCTCTGTGTCTCTAATCAGAAGCCCACAAAAACAGATTTCTGTACCTTAGGCCAAAGACATACAACCTGCTTTCCACCTCCCTGCTGTCAGGTGGGAGCTTACAGGTCAGTGAGAGGAAGAGGGGACCGGAGCCGCTGGCCTCAGTGCACCCCAGAGCATCCTACAGCTGCAGCTAATGGGGACGAAAAGGCTGCATTTGTCAGTCTGACAAAAACAACCCCGAGATGCGGCATTTTCTCCGAGTTCAGTGACTCCCCACGCAGAGCTTCCTCTCCCCGAGCAATGCTCCCGCAGCCCTTTATCCGGATCTCTCTGCTTCCCACCAACAGGAACAAAAAGCCCAAAGCTATTCAGCTGCACTGACCAGACCTGCCCTCCCCAGACTCAGCCTGTGAGATGTTTATCTTTCATTTCTCCTGTTCAGCCCAGTGCAGGAAAAGCCTACTGAAGACAAATCCCCTCTTTTTTAAATGTTAAATTTTAATGGAAGTAGTTTTTAGTCGAAGATTTGCTGATCACTCATGGCGAATAATAAAGCCTTTGGGTTATAAACAATTGCGCTTGTATCGTCTGGTCTCTCTTTTTGTCATGTCTCGCTCTTTATCTTGTAGAAGTTACTGAAGTGGGTTCTGTTAGTTATCACTCAAAAGAACCATTTGATTGTGCTTGTTCAATGCAGCCACACATCTCTGTATCATCACTGCCGGAGTCGTCCTCACAGTCATCACCAAATAAATGCCTGACCATCATAAGCAGTAGCAAATTTACCGAGGCAAGGATGCCAGAAGGTAGGAGAGCTCTTTATGTGTCCCACACGTGTACCCTACCAGTCACCCAAATGGGAAAAAAAGAGGTTTCACCCTATTTTGGCCTGGCTGCATGAATGCACTGACTCTACAAATACCGACTTAGCCTTGGAGATATGTTCTTCACATCAAACCGCCCGGGGAAGCATCCATCAGCAAAGTGTCTCTTCTGGAGATGCCCAGACAATCACGGTGCCCAGGACTGCCAGCCCCACCTTTACCAGTCCTAGGTACATTTTATATTTAAAGGAAGCATTAACATTGCATGTTTTGAGTGCAAATGCCTATGAATTATTGCAGTTAAAGCACGAATTCCCATCAGGAAGCAAGAAATAGTTTTATGGCTGTGAAGCTTTGCAGAGCCAGGAACATGCCCAGTGCAATGTGAGCTGATCATACGGCACAGCAGATTTTGATGTTCTCTTTGCCATATGTCACGTACTTCAGAGCTTTTGTGCAAACTGCCAGGAGACAAGAAAAACATACTACTACTGGGGGAAAATTAAATATTCCATTTTCTAGACAAACTGTAGGGGCCTGAGCTCTGGGCTGTCTTCAGTAATAAAAGTGTTAGTGTTTTTACATAAATATGCTGGTCTAGTTCCAGGCTGATTAGTAAAGAATTGTAAATGTACCTGGCTATCCGCTGCCTGCCAGGAAAAAAGCTATGCTCCTAGTGGTTAGTTCTTAAGTCTTTGAATTTCTGAACACTGATTTTCTGATTGTCTACAAGCTTGCTATGAAATTAAAAAATGGGTCCAAATCCGCCCCCCTCCAATAAACAAACAAACAGATCCCCGTGGTTCCTTTATCACTGTTCCTCTCCGGTGCTTCTGCTTATCCTCACCATCCACCAGCCGGCACGGTGACACGCAGGAGAGAGTCCCTGGGGACCAAACCTCTCCGGCTCGGTGTGACCAAGGAGCCGGCAGCAGCTGGTGGCACACAGCCATGGCATCCTGCAGCTTCTCCGGGCACGGTCCCTCTGCCTGGGGAGCCCAGCAGGCTCCCACGGGAGCTCAGGCAGCACGGCACTGCAGCAGCACTGGATGGGAAAATGACTGGGGCGATGCTGTTTTGAAGATAATTTCAGGACTGAAGGTAGAGCACACGGAGTAAATCCTCTGTTCTGTTTGGTCAAGGCTTTTCAAAATCAAGTCTAACAGTGATCTAAAGAGAGACGAAGTCTGATCCAAAGGCAATGGAAAAATTGGAACAAAGAGGACTTCATTGCTCTCACTAAAGCCTATATAAGTACCCACCCAGCTGGAGTTTTCACTGGCTGAAATCCCCTTTCAGCAGCAACATCTGACAGTGATAGACTCCGACACGTACCCTCAAATAATTAAGCCAGAGAAACATTAGAATTAAAAAATAACAAATAGTTCTCAGCTTCCCCAGAGGCACTAAAATCTGCAGGCAAAAGTCAGCTTATGGATAAAACTGGCAGCAGGAAGAGTCCCTGCCTGGTGCTGCCAGGCTGCTCATGGTCTCCTTTCCTGCACAACACCCCCCCCCTGCACAGAGCATCCCTCCGAGCAGCCTGCGAGGCAGAAATCTATAGGAGGAGGTAGGTAACGAGGAGAGAAATGAGTAAGCAGAGGCGAGCGGGTTTGAGTCACACATAGAGCTATCACCCTCACCCCGAGAGCTGTGCCAGGAGTCAAAGCGCTACTCGAGAGCTCTCGGTGCTGCTGTGAGATGCTCCGAGCGTGGTTACTGCTGGAAGAGGTTTAAATAATCCATCCTGAAAAGGATGCTCCGCTGCCAACCTCTGAGGCAGAATCACCGCTCAGTTCAAACATCCCCAAAGCTGGACCCCACTCTGGTCTGAACCTCTGTTCAGGGGAGGGGATACGAGTTCTAGTTTGGTGTTTAATCACCGGCTTCCTCCAAAGCCCCCTGAAATCCAGGGAAAAGCTCTCACTGACTGAAGTGAGCTCTGACCCAGACACCGAGCACAAGGCTCGACTGGGAGTTGTTCCTGTGGCAAAAGGAGATTCCTTGGGCTTCCACCCTTTCCTCACATCTGTCAAGGGTTTTTCTATAATTCTGATAAAACCAAGATGAAAAAACATCCGATTTCCTATTAACCATTCCCCCAAAAGCGAGTGGGAGTTTCCCTCTCAGCCGCGCGGGGTGCACCGTCCTCGCAGCAGCCCCCTGCTCCCCGTCAGCTCCTCCCGCGGCTGCTCTCGTGAAACGCAGACTATTCACCTGCAGGTAATTTCTCCGCGTGGACAGGGAAATATTGCAGAAGCCGGGAATTAAAAGAGAGCTTCCCGTCTCTGAAGCCCTTTATTAACAAGAGGCTGAGTGGCGGTGGAGAAAGCATGCCGAAGGTTTTGCATACTCCTTCGAGCGGAGTTTAGACTGTAGAAAGAGATAATCCTTCTTTGGGGGAGAAATTCGCAGATACAAAAGCTATAATTTTTCCGTCGGTAGAATGGCGTACTTAATGTGACTAAAATCCTTCCTACCTCGAACAAAAACAAACCGAGCACCAAAAGCAACACCGCACTGAGCATGCGACTTCCAGGGCTTCTTCAGCTACATAGAATGGAACTCAGGTTGCCAAATCAAACCTGCTGCTGGCCCTGGCAATGCCCTGCGCTCGTCGGGTCACATCTCTGCCAGCTGCTTGGCACCGTCACTGCAGTGCATGGGGCTGTGCAGATGCTGCGTTGTATAATAACAAAAACCCCCTCCGGGAGCCAGTACTGTCTCCTTTGTACTCGCATGCACGGTGAAGAAGGATGATTTTTATTATTATCTTTTTTCAGTGTACAATTCTGTCCTTTAGGTGGGGGAGAAAGAGTTCAAATCTAAGGGTAACAGTGGTTTGAGTTTCCACAGGAAATGACTTGGGGTTATTAACATGTATTTTTTCCATTGTAAAATGATCTCTTCTCAAATGCTCTAACACAAGGAGAAGATCCTAAAAATCCTGCCAGAGCCCTTGCTGCTCAAAGTCCCTGTAACAGCACACAATTTACACTCTTCCTCTGCTGCATAAACCAAGGACAAAGACTTTAATCTCCTGTCTTTTCTCGTGGCCCGCCATAGTCTCTGCCAGGTATAATCTTCAGTACTGACGATCCCAGGCTTCTTGCAGCACTCTGAAGAAGCTTTGGTGGCTTTGGATGGACGAGAGGTGAGGAGCAGGTTTTCTGGACTCAAATCTATTAGGTGGTTGCTTGCAATTATATGAACTTGGGCTCAACCACCCTGACTGTGCCTTCCCACAGGAAGCCTGTAGCGTGTCTCCAAGAGCGGCCAGCCCCACCAGCCAGATTCTCCACGGGGGCAAATCCATGTGGCATCTCAGACCTTACGCTGCCAGTGACTCGACTCTTCACAGGTGGCAGCAGGGACGAGAGCGCAATGCACTTGCTCAGGAGCACCATGGTTAAGGGGTACGAGAGCAAATCCCTCCTGTGTTCTTTATATCTGGGAGGGCTTTTAAAAACCCACTCAATTACCTTCCTGAAATAACACTGCCTGAAACCTGTTCCGCAGTCTTCTTGGAAAGGGTTCAGGGTCTCTCCAGTGACTCCTCCAGTGCTAGGACATTTGCCCCTTAAACATCTGAGTGGAGAGAGAGAGAGATCTAACTTTACATTAAATTATACCTGTAAATTTAAATTTAAGGGCATGTTCAATAGTGTAAGACCAATATAAACATAAGTATTAATGACAAGCTTTCAGAAGCGGTGGATCAAATTTGCATTTTTTCATAGCTTTGCAGATCAGGAGTGACTCCACTGAGACCCGTGGGTGATGCTGTGAGCAGTCTGTGATTTTAAATAATCCTTTGCACCTGACAGAAGATTCTGATTCAGAGACAATTTCAAAGACAGATGAAGACCTATGTGTGTTATTGCAGAGCGTAGACATTGTTGCAATGAGATTCAATTGCCAAGCTGCAGAGATTATATATTAGTGTGTTGGTAACTTGAGAAAAGGTTCTGCACAGCGTACACTATTGAGTTAAGCAATGCAGCCAAATCCGTCTCTGCGTATCCCATGGGATATTATGCTGCAGTTGCTTTCGATACCTCTTTGTCATCCACTTCCACTACAACATTACATTCCATTTGCAGGCTCTAAACTAACAGATGATAACTTTGAGCCTCTAAATTCAGGATTAAGAAATGAATGTATGGATCTCATCTGACAGCATGTGTTTGGGATCTAACAAACCTCACCCTTGGGCTTCCCCGCAGCCGTCTCAATCTCTGCCTTTCTCACGTGGATGCTGTATCAAGACCTCTCTGAACTTGGCCAAAGCTAAATACTTTCCTGACGCTTTGCCAAGTGATCGGTTAAGTCTTTTCACTTCCTGCTGAGTAGGAATCCGATGGGAAGGGCAGTGGCCATGCGGTGACGGGGCACAAGAACATCAGAAGAAACAGCGGTGCTCGCCTGGCCAGAATTGGCCCAACTAAAAGCAATCCCAACCACAGGCTGGGTCTGTGCATCACAGCATCGGTGCACTCAGAGCTCTCGGATGCCGAGAAGGGGGCAAAGGTGGCATTTCACATGTTCCCTACCCTGAACTGCAAAATTCACTCTCAACAATAAAATTCCACCCAGAAGGCGCTTCAGGAGGACAAGAGCTTACGGTGACAGTCCCTAACGGGGAGCTTCTGCTTCCAAACACTCACTGCCTCCCTTTTGCCCGGCCAGCACTTAGTTTTGAAGCCTGTCACAGCTGAATGGAGCAATGAGAGCCACCTTTCAATTCACCAAGACCACAGCTTTCAGCTGCCCACCATATATCCTCCGACCTTCGTAACCAAACAAAGGAGTACCAGCTATTCACCGAGTAAACCAAAGGGTTTATAAAAAAGACATTGGACATGGGCTACTCAAACAGCCCTCATCATCCAGGCTGCTATTATCTACTTCTTAATGAGCAGACAATTTTGTGAGGAAATTCTAAAATTAGGCACCGAGCACCTGAAGAAAATTCCTATTCAAAACAGACAATAAAATGCAAAATGGAGCTATATTTTAAGATGGCTGGGTATGTTTTTGTGCATTAGCACAAATGCCTCCAGAGGGAAAATTTTGCACATGAAGTACATTATTAATCATTTTCATATCAATACTTTTTAGGTATTACAAGAAAAACCACATGGGGATTAACAGATTTTGAGGTTCATGAAAGACAATTTGATGCTTGATGACTTGGCTTTGTGTGCAGTATGTCCCTGAGGACTTATTTTGACAGTAATTCTGCACTGAGCTCCATATTTCTATTTGATTAAAACACATCTTCCAGAAAGGCACTTGCCGTCTTTACTTAGACATCTGGAGAAAAGGAAAATTCACCACTTCTTCTGGTGGCTTGTCACCCACACTGCTGAAAAATGCCTATCTTCTGTACACAGGCAAACGGAAAACATCAGTATTCCAGACTCCTGCGTGGTCCCCTTTCTAATTCTGATTGATCACGGTTGTCATACGCTCCAGACCCCGTCGCACCAGGCATCCAAGTGCTGTGTCGGTTCTTGCGGGTGTGCAGAAGAGACTGGGTGCGTTGCAAGGGCAGAGCATCGGGGGGGAGAAGCGCCTCTCGCTCAGAGAACAGGCTTCGCTCTGCTGCAGAACGACTTCAGGCAGCAAACTATTTTTTAAGAGTTTAATAGGAGCAAGTTCCCATGGATACGTGTGAGTATCCTACATGGTTAAGAAAACAAGCATCTCGTGGACCCACTAATGCTTAGTACTGCTCAATTCAATATTCTTCTACTGAAAGGGAAAAAGGAAAGTTAAAATTAAGTGTTTACTAAGCAGATTAAGTATTTCTCTGTTCAGAAGAATTCATCGCTCTGTTTATCTCTACCGTCTCATGTGATCACCCAAAACAAATCAGGTAACATGGCAAGACAACAAAATATCTATTCTGTTCCCTTTTGGCCCTCTGTCCTGGCCAAAAAACCAAAACAGTGCAGAGAGCAGCTTCAAAACAAAAAAGGAGCTGGGACTGCAAAAGTTGCGTGCAACCTAATTCTCCGAGAGGATCTATTTATGCCAAGCCCGGATCTTACTGGGAGTCTGGGGCAGTCAATCCCCTTGCCTGCCATGCAGGCAGGATTTGGCCCCGGTAAAGTATCCGCCCGCATTCCCAGCTGCCGGTCCCAGCTGCTGCGGAGGAATGCGGGGCTGCCGAGGGCGCTGGCGTGGGACGCAGTCCCAACCTCCAGTGAAAAAAATAATAAAAATAATAAAATCTCCATCTCAGTGCCTGGATCTCAACTTTGCGGTGCGATAGCTGGATCTGATAAAGCAAATCCCCACCTGACAATAATCCAAATTTAGATTCTTCTCCCTCACCAGCATTGAAACTGTGTTTGAACCAGCTACTGTATCGAATATAGCGTTAAGCATTTGGAGAGCTTTGGAAAGAGACACGTACATTCATGAGGAGTTTGGGGTATGAAAGCAGAGTTACGTGTGTGTGTGTGTGCGTGTGTGCGTGTGTGTGTGTGTGTGTGTGTGCGTGTGTGTGTGTGCGTGTGTGTTAACTTTGCAGCGAATTACAACCGAGTATTGAATACGATGTTTTTGTAGGGCTGAATCCTGCTCCTACGAGCCAACAATTGTAGCGTGCCACAGAGAATTAGATGACAGTTTGCACAAAAGCACTTTGAGGAAGGATTAAAACAAGTAAATAAACACATAGCAGTCATTTTAGCACTCTGGTTTAAACAGAAATGTTTGAAGGCATAAAAGCCAGTTAATTCCTATTGGAAATCAATGGGAGCTGAGGAAATGCAGCTCTCTCGTACCCCTGGAAAGCTGTCTTTGCACTATGGATTGCCCTAATCTCTGCTTTCTCTAAAATAGGATCGAAATGTAAGGCTTTCATTGATTTTGCAACTGTCCCCAGATTTCCTTTCTAACTGGAAAAGTTGCCCCCGTAAACCCCACTCGTCACACTCTGCACTTCACCCCCTTCAGCTGAATCAGCCGCCACTAAAGCTCAAACTCAAATCCGGCGACAGCGGTGCCGTGCCGTTCCGAGTAACATTCAAAGCACAAGCTATTGCCGCGAAGAAAGGAGGCTGCTTCAGCCCGGGCTTTGTATCCAGCTCCATCTGCGCCTGTCTCCAGACGGATCCGAACCACCACGCGCTGTCTCCCCGAGCCACGCCGGGCCATCCCTCTCCAGCTCTCCCTACTGCCCACCCAGACCTCCTTGAGCGATGCCGTGGGGCAAAGCACCGAGCTCCCGTCGCCGCAGGGAAAAGCCAAACGACAGCGGAGCGACGGGGAAAACTTTTTAGGAAGCTCCCAGCGCCCACATCTGCCTGGGGCGGGGTGGGGGGGGGGCACGGAGCTCTCCAAGTTTGCTCCCAGCTCGGGGAGCCCGTCCCCGCCGGGGGGTCCCCTCCGCTCCGTTTGCCGCCAGCTCCGGGAGCCCGTCCCCGCCGGGTCCCCACTAGGGTCGTGTCCCCCCCCCCCCCCGCTCCGGACCCCTCCGCCCCGTCTCCGGAGCTGCCGCGGGAGCCCCGCACGGAGCCGCCTCCTGCGGGACGGCACCTGCCCGCTCCGCACCGGCCCCGCACCGGCGGTGGGGCGCGTGTGTGGGGGGGGTGTCCCCCCGCTTTCTCTCCGGCGGCGGCGGGGGGAGCCCCGGCGGGGCGGGGGGCGGCGGCAGCCCTTCCCCCGAGGGCACCGCCCTGCCTCCCGCGGGGGGCGGAGCGGCCGCCGGCGGGGCCGGGAGCTGCGGGGCCGGTGCGAGGCTGCGGGGCCGCCGCCGCCGCCCATGGAGCCCAACGGGACGGCGGCGGCGGGGGGCAACGCCTCGGCGGCGGCGGGGAGCGGCGGCGGCGGCGGGGGTCCCCCCGGGGGCGGCCCCCTGCTCATCCCCTCGGCCTTCGGGACGGTGCTGTCGGTGATGTACGTGGCCGGGGTGGCGGGCAACGTCTACACGCTGGTGGTGATGTGCCACTCGGCGCGCTGCGCCGCCCCCATGTACAGCTCCATCGTCAGCCTGGCCCTGGCCGACCTCCTCTACCTCTCCACCATCCCCTTCATCGTCTGCACCTACCTGGCCCAGGACTGGTACTTCGGGGACCTGGGGTGCCGCATCCTGCTCAGCCTGGACCTGCTCACCATGCACGCCAGCATCTTCACCCTCACCCTCATGTGCACCGAGCGCTACCTGGCCGTCACCCGGCCCCTGGACACCCTGAAGCGGTCGCGTGGCTACCGGAAGGTCACGGCGGGGGCCGTCTGGTCGGTCTCGCTGCTCCTTACTCTGCCCATGATGCTGATGGTCACCCTGACCGAGGGGGGCAAGGCAGAGGGCAAGGTGAAGAGGATGTGTGCGCCCACCTGGAGCGTGGACGCCTACCGGACCTACCTGACGGTGCTCTTCAGCACCAGCATCATGGCCCCGGGAATCATCATCGGCTTCCTCTACACGCGCCTGGCCAGGACCTACCTGGAGTCCCAGAGAAACCCCCCCCACAAGGAGAAGAGCAAGCGATCCCCTCGGCAGAAGGTCCTCATCATGATTTTCAGCATCGTGCTGGTCTTCTGGGCCTGCTTCCTGCCCTTTTGGATCTGGCAGCTGGTGCGACTCTACAGCAGCTCCCTGCAGCTCACCACCCAAACCCAAAAGTGCATTAACTACCTGGTGACCTGCCTGACCTACAGCAACAGCTGCATCAACCCCTTCCTCTACACCCTGCTCACCAAAAACTACCGGGAATACCTGCGCAACAGGCACCGCAACTTCTACAGGTTCACATCCTCCTTTCGCAAGAGGGGCTCCAACCTGCAGTGCTCCTGGGGACGGTCCATGTCCTCCAGCAACCAGTACGACTACAGCTCGGAGGCCCTGGGCATGGCCACGCTGAAGGACAAGTGAGGGAGAAGAGGCGCTCCAGAGACACCAGGACCAGCAGAGCGTCTGGCCAAGGTAGGGCTTTGGGACCCTTTAGCCCTGCAGGGTCCTCAAAACTCATTTCTGGTGGTCACTCTAGTTAGGGGCAAGAAGTTGCGTGAACCCCTGTCCTGTGAGATGTGTTTGAATTTCCATCTGGTTTAGGGCTGCCAGGGGGGTCCTGCTGGGAGACAGCCAGGACCCAAATCCTTCTGGGTTCTGGGTGCAGAAGATGAGGCGGATACTTTGTTCGGTTCTGCCGCAAACTCTTTTCACGCTTTGCTGAGTTTTGCCCGGCTCCGGCTCTGCACCGTTTCTCCTGTGTGGTTTCTCGGTGCCATCCTCGGGCTACAGCTGGGTCAGAGCCACAAAAGTCTGAAATTGCCCTGGTATTGCTTAATTTAGCTGCAAGCCTCAGGTTTGCCCTTTATATTACCGTTTTCTGTTTCTAGAGCGTGTAAAGAGATCTTTAAGCCCCTTTTCCTATTTCCTGTTCCATTATCCTGCACTACAGTTTCATCAAGCTTAAAGTCTCTATTTTAAAATTCATTGCAGCAGCACTTCGAACTCCAAGCATTCAAAAACCACAAGGTAAGCTGTCAGAAACCACAGGATTACCTAAAAAAAACCTTGTAATTTTTTAAGGTTTCTACCTAAGGTGATTTGAATTTGCTACTGATTTTTTTTTTTTTAAAGTTGGTCCCTTTCTCAACAGGGCTTGAAAAACTGAAAATTTACCTGGGAAAGAAAGAAAAATGTCTTGTAATCCTATCACTCAAAGACCTGAGGCTCTAAGAAAAATGACTGAATCCTATATCATGAGACTCATCATAAAAGGGACAAATTTATTCATGACATTTCATCAAAAGCATTTTGCCTCAATGTATTTGCTCATTTTCTTCCCACTTACTGTCTCATAGTAAACCTTCACCACAGATACTAGAGATGCCTATAAGCATCTAAACAATTGTAAAACCTCAGTTTATAAAATAAACGCTGATTAAAAAGTGGACCGTCGTCAGGTTTCCCCTCACATGGTCTCTTCACCCAGCTCAGGGGGGTGTATTTACCGGGGGAGAGGCTGCCGTACCCAGCCGTTCTCTAAAGAGCTCATGTATGTGGGGATGAAGCTGGGTTCAATATTCCTCTTTCCTGCTCTGGGACAGACTCTGGGGATAACTAAACCACGGTACGAGGTGCATAAACTATTTCCAGCAGCTATTGACGCCCAGGGATCTCTGAAACAGCAGGCAGTTGATTAAGGAACAGTCATTCCCGCTTTCTTATGGCATACCCTGACCCGCGGCCGCTTGAGGGACGTCCTGCTCCAGCCCCACAGTGTTACTGGGTTCCCGTGTCCTTGGGTCACACGCCACACTTTAGGGTACGTTTGTGCTAAAGCAGAGACACAAAGTGCCGACACCACAGCCAAGGGTTGGGAGCAGAGAACACAGCGCAGCAACACGCCGGGGTTTGTGCTCTCAAATAACAGCAGAAGAGTAAACCCTTCAGGGCACATGTTGGATGGAGACCAGGGAAGCACGTTCCTGTGCCGGGAGTCAGGCGTTCTCCGTGGAGATGCAGTTGTTGGGGTGCTGTTCAGGGCAGGGAAAATAAGTGACTTGCCTTAGAATTGCTCGTATTGCTCTTATCCACAGGACTGCCTTCGAAACACCGGCGAGCTCTTTGTCATGTTCCAGTACTGTGTAGAATACCAAGGTGGGCAGTATTAATAGACCTATAAATAGTATAAATAGAGCTAATGGTGCCCGTTTCCTTAGGAAACAGAGGGACCAACCCACAGTTTGCGTCGGGGATTGGCAAGGAGAGCGGGCTTGGACAGTTTTTAGGAACAACTTTTCAGGAACTAATTCATTTTTTAATTATTCATTCTGAACTCGTTGTTACTTCTTTGCTTCCCATTTCCGAGGCTGGAAGTCACTGCCCTGTAAGAATAACAAAGATAAGACTGAACTCAAAAGGCAGCGTGGGAAGGCAGGAGCACGTGCACCATCTGCGAGGTGTGCTCTGCCATCCTGCTTTTGGGGACCATCACGGTGCAGCCGGACAGACACCCTGGCAGAGCCCAGCATGGTGCATCCATTCCAGGTGGTGCACATGCCATTTGCCCACCTCTGAGAAAAAAAAAAAAAAAAGAAGAATTTCCTTCTGGCTATAGAAAAAAAAAAAAAACCACCCTGATTTGGATCCTGACCTGACACCGCACTGATGTGTCTTGATTTCCACTGCTTGGCCTGAGGAGAAGGTCCCTGGAAAGCCACTTACCCCCCGCAGCGCCACAAGGCTGCTGTAGGATGGGTGATTACCATGTATGAAACGGTTGCAAGGCATAGTGTATACCTATTGACAGGTATGTAAGGGGAAGCAGATGATGGAAGAGCTCTAGAGGGATCAAAAAGAGTATTAGGGAAGATACTTTCTGCTTTTAAAAAAAAAAAAAAACCACATTAAAACATCTAAAGCCAAACAGTTTAAAAACATAGTTATTAATAAGAAAAGGATGCTGACAAGGAGCCGTGCCTAGAAAGAAAGGGGTGCAAATGCAGAGCAGATGAGAACTACACTCGTATCCTAATGTGGGGTTAAGCAAACAGAAGGGTTTGATTTGGGGTACGCTTCCCAAGACGTCCCGTCAGTCGCCAGAAGGGATTCTAATACTCTGCTCAGCGTCACGAACGGCGTGTAGGGGATGTGCTTTCTGTGCCTCATCATCAGGGCATTAAACATCAAAGGGTTGATGGAGGAACGTCCAGATGAAAGGCAAAATATTGGGTATTTGTCACTCGTCAGGTTTTTCAGCCTGGTCCCATCCCAGCGCTGCTCCTCTCGCCCATCAGGCTCTGAGAAGCCCATGTGAGGTTACTCTAACGAGGGAACCAGTAAATTTGATGACACCCACAAAGCACGTCACTGGGGCAGAGGGGAGCGCGTTTAGCACGCAGAACTGGCCAGCAATCAGAAGATGCTGCTGTGGGCGATGAATGATGGCTCTTCAGCCACGCAGGAGGCATGACATGGTGCAGATCTTAGCAAACACCACTCCTCGGGAGCCACTCGTACTCCTGGGGACCAGAGCTCAATTTAAAAGATGAATTACATGAACAACATCGCTGTTACTGTCCCATCAGAGCAGTTAAACTGCCATAAGTCAGCAGGTTTGACCCACTTTATAAACATTCCACAAGAGCAGATGTTTTAACTGAGTTCCTTGTGTCTGCAATCGGGCAAGCCTTGTCTCTTCTGGGTGTGCTCCTGTCTTGGAAATGAGGAGACAGTCTTCATGGATCTTCCTTTAACAACAAAAACCAATGAATCTAGTAATTAGCTTTGGAAGGGGGTTGCTGCTGCCTGTCCATAGCACTAAGTCCCATCCAGGGCTGACATAAACTTTTAAGTTACCCGTAAGCTTTAACTGTGGCTGCCCCAGAGTGTTTTGGGGAGGGCGTTGGGTTGGCTTTGGTAGGATCTCAGCCTTCATAACCACATCTCCCTGCGTACAGGCCACGCAAAACTGCTGTAGAGCAGCTCGGGCTATTTTCTACAGGAGGGAGAGGTATTACCTGTCCTCAACACTGAAAGGGACGAGTCAAGACTCCTAAAATCATGAGATTAAAACCACACCTTTTCTCCACAACCACAGAGGCTGCAAAAGCGTCTGAAAATTGAGATAGACACATAACCACAATCCAGGTGATGGGACTTTGCCAACTCTTCGTATCTTATCGCTTATGGCAAATCTGAAGCATCTCAGGCCAGGGCTGAAGTAACAACAGGAAAGTCACTCGAGCTGTAACTGAGCAAGATGTGGTGATTTCCTTGAAAACAATTTTACTTTTGCTATTCTCCTGCATTCTAAGAGGGCAAGCAATGTGGACCCTGGGATCATTTATCATACCCAAATCATTGTAATCCTATGGGTTTTAATGTGGTTTTTTTTTATTATAAATGAAATTTTGCTGCTTTTAGTGAAACATCTAGTTTCATCCCAGCAAAATGGGAAAAGGTAATTTTAGGGAAGGCAATAGCGTTTTGTTATTGGGGCAGCGGTTGTCACTGCAAAACTCCATACGTGCTTTACAAGAAAAAAGAAATGGTTTAATCACTAGAAAATCTTTCCCAACACCCTTCAGGGTTTAGGTTTTTATGACAAAAAAAAAACCCAAACCACAAACAACCCAGACTGTGAAAGAAATGCAGTTTCATCCCGAGTGCTCTTTTCTTCCTTTAATCTAAGGTAGTATCAACTGCAATTTTTCTGCTTTCACTTGGAAGGAGAAAACACTGGGTTTTGTGGGACAAGTGAGAATTCGTTGTCTTCCCCAGACACAGGAGAACCCATTTGAACCTTCCTGAATTTTTGAAGACTTTACCTTCGATCATATATTTTTGATCACCTTTCTTTTCACTTTTTAAAACCGAATTTGCAATAAATGCTCAAAAGACCCACATTACAATTTAATCATGAGTGCAGGCAAATCATTAGTGTTTTAACTCCTGTTTTGGCAGTCGTTCTTGGTGCTTAGCGTGGGATTGAATACCAGGGAAGCCAGTGAAATAGAGGTGATTTTACGAGCACGGCACAAAACACGCATCTTGCTGCCCAGTTGTGTTACCCGAGAACAGGCAAGATGACTAAGTCTATAATCTGTTCCCCCATCAGCATGATGAGAGGAGAAAGTGCACAAACCTCACATCTGAGCGCAGCCCTCGAGCCGTGGGAGCAGATAACGCAGCGCCTGAGAAATCCTCAAGGCAGCCCCAGAAAGTCTTTGCTGGGAAGTTTGGCCGGTTCGGGGACGCTCGGCTCTTAACCATCGTATTTCTGAGTCCCTCTGGTGGCAGCAGCAATCTTCCAGCCTGAGGAGGAAAATTTGCTTTTTAGTTTTGGCTTTTAAACGTAGCGGTTGAACACAATCAGGGCACACCCTAACTATATAATAGCATTTAACATCCTTAAAGTATAATATCACTGCAACATCTGAAGGGGAAAGGTCTCTTGTGAAGAGAAATCCTACTTCCAAGTGCTAACTTTCTTCTCCCCCTTTTCTTTCTATGCCGAACCCGGAGTAACTTTATTCCTGTCATTTTGCACAGCATCCTCACTGCCAGCACCCACGGAAACACCTGGAGATGGTGACTAACGACAGTTTAGCCCAGCTGGGGTTTTTTTTGCCTTATATTGGTTGTCACTATTAGTTTGAAGTTTTTCTGGGGAACTGGAGAGATGTGGAGTTAATTGCTGTGGCTCACAAGAAATATACTACTCTGTCTTCAAAACTGTAGCAACAGCTTCACAGGATATAAGTACCCTTTAAAGTAATTGTTATTATCACGATACATTCCCAAACGAGGGCAAAAAAGCTTGTATCTAAAACACAGCAGAGAGAAAGGATGTGTCAGTCGGTACCAAGGTATCAGGGGTAGGGAGGCATCAGCAAAATTGCTGCAACGTTTTCCTTTTTTTTCCCCACCCAATAAAAGGACAATTAAAAGAGAAAAGGGAGAAATGAATCCTGAAGAATTCTTCTGGCATTTAGCCTCTACTTCTCCAGTTCTCTTCATTTAGAATTTAAATCTTAATTTAAATGAGACATTTTTGTAAACACTAGGAAAGTTTCCACAGTGAGAAACAAGGTGAAGAGTTCTTGCATTTGTTGAGCTACGAAGGCTGAACTCCAGAATTGCGGAAGATCCCACCCAAACCCCTCTGTCAGGATACCTGGAGGGAGAGTAGTAAATAAATTTGCACACAATCAAATTATCCAGTGATATCAGCCGTGCTTGGCAGAGGGTACAATTCCAAAACCAAAGCCGTGCTAATGCTGGAGAAGTAAAATCTGTGAAGTTTGTTTCAGCTTGTTTAGGGCAATGTCTCTCTGAGATGTCATTAGCCTTTCCTAGTGCATTCCTGTTGGGATCTTGAATTCAGCTCCTGAATTCTTAACTAAAACCAAACATGATTTCGTCCAAACAAAGCAAGGGAGATTCCTGAAGCTAAATGTGGTGTGTCCATAAACACAGCCTTTTGGAGACAGTTACCGCTTCATACACGCGCCCCTGCAAACCTCACTCACATCCATCAAACGCACAACACTTCTCTGCCTTTTATGTTTTTTAAATATCAGCTTGACATTTGAGAACCACAAGGCTGGTTCTTGCAAGAAGCCTCCCAGGAAAAGGCACTACATAGCAATTACTTCTCAGGCTACGTTGAACTTCTCTTTCAAAAATCTGGAAGGATGGAGAAGGTAAATTAAGTGTAATACAGTAACGCTAAAAGGGGAGAGACAGGGGCATTCTTGAAGACACAGGTAGAGAGAGCATACCTAAACCTTCAGGGACACGCAGGTCCCAACAGACAAGCTGTGCCTGGCAGCTCCTGCAGCATCCTCCCTTTGGGGATCACGGGCTGACAGCCCGCTCCCAGCACCGCACTACTCAAAATCCCAGTAACGCCACTGATTTAAATTGAGTTTCTGCTTTTTCTTTGTAACAGATTTTTTTTCCTTTCATTTAACACTGTAGAAGGGAATATCTCACGGGAACGGCATTATTATAAAAGCAGCTGGAGCCCTAGTTTCCTCCAGCCACCGCATTTTGAAAGCGGCTTTCTGCCCCTGGGCAGGGTTCCGATTAAGGAGCGGTGGCAGGAGGAGACGGGGAGCCTGCAGCACCCGCCTGGCTCCTGCCTGCAGTGGCAGCAGTTATCTGATCCCACTCGAGTGAGTGTATTTATCTTCCTTCACATCACCTGCTGGTGGGGACTCACAGGCCATTCATCCCAAAAGCGCTAGCGCTGTTGATAAGTAACCCAGGCAGGCTTAGAGCAAGATAGCTAATAAAATCCAGAAGAGATTTACAAGGTTTTCAATGTTGGAGACGCCTGTTGAGGCAGCACTCGCCATCGGAGCTGAAGAGAGAGATGATCTGAAATGGGGGGAGCTCAGAAGTCCTGGCTTCTCGTACAAAATCACCGCTGACTTGCACTGTGAGCCCAGGGGAGTCGCTTACTCTTGTGCTGCTGGTCATTAACTGCCTCAAAAACAGCAAAGCTTTTCCCACAAGCGTGTTAAGACATCACTGATGTGTGCGAGATGTTTTGAGAACCTTGGATGAGAGGTGCTACCTACAGAAAGGAAAAGCTCTCCTTGTAGGCATAACTTGGGGTTCAGGTTAGCTATTAATGGTGGAACAGAGGAGATGTTTGTGTACCAGAAGAACTTCTCTGGTTTTAAGGGCAGCGGGTCGGTGAGGATGATCATGTAGCCCACAGCTGTGCTGGGCTGGCTTGGCTAGGAACACAGCTGAAATGAGTATCCTGATAAAAGCATCATCATTTCAGCGCATCAATACCCTCTCTAAAGCCCTTCCTCGGGTGAGAAACGATAGCAGGAGATGTGGCGGGGAAGCAAAATCTTTCTTCTTTGCTTCCAGGGAGACTCTTCTTCCCCACATTGCGGGTTGGGAGCACTGGGGTCAGTGGAGGTGAAGACAGAGCATCCCTCCCCGGCAGAGCCCGAGCCACAGCCTGCTCTAAGAGCAGGATCTTGGTGCAGAGGAAGCTGAATAGAGGGAATTATCCCAACACTCATCACTGATTGCTAAACACGGCAGAGCTTCCCTGTCATTTTCTCATTGGCATCTTTTTAGAATGATTAAATCTGTCAAGGAACCTCCGCCTGCCTGAGGCACAGCAGGAGTAATTCCCAACAACAGAAGCAGAGGAAATAGCAACTCAGTAACTTTGCTTGGCTGTTTTCATTTGTTCGTTCGTTTGTTTTAATACGTTTGCTGTAATAAACCGGCATTTATCTCGCAAACTTCAAAGGGCTGCCTCTACCTTTGCAGCAGCTTCTCTTAGGCAGGGTGGGAAAGTGCAGCTCTGCAGCAAGTGGTGCCCAGTGTTTGGGGAAAAGCTCTTTTTGGAGCTGGTTTAAGGGGGGGGGGGGGGGGGCACGACACACCACAGTGGAGGGATGGGGACAGAGCTGGAGCATCACTTGGTCTTTTACCTCCATCCATATACGTGAATATTTTCTCTGCCAGGGGGGGTGTGTGCTCTGGGCACGCAGTATCTAGCTCTGTTCCTCAGAAGAAAAAAGCTGTAAGAAGTCTTGGGTTTAGTCCAATAAAAGAGAAGAAAAAAAAACTTTAAATCTATAACTTCACGGCCTCAGGAAACTGTTTGTCTCCCTGCAACTCGAGTCCTTGTGTTCCCAGCCCCGGAGGGATGAAAGGGGCATTGGGTGTGGGGAGAAGCAACTACGCTCCCTGCAAAACGCAAAAGCGAAAGAGTCGAGGTGTCACACTGAGCTACTCCCTAATCCTAACGTGAGCACAGAGACGTCGCTTTAGGCTGAGGCTCAGGAAGGCAATGTCACATCAGCTTCACGCTACCTCTAACAATAAGCCTTTACACCCGGTGTGAGGACAGGACGGGGAAGAGCCGGGCGCCCCGAGGGGCTCCGGAGGGGAGCACAGGGACCGGCAGCTGCCGGAGAACGACGGCTTCTGGAAATCTCACCTCCTGTCAGGATCCCGGTGCAGAACCAGCATTTGATCTGACAGCCACATGCCCCCAGTTGAGATGCAGCCAAGTCCCAGCTTGACTTCCTCACAAATCCTCCTCCCTTCTTGCCCCGTTACCGTGCTCACAGGCGAAGCTGGAACGGGGGGCTGCTCCGAGAGCTCGGCCCTCACGGCGAGGGTGAGGGTGACAGAGCACCGTGGGACAAGGGGACCGGACAACTCTGCTGCTGCAGTACTGTCAGGGCTGGGAAAGGAAGAGAGAGGCTCGCCGGCACGAGCACTTTAGCTTAGATCTTGAAAAAAGCATCAAAGCAGCATCTTAATAGGCATTTTTGTCTTCTGTCACATTCTTCAGTAAATGTTTATCTCGCAGAGCTCAGAGGCATGTGTTTCAGGCTCACTCTGTGGAGGGTCTATCTAGAATTACTGCCTTCATCCCAGGACCTGCCTTAACGACTGCACATTCCTGTCGTTCTCCATAGACGGAATCTCCTGCCCACGTCGAAGAGAGCTTTAACAGAACCATCATGGATCAAATGTGACTGTTTAGGTTATTTGTTCAGTAGAAGTATGTGCTTGTTTTTAGCACGTTGCTCTCTTTGGCATTTTTTAATGTTAGGATTTTTTTTTTTTCTGTCCCCGCATGTTCTGTCCTTTCTTTGTGTTACGTTTCCTTCTCAGCAACAAGTTGCAGCCTCTCCCAGGGACTCTGCTTCCACCCTCGCTTTGCTCCAAAGCTGAAACCACCACCCGTCAGACTGCGTAATACCCCAGAGAGAGTTTCAAGGCTTCGGGGAAAATTCATACCTCTTGAATTTCAAATCTGTTGTTTCAGGTTGCCCGCAGAGAATGCAGAAGTCTCTATGGATTTGCACAACCTAATCAGAGAGCGGGCATGTTTCTGCAAGTGCATTTGCTATAAGCAAATCCGTCAACTACGTTAGAGAAGCTATGTTTATATAGCTGGGAGTGTAATTGGACAAGCTTTTCCTTTACTGCTGCTCCAGCTTCAGTCTTCTCTGTCTCCTCATTTAGGCTGGTACATCTGTTTTTGCAGCCTTACGGTTTTAAAGGATTAAGCCGTTTTACTTTATAGGGTTGGTTGGTTGGTTTTTTTTCTAATCCAGCCAAAAATAATTGTTTCTTGTCCTGATCCGATTCACTGTCCACCCTTAGGCAGTTAAACCAATACAGCTGATGGGCCGTGAAAAGAAGTGTTTGTGAAACATCTTCAAATCTGCTTTAAAAATCAGGACACGGGTGAAAAGCTTCAATGCACTTGAGCTTGTTCTTGCTTAAAATATTGCTCAGACCAGTAAATGGCTGGATTCACAATCCAACAACTTTTACCCCGCCGCAACTAGAAATCTCTTTAAGACTTGTGTTCTCTTGAGCTTTACCTTCTGTTTTCTCCTTTCTGGTCAGTGAGTGAGGCAGCGGCTTCCCCTCTCTAGAGACGCACACTCACCCCCAGGGAGGCTTTGTAAAGCCTCGAGGCAGAATAACCATCAGGAACCTTTATCTCTTTGCCAGAGCATCCGTGAAAACATAACATTGCAGCTTCAATCCACACTAATAACTTTCTATGATGGATCTTCAGTCTGGAAAGGACTCCACCCTCAAGGGCTCAGCATAGCGGAGCAGTTTTCCTTACGTTGCCTGTGAACCTGTGGGGGTCTTTTTCCTGTTCAGTTTTCAATTATTTGACTCACACTTCATGGGCTTCGTTTCCTGACACATTAACAGCTGGTGGTTTCGAAGGCTGCAGTTGGTGAGGGCAGTGCCTGGAATGGATAGTAATTACTTGCTGAGCTCGTTATAATTGTTCAGTTATTGAATAATTTGGAAAGGCAAGCAGGGGGAATATTTGGTTAATTAAGAGCTTGTTTAATCACTGCTAAATTTAGCCTTCCAAAAGAGTGCTCACCTTCCCTGCATTTGGAAAGCTTTGCTTACCCACACTGCTGGGGGAAGCTGGAACGATTCCTCTCTAAGTCTTTGACTTCAGTCATCAAGGTGGCACTCGATCTTCACCTCGTGGTACCATGGCTTTGGTCCTCATTCCCTACTAGCTCTGACTTGTGGCTTCCCGGGCATTAAGATCTCTCTGAAGCTGCCACCAGTCTCCTGTGAGATGTTTTATTAGAAGCAGCTCACCTGTAAGCACTCAGGCACAAATTCTCATCCAATGAAAAAAAAAATAACGCTACAGACAGAATAGCAAAGTATGAGCGTTTAACAGAGCCCAGTAAGTGCGAGCAGAACAGCTTTTGAGCCCCTGTCATTTTTCTGTTGCTGCTGATCTAACACAGTTGCTGGGCACATGTTCCTGCTGTTTGAGGTTTTTGATCATTTAAGGCTTAGGAAGGAAGTTTATCACCCAGAGGATGCTTTCTGGAGCCCGCACTAACTTTCCAGCCTTGAAACCCTTGCAGGCCACAAGCAGATTTATCCCCTTTGCACTTCCAACATGAAAAATGTTTAGAGCCTCCAAGAGCTGGTGGCTCCTCCAATCCTGCCTGTAGAACGCACAAAACAAAGAGGAGGAAAAGTCTGTACTGAACCTCCTCCTTCACAACATGCTTCAGAACAAAGTAAACTCATTTTTTCTGTTAGGGAGAAGATAAGCCAGAATAAGCCAGATCTTGTGCATCTGGAGACATACCAGACTTTTACAAAGGCATCCATGAACTACTTGTATTTTGCTTTTAGTTTACATGCTACAAAAAAAAAAAAGAATTTTTAAATAGGCTTTCAGAGCAAACTCTGCAAGGTAAATTCTGCAAAACAGAAAAGCTGTCAAAGCACATTGATTTTAAAACCTGACAACCTTGACAGCCTCCTTGCAGCAGCATGAAGCCACGTCATTTCTGCAGTTACCCGTGGTTACAAAATTGTTGAATGAAATGGAATCCAAACCTGTCGAGGGTTGTAACTCTCAAAGAGGCAGAACAAATGATCCGGAATGATAACTACTCGAGTACTCCACTGGGTCCTTAATTGAATATTTTGCCAAACTGTTCCAAATTAATGGAGCTTGTCCATTCTGAGTCTGGGCTGCTGAGGAGATGAGGAAACTCCTGGTGGGATCTAGTGGATTTTAATTTTTTTTTTTTTTTTTCTTTAACAAGAGGGTAAGGCATAAGGCAGCTCTTCAAGAGATCCTGTGATTTCAAGTAGAGAAGTGTTATGGGATATTTTCTTCCTGCCCACAAAGAAAAGAATCAAGTTAACATACGGGCTGGGATTAGCGTTTTCTCTTCAATTAGTAATTTCTTCCAAATTAGTAAGGCTGAGACATCTACTTTAGCAAAGCAATTAAACAGTACATCAGTAAGGTAGCTGCCTTAAACCAGGCACATGACTTTCCTTCATTTCCCCCCCTTAGTTTCATCACCGCTACATACATTATGCCCTGGGGGAGGGTTAATGTTGGTGTATTCGGGGCCACTTCCACTCCCAGGACGGTGATTTTTGGGAAGACCATGGCACAGCTGAGCCAGTGGCCCCCAGGAGTGGGGCCAGCCTCCTGCTGCCCCACGCCAGTGCTCAGCCCAAGGACATGGGGATACCCCATGTCTTCAGCCACACTGCCAGACAGTCACCCATCCCATCCTCTTCCTGGCTTGCCAAACAAGTGGCATTTAATCAAAGTGGTTCCTTAATTAAAGTTTTTCTAACTATTCTTCTTGAAATGCCCTGCTTTAAAGTAAGGCTTTACACAAAATGTTTCTGCAAATTAGCTTATCAAGTTCCAGAGGAGCTTTAAATTTAAAATAATTTTTAAAATCTGTTTTAACCATTCAGTCTTGCCTTTGTGCTTTCTGGCCCTTCCTGCTGGACATATCTGAGGATTCTGTGGATGTGTGCCACTGAGGCAGCCACACACTGATTCCGTTCCCCTAAGTTTTCTGCTGGATTTTGGAGGTCCTGTGCTGGGAAGAGGACGACACCAATACTGTCAGGACCTTTTCTTCCTGCCAAGTGTCCCTGTCAGAGCATCTTTCTGCTGCATGCTGGGGCACCATGAATTTTCTGCCTCTCCTGTCAGCCTCCTTTCGTTACTGGTACCTAAGAACCTACAAAAAAGTCAACAATACAGAGAAGTGCTTCAAACTGATCTCAACTCTCAATACTAGGTGAAATCTCTCTAAAAAAACCCCACACCATTTCATTCTCTTCTTGTGAAGGGTTCCCACACTCTGCTGAAGTCCCTGAGCCATCAGTCAGTTTTACCTTTCCCCATCACGTGTATCCACATGATGTCAGTCCCCACCAAGAGGCATTTGGGATGTTAGACCTTGCTGGCCTGCACTCGCCGTTACCCAGACTTAGCATTTGCTCCTTCTCAGCACCTCTTCAGCAGCAGGAGCTCTCATCCTTATCCTTCCCACCACCTGCAACACGTTGCTGAGTCCCACTAAAGAGCCCAAATATCATCTCCCATTTTCTTTTCTGCTGCCACCACCTCCTTAGAGTCTCCAGAGCTGGCAGATGTGTCCTCCCCATCGCAGATGTTGACTGCATTTCAGACTCTGCAGCCAGAACACACCATCCAGCCCCCACCATACCATGAACCTCCTCCTGGGGTGGTCTCTGCCACCCACCTTCTGAGGGGCCAAGGCACACGAGGGCTTTCTTGGCTTCCTACGCAGGAGCGTGTGCAGTCAGAATTCTTGTAAGCGGCAGTTTTACTGCTTCTTCCCAACATAAACTGGACAAATTGATGGAGTCCTGGCCCCGAGGATAAACACCATCTCTATTGTTTAGAGAAACTGTCTCCTGGAAGGAGGAACGTGGAACGGAGCTGACACCCTTGCTGCTGGGAAGCTACATCGGGGTACAGGAGGTGCCTGCAGGCTGGTGGCACTGCCCCAGCAGAAACCTTCCCCTGCCATCAGGCATGAACAGGAGCAGTCCTTAAGGGGGATTAAGGCTAGAAAAAGTCTGCAGTTAACTCAGGTACCATAATAACAATTTTGCAGAAATACAGAGGACCAGCAATTTTCACCCGAGTCACTCAAACATTCCTGCCCAGGGCTGGTTTAAGCCTGTGCCCAAATACAGAGGTTGGCTTTTAGTTGCAATACACCAATGTTGCAAAATGCTCAGGTTTATGGAATTTTCATATTTCAGATTAGTTTCAGCTTTTTAGCTGTTTAAGAATGGTAAATCCTTATGTGGTTAGGAAGCATTCTTGGCTATTACCTCTAAAAGGAATTTACTTTAATATTTATGGCCAGGCTAGTATTTTTGAAGGAGACTGAGATTGGACAAGCTCATTAAGTCAAGCATTTTTTCCACACCTGCATTCTTCCCCACAAAATAACCTTTCTCAAATTTGAGGCAGCTAATTTGAAGACTGATTTTACTTGTCTCACTGATACAAACCCAAACCACTGGCATGCTCCCTGAGCAAAGCTGGCTCAGACGTACACATGCTGTCCTCACCTTTCAGAGCCTTGAACACAACTGGAAAATACTTGTCTTCCAAGTGATGCAGCCTGGTGCGGCTGCGCTACTCAGAAATGCATTCAGCGAATATGCCATCGTTATTAGAGAACTAAAGTCTTACTCATTTAAAAAGGTTTTGCAATATCCTAGTCTTATTCCCACCTTTGTCTTCTCCGTACCCCAATGAAGCCCTCGCCAGCGCCTCGTCCTCCCCTGCTGCG
This sequence comes from Numenius arquata, assembly GCF_964106895.1. Taxonomy (NCBI): domain Eukaryota; kingdom Metazoa; phylum Chordata; class Aves; order Charadriiformes; family Scolopacidae; genus Numenius; species Numenius arquata. The sequence goes on from NC_133592.1 coordinate 9,562,500, forward strand.
CATCCATCCCCTGCACATCTGTCCACAACTAGAAAGAAAGAAAACTAAGGTTCAATAACCCTGTTCAGCTGATGGGCAGGGCAGAGGCAGACAATGACATTTACTTTTTAAGTTAATTGATCCGCGTACTCATTCACTCCATTTCATTCATTAAAAATAAGGCTTTAAGGCTCAAACCTTTGTGGTCATATTGGTGTGTTGGTTTTGTTTTTGTTTTTTCAATTCTGCCAACTGGCCTAATAAGAGGATATTACTGCTCCTTACGACCCTTGCCACGTGTGTAACTTTAATATATAAGCCCTTATAAGTGCACACCCAATTCCAGTACTATTCCAGCTCCCACCCCAGGGAGTCGGGTGAAGAGCAGAGCTGCTGCCAAACACCTTCACCAACTCACAAAGCTGCCCCAACCAGAGGACAGAATAATTAATTTAGACCTGAACATCTCAAGAGCATCTCCCTGTACAATTCAGCTATGGAAAGGCTTTTGATTACTGCCCGTCTGTGCATGCTTTATGGCTGAAGTATTTAATTTAAGGAGAATGATTTGGAAGAGGACAAGTTTTAATGGCCTGCGCCAAAGCCTAAATAGAAGCCTTAGGTACAGAGCTGAAACGTGCTTAACATGTATTGGAAGTGATAATTTCTGCAGCGTGCTGGAATTCAGTGAGTCACAAGCCAACTGGAGATGCTAAAAGCATTTAGAAAACAAAGTGAAGAGGTCTCAAGTACCAGTTGTTGAGATGAACACACCAAGGCTCAGAGGCGGCAGGGCAGGCAGCCGTGACGACGGAAGACTCCAAGGCTCTTGGCAGTAATAGAAATGGCAGGAACGAGTGCCTCCCTCACCTCCTGAGCTGGGTGCTTTCAGCTGGGAACCCTTGGAGAGGGGAACAGCCTTCCTGAGAAATCCATGTGCATTTATTTTGGGCCTCTGCTGAGATGGAGAGACGGTGAGATTCCTCCAGCCTGCACGTGGTCTGAACGGATGGAAGATGTCCAAAGTTTGCGCAATTAGAAAGGGAGAATAAGCAAGGAGGGACTAGATTCCCAGATACTCTGCAAAGATGAAGCAGCAGAGTAGAACCTCAATGGAGAGCACTGAGGAGCGGGTGCATATCCCCTGCACCTCAACTAAAGGATTACAAAATGAGTAAAACATCATCCTTTCTCATGGTTCAAAAAACCCAATTTTTTCAAACCTTTTCTTCCACCCCACAAGGGGAAAATTTCTGCATACTTCTGTATATTTATGAATTCAGTCTTAATTTCTTATTGGATTGTTTCTTAATCAAGTCTAAGTTCTGCCACTGCCAGAAAAGGTACAATAAACAGATGCTATACATGGGGGACACCATCACCTAAAAAAACCCCAGCTGATACACAAGACACACGCAAAAGAAAGCTTCATTCATTCTTTCTTAAATAGATGGATGCAGCACCACAACTTATTTTAGTATACTCAACATTCACTGTTATTCAAACAGAATACGGACAGGATAAATAGCTTAAGTAAACGGTATTGAGGAAGAAAGCTGAAAGTTTTGTGAAGGGTTTTACCAGCAGGAGCTTTACTGCCCGAGAGCTCCCGGTTTCCAGTTCTTTGTCTGATCTTCTAATGAAAGAATAAAGCGGACTGAAGGTGGGGGGGAACATCAGTTTACTATTGATAGGGATGTTTCAGTGTGGGAGAAATCTCCTGTAACAGCTCTCTGCCTAACATCATCTTCAATTTAACTTGCCTCTCTGCTTGACTTACTGTTGTTGTTTTTTGGTTTTTTTTTCACACTAGTAAATAACAGTTTATTTTGATCATATGCCTCCCCGTGGAAAGGAATGCTATCCTAATTACTTCCTATCTCGCCCTTTAAAATAAAGGAAGAAATGAGAAAAAAAACCCCACATTTATGGCCCACAGAACAGTCACAGTGAAGTAGAAATAATCCAAATGCACGATCACTTTTCTCACTACTTTTGTGTTGAGGAGTGCAAGGAATAAATGGGCTTATAGTTTGTCTGGTTTCACAGCAGCCTTTTAAATTTTGAATCACCTGGTAAAACGTGACCTTCTTTTTATGGGGTTATTCAGTGAATCACATTTAAGCCCTAATAGGCAGAGAGGACACCCAGAACATGTCTCCTCTTCAGTAATACAAATCAGAAATAAAAACATTTGCCTGCTAGAGGGAATGGAAGAAACTACCACCCAGAGCCAACACATGCAGAACTGCTCCGTTAGGACCTGCCCTTGTTTATTCCCCCCAGATTTAATGGTCTGGCTGGCAAGTTAATATGCCGAGGAGGTCATCTCCAAGGTGTGAATCCACCCAGAGACATTACCCTGGCAGTGAAAAGCAGTCTCAAAAGAAAACATGGAGATTTTTTCCTGTGGAGTCAGCAGCGAAGCGTCCAGGCATCTACATAAACTGCTTCCCATAATTGCATAAACTGAGGAACGAGAAAGAGACAAATTCTCAAGATGTCTGTCCAGAAAATTCATGCCTCAGTAATCTACTTGGCTTTTTTGGGGGGGTTGTTAACAAAAGAATAGGAAGGGTATACATTTCTAAAGTTAGCTTTTTGAACACTGGAGGCCTCTTACAAGAAATTTCCAGAAACAAGGAACAGGAACCTTCCATAAATCTCAGCTGCTCTCTGTAAATGAAATACTTCCTTCAAAGAGAGGCGCCATGGTTTCAGGCACATGCTCCTTCTGTACTTCTACACTACCGAGTCTTCAGTGTGAAGTTCCTTATTAATAATATATCTCACCTGGCAGCTCATGGATTCAACCAGTCCAGACTGCTTAGACAGCCTCGGGATTGTCCAGCAGTAAACCTAGATATTTTGAGATTTCTGCTTTGCTTGGATGCATCTAAAGGTTACAAAAATAAAGGAGATGGTACTTCCAAGCTGCTTTATTGATTTCACAGTAAGAACTATCCAAGCAAGGCATTTCTTGTTGTGATCCCACAGTCTGATCTGCATGCGTAGCATCCCCTTAACGTCAGTAAGAGTTCACAAAGGAGCAGCTCTACGAGCAGTTCCTTACTGCAAGGCAGTCACTGACAGAAAACAGCAAAAAAAATATATGTAAGTTTCTCTAGTACCTGTTTTAAAATTCAGTACTCACTCTCCACAAGTTGCCATGAAAGACAAGAATGCTCAGCAGCAGACAAGAACGATCCCTATCTTGCCATTATTTCAGCTACATAGGAAAACAGGCAAGATAGAAGTAAGTATCTCTGAAATTAAGGGGAGTGTTTCAAGTATGGATACTGCCTGTAATGGAAGAAAAATAAGAGAATATTTGGAAAAAATGAACGCTGAAAAATCTCAAAAATTGAACAACACTTGACAGCTCCACCACTGTTAGAAATTCTTCTTAAAGATTAATACACCACATGGCCTAAAAGGGCTTACAGGAACAAGCTAGCTCCTTTGCAGTTCTAGCAAGCCAGTCTATGAATAAGTAACAGACTGAGCTTATCTACCCCGTTCAATATATGCTACGGGTAAAAGCTTAAGTAGGCTGGGACAGAACTGAGAGATTAAGTAAGTGATTTGAGGGGAGATGGCAGACACAATGAAAGAAAGATGTGCAGTTTGGAAATAAGACAGTTATTTTCTTTAGACAGTCCGTCCTGAAAAGCTCTAGTACAAGTCACCAACACTCACATGGAAGATAAACACTGTCTACGCAGACACTTTAGAGATAAATTGATGATCATTAGAGGACAGTTGACTGCTAATTTTATGTCACATTTGCTGAGACCTGCCAATCGGCTTCCTAAGGTGGTTTACAAGAACAGAGAGAAGGCAGAGCGTGCTATAGTTCTTCACGGTGTTTTACGAGGAGCAATAGACACTCACCGGAGAATCACCCACCGCTTTACGATGGCTGTCCTAGCCACGTTTCCTGAGAAGATTGCCTTTCTGAATGAGGCTAAGGCCATCAACGCATGCCAGAGCCATCTGCGGTTCAGAAGGGAAATAACTCTGCTGCTGCTCTTGGAATGCTTGCTTGGATTTCCACACAGGAGACTCAAAAAGCAGATACAGGAGTTGGGATTTTTTTTTTTTCCCCTTGGGGGAGGGAAGGGGAGGATGGTGGTTGGTTGTACTATTTTTTTCCTCCTCAGCCCTCCAACAACATTTCCTGCTTTTATTCCTAGAACTTAGACAAGACAAAATTATTGCACAAAGGTACACATGAGCATGTTGGAGAGATCCAACTCGTGTGTGAACACTGTGTAAGGATATCTGGGTGTTGAAGGAATGTGAGGAATTATATGAAAGACAGTCGTCTTTATTTACCGGGGAAAGGAAAGCTATAAAGGAGAAATTCAAATGTACTAGGAATTGCAAGTGAAGAAACAAAAGCAGATTTTCTTGACAGCATAATCATTATCAATGCTATTTCAGCTACACTTATTTTAGTGTGCACGTCATTATGTACTACAGCCTTGAGAAGTACCCTGTTGAGATGCTGACCTTATAAATAAAAGTAAATAAGACATGAAGCTAAATTTCTGCTATAAATCCAAATTAAACTCTTTTTGCAAATAGAGCATCCCGGTAAACATTTTCTGGACTTGAAATTCATTGGATGGAGCTCAGAATGTTTCAGGTGGACAATAGATATTCAGGAAAATCCCAATGTAATATACCTTTCCAAACCTCCAGCTGATTTATAGGGAATTAATGGTTCCACAACTGCTTACATAATGAAAATTTTATACATGAGAAATGCCAAGAAGTCCACTCAGAAGTCCTAGAATGATGTCATAGGGGATAAAAAATTAAAATAAAAAGCATGCTATGGGACTGAAAGTTAGGTTTACACTAAAAACCTAATCTGATCACATACCTGTAAGTTTTACAAGAGTTCCTGATATTCCCCAAAACCTTTGAATGGAAGGGTAGTTTTAAAAGTAGTACAATTCACAGAAGTCCTCAGGAAGCTTTGCTCAGTCTCTTAGTAGGGATTCCATCTCTGGCTTCTCTCCTGCTGCAGTTCTGTTTCACCCTGGGACTTTTCACAGAAGCAGGCTCTACCTTTCCTTACAAATATTTTCCTTTCAAAACACGAATCAACATCCCCAGACACTTGCCACAAGTACACTTTCAGGTACAAGGCTGTAAATTTAGTGCCAGGACTTAGCCCCCATTCCCACTGAACATGTACTGACCTTTCTTGGCTTTGTTTGAACCACGAGGGCTCTTTACAAAGGCTCTCACGCAACTGGGAAACATCAAGCCAAATTCTGCCGTCACCGTGTGTTCAATTAAGAGCACTTGTCTGCAGCAGCTTGTTGTCAGATTTATGCTGGTTTAACAGAACAAATCCTGTCCTCGGCATAATCGGAGTTCTAAGAAACAGCACTGCATTTCCCAGTAGCAACAGACAGGCTGAACCTGAACGAGGACAGACAGAAATTGAGGTATTTCAAGTTCAGAATTATCTGTCCAGAACCGGGAAGAGATATCATTAATAAAAAAATTACTCAGGGTATTTAAGTGGACTAAAATAAATTAAGCCAAGCTTCTTTCTAATCGTCAGTGAATTCTGCAAATTCCACTCTGCCCCAGGAACATCAGCCTTGCTGCAGTTACTGTTTTCCTGCTGGAGGCTGTGGTCAGAATCTTTTAGATTGCACTGTAATTCCTCATTAGCTGTTTAATTTCTTCATAGATCTAGATATTGCTTTTAGTAGTCCGGATGTTGAGGCTTCAAATAGGAAAATCTTGGTTGGTACTGAAGCACACAGCATACTGAATTATTATACTTCCTTCAAAAGACGAACTCTCTTACCAGGTACAGCGCACATGTTCTTCCACAAATTACGTGACAGGTTTGGTTATCGTATTGAACACATTACTGAAGCTTAAAAACTCCAAAAGACAAATGCCAACTTGATTTTATTTCTGAATGACAGTCAGTTCATAACATGGGAGATGCACCACATTTGGGAGATACTGCAATACACAGGACCTTCAAAAGATGAAGATCCCAGAGGAGATGAGCTGAGGTTTCCCCCATGGTCTCGCATGATCCCGTTGAGCAGTATTTTATAGAGGGCAGCTCCAAAAGTGCCATTTCCATTTCATGCAACTCAAAGCCTGTACAACAGACAGAAGTGACTAACAAACACTTTTAAAGGTGACAAAGCAATTTATATGACAGTGCTGCAGAGCGGTGACAGGACTTAGGGTGAAGCTGGAACTTCACTTAGGTGAAGCTTCACTTAGGGTGAAGCTGGAACTGATTTTGGAACCTGGAGAATCCCAACCCAAATCCACACCGGTCCATTCACATTTAGATTCCACTGCTACTAAGTATTTTTGTGGAAAAGGCCATACCTTTAATTCTCAAGATAATGTTAGGAATCAAGTTTTAAGGCGGCAGTAAAGCAGTTGCTGACGATCTTGGTCTACCTTCATAGACTTACAACCTGGGTGAAAAGCAAATTTCTCAGAATTAACAGGCTTCGAGGCAAGTATTTAGATATGGAACCCAACTGACTTTATTATTTCCTAGCATCCAGCCATTTTAACAATTCTTCCTCGTTAGCACAGACAAGGAAGCCTTTGTCAGGTTTGGGTACAAAGAAGTGAAATTACGGAAGACTAATCTTGCTGGTGTGCAGATGTGAACACTCACAGCAGAACAAGTTCAAGTGTCCTGTCATCATTCCTCTTAATATTGAGCTTCAATGTAACCCCCCCAATACCTATTATTTCCATAAAAGGGTAGATGAAAACAGAACAAAAAAAAAAAAAAAAATCAAAGCACGTTTCCAGATTTTCAAAGTGTTTCACAGAAATTATACAGGCTATTAATAAATCAACATGTTTCCTTCAGGATTTGATTAAGAAAAAAATTGGTTTTCCTACCATTTACTTACTAGTGTGCTGACCCGCAAACATCTTTGACTGTAACAAGCAAGCAAGGGAGTTGGCAAGAGGACACATTTGTTTGTTACTTTCTGTACCGCAATGCAATCATCCCCTCTTCTCTGAAGTCCTTGCAATTTATTATTCAAGGAACACCACAGGCTAATGGTCCTAGTTAATAGAAAAAAAAAGTCTTCATACTAAACTGAAAAAAAAAAGAGAAGTCCAAAAAGAGCAATTGAGAGACTTTCTGAAAGAGATAAAACATTGTTTTGGACAAAATAAAACACAGTATTTCACAATGAAGATGTGTAGTTGTGTCAACAAAAAAAAAAAGCTTCCTTCAGCTTGGTCTTAAGATCACAATTAGGTCAAATAAATAGATGTTTTCAAGTGTTTTACAATCAAAGCTCCAGCTTGAGACCATATCAACTTAAAGCGTAGGTGGACACCAGTTTCCCTCAGAGCCCACGTGCCACAGCCCACCGGTCCATGTGGTTTTGTTACCCAGCGCTTCCACGCAGCCAGCCAGGGTTTACAGGATCCAGTCTAAGGAGGCCACAACTGGCTATGGAAAAACCACAACAAAACTAGCTTTTTCCTCAGCTGTGCCCCCCTCCCAAGCCCCCCTGCCCTACCTGGGAACTAGGTATTGATGAATCCAGAGGACAACTGCTTACCTCTGCCCAGCTCTTCTTTTTAATATTTACTTAATGTACAGGGTTACATGGTCAAGCCATCTCCACAAAAAGCTCTTAATAACCCTGACATCAGGCTTCCAACCAGGAGACCGATCATTTTCATTAAGACCCAAAGAAAAAGAGGTGAGTTGGGAATGCTGCATTCTGATCAGGGGGATCCAATGCAGTGACCTTCCCTGGCACAAAGCATCTGCAAACCAAAAGCAATAGGCTTTCTGGCCAACCAGAGAATTGTATTTCTGACTTTGTATTAACTAGTCCCCGTTTGTAGCAGAAAATATCTGTAGTAATTGATTAAAAAAGAATTCAAGTAAGTCCCAGTAGTCAAACCACAGGTGTATTGCCCATTAATGCCCACGCTATGGAGAATACTTTCCTCTCAACAGAAGGTATGTTCAAAAAAATAACACTCATCTTGTAACTGAAGAGACTAAATAAACAGGTAACAGCAGCACGGGGGGTCATATCAAGACACAGTCCAAAAGATTGTATCTTTTAAACTGAAGAGTTTTTAAAAAAATAATTTAAGAAAGAGCCCACTCTGGAACTCTTCTTTACAATCTGTCCCTTCAGGACATGAAGACAAACCGTTTTCAGAATACACCAAATTTAAGATGGTCTTTAAGGCACCGTTTGCAACATTTATGGGAAAGGACACGTGAAAACAAAGTGTGTTATAAAATATATTAATACAGCTGGGAAATTGTAATTGAATGTGAGGTTACAAGAGATGTTATTATCTTCCTCTTTCCTCTCCTTTTGCAGGGCTTCTCTCATCTCATTTGACCTCATTCCACCCCTGGAGGAGTTACATCAAGACTGGATCCCCAATGCCATGGTCTGGGTTGCAAGTGAAGGAGATGGTGATGGCATAGCGAGTGCCCCAGTGGACTTTTTCCACCCGATGAAGGTTCTCTGATCCGGAGGTGAAAAAGGAAACCCGGCCTGTAAAGACAAAGCATTTAAATCAGCGGCGTGGAGTTTGGCACTCAGCTATCAGCTCTCTACACAGTTCTGCTGTTGTCTCAGTTGGACTGTGCCCCAGCTGCCCGAGAGCCCATCGGTCATCACAAAGACAAACTGTTATGAGCTTATGCTGCACTCTGACAGCTTTATGTACTGTTTAAAACATACGTTAATCCTTTGTGCTACAAAACTGGAGACGTAATTCCACTGTATCTCATAGTTTATAGAAGGCAGGAGGAAGCTGAGAACATCTGAAGCCAGTTCTTAGTTGCCTCAATTTAAAAAAAAAACCCACCAAAAAACAAAAAACACACAAAAAAACCCCCAAAACAAAAGCAAGCAACTCTGGTGGCTGTCAGCAAAGTGCATTGATTTCCTCCCTGCTCCCCTTCTAGGCTGGGCTCTAATTTTAGACCAAAGAAGGAGGAATTACTACCAAGGTGGCAAAAAGTCTTCAGTGACAAAATGCTCAGCAGGTTTACAAGCAGCTGTGGCAGCTTACCAGCTTTGTACCAACTATTTGCTATAGCTCTTTGGGCACAGCCTGATCACCCACTGTTCAGCCAGTTAGAAAGGTACATATCGGACGTATCCAAATTCATTTTCCTTCGAAAGAGCCACTCCATCAGTGCATTGGCTTGGAAATTGTTTTATAGATGCGAGCGCTCACTCCTGTGCTTCATCCTCTCCAAGCGTTGACCACCACCCTGCCTGGTTCTCCAGGCCTGAAGTGGCATCAAGGTGAAATGCAGTTTCTTTGGTAATGACAGCAGAGGTACATTAGCATCCCACTGGATGAAACAGCAGAATGGAGCCCTCTGCACCTCGACATTATTAAACTGTTCCGAGAACGTAGAAGTTTGACGTTTAGCAAGTTAAGTCAGAACTGACGTAACTCTGTAGGAGTTCTCACGTTCTCCTGAGAGAGCCAGTAATACTCACATGCACAGCTGTTTTAACTCAATAACTTCTGGTTTTCCCACTCAGGCTTTTTCTCCTTTGCTCAAGTTAGATTGAAGTTTGTTAAAAAGCTTGTCATAGAGAACTCCCATTGACAATCTAACCCTGCCTGGGACTCATTCACAATCAGGCAAAAAGAAACACTTAGATGCCTACTTAAAAATTTGCACAAGAAAAACTGTTCTAACCATTACATGATCTCCTCTGCAGAAATAGGCACCAGACACTTAGCTACTTCTCTCTTCTAGAATTGATCCAAAAGATCCAGAAGTTCTTTTGCTTGCGTACTGCTAAGCAGCACATGGGATATTTGAACAAAACTGGACTGGCCTTATGGAGCTCAGTTTGCCCACTGACCTCCAAGGTCCATTTGAGCAGCCTCTGTGTCCCTTGCACGTTCAGTTGTACATCACATTTAATCTCTCATAGTTCACATAGTCTCTCATAATTGCCAAGCAGAAGTCATAGCATACTCTTCTCTGCCTCTGGCTGCACATAAATAATTGGTAATGCTATATATATATATATAAAAAAATAGATTCATTCATACACACAGCTCATTTACACCTTGGTGTCCAGCTTTCCTGAATGAAAGACTAAAGGAAGGCTATCCTATGAGTGTTGCAATGAACAGCGCTACCCTCAAGGATTTCATACAAAGTCCCTTTGTCATGAGTTAATTTTTTTCCTTTTAAATCATATTTCAACATTGTTCAGTACTTTATCATCAGTCCCTCACTTACTCACCCAAAGCTTTGCCTTAAACTGATTTTCAAGCTTTTTTTGTTTGATCTCTTGTTAGAAATAGTAGTAATTCAGAGTTAGACAAGTTTCAGTGTATTGTTTAAGCCAGTTAAACTGGATTTTTTTGGCTATACAGAATGTCTTTTAATTTCTTTCTTTAATAAATATGTCTTCATATATATGGTATCTTCTAGCTCCTTGTCCATCTGGTCCGATATCAGTCAATTGGGGTCTCGGGGTCACTGAGCAAGCCTACAGTCAGATACTTCTTCCTCACTTGGAAATAATTTCTTTTAAACTAACTTTGATTGCAAAATTTTAAGGCAAAAGCACACCCTATCCATGGTATATTATTTTTAGTAGTACAAGTGTCCAAAAGGACGGTAAAGAATGTTAATTCCCATTCCATCTGACAAAACCTTTGAGGAATATTTGGCAATATCAGTATCTAGAGACTCCTGGGGAAAGACACCAGTTAAAATACAGCTGTACCATTACTGGATGACTTGTAGGACTTTCAAGCCCACCAAGACTGGACCCTTCATAATCCTGCTTCAAAACACAGTATACGGAAACCACTTCAAAAATTAAACCAGTACAAGAAAGCAAACAGGTCGGGTCTAAGAAGGTTCCTTAAGAAAGCGTGGACCTACTCCTAGGTTATAACCTTGTTATGTCCTTGTTCTAGCTGGCTTTTTGATCAATTTTGAGTTAAGATTTTAAGCCCTAAAGTTCCAAAGTATGAACACATTAGCAAGTTAGTAGGATCATATGCAATATCGGTCTGGTTTTAGCTGTGAGATTGCATTCAGTATTTAAAGTGCACTTTAAGCGTTACTTACAATTTCCTGATGAAACATTTGAGTGACAAAGGCTCGAGAGAAAGTGTGTAAAATTCTAAACCCATTTTCTTTGTCTTTTTCTTGCATTATTTAACAATGGCCTCAAACGGGTCTTTTAATTTTCTTCTCCCCTCCTCCGACCTGCCTGCGCAGATTTCTTTCCAACATGCTTTTCTGCTCCGTTAAAGAAATCCTGCCTACTACCTCCTACCACATAATTTCAGTTTGATTTATGAACACTTACTGTTAAAAGTATAAGCTTTTTTGAGATCACAAGCTACTACCCAATACATTTTCATAGCATATTATCTAACCAAAAAAGAGAAAGTGTTTAATCCCTGGTCCTCAAGGGATGAATTTTTAGAGAGGAAGAAACAGCAAAGGGATCATCGCCTGTTTTGAGGTTGATACTTCTAAGCTTTCAGAAAGAGGCCAGTGTCTGAGCTACGTTCTGAAGGATGAAGGTTGGAATGGAGATGTCCTCTAGCCCCCTCCTGGGGTTAAAAGTGATGCCAATGGTAAAAAAAAAAAAAAAATAAATAGAGAAAGACTTCGTTTTTTCCATCTGCTGTCTGAAAAAATACTTCATCTTGATTGTGAACATTTAACTCATTTTCCCCAATCACTGCAAGGTGCTTCTTTAGTTTCACACTGCTTTGACCAGTACCTGAACCTCAGCGAAGAGTTTTAGATGCATAAATTACATGAAACCGTTGGCTGCCCTCTCACATCTACTATCTATCATCTCCTCCTCACCTCCACTTTCCATTCCACAGGAAGTCCATCGGGCAGAACATACCACAGCAATTACTGCAGCACACCAGAGCATTTAGTGCTTTTAACACCTGGGACAAACAGCCCCCATGTTAGATAAAAAAAAAAAAAATACATTTTGTGGGTACTTCTATCCAGGCTCTTTCCTCTTTTCCGCCCACAAACACTTAAAATTTCTTTATAGCTGTTCCCAAGTGGCATCAAGATTTCCATCAGGCTGTCTAGTAACAGGGAGTGAGCTGTGCTCCAGCCTCATTCCCATGGAAGAGCGCCACAATGGACTGGAGGAAGTTCCTCCCACACAAACGCACTTGTTCTCACCTTTCTCATTAGAAGAGCAAAACAAAGAATTCAAAAGATTTGCAGTGACCACAAGACCTGGAGGAGCCTGTTTCTGAATGATTAGCTTGCCTGCATATCTCTACAGGAACAGAAGTAATCAATCCTTGCCTTTGATCTCTGTTTGACAACAATACCTGAAGCTACAGCTTGTTTTCTCTTCCTTTCCATGTTTTCTCTACTTTCCAGCATTAAGTGCTAGGAAGTGTGTTTCAAGGTGGAGTTTGGTCCAATAAGAGCTCAACTGATGAGCTTCTGTTCCTTGCAGACTGCAGGAAGGGTTATTGTGATGCACTCACTCCCCTTTCCAGCTCATAGACAACACCTCCCGCTCTGCTTCCCTACCGAGATTACTCACAAGTCTCATCCAGAGGCGGAGCTGCTTCTCATTCCCTTCTTTCTGTGGCCCTTAAGCATTCACACAAGTTTTAAAAACTTAAGAGTAAACAAAGGCTAAGTTATATTGGGCATGAAAGTAGAAACGTCATGGAAAACCCAGGTGCAAACTCATTTAAATATGCCACTCAGGATGAGGAACCGCTAACAAGCTCAGCGCCACAGCATCCATCAAAACTGAGCCCGGTCTGCGGTGTCACAGACACAGGTCAAGCTCTTAAAAGCTGTCAGGCTGAGAAAGGCTCGTGATGTGAAAAACAGGAAAGGCCTTGCTCCTCTTACAGGGAGCAAGACCTTCATTGTATTAGAAGTAACCACTTACTCTCCCGAGAGTCGATTTTTGCACTAAACCACAAGAATCATTATTTATAAATACATACAAGTGCCAGTCACAAACTCCACCGCTATGAATTTTATGTGGTCCTAATTTAGATGAAGCAACACCCTTATTTTCAGGAATAATACTTACCAAGCAGCAGCAGCGATGGATATTTCAATATGCAGCAATTATGCCCCATTTAATTACCCAAGCAAAACCACTATATTAACTATGGGCTTTTGCTTTCCCCTGCTTCTGCTTTCCCAGGTTTTAATCACATCCATAACTGCCCCTTTTAGCAAGGAATTCTTTAGATGTACTCAGAAAGTGTAACCACAGCAAGAAGTGGCATAAAGGTGAGAGAACTGTGCATTCAGCTATACATGACAGTAAATCATAAGTATCCCCAGAAGGCTTGCTCTCAGGAGGTTTAATCCATGTTGAATTTTAACACTCAGTTGCACTTCCATAAACAAGCTGCCTACAATTTGCTCTCTAAACCCTCTACTGGGCAGTATAGACCGGAGGAGTATAGAAAGGGAACAACATTCAATGACAACTCTGCCCTTGACATGGAACTGTGACTTCAACAAAACCACTTACTCTCTCATTTGTTTCCTTGTCTCTAAAATGAACTTCGTACTGACCCATTCTAGCAAGGTTACTGCAAAAATTAATTAGTAAACACCATTAGAATACTTTGCAGTTAACACACGTTCTGTTTTACAAGTATTATTTTAAAAATCCTTTGTTGTTCTTATTCTGGCAAGAGAAAAAGTAGTAAGGCAAGCCACATGAATTTATAACATGTAGGAAATATATGAAAGGACTTTGAGAACCATACAAAATATTAATGTACCACAATGCTCCTAAGAAAAAATACTACAAGATTATTATACCTCTAATATTATAAATTCATTGCATAACTTGGGTTGGAAGAGACCTTGGGAGGTCATCCGGTCCAATTCCCTTTCTCAAATCAAGGCCAACCTTTAAATTATATCCAACCTCTGAGTCCCATCAGGTTGCTCAGGGTCATATCATTAGCACACACGAGTGCAGCACTCGGATCCTGACATCTCCCAGGTCTGTCTCAGGCACACATGGTTTGCTACCTCTGTGTCTCCTGTGCCCGATTTCTGAGCAGGGGGCATGGAGTAGGTGACCTCCACAGGTCCCTTCCAGCCAGTTTTTCTGATTACACATGGAACAGGCCATTCGCATTAATATCAACTTTGGCAATCACTTTCTGGTTGCAGCATGCCTGTTTTGCCACCGCATTCCAAGCCCTTTCATGCTCCCATCCTTCACGTGATACTACCCCTTCTGCTTTCCTGGCAGCATCCTTCTGGCCCTTCTAACTTAATTCACTGCCTAATTTCCTTGTAAACTCCTTGGGTCATGAGAACATCAAAGGAGAAACCACAAATTATGTGTTAGATTGTCTCAACCAACACTCAGTCATGCAAGCAAGAGAGTGATAACTGTCCCCTCGCTGTCCTCCTTGGTCTGCTTAAGCTGTGGCTGGAAGGGATGTAAAGCAGGGCAGGGGGAAGAGGTCTCACCCCCACCACTGCCCACAGCAACTGGGTAGGGGCACTGGGAAGACTGAGCTGCTGTTCAGAAGGAAATGAAGCAGCTCATCTGCCTGATTAAAGGGAAGCAGGAACAGTTTATTTGGCACTCCAGATCTATTCAGCATCTTTCATCTTGTGCAGCGACAGCTTTGACTGCCTGCTTAACATTTATCAGTTCTAAATGTTGCTCGGGAAAGAAGGAAAAACTGCATCTCGTCTGCTGAGTGACACCAAGACAGAAGCACTGCTGGGGAAACTGCACAAACACATTTGTGTTCTCATCCTCGTCATCTATTGAGAAAGAATTAGCAATTAATCCTGATGTAAAGCGTCCAAGAAAAACCACTATATCATTAGGCAAATAATCTGGTAATAGTATTTTCTGTAATTATACATAAAACTTATTTAACAGATATACTTATTCAATTACTTGTAAATAAATGTTGAATGGGGAGAGCTTTTAGCAAGCCCTTACCTAAACCCCACAAAAGTAACATGGAAAGACAGCATCCACGGGTGCCCTGATCTGGGTGAAGAGAGGGCAATTTTGCTATGTATGTGCCAAGCACAGAAGCATAATCCTATGGCCTACAAAAAAAAAAAAAGCTTTCACTGGGTATCTAATGAAACCTACTTACAGACTTGTCCCAAATTTATTTGCTAGACAGAAATTACTTGCTGTTAAAAATAAAATCACTGCTTCACGTAGCGAATTCTCCCACAGCCAACTTGTCATTCGTAGAAGTACTACCAATCCTTTTAAAAGTACTTGCTGCTATTTTAAATTCAGAAGCACCTGAATTTAAAAGTTCCAAATTACAGTTTTTAAAGAAACTAAGTGAACTTAATTATTTCCTACTAAAAGTACATGAGCACTTTTAGAGTTCGACAGAATCCCTGCCTGCTTCTCTCCTATCAGCACAGTTGGTTGCTCAAAAATAACAGGAGCTGCTGCTCTGTACATTATGTCCAAAGGTGTGACAACCTATTGAAGCATTTAGAAGTAGCTGTGCTCTCCCCAAATCACAGTTACTGAGTCTCACCAAGGCCTTTTGGCTCCATTTCATCTCCCTACAGCCAAGAGAAGGACAGGGACATCCCTCCCAGATCTCCCCTCCGGTCCCAACCTCACCCAGCCAGCACTGTCCAGTCCGCTCTGCTCTCCTGTGCTACAGCATCTGGGCAGCACATTAAATTCCTCCAGACCATCTATTTCACTTTTCTTGACCTGGCTAAACATGGCGTGTTTAGTAGAGTCAAATCACACAGATGCCAGAACTCTAGGTTTTGGCTTTCCGATAGAGAAGGAATTCATCCTTACATTTAGTAGATCGCTGAAGCATAAGCACAAGGGAAACTTCTGCTGCTCATTTCTTATTCAAAAAGCGGCCTTTAAACAAAAAGACTTCATGATAGCACCTCTGGTGTGTGACATTAACACTCACAAAGCTTAGGAACCGAGAAATGAAACGTCATTACTGAACTATACAGCGTAACACAGCTGAACCAGCTCTTAATTTGGCATTTGGTTTTCCTTCATCTGTTACATCACCTGAATGTCATCAAGTAACTGGCTGGAGCTGATTTTCCTTCTGCTCCTTCTTTTTGCCTTCAGCGTGGCTGTATATTTGTCTAGCAGTATCAAATCAAGTTTGTGAAATATTGGCTTGTATATGAATTACATAAAACTAAATCCTGTGCAGCAAGCAATGAAAAGCACATAAAGTGCAGGCTACATGTGTTCATTTATAACTAGGCATTTATTACCAGGGAAAAAAAAGCCTTACAGACCAATTCTCAATATTGACAATGCTCTGTGGAGCACCCTAACACAAGACACGTTCAGCTGCCCCTGTATCCCCAGCACCCCCCAGTCCTTTCAATGGCCCAGCCAGTGTACAGGAACCCTTACTGCCCTCAGTAACAGACGCCCTCAACAAAGCAGTGGATTTTGTACGAAGAAATTCCTATAAGCAGCATGTGAAGTGCACGCCTGACCTGCGCCTCCCAGGTCCCTACTGCTTTAGTGGGCCCAGTTAAAAGATTATTTCATTCAATTAATTTTCATAAACCTATCATAAAGCACCACTGGAATACAAAGTACTGGAATACAGAGTCTGGATGACAGTTGTCTTTCCACGGAAAACAAAACAGAAAGCTAAAGAAAAATCTTCAGAGTTCTACAAAGAAATGAGGAGCTATTGAGCTATTTTCTACATACTTTTGTCACAATTGCAACAGGTCCTTCTTTTTCTACCGCTTCTCTTTGCAATCACCTTCCCAGTCCCAGGTACAATCTGTGATTAGTATTGCAAATCAGTCAGAACTGCTCTCCTACAACCCATGAACTTTGCAAAGCTCGTTATTACTGCAGCTGCTAATCCCAGCTCCATTTATTCTTCTCTAGGACTGAAAGCTCCTTCTGTGGACTTCTTTTTTTTTTTTTTTAAATCATTCTCAACTTTTCGTTGTTACTGATTTAACATCAAGATGTACTCTAGTTTTACTGATGGGAGCAAAACTAAAAGTAGGAATACCAGAAGATCATTATGATCTAGACCGAATCTGGATGATGCAGATTGAATGTAGAGAAAAATCAGACTGGCTATACTCAGGGGGAAAAAAATCCACTGTTCCATGATACAACATGGATTACTAAATATGTGCTTTAAACACATCTCTCACCTTGTATTAATGCTGTTGTGGGACTCCCAAATCTGGAAATATTTTTCATGTCATAGCACTTTCTGTCACTCTGCTGCATTCCCTTAGCCTTTAGGGGGTAAGGGAATGCAGGGGGTAAACTTACCTTTAGGGGTAAATTCCTCCAAACCAATTATTTTTTAAAGACCACGATAAAATAAAGATACAACAAATTCCCACCACTTAACTTTGAGTACTGCAATTATTCTCATGGTTACAGGCTCCAACACTCATGTGATGCCTAACCACTGCAATAAAGCTACACTAATCTCGGTGAATGTACACACAGCCACCCTGAAACCCTGCACTATGAGAAACCTGCATATGCATTCTTAAATGTATGTTTTTCCTTACCTGAGCAGAAAAACTAATGGCTCAGGCTTTAAGCATGCACTTTTTTTTCATTCTAAATGAAGAATAACCCAACTTCACAAGTTCCCAAATAGCTTATATCTCCACCTCAAATATTTTTACACTTTCAGAAACACAATTCTGACAGGAAGAGTCACATTTCACTCTCCAATGCACAGAATTAATTTTGCACCACAGGTTATTTTCTTCCACAAACACACAGAAGTGATTGCGACCCTTCCTTCTACCCTTATATAATAAACAACTTGTTTGAAGAACACACGCCTTTGTGAGTTGAAAATAAGCACAACAAAGCTGACCTTAACACAAGGCAATGTACATGCAAATAAGGGACACACAACGGATACTGAGATTTCATTCCAATCCTGGGATTTCATCTACCCTGTATCATAAAGCGAAGCCTGTGACCTGTCTAATATTGCCAGTCCCCAAATTCACACAAGACTCTCCAAAATTATGAAATTTTAAATACTACTCACACTGATCTAGAAGTGGCAGAAAGTACACCAATTTTAACACTGAAAAAGGAATGCCTTGATTTCTGCCATTTATTCTTAATCCTCCTGTATCTATCGAGGGTTACTAAACAAGGTCTCCGGCAAGCAAAGGAAAGTTAATGTTGAAAGGGCCGTGGGTTTGGTTTTGAAGGACCTCATTCTAAACATTGCTTTCTTTCTTTTTGTCTGTTGAACAGAGCTATCGCTGGTGCAAAGGCAAGAAAAAAAAGCCAATATGACAACTTCAGAAATAGAATTCACGTAGACATTTAAAAGCAACAGATACTACTTCAGAACTGCTCCTTTGTCCAAAAAAATGTTTTCTTTTTAAATTAGTATTTTACTTGGCACTAAGAATTCTCTTACTCATGGTACAGTGAGTTTCTTGCTGCAGACAGAGGTCCTGACTTAAGTCAAAGGACTCATATATACTTCTGAAGCCCATCAGGGCATAAGAAAGATGTGTTCCTTGATGCCACATTTGGTTAAGAATTAGTCAAAGGTCCGTACATGTGAACTGGTACCACAGAGGTGACTCGTTATGTCCGCTAAAGGAAAAACCTCAAGAGCCTCTAGGTTAATAAATTATAATTCCTTCTTAAAGCTAGAGGTGTTTGTTAATAATTGAACTAGGCAATTTATAGAGACCATGCTACAAATTATATTGAGAGACTTTCACTCATTGTGAGAATTGGGACTTGCAGACTTCTTATACAATTGCAGTCCTGAGTAGCATTCTCTAAGCAATCCTGCTTCAGCGGGGGAGTTGGACTAGATGATCTATATGGTCCCTTCCAACTCTAAAAAAAAAAATTCAGTGAAATTCACCAGTGATACATAATTTAAAAAAAAAAATGTCTTCTTTAAGTAAGTTCCACTTTTAACAAAACAGTTTTTCCTGTCCCCAACTGTCTGGCTAAGACGGATCCTTAAGCGCTAAGTGCTGTGACAGCATTTGAAGCAGCAGTGGGACTTGACAAGCAGCACTCCCAAGCACAGGAAATCCCAGTGTTTTGTTTTTAATTGTCTTTTTTTTTTTTTTTTGTATTTCAAATTACTGCTTTTCTGCTCTGCTGCATCAGTAACAATGCCTTTCTGTTCCCTACTGTAAAGCCCGACACTTTAACAAATTACTGCTCACAGAAAAAGGGACGTGCTCATTTTGACACACGGTACCAGGTTCCCAAAACGCAGACCAACTTTGAGACAAGAAGTGCCAGGATTTGGAACTGAAATGGCATTAGCAATACAGCACAGGTAAATTAGCTGTCATGCACTAAAACTGAACCAGCAATTACGACAGTCATCTCCAAAAAAAGCCTGAACCTCCTAAATGAAACGCACAAAGGCTTATCAACACACGGTTTTAAAAGCTGGGTTGGAGTGACAAGTGAAGCACAACAGACCAAAAGAAGCATAAAACAAACCAAAAAAACCCCACACCACGAAGGAAGGAGAGGAAAAAAAACCACCATAAAGGAACATTCTGTACATGAAAAAATATATCAACTTGTACCAGCAACAGAAAACACCCTGGAGTCATTCCCATGTTCACAGGCTGCATTTTATCAGCCAGAGGAAAACTAAGCCTTCACGTTGTGCTTCATGTTGTTCTTCACCTCTAAGGCTTTTTTCCTCATCTCCCAGGATATTAGTAGTAATTTAGATTGTACCACAGGTACTGACACTATCATGGGATCCCTGACAACTGTGTTTAGACAGAGGAGCACATTAGGAAGGTGTAACTGGCATTAAACTTAATTTTCTGTTGTGAACATGTAGCACATTTGAGCTTTCACAAAAGGCCATTCCCTACAAGCTTTGCATTGTTGTTTTAGAAGGTGTTTAACCAGTTCTGTGTCGCACTCACTGTCACCACAACCACCTGTGAAAGGGAAGGGCCAAAAGCAGGTGCTGTTAAAAAAAAAAAATCTCTATACTTTAATCAGCTCCCCCTTCCTCCTCAAGAACAACAAAGAGCAGACACCTTGCAGCAGAGCCTGAAAATTAATCGGATGGGGCTGAATGGAAGCAATTTCACAGTTGCAGACTTTTTGAAATTAAGTCAGGGGCATGTTGCATACAGGAATTGGACCGAATGCCCCCGTACCGTCCAAGGAGACAGCTGTTCTCCCAGCTACCTAGAATTCAACTATGATTTCTGCAGCTATAAAAACACGTTAATCTTAGAATTGCATCTGGAAAGGAAATAGTTTAATGTGGTGCCTTTCAAAATACTGGTGGCAGCATTTTGCTGAAGATACTTTCAGTTTAGGGTTTATTTCCAACCACAAAAGCCAAAATAACCAAGCGTAAAATTCTTGATACCAAACCCAGAATGCAGATAATCTCAGAGTTTATCTAAGCGAGCATTACTGCTGGGGAGTGGATGGCTATGATCCATAAGTCAAAAAAACCCCACACCAATCCCCATTTGCAGGCAGCAATAGTCTGAAGTCAGATCTGCTCGGGGTAATGCCTGTCAGCAGACAATTACTGATGCTGTCTTTAAATGAGTACATTTCCATCTTTTTCTCTTGGAAAAGAGATGGAACACAGTAGGAATATAAAGTTGTTCTTGATTATTTTTTTCTTGCAAAAGTGTGACTGGTCTTGCATTATAAAAGGTTACACTGCTGTAAACTCAGTACCCACCTGCCAGACATGAGCTGAAGTTGAGCTCTTTCTTCCTAAGCATATTGACTCACAGTAATTCCAATTTAACATGACCCACATTAGAAAAAAACCTTAAACTATCCTTAAGGAAAGGCTTTTTTTTTTTTTTTTTTCAAGGGATAACTGACAGCCATCAGAATGCTCATCCCTGTCAGATCTACTAAAAGCAGGTACAAACATATAACCAAGTTACCATGGTTCATCACGTTACTGCAAGTTGGCAGAGCTGTGCGAAATTAATCTTCACACCCAGCCCACTGCCATTACAGGGTATTAAGTCCCAACTTGAACAGCAAAGGAATTTCAGGCCAGTCAGTCTAAAATAAATTGCTTTATTTTGGATTTGCTGCAGTCACACAGTTATCTTTGCTCTTGACTCACAGGGACCTGCTACGCTGTCATAACTGGATTGCAGTTCTAAGCCCTACAGCTTTCAAGGAAGTCACTTTGTACGGTTTAACTCCAGTTATTTCCAACTCTGGCCCCCTTTTAACCATTTTTACTCTTTACCTCCTATGTAATCAATCTGAAGACAAAACGCTACATTATTCTACAGCTACTGCTGGCACAAAACAAAGTCCCACTACATCCACCAGCCCACCCAGTTAATAAAAGGCGCAATTTGGCTGCCCTCAAAGCAGCCAAACCAAGACTCTTACCTGCACGGGGCTCTATCGTCTTGTTGGAACCCGCATCCATGAACACAAACCGTCCACCACCAAAATCTTCAGTGTAGTCAGAGAGATACAGCAGTGAAGTATAGTCAAAAGAGCCATAAGTCACCTAGGAGTAAGACAACAGCATCAAAAATTAACAATTTCTACTCTCATCTCTGTAGAGCACAAATAATTAAGCAGACTGACCTGATGGGTTTTTCTAATATTCCAGTTCTCATGTATTTAATAAAGGGGTCTCAAAGCTGAGAACATTCTTTTCTAGAACGGATATGTTTATTAGTCTCTCCTGTTACGTTTACACACACACACTACATACAAGACTAGCATGTTATTATTAGTTTCCATAATTAAAGAAGTGTTCCCATTGATTCCTATACTAAATCTACTAAACAGCTAGTAAAACCCAACATAGCATCAGAAATCACACTTCTGCATTGTATGAAAAATACAGAAGGGCTCAGATCTATTTGTACTGTTTCAAGAGAAAAATTTCACCATAAGGTTAATGAGACCCAAGAACAGCCTTTGACTAATTAATTCCACCCATTATCTAACCACAGTTACAGGTTTCTGGAAACCTCACTTTTTACTCTTTCACCAACTACCACAGAGGAGCTTTGTGGTACCAGTGAATCAGACCTTCCAAGTAAACACACTTTGTTGGAGGAACTTCTACTCTTTTCCATACAGGTTTCATTCAAAAACCTTCAAACGTGACTTTCAAAGTCTCTGCTTCTCGTCAGCCTACAGACCAAACACCCCATTTTTAAGTACAAGGATTTTCCTTCTTTTTAATGTATTATTTTTGCCTGATATGTTATGTCGAAGATGGAAAAAAGAAATACTATGTTAATGCTCAGAGTGAAGCCATCTAAATATTTAACACCGAGTTTAGCCGATTCTCAAAGTATTTCCTTTTTATATCTACATGACACCAACTACTAAAAATAAACATAAAATCAATGGTTGAATTGTCCAATTTCTTTACAGTATATCACAACTCAACTGAGTTCCACGTTACACTGCCAAACAGCGAAATGTGCAGCACAGGAGGACTGTATAAATATACTGCAGAGTGTTTTGACTGACCTGGTGACTGTTAGAGGTAGGTGCTACTTCCAAACTTCGAAGTTTTCTAAATATTTTGAATTTTGTTCTAAGTTACATTCATTAGTGCCAGTTAAATTTTGGCTCAACAGCAGTTGTACATATTATTCTGAAAGGGCAATGACTAAAAAGAACACAGCAGCAGATGGAATAGGAAGACATTTTCATCCTATTATTTTGACCATAAGGACTTGAAGGAAGAGAGCCAAATCCAGTGATATGCTGCATCACACAGCCCAAATCACAAGAATAAGAAGTGTTTTGGTGATCCCCTTTTCCCCCTATTTACCCAACCCTTCACAGCAACACAAGGCAATAAACGGGAATTAATGAGCAGGTGGTACTGCAGCATCTTAAACCAGCCATTCCACAGCCCCCCGATCAGCTCGGCAAAGCTATTTTCACCTTCATTGATTTGGTGACAAAACTTCCAGTCAGTTTTAGGAAGTCTTTTGGGCAGCAAAGGCATGAGCATCGGGAAGATGTTGGTTCAACTCATACTTGCAAGTCAAATGCATTACATTTGTTTTTCTGAGCGCAGCAGTCTTTGCTCCATCAGCGCACTCTCCATCCTCTGCAAGGTGGCTTTACCAATTCTGAACTTTCAAGAGCTGGCTATAAACCATTTTAGCCTAACCAAACACACCCGATTTCTATAGATGACTAATTTAGGGAACCAAGTATGCAATGGAAAATGACTTTTCTGTTCCCGTTCTTGTTCATTACTAACTTTCAGAAGGCAGCCATGAGAAATGCAATGCTATGGAAAGGAGGCACTAAATTATACTCAGTTATTTATAATGCTGGAAGTCCCCTGTCTATATCAAATGTATTTATTACCCCGGTAATGATTTCCAATGCCAGCAAGGTTAATAATTGAACCAGAAGTTCAGACTATGTGAATAAAAGCTGTCATTAAAAGCAGGTGATAAGCCATACAGGCACACTGCAGCAAATCAAGTTTCTAGAGCTCCTTACGAACAATTCAACAGAAAAAAAAATGCAGCATTTCCATTCAGCCTGACACTTCACACAGTGTGCTCTTTTTGAGCACCCTTTACCCAAGTAAGTCAAACACAGCTAATATCTAATAGTAGATGCTCATAATTATATGGTACATCTTTAAAGGCTGTTTAATAAATACAACTAGTTGTCAGAAGGAGCCAGCCACATTTTGCAGTGCAGCACCCTTGGGTGTTTGAGGGCCACAAGTTTATATGCAGCTAATCAGTAGTAAGAGTAAGCGACAGGCCTGTGGTTACTCAGAAAGGCGTGTAGGGCAGCATCCTCTGCCTTCCATTGCAGACGAAAATACAAACATAAATTCACTTTCCAATTGGCAAAAGTCTAGCAGGGTATCTGGCAGAAATAAGTCAAAACTGCTCTTCTCCTGTAAGCATCTACCTATCTCTTTGTGCAGATAATCACAAAAATAGCCTCAATAACAACTTCCAGTGTTCTATATATTGGTAGTATCTATTTAGTAGACAATGTAAGACACCAATAGCATGTCTCTCAATTACAAGGGACAATTACAATTACAAAAGGGACTCTTTGTCAGGAGATGTAGTGACAGGACAAGGGGTAATGGTTTTAAATTGGAAGAGGGGAGATTTAGATTAGATATTAGGAGGAAATTCTTTACTGTGAGGGTGGCGAAGCACTGGAACAGGTTGCCCAGGGAAGCTCTGGATGCCCCATCCCTGGAGGGGTTCAAGGCCAGGCTGGATGGGGCTTTGAGCAACCTGCTCTGGTGGAGGTGTCCCTGCCCAGGGCAGGGGGGTTGGAACTCGATCTTTAAGGTCCCTTCCAACTCGAACCATTCTATGATTCAGTGTTTCTACAAGGGGCTGTAGGTGAGCCAAGGTAACAGGTTTGAGCAGACAAGAGAATAAACTTCCTTGGATTTCAAAGATGCTGCTGTCCTAAGGCAAAAAATACATCCTTTTGGTGTATTTCATTAAATGTCTAACAACATGAATGGGAAGGAAAAGAGTGAAAAGTGTGGTTGACCAGAGGGAGCTGCTGTCAGTGATGGCCTCGGCAGGCAGAGGAGAGGGGCTGCTAGAAGGGTTAGGAAGATGGAGAGAGCATCGCAGGGAAGGAGACCTTCTTGAAGGTCTGGCTTGTTCAGTTTAAAGAAAGGCTGAAAAGGGTATGATTGCCACTCAAATACATGGGGATGGGAGAAGGGGGGGAAAAATTAGCTATAAACTGATCACGAACAAGTTCAGGTTAAAAAAATTTCAAGAAAATTTGCACTGAATTCCTGGAACAGCTCAGATAGAAGAAATTCAAAAGAAAACAAACCAAAAGTGATCTTACGGTGGAGCCTGACAGTTCTGTGAAGGATGACAGGATCCTCGCCCAGGCAGGGGACTGCAGAAATACTCAAGTCCTGCATCACTTCTATCAGAGAACATTGTAAGTCCATACTGCTGTCAGAGTTGAGCGTACAACAGCAATTCCATTATAAATCAGACATTTGAAAGGCTCAGTTCCAAACAAATTCCATGCAAGATGAAACTCCACATCTTAAGCCAACACTTTTTGTTTGATTTAGATGCTTATAAATTCAACAAGATTAAATGAGTCATTTGGGTGATTTCAGGGTTTCCATTCCTATGTAATAAAAACCAAATAAATTTTAGGGAAAAAACTAAGCCTCAGAGAAACACAATATATCTGTGCTACTCTATTATGCAGTTAAAATATTCCAAACCAAGGACATCCAGATTGAAAAACCTAACTGCAATAGACTCAGCAATCCAGGGAAAAAGGCAAGAGGGGTATTTGTGTGCTCCAAGAAGCCTACATCTTTGAACCAAGTGTCAGACTTCAAAACAAAATGTGTCGGACTCATTTTTCAAAGGCTTGATTTTTATCTTTGTTTTGGAAAGAGCCAGGGAAAAACATCCTAAAGTCTTCTAGGAACAACCTTCACTGTTCAGTTATTATGCAGAAATATATAAAGTGATTTGTCCTACTCCAAGGGGAAAGCATAAATGATACAACACAAAAGCATCCAACAAACTGGCAAAATTTTTTTAACATGCTGAGTTTTATTGATCTTTCTTCAACTCCCTAGTATTCACATTTATTTTGGAGGCCACATACTTCTCTTATCTGAGAAGTATTTCCTACCTCAGATCAATAGCAATGCATTTTTATTACTTTTTTTTTTTCCTTGCTTTCAACTGCAGTCTGGAAGCGGTAAGTGGAATTTAGTTTGTTGGAGAAATTAAAATGCAAGGCAGGCTGGCTGCACTGAAGACAACCTGTGAAGCTAAACAACTTCTCTACATTATTTAGCCTTCTCCGGAATATTTTCTGACCTACTCACCTTCTATATGAATTCAGTCTCCTGCATAGCCTATGAATACTGTTTTGCCTTTCTGAGCACATAACAATATAGATAACATATATGATGTACACCTACAGTAGGCTAACATTATATGCAGACATATTCTACACAAACTGTAACATTTTCTGTGAGCCATGACCTAACAAACATGTACGTGAACCCTACATCCACAGATAGCTCTGCTCCAGTTGCACTTAAGGGGAAAATAGCACCAGACCTTTTGACACACAAACATGAGTTAGAGAGGAGAAAGGAATCAGAAGCTTGTTTGTGCAGCAAGGAAAGGATTCAAATTAATCCCTTGATGCCAATTCAAGTGAGTGATGTACCAGAGTGAAGGCAGCCAGTGTCCAGTAGCAATGATACGTGATGATGTAATTTGGACTTTCACGATGGACATGAGCTGAACAGGATCTAGGATGGATCTCTGCCAGAGCCTATTTAAGGCATCATTAGCCTTGTCCAAACTGTGAATTTTCAACCAAGCAATGCAAACTGCTGTCATTTAAACCCTAGGAGTAACTGTATGATCTGGCAATAGCTGAAGTCCTTTACCCTAGAGGAAGGATGAGCCACTGAGCTGGGGCAGTTCCCACAGAAGTGATCCCAGCCCATAGTACCTTCTCCATCTCTTCAACACCCTCTGCACTGGCAACAGCATTTGCTCATAGGGAAGTCCAAAGAACGATAAATGGACCCCCAAACCATGAGCTCAAGAAGCACTTACAAGAAGTCTGCTCTAGGTCTCTATTCCACAGCACACACAAAACCCCTTCTCTGTAGCTGGGGGCCAGGGAAGTTCTGTTCCCTTGTGCTCCCCCCAAAAAAACTGAAAGGGAACTGATCCAGGCAAGGCTCCCAGCCTTACACGCAACGTTACTGTCACGACAGCACAGACAGTGGCCCAGCTTTGGCACAGTCACATACAATCCTTACTGCGAGAACGCGCTTGAACAAGAATGTAAATAACCGTGTTAAAATATACTCAAACCTGAAACAGAAGTTTAAGGGACAAAGAGCACTTCAATGATCTGACTGCTTTAGGTTTCTCAATACAGACAACTCACTGCACAAGTCCACTGCTACAGAAGTGAAAAGCGTTCAAACTACTTATATAAACAGAATAAGCTACAGTTTTAACTCCCAGTGCGATCTAAACAATACTTTTCTCAAAAAAAATACCTGAAATTTAGTATAAGTCACATTTTCATATTTTACAGCAGGGGGGCCGAGTTCTACATGATTACAAACAAGGTGTTTGGTAACTGCCCCAACTGGGATAATTCTCTTGACTGCTGTCATAAATCAGACTCAATTATTCAGTATAGAAACTATTACGGTTTAGGTTATGCATAGCAAGTTTAAGAGACCACATTTTGTGTTTGTGTTGTGTTTTGAAGCTGGGAGTGTGTTAAAAAAAAAAAAGCCAAGGCCAATCAGTTGATGTATCTGCTCCCTGAACAGACAGCCTGTGAGATAAACAAAACGTGGACAAAAGAGATGTATAAAAACAGCAAAACATCTAGCCTGCTGTCCATCATGTACAGGCAATGTCAGGATGGCATAACAGAGAAGCAGCTTCTACCAAGGAAATAAATTATCTTCATGGAAACAGATTTGCTTCTAAATGACAAAATAACTCATATGTTATAGGAGAAATTTAAGTCGAAACACTTAACTGGAAGGTTATCCAAGCGCCTTATTCATTTACCAATGCAAAATGCATGCACAAAATAGTAAAGGGAATATTGGCAAGCCTAATGCTTGAGCAGACAGAAATCTCGTTATATTAATAAATCAGTCTGAAATTCTAAAATACACTTTTTTTGGACTGAAAGAAAAAAGTGGAGAAAATAGCCATCAGCTATTGAAATTTACTGCTTCCTTTGCAGTCAAACTCAATTCTCTGAAAGTGTGGAAACACCATGAGGAACCTATGAATTTATTACACTTCACACAACGAGAATCACTAGTTTATTTGGAATCTCTTGGAAACGAGGGCAACACGTGATGGAATTCTTATGAACGTCACCCAGCACAATCCGCTCCCTACAACCAGTTCCTACCCGCACTAGTCAAATTAATCTGCACCTCAAAACCGCCTCTGCTCCTAGGTCCACTCCTATTCAGGGGTTACATCGCAACTTTTTAAACAAGAAGCACCTAAAAGCTGGTCTCGTCTTTGTGACTGCAAATTCCACCCTGCATTATTTTCTTCCTTCAAACAGCAGCTGTATCAGTTATCACTATCACCACGTTTTCTAAATTTAAGCTGCTTCTGCCTACATGACAAGGGCGGGCACAGGAACTTACACTGATGTTATGAGCAACAACAGAAACTGTATTTCCCTCAGGCTGACTTTTTCCAGGAAATATTTTCAAGGCAGGGAGTATTTCTTTCTTTGATTTTTCATCTTGGATGTTTCAGATTACAGACTTCAAGGTACACTGCCCACATACAGACTCCAGCACCAAGGCATAACTTAGATTTTGATGGGGTAAGTTTTATTTGGTTCCATCTTGGGCGCTCCATGACTCTAGAGTGACTCTAATTTTTAAATCCTGAAGACACAAAATGTGGGTATTCTGGTGAGGGTTTTTTGTTGGTTTTTTTTTTTCTTCTTCATTGTTTGGGGTTTTTTTCTGTTTGATTCCTCCATTGTTAGCTTGCATTCTGGTATGCTGCATGAAACGTTTGAACTCCAAAGGATTTTTACAAGCACCAGTTTTCAAATACAGTTTGATTGTTTAATGTAAAATGGCTTCAAAACTATCTAATAATAACAGGAAACATTTGCATCCCATCTCAGCCTCCTACTTACCTTGTCAATGTGTGGGTGCCAGTATTCATCGTGTGTTGTCTTGGCTTCTGTGCTGTTGATTCTCGAGAAGAACGTTGGCTTGGTCAGGTACATGGAAGCAGAGCTGATACCAAAGGCCTGAGCAATCCTTTGTTGAATTCTCTGTCTCACATCACTGCAAAGAACACAACCCAACGCAGGGGGCTTAGTGACACACCTCTCCTGCTGCTTCCCCATTCTCCTTCGTTCACCGTTACTGCTTCTTTAGAGCTAAGCTTCTTCCTCAGCTGCTAAGTCCTAGGGAACATACATCCATACTTTCTCTCTTATTTTGCCTTAATAAAGGAGATGTACTACATCAAAAATGAGACACCCCCCCAGTGTTTAGGGTTGGGGTTTGTTTTTTGTTTTGTTTTTTAACTCTCAGAATATAAAGAAAAATAAACTATTTGTCTCCCTTGGACTTGATTTTAGAATTTTGTTGTTAAGCAGTCTGTTTTCCCGCAAAATTCCATGCATATCTCACTGTTTAATAACTACTGAAAAGATTAAAGTCTTTCACATATATATTGTTAATCCAAAGCCGGTAACGAGAAAGTTTTATCTTCATAAAGGGTTGCCTCTTAAGAGCCTTCAACTATTTTTACACTAATTTTAAACTAACCAATGAAGTCCCTGGCACCATGAAACTCCAGGTTCTCAATAAACCTACATACTGGTATCATAACCCGGTTTTCCTTAAGAATGAATGCAAGATGTCTTTCCCAACTATTTTCAAAAGATTCAACCAAACTATTTTTATCGTGGTTATTCCTGTGTTTCTTGGGAGACAAGAAGAACAGGATTTTTGTTTTTAAGGTAATTAAAATAGAAGATTAGCAATGACATGTGTCACTATACAGAACTGCTTATATAGCAGCATCCATCTTGCAGGACAAATATCGCTGTATTCAGGGCTAGAACAGGGCCACCAAGAACGGCCAGCCGTGGTTCAGGCACTTTTAAAGAGAAGAAATTTGTGATTAATGAGGAATCCCACCAGTAAACACACGCAGCTAGTATTTAACTTTGAGGGAATTTAAGAGACAGCAAAGAACACAATAACACAGTAAGATGGAACTAAACCATTGGTGTTTTTTTAAGATGCAATCCTCTACGCTTCTTAAAATCTTTATACTGTTTTCTCCTAATTTTAACACATTCTTAGCTATTGTACTAGTCTTCCTTTTTTGCCAGCTGCTTCAAAAGCAGCACACAAACAAGATACTGAGTCAACACACTTCTGAAGTTATGCATGGAATAACATGAGCAGTTTTGCATCTTTTCTGCAGACATTTCTCCACTGGGTAGTACTGAACTTCAGCATAATTTTCCAGAAGGTGTTTCTCCAAGTATTTCTCTAGGAAACTTAAACGGTGACTAAAAAGTGACAGAAATAAAGCCAATCCAACAGACTTAGGTTGTGAAAGTCACCTCCTAAAAACTATTTCCACAAGTACTAAAAAAAATCCTAAATATTCATTCTAATAAAAATTAAAACCCCCACATACAGATTTGATTTTTAACCTGTTTCACTTGACATTTTTAGGGCTCTAAACTTGAGTCAATTCAAACTATTTTACATGTGAAGTGTTAAAACCATTCAATGAAGTTAGAGGTGAGGTCTTCAGGTATTTAACTGGCTGCATGAACTGAGGTTCCAAGTTGAGAACTACACAGGGGTAGAGTCTGTAAAATCGACACCAGGAAAGGATCTACAGGTCCTTCCTCATGCCAGTAGGAACCTGATCTGTCTTTTTTTCTTTCTAAGAAACTGGACTTCAGCAGAGATTGCCTTATGGTTCTCAAAAAGCATTAAATGTAATTATTCATTTCATTTCATGAATTGAGGGCAGCTGGCACTTTGAACAGCCCCACACAAGAATTAAGAGCCTAATCCACAAACACTAAAGCAGCATATTCCCTGGCTCTGACACTGGGGCAAGCACTGGCACCAGCCAGCTGGAACAGACCTACTCTGAAGCAGTTGGGCCACGGTCCTGACATAGCTTTAAATCTCCGGTAGCTGTATTGCTCTGAGCAGCACTGCTTCCTCTTCCAGGCTGACTCCTTTTCCACTTCTTTTAAAAGAAGCTTTCTATTAAGATTTGCTATCTAGTGTTTATAAGGCTCCGTTAAAGCTTCACCCCTCTGAGACTCACTTGCACTGGCTTTGGGCAAGACCACGTGTTTTCCAAACCAAGCAGAAGGCAAAGATCTACAGCAGAAGGCAAAGATCTACAGCAGAAGGCAAAGATCTACAGCAGAAGGCAACTCCTCCTGGTAGACAAAAACAGCAGCCGAAAGTCTACCTGGTTTGGACTGGCCAATGGGTTATCAAAAGAAAAGGAAAATAAACTCCGTTTAAAATGCTGCAAAGAAAAAATAAGCATATCTTTCAGCAGATAAGTTTGGTTTTTCCTGTTCATAAATCAAGTGGGCAGGGGAAGGACTGAATAGGAAAACAGAGTAATGAAACAGTCGAGGTCCACAAGCATGAATTTAGGTGCTGTCCTGGTGTGACAGAAGCAGCTGCCTTCAGCTGACCCAGGTAGCTGGGTTTTGGGTGTGTAAGGATACTGCTGGCCTCTTATCTCCCTGTGTGCTGTTGCCTCAAGCGTAACTTGTACTCACAGCAGCTTCTTCAAGTGCAAGAGGTGCCAACCTTGCATTTCTTTAGTTGACTTGTGTGCTCCTGCCTTTTGCTTCCCTATGGGCTGTCATCCTACATATCACGGCATCCCTTGAAAACTTAAATCAAGACAACCATGGTGTAGTAGCAGATGAACATTAATTTTATGCACATAACAATCTGCCATTCAAGAAAACAAATGGTAAGCTTTCAGAAAGCCCCACTGATTGTAGGGTCTTGAACTAGGCTTCAAAAAACAGGTATTTATCCTTTGCACTTAGAGCTGTGATAACACATAATATAGACACACCACAATACCTCATGTCCAGGGAGCAAGTTTATAGCAACAGCCCTTGTATGTTTGAACTGAATCACTGGATAATATCAAAATGCACACGCCAGACTCAGGGAAAGGCAGAACAGAACTCCCTGAGAAAAGCGTATCTTCACTTTGGATAAAAGCAGTTACTGAAATCTCTTTCAAAGTCAGGGTGATGAGGAAGGAAAAAAAAAAAGCCAATGAAGTAGCTAGAAGCCTAAGGAACGTGTAACTTAAGAGAAAGGGTGTTCGCTAGATTGGAAGTTGCCAGCTTAATGTATCAGCAGCAGCATAAAGGACTGAGTGAAGAACTGAAAAAGAGCCACGGAGAAGTTTCTGTAAGACACAAGCTCTGCCAACCAGCAAAAAAATGCACCGTTAGGAGTCACTTGCAAAGCGCGATTCAAATACGGTGACAGAAACACTCAAAGCTTCGCAAAACCACACAACTTCTCCAGCCCACTTGTCAGCATCTCTGCACCGCTCCAGAGAAAAGCGCCGCAGAGAAGCAGAGAGAGCAGCGCTCTTCTACAGCTGGGAAGTTTTAACAGAAATCGCACGCGCAGAATGAATAAAGGGAGAAAGTAAACCATCAGCTCTTCCTCTACCTTAATAAGTTGTAAGGCTTTGGGAATAAATCTTTGATAGTGTCATTTTCCACTGAAGTCACAACCCTTAAACCAAGCATTCAGATTTAAAGGTCTCTCTTGGGGATAAAGATGCATCTATTATGTGAAAGAAGAGGAATTGCTATAATGTGCCTGGCAGATGGTGGTTAAAGCATCAGCCTAGAAACCATAATTGATTCTGAAGCAACATAATTTTGACAGAGACAGTTTCGAAACCAGCCTCCTGGCTCAGAATGCCTACTCAGATTTGTTATTGTTGCAATCAGTAATAGTTAGACATGAATTACATTTAGTTATTTCTCTCAAGAGTGTATTTTTAAACTGACCCTGGCAAGCAAGTGAAAGTAATGAAGATAAATGCTCCCAAGAATAGCATAAAATCATTCATTAAGGACATAAGGTACTACAGTCCGTGTTAAAGCACTGCCATTAATATCAACAGAAGCATTAATAACGTATTTTGTATTAGATTCATATCCAGCAGACTGAAACATCCCCTATATTGGCCTGAAAACCAATGGAATATTGATATTGCCTAGAAGCTGTCTCAGTGTAAGGATCAGAAATTCATAAAAATTATTAAAATCTGAATGTTTCTGTTCATGTGAAACAAATATTCTTTAGTAAGACACACCCCCCTCCATACACTCATGTAATTTCTACAGGTTCTTTGTTCTTCTACAGAATGCAAGGGAAAACAAAGACTATTTTCAAAATATTCTCCACTATCTTGGTGAGGCAGAAACTATGTATTTTCTTTATACAGTCAAAGTTCAATAACAATCAAGGAAGTGTCTCATTTTTGTGATTTTGGGGGCAGAAATAAACACATTTTAAAGAAGTTAATCTTTAAAGACAACAGAATCTAGAAATAGTTCTGGATAGAAGTAAGCTTTAAGTGGTTAATATTAAGACAAATAAAATTACTACACTAATAGTATAAAATATATAGAATTTATATATAGTATAATAGTATAAAACTAATAAATCTATTTGGCTACTTAATATCACTTCCACCACTAGGGGGAGGTCATATTCCTTCACAAAGGCAAGAAGAGAAGACAAAAAGAGTTAAAATGTTCAAGCCAGGTACATTTTAAATTATGAGAAAGCAACTGAAATGCATAACTACAGACTTATTGTGTCTAGTCAACAAAGAATGCTTGTTCCTAAACTTTGGCCACACACTTTCACAGACACATGGAACTCATTACGTTTGTTGTCTTCCTTAAGTATATGAGCAGGTCTACAGGAAAGCTAAAAGCATTAGATGCCAAAGCTATTACATTATAGCGCTATTCCATATTCTGGCTTCTTAGGAGGAAAGTATGCTCTACTTCTCCAGCCAGAACATTAGTAATCTGAAGTCCTTCCACCTCCTGCTTTACCATTTTTAATGCTTTGCTGCATTTCACCCAAAAAACCCCAAGTTCCTAATGTAACAATGGCACAGGATTGTGTTTATCATATAACGCAACACCTCGTGGATAATGTCTGAAATAGGAGTTAGGGCTAAAGGGTTTTATATCCCAGCTATAGTGTTCCAGCAAACGCCCACAGAACTTGCAGGGCTCCATCAACCCCTCCTGCATGAAGAGAAATGTGTGCTGCTACCATCATTCTGCTTACGTTCACACCATCACTACTGTCCTGACATTTGCTGCTTTGAACTCAGCTGCATGGCCAATGTTATTTATCAGGTAGCCACCAAAAGGTCCTTTTACTTCTTTTCCTCAAGGCACCTTAATTCTCACAGCAATTACTATTTTGAGCTCCAAATTCAATTGTATGTCTGAATCCAAAGCACAATTCCCTCTCAACCTGCACTCTACAAAAAAACCCCCATAAAGTTAGGTTTTGTGGTTCATTCGGCAGATACTGAAAAATCTTTACCGATATAATGCAAAATCCTCTTCTGTGAAGATGTCTTGAATTTTGTCCCCAAAGTACCTGAAAAATTAAACAACAGTCTAAAAGAGGAGTTGCTGAAATAGACAGCCATCTGTGCTGCACCCACCCACAAGAAATGAAAACACAATACAAAGAAATCCTACAAATGCTATTGAGCATGATGTTCCCAAAGCATTGCTCAAAGATTAAATGTTAAAAGATTAAAGGATGAAGATGCAGCAAGTGATAATGGAATTCCCCAGGCATGAAAAGAGTCATTGCCCCCCATCATGAAATAAGCACATGGAGTTCAGACTATTTGATTTCTTCCACTGCTGACAAACTAGACTCTAACCATGAAAAAAATACCATCATTCACTGGTGGAAGAACTCTGAAAATAAAGGTATATGGTAGCTTTCAAAGAGCCCAGTTCAATAGAAGACCGGTTTTCATGCCACAGAAGTTTTTTTTAACCGGTCATGAAAATTGTGGTGAATCTAAGCAACTTCTCCAGTTTGTCATTACAAAATGGGCTTGAGAAATTTGGAAAGGCAATGGACACTGAAGTGTAGAATGACGAGAGGCAACAAGTCACAGTCCCATTTTACCTGTACAGATTAACAAAATGCTTCCCCAATGAAAGAGCTCCAGAGTGCAAGTCCAAAATTGATGCCTGGGAAAAAAAAAAAAAAACAAAAAAAAAAGTAACAAAAAGCATGAAAAGCTTTTGTCATTATTTAACTATGACCTTTAATAACTGTCCCAAGCTGGCTCTCAGCTTCCACAGCCTCCCAAGTAAAAATATTAGTTTCTAGCATTTGGGTTCACAATACTAATGTTTACTTTACAACTACAAACCTCCCCCAGTTTGCTGCATAGATGCCCAAAAGATTAAGGTACTATGAATAAAGCACAGGAGCGCTATTCCCAAGGTTCAAATGTGACAGGGAGAATTGCCAGAGTCTTCCTCCATGTGCTGGGGGTAAGACACTGTGTACCTGGATCCCTTCTTGAAAGTATTTCCCTTCTGCACAAAGATGACTAATTTTCCAATATTTGTGAAGCGCTCAAATAGCAGCGCTAATATTTATCTTGCCCAACATTTGTTATTAAAACTTCTCCTTCACCATGAGTTCCTGTATACTTCTCATATTTAGTAAGGCCGTAAAAGTCTGTTTAAAAGAACAATTACAATTCTAAGGCTTCCTAGAGCCAAACTTCCCCAATTTCTAAACCGCTGTAAAAGAAAACCAAAGAGTAAGAAGTTTTACATATGAAAATTCAATCCGTTTCTTCATCCGATTCAGGCCAAACACTGCTGCTGAGCTCCAGACCAAGCTAAAAAGATTAGTATTTAGATTTTCCAGGACAAAGCGCTACGTCTCAGGACTCTAAATTATTTCTCTAAATTTAATAAAGTACACTTTTGTATGTCCCTCACTGTCCACAAAACACGTTTGTTATGCATCAGTTAAACAGTATTTAAAAATATGACTGCTTAATAGCAGGGGGTTTTTTTCATACTGGAAATATCAAATAGCAACAGTTAATTAACCTGACCAGCACCACAGTAATGACATCTTTGATATACAATATCCAGGCGAAAGCACTCATCTTGGAATTTGGCATTTCTTGATGCACCACATACCATTCACATTATTCTAACAAAATCCAAACAACACTAATATCACTAGGTGAGCTGCCTGGAAAGAATGATAACTTCCATCTTACCAGCAAGAAGAATTTCTGGGCATGGCTGGACAGTATTCTTTGAAGCCACTTTCTGGCTGGGGAATGAGCAGCAGAAGTCACCAGCGCCCAGCGGTGTCAGAGCTGCGGTACCAGGCTGGAGACACGGCTGCACCCTCACCCTGGTCCCAAAACACATCTCTCCCTCCTCCTCTGGGTCAAGTTGGAGGAGGACACCCATGACCACCCCTCAGCAAACAAAAATTGCTCCAGGCTCGATTGCTCTGAGCTTCGGAGCTAAAATCAGGGGAACTCCACTAAAGCCTCATTTTAAAAGGAATAACAACCACCTTATTTTAATAAACGTAGCCAAATCTGGCTATTGGCCCTTTGAAAATATATAAAGTAACAAGCTACCCAAGTGGACATAGTATGAGCTTTTCAGACTTCCTCTTCCCACAGAAGTTCTCCAAAAGCTACCTGTTTTCTGAACAATCCTCTGAAGCCTCACACTCATGCAAGAGCAGCTCTCGTAATACCACTTACTCAAGCTTCAGAAGCAGAGTATTTTCATTTATTGGTTTCTGGTTCTGTACAATAATCTAAGCTACAGCTCAAAGTAAAACTGCTCCTGTGTAGCTTCAAAAAAATGCTTGTGATCATGCTGAAGTAGATTATAAGAAAAAGTAGCAGGACATATCTGAAAAGATGAATTTAATTTTAAAAAAATTGCCTTTCAAATGCATTCAACATGCTTTGCAAACACACACATTTCTTCTCACTCTCCAAGCACCAGACGATTACAGTTGCAAAGATCCAAAGTGATGAAATGAATCAATAAAAGACACCCTGAAGAACTGTAGGTATTCATAGCTGCAAAGATAATAGCTACGATACAAAGCCTAGAAAAGCCAGATGAAGATGACTGAAAGAGGAATCTGAGAAAGAAATAATATTTTTCAGGGTTTCAGACAGAAGGAAACAACTGAATGCCAAACATCGACAGGGACTTGATTACACACGAGCACAGAGCTATTTGTTTAACAGCTACCTTGGAAAGGAACTGAAACACATTTTGGCCACTGCCATTTCAGAACATTAAACATTTTCAGCATCATTTCCTACACTGAGACGAATAGCTTGGTGGAAGCCTGTGTCAACACCGTAACTTCAAGTTCAGCTGTCAGCTCTAGGGTCAGCCTGCAACTCAGGCCACTGTTCCCAGGCTGAAAGCTCTTCGAAGTTTATCTAAAGATGGCAGGAACACTGCAAACACATACCCACACACTTATTTCCACGAGTGTCTAACAGAACTACCCCAATATCCTGGTTCACAGAACTTCTATAGAAAAGAAATTTAGCTTCCTTTAAAAAAATAAAAGTACAAATATATGTTCTTTTGGGCCTCCAGTCTTGTTGGTCCCACATTCTCCACCCTCTCACTGCTAAAAGGATTCAAAGAGAACGTGCAAATAACCACCATTTCTCAGCTTATAGGAAAAAGGATCAATTTCCCCATCTTGCAAAGCAAAGGCACTGCCTTTGATCCTCACTAGAAGAAACTGCCAACCATTAAATATACATTCACTTCAACAATTCCTCTGCCCCTCAAAAAGTTTTAAGTTATACTTTTAAAGGCAACAGCAGACACACTGCCCAGAAGAGAAAAATGCAAAAACTTACTTCTACTTGCCTATAGAGGAGCACTCAAAACTGTCCCCACTCCTCCTGGGGGAACACTCACGAGCCGAGAAGACAGGAGAGGTTCTACATGGTCACCAATTCCCAGGCAGCCTTACAGCCCCTCAAACCAACACCACCTGTAAATACTCTTCCCTCTTTGAATCTTGAGAGCAGGCAGACAAAGGTTACAGTCTTGGGGTAACATCTCTTAAAAGTTACACTGATTAATTATGAGACACAAGTGTAACCAATCTAATCTATGCATCATTCACATTGCTGGAGGCAGAGAGTATTACTGTGGAAATTAAATGTAATATTTGGCTCTGGATTCCAGTACAAGTTTACACTAGATACAGATCAGACACAACCGGTCCCTCTCCAGCTCCCTGGAGTTAAGTCCAGTTGCCCACACCAACACACAGCTGTAGGCAAAGTCAAAGGCACACCGCCAAGTATGTCTTTCACTGTCACAAGTATGTGTTTCCTAAGTGCTATCAGGACTCTAATTAGGAAGAAAACCATGCAGCCTGTAGTAGAGGACAAGTATTAAGCAGATGCTTTATCCTCTCCCTGGCAGACGCAGAGCTGACAGCATTTTGAGGATGGCAGAGTTGGGTTGGGAGGGCTGGAAGCAGAATAAGAAGGGATATGGTCTGCAGAACCACTGTTCTACACACAGCTACACCGATTGTTTGCTTCCCCCAGTGACGGCGTCACAGCCACACCGGTTGTTTGCTTCCCCCAGTGATTAAGAAATTCAATTTTCCCCTGCAAGAGGGAGCTCTAGATGGCTGCTCCTCCCAGTTCTGCTGCCCCCCCCCAGAGACAGACTGCACCAAGGGATTGCTTTTCTGGAGCTTCTAAATAAGTGCCAGTAGATAATAGCAAATGAGTTATTTCATTTACACTGAAGAGATGTTATGACGGCAGCACCTACAAAGACATAAATGAGTGAGTCATGACTAAAGTGGTAACGCAAGCAGAGGTAGTGTGCAAGAAAATATTAGGTAGGGAAGAAAGGGAAAGGTCATTATCTTTATAAAGAGGAAAAAAACTTCAGCTGAGGCAAATATCAAGAGAACTACAGTGATTCGCATTCTGTGAATGAGGAACAGAGGATGAAATTATTTCACAGAGACATACAAAGGAAAGCAGATACTGGTGGAGAAGATGCTCCTGTTTGGATTCTCTTCAAAGATAGACTAGAAGATTACAACAGCCTCTTCCAGCCTCACTCTGTGTGTGTGTAAATAAAAATAAACCCAGCAAAAGTGACAAAGAAAGATAAAAAAGCAAGCCCAGCATGACAACTGGGGCATGACTCCTGGGAGATTTCAATAATTCACATGTTTGCCAGGACTTTTGTCAACACGAA
This sequence comes from Numenius arquata, assembly GCF_964106895.1. Lineage (NCBI taxonomy): Eukaryota > Metazoa > Chordata > Aves > Charadriiformes > Scolopacidae > Numenius > Numenius arquata. The sequence goes on from NC_133592.1 coordinate 9,601,469, forward strand.
AGGATGGAAAGGGAAACAAATTTTTGTGCCGTACTTCAAAACTCCAAGGAAGCAGAGAAGGCAGCAAACAAAGGGAGGAGAGAATCGACAGTCACAAACTGCAGATTTAGGTCTTTAGTAAATTATAGTCAGACACATAGACACAAATCCACTTCTGTGAATTCAAAATATAAAAAGTATGACAGACAAAAAAAAGAAGTCAGACACGTTGCTTAAAAAGGAGCTAAGAAGAAATCGGAGAGAATGAAAACACAGTCTGCACCCCAGTAGAAATCTGAGGAAGTTTTATTTGGAGTAGTGGCTAAAGGAAGAACTAAAAAGAATTAAACAGAAACAAGGAGTTATTTAAGGAAGTTAAGGAAAAAATTAGTCTTAGAACAACAGACATAACTGGATAGAATTATCAAAAGGTTCTAAAGCCTAAGAAATTTAAAGCAACAAGCCAGCCCTAATCTAATGCTTGAAGCTTGAGAGGCAGACAGGCAAAGCAGGTGGATGAAGTAAGACCTGAAACATTTTGTATTCTATGCACGTCAGAGATTTGAAAAGATAAACGGCTCAAGTGAAGAAAGACAGTTTCATCTATACATCATCAGCACACATCCATCAGCATTTAATGATATCTGGGAGCCAACAGAGCACTACTGGGAAAAAATTTCATGACATGGGGAATACAAGCACGCACATCAAAAAAAGAGGAAAACAGAGCAGGGAAAAGGCAAAAAAGAAACTAGGGAAAGAGACCGTATTTAAAGGCTTCTCCTAAACGTGATCTCCCAGAAACACTGGTCAGCTCTTGTTTTTAACTTCTTTCAGTGTTTATCCGCTATTTTGGATAAGGCCTCAATGCAAAAATACACACTTCTTGCAGCTTTCCCTAAGGAGAAATAGCATGCAATGACTTCCTCACGTTTACAGATTATGAGGAATGTGAGAACGCTTGGATCAGAGCCCAGCCCTCTCAATGGACATCACATTCCTTAACACACTTACTTCATTGCAGCCACAGAATTGTCTTTTTCCCCCCCATTTCCCTCCCCTTTAAAAAAAACAACTCAGTGATGCTTCCAAAATGATGCAGAGGATGGATTAATATTTTTCTGACACTCTGGCTTGTCCAGGTAAGCCAGCTCAGGATCCCATCCCAGCTCTGTGCCCTGGGCAGCAAGTTCACCTCCCCTCATGTCTCTTCCAAGCTTTCTCTGCCTCAGTTTCCCCATTTCCCTGACCCACAGCTGGACGTTAGGTTTCTGTGGTCCAAACCCACAAACCTGTCTGTTATACGTTGCCCTTCTAATCCCTCTCTGTGGAAGTCTAAGAAAAAAAAAACAGAGGTACCAAAAGAACAGGATAGGAAACCCACTTGACAGCACGAATGACAGGAGTTAAGCCAGAGGTCCCACAGGCAGAGTAATTGAGTCCAAGCGGCAAATTATGCAACCACAGAACTGAAAAAAATCCAAGGGATCCTGACAGAACTGAACAGGGAATGTTAAATTTTTAAATATATTGTTTCAGATGGGCAGATGCCCTAATTCAGCAGAGACCTCAAGTGACTGTGTTTACAAATACTCAAGAAACAGTTTTTGTTCAAACAAAAACATCCTGAGGACAAAGAAGGGGGAAGAAATTAAGTTAAACGTGCTTGTTAAAGAGCAGTGGGGTTGTTTTCATTTAAAGAATATTATTCAAAGGTCTGCTTAGGACATGACACAGCAGTTTGTCACTACACAAAACTAATGTTTATGTGATGCTGTGAACCACTGTAATTCAGTTTTCAGAAGCCAAACTTGAGCAGTTCTGCTGCAGTAACTGTTTCCAGATGGAGAAGACAAAATCAGTTCAAGAGAGGTGCTAGAAATAACTAAACTGAATAATAGGAAATGTCAACTGTATTGTAGAAGTCACAAATTACACTGCTAGCAAAAGTCTTAACGGGCAATAAAATAACTTTCCAAACAAGTTTTTCTCCAAGTCTGAATGGAAAGAAAAATTCTCCATCTCCTCTCCTCAAGCCCCAAAAATGCATTTATAATCTCGCCTTGGCAGTAAAAGAATATAAAAAGTAACAGGACACTGCTCACCCCTCCATCAGATCCTCCCAAGGACAGTCCCCTCTCTGCTATTCTGCAGGCAAAACAATAACCTCAGATGAGAACTGAGTCTGATTACTTTGTCCTTTAATGTCATTATTTACAACATGTAACTCTTCAGTAAGTGATATCTGATGCACCAGATAAAACCTGATTGAGTTAATAGAAGCTGTAGTTTATTTGAAACTGAATCTTGCAGCCTGCCATGAAAATAAAGCATCCACGCTGCAGAACATTTCCGAGCTTGTAGCCCCCTTCCATAAACCTCCCCAACACCCCCAAAACTAAGTCCTTCAAATATATTCTGGCCAAGTAAGATTAAACATAAAAAAAAAAAAAAACAGATCTTGTTTCTTAAGGGCAGTACAAATAAAGCTGTACAATGCAGAAATGCTCTATCAAAATCAGAAGCCCGACTGAATTTGAAATCAGAGTGGCCGGCCCGACTAGTGAGCAGAGTACTTGTAAGAGCTGCGTATCGCTTGGAGCATTACACTGGTATCCCCCACTTACACGATTATCAAGTGCAAATCACACTCAAAGAGGCTGATAACTTTTCTAACTGCATCATTTGACAGCATCCCCTACTATTTGATTAAAACACACCCACTTGGTGTTCATAGAGGACAACAGGGTCAGCACTGGCTCATAATTACCCAGAAAGACTCAGCTGAAAGGAGGCTTATGTTATTTTATTCTGTTTTTAAAGGCCAAATGGAACAGAAAGCCAAGTGAAAAATCCATTAAAACTTACTTCATTCATTTTCCTTTTTTCTCTAGAACTCTCATGCCCCACAGAACTAGGCAGACTCTGTATGAAAGAGAACTGCCTCCACTACAGCAAAACGGCTTTTAAAAAAAGTTTACTGTTTTAACCAGTTTAACCCATCCTCCTTCAGCTAAGGAGCTTTGTGCTACACCTTAAACACTGGCACACTGTCATTAACTCTCCAAGCAATTAAAGAGCTAAAAGACAAATTACCTACGGATTCTTTCAGCTTCTTCCCTTGTGATTACTGCATCGGTCACACCTCTTCCACACTTTCTAGGAGTGCACCCTGGAACACAGAGAGGAAGAGGAAAAAAAGAGATGATCTCTCAACCAAGGTTCAAAACAAGTGCCCACTAATGTTCTCCCACTCCCCTTTCAGATTCACAACATTCAGAAGGGATGTTGGCAATCTCCGAATATTTTACATCAATTAAACTACAAAAAAGCTACACCTCCATTTTGATGTGTTTTGCACCACAGTTATCAGAGAGAAGACAAACCAGCCAGTGTCACTGTTGCCTCCGCACAGATTCAAGGCACCAGGACTCACCTAAACTACATCACTTTCCCTGCTGTCCACTGGAAATCACTGGGAAAAGCAACGGTAACAAAAAAGGCAGTGAATTTGGACATTCCAATCGTACTGCAGGGAGAATAAAAACATTTCAGATTTGCTCAACCCTGTCCCCCCCAAACACAGGAGTCAAAAGGAAACTAACATTCTGTATGGGGTGTCTATACAATTTCCCTTGAAGGGCAGCTTCTTATATGAGATTTTGCACAAAAGTGTCTTGAAGCTCACAGCTTGGAGATAGATAATATAAAAGTCTCTTAAAATTCATTGCTAAGAAATCTAACATTAAATTTTAAAAGCTTGTGGAAAAAAGCCAGCAGTAAGAGTTCCAGATGAAGAGTATGTGAAAGTCCCTATAAAATTAGAAGTCTGGTCCACAACAGTCTTCAGGCAAGAAGATCAATTCTGAGCTGCCAGAGACCTTGGGATGTCACAGTTGGCACTTAACTGGGGAAGATCCATATATATATATATATGGATGTAAAGCCACAGAAAAGGTGGGCTGAGTGTATTTTCTGACATCTGCCAATACACTTACTGTCGCTGAACTGAGCTCCTCTTCAAGGATTATTAGCTCATCAGAGCAGAAAGGGAGGGAGGGGGAAACTCTTGGAAAGAAATCAATCAATTCACCCACGCAAGTCAAAAGCATCAGTCTGCTGTGACCAAAAGCAACTAATGATAACAATGACCACAGACTGACAGGAAGAGAAATTTTGCCATAGCACTGGTGATTTGTAGGAATTTCCACTCCATCTTCCTGGATATATCCTGATACAGCCCTCCAATTACACCAGCGTTTCAAGAAGAGAGAGAATCAATGAGAAAGATGTGTGGGTGAATAGGCTGGGTACTGGCAACAACATACCAAATTATACACGCTGTTTCCTTGCTCGGGAAGGGAGAAGTCCCTTGTTTGACGTGTGTTTAAACTGAAGTCAAAGGCACCAACACCAAGCAGACTGTTTAAACACAGATCGAGGTCAGGAAACCGACTGGATTACAACTCAGATCAGTCATTGTGTTTTCTGACTACCCAGCAACAATTCACTGAATTGGCTCAAGATTCGCATTCCGGGGAGCACACACTGAATTACTGGAAGATGATCTAGGACGCTAGCAGTCTAAAATAATGCTAGAGATTACATTCCTAAGCATTCATTTATCAGTGCCAGCACAGAACCCAGCAGTGTGACAAGAATGAACCAGAACCACTGCTCCCACAGCTCACTTTTCTTCTCTTGACCCTGCGAGCTAAAGAAATGAGCAGAATCAAAATGTACCGTTCATCAGAAACCACTGTGATATAAAAAAAAAAAAACACACCATAAAAATTACAAATCCTGGCAGCAGCCCAAAGGCACTTTGCATATTAAAGAACAACACTGTGTAATATGGTACCAGCCCCAAAAGTACAGAACTCAAACCAACAAGGGCTTTACAGGCAGAAAGTTGTTCTAAATTACAAGTTTGGGAGTGGAGAGAACAGAAAGAGGGGGAGCTTCTGTGCCATGTTTCAGGCGCACTGTAAATATTCCCTCTGCAACCAGAAAGGCTAGGCGCGGGTTTTGGGGAAATTCTTGCATTTTTCAGTCTCAGTTCCAGGAACCAACAACCACAGATCTTGCAACAAAAATGCAAGCACTGGAAATGCTGCGTTCCTCTGGAGCCTATGACCTAGCGGTTCTGAAAAGCAACAAGTAGCAGCCAGCAAACATTGCAAACTATTACTTGTCTGCCCTAACAAAACTGTACACGTTTTATGTTGCTGTGCCTTAAAGGCTCCATCGTGCCTTCAGCAGTGGCAGATTAAAATCAGTTATTCACTTCTGAATGCCAGGCTGAAGAGCATCTCAGGAGCCAATTGCCAGGGATGAGACATCTCTGCCTCCAGGCTAGCAAATACTCACCCAAAGAGCGAGACAGATGGCTGAGGCAATCAATAACAGCTCCCAGCACCCAATTTTAAACTGAGATGCATCTAAAAAAAACAGCCAAAGAGGAACCAATTTGGGTTCCCAGAACTGAAAAAAAAAAAAAAAAAAACACCTTAGCAAACATTTTGTTAGTAACCATGAGATCCACTCAAAGATTTGCAGAACAATGATCATCAATCAGAAATCATGTAACATATATTCCACACTGCACCCAATGTTTTGTTGGGTATAAAGATGTCAAGAATGTTATGAAGCACAAGTTTGCATACTGGAAGCACACTTTTTTTATAGTCCTGTTAAAAAACAGGACTAAAAATAGCTAAGGTAACAAGCTGATAGAAAAAAAAAGATTTTAAGGTGTTTGGAGAAAGCTGAACACAGAAAAAACAAGGAAGCTGTCTTGACTACAGGCAAGAAAATGGGAATTACTTTCCTTCTGCCATTGAAAAGGTCTCTAATGCTCGAAAGGCAAATAAAATTGTTTTAGACATGAGGGAAAGCTGGTGTTCAAGGACAGAAGAGGTGGGAAAGTATAAATTCAAAGGAGAGTTTCAATACTGCAGGACAAACCTGTCTAAATAGAGTTTTCTTGTATGACATTCTGCAAAGACTCGTGATTTCAGAAGAGATTTGTGCTCTCTATTTCCAGCCATAAACAACAGCACAGATCTTAACCTTTTGGAATGGTTGGTACTGGAGAGCCCAGATTTGGCAGAAGAACAGTTACATGCCGAGGGTCTCTGACGAAGACCTGGCAGAGACAGACCTGGAAGCAGGAGGTGTGCTGAAGGCAACAGCAGCAGCTTTTCCAAACTGAGAACAAGAAAAAGACAGTCCAGCATGAAGTTAGGCAGATACCAGCAGTAAGGCACAAACACTGGATGAATGCTAAGGAAAAATCAGAACGGTCTGTTTGTTTGGAAACAATTTTAGCATTAAGAAATGTGTCACCTTTGTCTAAGATACCATGGTACACAGGAACACTGAAGTGTTAAAAACATACTTGAAGAACCTGCATTCAGGAGAAATTCAGTATTACAAAGTACCAAGTACCTTCCACAAATTTGTGCCTAGTAGACACAGAATCATTCACTTGTTAGATAAGGCACTTGGCTTTGGATGCAAGAATTGTATTTTTTTCAGTCAAGGTAAAGGAGGAGCATAGCAAAACATGCAAAAACACTATGGCCCCTACAGCCCCTGCTCCTACTCAGTGCACAGAAAACAGATAGTAACACAGGGCTCCAAGTGCCTAAGCTGCAGCTTTGTGTTCTACTTAAAGAGGTATTTGGCCAAGAACCGTATGCTGCCAAGACCAGGAGGATCCAGATGAGAAAAGAGCCCCATCATGATGCTGCCCTAATGCAATCCATCTCAAAGCAGGATAAGAGGCAGCGAAGATTTATTGGGTGCCATCCCCATGGCCACACCAGCAGTCGAGGTGCTAGACCTTTTCTTTCTCCTGCTGTTCACAGACTTTTCTGCTTTCCACATCCACTGATCCAGTCTCTGGAAAAGCATCCTAAAGCCGTCTCCTGGGTAGTGACCATGGATGCTTTGTACACTGACACAGTATGTCAACACACAAGAGTACACAGGAGTTTCAGACACACTAGTAGCCACAGTAGTTATAGTCTCAAGGCAAGAAATAGCCACAGGGTTCAGAACTCAAATGTGACTGTGCTCGCAGAATACTCTATCTTCTGCAAATATAATAAGTTAAGTGCTTGGCCTCTGAAAAGTAACACATTTTATTTCTGTATGAAGCATATTTACTGGCAGGCAGTGCTATGGAAATAAAACCACTGCTCTGACACCAACTGTACTAGCATTTGAAGCTAACTAGAAGCTCGGTTGCACTAGTTCAGTTTGAAGCAGGGACAGGTGCATCAATAAAAAGCTCATCTTTGCTGTGGAAACTTCACAGCTGAGCATCAGACACCAAGTGATGACGGGAACGTACCTCCTGCTGACACAGAGCCAGCAGCTGCAGATGTCAAACCAGAGTAAAGACAGAGGATGAAAAGCTATTGAGTGACAGAAAGCTGTTTCAAACAAAGCAACCGAAGGTTCGGAGCTGAATCCAGTTTGGCAGAGAACCCTAATCCGCATCTACTGCCTCGCTAAGCTATGGGCAACACACAGGGGGAGCAAGGAGCTCAGCTTTGACGGGACAGCGAGGCTCAGCAGCTCACCACCACCCTCTTGTGGGCACCGGGCAGGAGACAAGAGTTAAAAAGCCAAGAGCGAAGTTCATTATCACAGCACAGCTTCAATTAACCACTTAATGAAGCAGATGTTCACACTCTTCTAATACCACTGATCTCTTTCTGAAAGCATAGTCCAGGGAAACACATGTAAAAACATCTGCTAAAACCCCAAATCAATCACATAAGTTAATAAACAGCAGCAAGCAAACATCTAGGAGATGACTCCCTTTCGTTCCTCCTGGGTTGATGCATCCTCCAAAAAAGACGCTCCAGTAGCAGCACTGAGGGAAAACTATCTGACCACAATCTACACAAACTTGTGGTTTACGTTACAAGCCTTTCAACCAACAGCACCAGGAGGTGGAGCCACCTGAAGAGGACAGGGGAAATTACCTCCACACCTTTGGGGCACCACATCCAGGCTGCAGTTTGATGAACCCTTTCTACCAAAATTGGCACTGGAAGAAAGTTAGAAATCAAAGTCATAGAACCTCCCAGGGTGGAAGGGACCTCAAAAGATCACCTGGTTCAGCCTTCTGTGGTAAAGGGAGCCTGGCTGAGATGATCTAGCACCGTGTTCAATCGCATCTTGAAAAAACCTCCAGTCATACGGACTCTACTACATCCCTGGGAACATTGTTCCAGTGACTGACTGTTCTTACTATAAAAAAAATTTCTTTCTTTTATCAAGATGAAACCTTGCCCAGTGTAAATTGCTCCTCGTCTTCTCCATGTGGCTCCTTCTGAGGCAGGAGCCTCCATCCTCTTTGTAGCTGCCCTTTAAGTACTGGAATACTGTGATACTCCCGAGCCTTCTCTTCTCCAGAAGAAAGAGACCCAACTCTTTCCTCACAGGGCAGGTTCTCCAGCCTTTTGATCATCTTCGCTCTTCCTCAGCTCCAAGCAGCTTCCTCCAGCCTCCACACTGTCTCCAGCTTTGTGTCAGCCACAAGTGGTTTGTCAGCCATGTAATAAACCAGGTAAAACAACTGATTTGGCTAAAAACTAACTCAGAAATATATTTTTTTTTACGCAATAGCTTATCAGTCAACACAGAGCTAGACATAAAGTTAGGCTGACAAAAAGCAAGAGCAGAGCTGCTTTCTGGCAGCAGCACCAGCTCAAAATGCTCATCAAGATACACTTTGCAAATCTGAAAGATAACACCAGCATAGCTCATCCATGCAAACTGGAAGTTAGACTGTCACTGCTCTTCATCAGAGAAGATTAAAATCCTCCCTTTCTCTAGAAGATCCAACATCAACATTCCAAAGAAATAAGTGGCAGGTGAAACAAATATCAATTTGGCAGAAAACAGGCTCTGCTGAAAGACATAAAGACAGAGAAATGCTTTGTGGGCAGCATCAAAAGCTGCAGCACACACACATCTCAAAACAAGAGTGTCAGAAGCTGGCATTTGTGCCATTACCACATGCTAGTGGCACAGATGATATCCCAAATCAGTTCTGTTCCACACCCTGTATGGTATTTACCAGGAACAAACTCACCCCCAAGCCTATTACAGGAATCAACAGAGCATTAAAAGACACTAGAAACAGATACAGAGATATTTATTTCATACAGCCTAAGCAAAGCAGTTTCCCAAGGGAATTATGTAGGAATGACAGAAAAACCTCTCAGCTGCAGCAACTTCTGGGCAGCCCGAGAGGCATGAACATTTGGGGATTTAAACAATACACCCAGCAGCCAGGAGTTAGAAACACTGGAGCTTTGCAGCACAAATTTAGTTTAACAGCCTTAGACCGCAGTCAGCCTGCTACAGTTCCCTGAAGACTGCTTCATCCTGCTTTAGACAATCCTACCCAGATACCTTCAAATCTTTTGTGGCTGTTGTAGTCCTCAGAGCAGGGGATCTCAACGAACTTGTCCTGCAGGCTCTCCCCGCGATGAGCCAGCACCTCCGTGATCCCATCCTCGGCACTCAGGTAGCTCCAGCTCAGGAGGCCACCGACAGCAGCAGACGAGAGTAGGATCGCAGCCTTCAGCCACCTCCACCGTGACTCGTGTTGGCCTCTGCTCTTCTTGGCACTGGGGAGGGAGCACAGCGACAGCCCCAGGTTAGAAAAGGACTTCATCGCTCCCGAGCCGCTGAGGTGACGCTTTATCCCACCTGATACCGGGGAGACCCGCTCACGGGCCAGTACCAGTAGCAAAACCGACCCCTCCTTTTGAGTATACACCTGCATATTTACAAACACACGCAATTTTCACCCCTCTTTCACGCCCGGGGGTGACAGGCCGCCCTCCCACAGGAGCTCCCACAGGCCGCTCCCCTCAACCCGGGCCTGGGCGCTTCCACTCCCGGGGACGGCGGCCGCCGCTGCCAGGCGAGAGGCACCAGCCGCTACCCCCAGCCCCGGCCGGTACCTGCCGTGGCGGCGGCCCCCGCGGCCCGGCCCCGCCGCCGTCCCGCCGCCCTCTGCACCGCGCGGTGCCGCCCGCCGCTGCGCAGCCATCGCGCCCGCCGCCACAGAGCGATGCGCTCGGCCCGCCTCTCCTGCCTGCCAGGGGAAAGCAATCACCCGCCGAGCAGAGACGCTTCAGACAAGGCAAGGGCAATCCATCGCAGAGCCAAGGCGGGAGCAGCGGAGGGGTCTCACCGGGATGGAGACACCGGGCAGCACCGAGGCACAGGAGCCAGGGGAGAGCGACGTGGTCGAACGTTTTACACCGGGGTACCGCGGCGGCAGGCCAAAGCAATCGATGCCGGGTGCCGCGTCCAGCCTTGCAGGGCGCAGTCGTGAGCAATCGAGGCCGGAGCGGCGAACATGGCGGCGGACATGGCGGCGGGCGGGTCGCGGCGGCGCCTGGTGCACCTGGACCTGAAGGGCGCCCCGCCCCGTGCCGCCTACTTGGTGGAGGTGAGGGGTTGTAGGGGAGTGTGAGGGGAGGTGAGGGTGTGGCGGGGGCTCCTCGGGGCTCCCTAGCCCTCCCCGGCCCGGCCCCACCGCCCGGCTCCCCTCTCTCCCCTCTCTCCCCTCAGGTGCTGCCGCTGCTCCGCGCCCTGGGCGCCAGCGGGCTGCTGCTGGAGTATGAGGACACTTTTCCCTACGCGGGGCCGCTGGGGCAGCTGCGGGCCCCGCACGCCTACAGGTACCGGGCGGGGATGGGCCTGGGGGGATCCACAGAGCCGAGCCGGGCCCTGAGGTCTCGCTCTCCCCCCGCAGCCCCGGGGAGGTGAGGGCGGTGCTGAGCCAGGCCAGGGCGCAGGGGCTGGAGGTGGTGCCGCTGGTGCAGACCTTCGGGCACATGGAGGTGAGCAGCGGGCGGGCGGTGTCGTGCCTTCGACACCAGGGAGGACTGGGTGGGGCAAGGGGGGGATTTGTTGGGAAATTTCCACCATAACTGCTGGGCCTCCCATTATCTAGCTCCCCACGCTCGGGTCACGGGGGTGACACTGCACTGAGCGCCCCGTTTCCTTCTCCTCGTGAGGTGTTTCATGGTCAGAGACCACTGTGGAGCAGCAGCCATGCCCCTCTTGCCTGTACCACCCCTGCACAGCCCCCGGCAAGAGGCCTCGTGCAGTCCCCCGTGCCCACACGCAGCCAACACCCAGCTTTTAGCAGGACACCTGTTAGCAGAGCCCTGGTGACACAAGAGGACACTGCTGTCCCCTTCATTTTGCGGTTGTTCCCCGAGCTCTCCTTTCTCTTGCAGTTCGTGCTGAAGCACAAAGAGTTTGCTCATCTCCGGGAGGTGAAGGTGTTTCCCAACGCCCTCAACCCACACAAGCAGGAGTCGCGGGCGCTGGTCAAAGCCATGATTGACCAAGTCATGGCACTGCATGAAGACTTAAAATGGTTTCACATCGGATGTGATGAGGTGGGACTTCTCTTGAGCCAAGAATTTTTTTCTTTTGAGGAATGATGATAAAGGCCAAGGCTTCTGCATTTCACTGATGCCCAGGCCACATTTGGGTATGATTTCGGGGACAGAAAACACCAACTCAAGCCAGTGCAGAAAAGTCTTTTTGACAGTAAATTGTTCCAGTAGCACAGGATATTATTTCTGTTGATCTAAGTGTGATATCAAAAGTATTGAAAGCAGTTTCTTAATGTTAACTCAGCATTTTGTTTTAAGTGAAATGAGTATTTAAAGTGAGACATCAATTGGAGATATTAATGAAGAATCATGTGAGTTTGGATGTAAGATGTTGGGTCGTTGTTCTGGCCAACTTATTGAAAGTAAGCCCTTTTGTGGTGGGAAGTTTGGGGTATTTTCTCTTGGTAGTTTGTCTCCTTGAGGAAGAGAACCTTGAGTTTCTTAAACCCCTCCCTATGGCACACAGATCCCTGGAATTTTTTGTGATCACCTTAACTGTACTGATAGTAATTTAGCATTTTGTATCCTGTTGTGTGAAAACTAATGGCAAGGTTAGATAGGGACCTGCAAGCTTTTAAAAAGCAAAATACTGTTTATGTAGAATAAATGTGGTTTAGATAAAATCTGCTCTAAAACAGCAAAGAGTTTTAAATGCATAACCAGCTCGATAGGCCCAAATCCACTCTCTGCATAGGACCAAGCACACCGGGGCCACGCGTGGATGTGCCCCCAAGTCACTTCTAGATTCAGGTACAGATGATCTCCTTCCCCAAGACAGGAACTTCATTTTATGTAATTCAGGACTTTATGGATGACTAGATTTGAACTGAGTAAATCTGGTGAGAGCTATTTCCGAGGACAAACCTGGCAAAGACAAATACAGCAGGCATTAATTATTAATTATAGTTTCTATAGGAAAATTTTCTTACATAATGCACTTACTCATGGCCACGGTCTCCTGCAGGCTGGTAGAAGCGCTTGCAGTGTCTTCAACACTGAGAGGTGCTTTTAAATATGTCCTTTCCGTGTGTCACATCTGGGCCATAGGTTTTGAATATTGTATGATTTCATGACACTGTGTCAAACTCGTTCCCCCTGCTCCTATACAAGAAGTCAGGATTATTTGCTTGGTGTTCCAGGTCTATTACCTCGGTGAAGGAAAGGAGTCAAAGCAGTGGCTGCAGCAGCAAGACAACACTCCAGAGAAGCTGTGCTTATCCCACATAAAAGCAGTTGCAAGTTGTGTGGCCTCGTCTTACCCCAGTGTGACGCCCATCGTGTGGGATGACATGCTCAGAGGGATGAGTGAGGAAACACTGGCAGGTGCGTGATCCATGAGGGGGCGAGTCATATTTTGTAGCCTACTGTCCTGGGTTGAGAGACACAGGACTAACTTTTCTTCTAATGCTGTGGAAAACTGCACTTTTAGAAGAGTCCAGTGTCTGAATTTGTGAAAATATTTACTTTATAGCCAGCCAGGCTCTGTGGGATTCAAGGTTAGTGTTTTCGAGCCTTGCCAGGTGCAGGGACAAGGAGGAGCAAGGCCTGGGCATTTGACCCAGGCTGGCCAACAGGATTATTTCATACCATGAACGTCACATTCAATATAAATTAGGAAAGTTTGCTGCGTAGTGGGCTCTTTCCCTGATGGCAGCGGGTCCAGACAACTCCTTGCCCGGTGCCGGAGCCCTGAGCCCTTCCCTTCCTCCTGAAGGCATTGCGCTCCCAGTGTCCAACATCTGCTGTCCCTGCTGGGAGCGCACAGCTTCTGCTGAGAGAATGGGCTGAGTATCATTCCTGCATATCTTATATCAGTATCAGGATTAATACTGATTTTTTAGTATTATTGTTAATTATTTAGTCTTAGTCTATTAAATCTATTTATATTTCAACCCTTGTGTTTCTTTGTGTTCCCCGATTCCCCTTTCCGGGTGGGGAGGGGTCATCGGGTGATAGAATAATTGTCTAATGACAGTAGATTGTTATGGGTTCTCTCAAACCATAACACCTACAAAAACGTTTCCACAGTCAGTTAAAACAGATTTGTTGGCAGCTGAAAGTAATGAAAACGAGCAATCTGAGAGTAGTTGAGATGTGATCCATTAGACCGGACAGCAGAGATATTTAGTCCTTGGCTGTGTGACTCCGGGCAAGTCTCAACACGTAGTACACTTTAGTTCTCCAGCTGGTAACAATGACAAACAGAACAGTCATCATGCAGTGGTTGCCATCAATTCTACTTCCTTTACACATTAAAAAACCCCAACTATTACTGTTTGTGGTATCAGTCTAAATTTCTCTGCCTCTCACCACCTTCTGATGTTGGTTCTTGCTCTGTGCCGCATTTGGTTCCAGTGGTGCCGGCTCCTGTGGAGAAGCAGCGACCCTGTGAGCATTTTTGACAGTATATGTGATCCTAGAGCACATCGTGAGGGGCTCCGATACCGAATTGTGGGGCAGCTCCAAGGCCTTGACGTCTCGAGTCTTGTTTGTTGAAAAATATGAAACCACTGCAAAAATTTGAGTAGTTCCAGCGCAGGCAGAGTTCCAGCATTTTCAGATCCATCTTACGTGTCTGCTCTAAACAGACAATACCGTGAAGAGCTCTGTGGCTCCTCCAGCAGTGACTGACCTATTCATGGCTTTAATAGTGGGAAACAGCACAAAAAAATGCAGGTGGGACTTGTGCGCTTTCCACGAGAGCAGCACAGCACGTAGCAAAGTGCACTCTGCTGCCGCAGGCAATAACAGACCAAACAAATTAAAATGGGACGTTGTTGAAAGTAGTAATAAAGGGATTTGAAGGTAAACCTATATCTTTATTTGTACTTCAAAGGCATCTTGAAAAGCGAAGTTCTGTGCAAACACAGCTCAGGCAATCTCTAACTTAAAGGGTGACTATTTCCTTTGAATTTAGCTGAAATCTCATTTGTACAGTTTGTGCAGCTCCACCAGTTCAACCCAGCAGGTATATACCGATAGATTCAAGGGAGTAAGAATGAGATGGGCTTGGGGTGGAGGGGTTCTCCAATGAAGTGTCACTGCTGATCTGTATTAGTGGTTTCAAGATGTCTAAGGACTTGGTGACCACTGGCGTGTGAACCCACGTGTTCAATATCCTGGCCAGGCTGAAAATGCCCAGGGGCACTTCAGCTGTAAATGAAGGATTCTAGTGACAAGCCATAGCTCTAGTCACCTGCTACTGCACCAAGAATATGTACTTAATCATCGCTTTTAACTGTTTGTTCTCCATGACTTAGAAGAACTCTGTTCCTTTCAGAGTCTGGGGTCCCGCAGCTCGTGCAGCCGATGATCTGGGACTATGCAGCAGACCTCGACGTGGAGGGCAAAGGTTTGTGCTTCTCTGCTGACCTGCTTATAAGAAGCAAAGAGCTGTTACCTGTTAAACAAAATAGCCAAACCAAAATAGTATGGTTAAAACATACCTCAGTTAGACACAAAAAAAATTCTATCTTTGTTAAATTGCTTCTTACTGCTTTAGTAGCAGAAACATAGTGCTTGTTTGATTTCACATAACAGTTGCTATTATGTATTTTCCTTTTCTATTTATGCTTCTCCTGTGAAGGACTTGCATTGTCTGCCGCTTAATTCTTTTTAAGCAGGCTATGGAATCGCTGGTGGGAGACTGAGGGGTTTTTCACAAGCGCTGTCACTTTAACTCTCCTCGCGTTAAAACCAGCGGGAGCAGATAGCTCCCAACAGAACAGCTCTGCAAAAGAAGCTTCAAGGCTTCAGACATCTATAGAATTCAAAAGAAGAACTCCTAAGGGCTCCAGTCGGGCATCTAACATGCATACAGTATTTCTTTGTTGAAAGAAGAATCAGTTGTCAGAGGGTGTGCATGCTCGTTACATGCCCTCGGTTTCTTGGCATTGAAGCAATTTAGCAATTCAAGGGGATGGAATATAGAAACTGGGCACATGGAAATGGGAGGGCAGCCACCACGACGGGCTGCTCAGAGAGCATGTCAAATGTCCCCCCCTTGCTGACGCTCAGAACTTGACGGGACAAGGCTCAGCAGCCTGTGGTAACTGGACCCGCATTCCTGTTAATTGGAGCATTACAGTCAAGGCAGAAAATGGAGAAAAACTTGTCCTGTAAGTGCCCTTCTGTGTCTTACTGCAGTGCATCTCATAGAGAAGTATCGCAGATGTGGCTTCTCCAAGGTGTGGTTTGCCAGTGCTTTTAAAGGAGCTACGGGAGTGAATCAGTCTCTGACACTTATTGGACACCACTTAAAAAACCACCTTCAGTGGCTGAAAGTGGCAAGCAGTAGCCCCCCTGATGTCCTTGAAGGTATCGCCCTGACCGGCTGGCAAAGGTAAGGAACATCTTTTTAAATGGTTCTGAGGATCACGTGGAAGCAAACTTCCACCCAAAAACTCCCTGAGAGGTACAAGGAGGCTGGGGATTCAGAACTTTGCAACCCTGCTGTCCTTCCTGTTGGTTACTGCTGGGCTTCTCCTGCTGCCTGTGGAGGGTGATCGCAGAGTTCCCATCAGCTGCTGTGGCATTAATCAGCAGGAGCAATTATTTTGGCAGACGCCAACAATAGCAGATCGGGTTTGAAGGCTTGAATGGACTTTGTGCCACCTTGAGCTGCTTGTAGACAGCATAGTTAACACGTGGTGCGGATCTGAATGTCTAATGGGAATTCAAATGGAATGATGCTGTGTGAGGGAGAAGAACTTGTTAATGTAATGAAGGAGTAAAAGGGTTTTATGCAGCAGCCAGGAGGTCTAAGGGAATGCCAGAGCACTGAATTCCAATTTCTGACCCTCGTTTGTCTTGGGAAAGCAATTTGGTTTGTATCTGTTCTTATTCCTAAACCAGGAATACTTAGTGTTTCAGAGAGAAGGCCCCTTCTCTGAGACAGAAACTGATACTTCTAGAGCTCTTTGAATTTTAGTAATTGAAATATTAAAACTTCCCACTTGTTTCGTATGTTCTAACAGTAAAATGCCTAACTAGTGAGTGTTTTCTTATTTAGGTATGATCACTTCTCTGTTTTGTGTGAGCTTCTCCCTGTGGCGATTCCGTCCCTGGCCGTGTGTCTGCAGGCGCTGGAGAACGGTACAATGACAACTTCCTTCTCTCCCAGCTAATGCCTAACACACGAGTGAAGTGACCTTGCCCTGAGGTTGGCACAGGCTTCTTACCATTTTGAGGTGGTTTGATTATCTGATTCGTGGTCTGAATTATGAAGAATAAATTATACATCTTGCATGTTTGCGATACAGGATTTAGATTAGATCTCGTTTATGTGTAAACGATTAGTTTTAACTAATCAATTTTCTTAGAAGTGCTCTAGGTAGTACACTGGCTGGTAAAATACTCCCTGTAGTTTCTGCTTTTCTTTACAGGCAATTGAAAATAGAATTTTTATTTTTGTCTTTCTGCGTTTCTTACTTTCACAATAAAACCCCCACAACCTACTTGTTCTAAGGCACTAAAAATACTCAGCACCCCGAATGGGAAGCTCGTGGCGAGGAAGTGCTTTCCCAACGCAGTTGTGTGAAAGACACTGTACTCCTCCCACTCCCAAGTTTTTTTCCTTTGTTCTAGTTCCATTTTACCTTTTAAAAAATCTTCACCCAAGGAGAACTACTAAGCCAATGCTGAGCACTCACCACTTTTATGAATATTTTGGTTATTTAGTTCCTTTTACTTATTTCCACTGTCTTCTGCCAGGTGGCTATTCTGAAAAGGCTAAAGAAAATGTGGAAAAGCTCCTGGGAATGTCCAACCTGGAAACTGAAACTTTCATGAGGTAAAATTCCAGCTGGGGGGTTGAGATGCTTGTTGTTGCATGGTAAGTTCAGAAACTCATGGATCCTCTTTGTCCAGCACGAGCCTGGGGACCTTTCCTGGGAGCAACATCCTCACGCTTGTGACTCAAGTTACTTTCTACCTCAAGTCATCGGTGGATGAGCTGCTAGAAAGGAACAGGTGAGGGGTGCTGACCTTGATCCCGGGGCTCTCTGAGGGGTTTGGGGGCTCTGTCACCTCAAAACGGGGCTTTCGTGCAGGTGACTCCCCCAAGGTGATCAGTCACGGAAACATCCAGCTCTGCAGTTCAGGCACCGCACCCTTAAATAGTGACACTTCAGCAGAGTGTAACGCTCAGATGCAAATTTAGTGTGTTTCAGCAGAATTCATAAAGGCTGTGTGCTGCCTTCTTTCACACTCTTTCCTGAATTAAATCTTACTGTTACTTAAAATGAAATTTTTTTAATGGTGCGGTTACAGAAAAAAGGAACTTGAAACTTAAAACGCAACAGATGATCAGTTGCTCTCATCTGCCAGAAACAGTCTTTTACAAGCTAGTTCCAAAGAAACAGAGACTTAAATTTACTTAATCCTTAAGCATTATCTCTAGTTGTGAAGTTCAGCTAAAGCCCTGTCAGCCGACAAACACGTATTTCACTGCTGCTTCACAAACTGTTCCTACTAACGTCCGTTTTCAGATACGTCACAGGCTGGTTCAGCCCCTACCACAGAAAAAGGAGGATTATTCATCCTATAATCATGCATCACTTTCAGCCGGATGCAGTAAGGTAATGCCACTTACTTTGCATTACAGGGGAAATAAAGTCTGTTGTATTTTGGGCACTCGGGTACGTCCAGTTCTGAGTCCTTGTCTCTTTCTGTAATTATTTCAGAAGCATCAGTGGAAATCAAACAATATGAACTATTCCTAATGTGGTTTTAAACAGAAGATGATGTTTATCTTTGTCTTCTGTTGGACAATTTCTTTGACTATAAGGATAAAATTGGTGTTGGAAAAGCTCTCCCTCACACAGGGAGTTACACCAACATAGAGCACTTCCAGAGGCGTTTTGCCTCGCGTAGGAGCTCACCGTGGGCCCGGGCCCAGGCAGGGCTGGAATAAAACCTGTCCCCTTTCCCCTGCTCCCTCACACTCTATGGGCTTTTCAGATTCATGCTAAATTCCCAATTTATACTTTTTTTTTTTTTTTTCTGTGATAAGGTGAATATCCAACTGCATCCGCTCTTCCTGATTAAAACCCAGAATTAAATTCCCCAACGAGTCTCACGGTGGGTTTCAGTTACACTTAAAATGTGTATAGTGGTTTTTTGAGCTCGCATTTCAGTGCTTTCAAAGTCATCGCATAAGAAAAGTGCCAAGATTAATGGTACTTAAACACAAACAGCATTGACCTTTTGCCATTTGTACGAGATCAGGTCCTTTGAGCTTTTGCAATAGATGCTTCTTTTCCTGTAAAGTCTTTTTAAGGCTTGTGCTCCCTGGGAAAGGCACGGTGGGGCTCTCCCTTGAGGCAGAACTCACTGGAAATGTGATTTTCTTCCTTCTGCTCAGTCTCCTGGCCAAGTGGAACGCTGTGGTGCAAGACCTCCAGGCAGCCATGGAGCAGGTTTTCCACGCCTGCACCGTAGAGGAGTGGATGGAAGAGAACGTCCACCCCAGCCTCCAGAAGCTGCAGCGAGTGGTGGATGATTTAGATAAAGCAATAAAAGCACAAAATTAGGGGCGTTTCAATTCATCTGTCGTACTCCCTGGGAAAAGACGGCTACTGGAAATCTGCAACTAGTCATGTAGCTAGAGGTTGTCTTCTTGAGAGTTGAAGCAAGAACAGAGATTAAACAAAAGTGACCTGAAGGCATAAAGGAATTTATGAGGGTAAGAGGCTTCAACTTTATTTTAATTTCCCTGTTGTAACATATTGCTGGGCCTTAAATCACCTGCCCTGTAAGTCAGGTCAGCTCCCCTTGTGTAGCAGAACACAGGAGTGAGTCAGAACTCAGCTGTATTACGAGGTAGGAGAAAACCCCAATTTCTTCCAAATTCAGTATTTGTAGCAACAGACTTTCCTACATTACAGTGACCTGGAGAAGTTCCACAAGTTCTACTCCGGTCAGTAGCCAACATGTCCTCCCCTTGCAGTTTTGAAATGCGTAAAGCCATTGGGGTTAAACCCGGCTTCCATTGGATTCCCATCAGGGAATTGCCATCCAGCTTTTGGCAACGTCTGAGCAAGGACCAGGTGCTCGCTGCGTCACAGCAGACACACCAAAGGGGACCCGGACGGTGACAGTACGGAGCAGGGGAGCTCCAGAGAAGGGGCTTGTTACCAGTAATGAAGGTGAGACCGGACTTTGAGGGGAAAATTGCCGTAACGCATGGGGCTGCTTGACTTCGCACCAAAGCATCACCCAGGTCTGGATTCATCCCTGCAGAAACGCACCCTCTCGGCATCTGCTCCACGGTGTGAAACCCCACTGAGCGCAGGTCTGTCCAGAGCTGAAACACAACTAAAGTCTGCTGAATAAGAGGGAAAAATGCCGGTTTATTCTGCTTTAATGTTGAACTTCTAACAACGTATAGCAATATATTTTGTGGACTTAACTAGAGCATTAAGATAATCACCACAATGGAAAATAATTCAAAAGTCTGGTAGTGAAGTGCGCTACTTTGCCGTGACTATTAGAAATATTCCTTGTTTGCTTCATTTATTGCTTTCTTGAAAGCCTTATTTGGGAAGCACAGGTATTGACATTTTCTTGGAACAATCCATTATAAGGCAACGTAGCTCTAGATACAGAAAATACAAGAAGTACAGCATAAGGCAAACTTTAACTTATTTAATGAGAGCTACAGGGTTTGGTCCACAGGCAGATTTTTATCTATAAAGAATAATTTTTATTTTAGCATATACAAAATAGCAAAAAAAAATATTTGCTATGTATACTGGAATTACAAAAATCACATACCTTGAACTAAACAAGATCTTAATTTATTTTACTTTAATAAATTCTTTGATACTCCAAATGTTTGTGGAAAATATTTTTGGTTGGTTGGGATTTTTTTTGCATGTGGCACATTGGTTTGGTTTAAAGGGGGGAAATTGCAAATACATTCATCAGTGGAGAGCTGGATGAAACTGGAAGCTGGACTGCTGTAAAAGCGAAAGCAGGGTCAGTAATGAGCTAAAAATCTGGGCTTCCTCTACCTCTGTCCTCCCCCCATTAACTCTTATCTGTGCCAAGGAGTAATTTAGACAGCCATTAATATTTTAATACATTTTAATTAAAAACAATATAAAAAGATTACAGCAACACAAAACAAGTTATCAAAGTTTTTTTTCTTTTTTAAATGTCCATTGGTAAAATCAACACAATAAACAAGCCCTTGCTGAAATTCTATTTGCAATTTTAAAGTAGAAAAGCAATTTCTAAACATTTTCCAGCAGTATTTTCACCTCTCAGCAATGTACTGTGGTGTCAGAGCGAGCTCTCTACCGCGTAAGCCAGCTTAGGTTTTGGTGTCTGTGTAACTTCATAAATACAGTACAAGAGTCAGATCTCAGCTATACGCTATAAATACTTTGATTTTCTTTGAGACTTGTACAATCGATCCTAGTTACCAGAGTATCTCGGTTTGTGAAATAGCAGAATATTGGATTATGGCTTAGATAAGGCAGCTTTCTTCCTTTCTACAAGATGCTTCCGTTCAGCACAACAGCCGAGGCCACGATCCCAGCCACAGCCACGCAGGGAACTGCAAACAGGCTACCGGGGTTTAAGCTGAAGCATCTGCCAAACAGCACTTACCATACACGTAGATTAAAGGAGGTAACAGAAAGCCTTGGCTTTATGAAGCAGGGGGTTAGATAGAACGTTAGGATCTTTTATGCAGGTTTTCAAATCATTTTTAAGTCAAACTACAGCTGTTTAGTCTCAAGTTACTACAGCCCGAGATGCACAAACCTTAACAAATACATCTGTAATGCTCTTCCAGGAGCGTCTAATTTCCTAACCAAAAACTAGTCTCTCACATCATTCCTTTTAGTACAAGCCACGTTACATCAGGCACACATAAGACTATGTTAACTGGGCCTTTCAATATGCCAGGTCCAAGAGAAGTGAGGAAAACCATCCAAAATGGTAAAAAGTGGCAAGAGGCTCAGAGAAAGGACTAGTGGAAATAGGGAAGAGCAGAACCTGTCCTGAGTTAGCACCTGCTGTTCTAAACCGTTCCTTCAAGCTGCATCGCGTCACCAAAGAGTCTGCAGACATTGCCATAACCAAATCCATGTTAACGGCCATTTGCAAATTAATTTTCCATGCACACAGTGACTGCAAAACATGAAAATCCAGATCTGTCTTCCAAGTACAAAAGACAAACAGTTTGAGAAGACAGGAAGCTCAAAACCTCGATTAAGAGAAACACATCAGCCTGTGATGCGTATTCACGTAGGGCCTCCAGGTGCCAAGCTGTGCCAGCCTTCACCCGCGCTGTAGGTTGAACCACAACAAGCTCCTGGTTGTACGGACCAGCCAGCAGCACCCGGCACACAGCCCCCCTGCCAGGACACACCAAACTGGAAGAGTTTACTCACTCAGCCTTCAGATCGGCTCAGCGTGCGGAATTCCGGCTCCCATTTACTCCATAGAATGTAATCCAGGCTGTTTTATTTTACCATAGGTCGCTGCCCTTGTCAGGGATTCTGAATTGTCCTTACATCGGTTTGGTCTTTGTGTAAGGATGTTGCATAGTCCATAAGTACAGACACCACTAACATCAAGGCTGCAGAGGAAGTGAGAGGCACAGAAGAGCTCAGCAGAAGCAGGGCACACGATGCAGCGCAGGCTGAGATCAATAGTCGTACCTTTCTAAAGCTGATTTCTAACTGGAAAACCCCAGCGTGGTTTGTATCTTCCATGGAATGTTAGCTCTCAGGGAAACACAAACCCAGTGTAGCCAAGACTGAATGCAGGTAGTTTTGTCCATTTCATCCGTGGCCAAATCCATGGACACGAGTGCAACGCAGATCCGTACCGTGCTCTCCCTCTGAAGGGCCTCGCTGCAAAGCAGCAGTTACCTGCAGGCTGAGCTCTTTTCCTGACATTATCCCACTAAATACTGAAAGACTATTTCTTACTGGAAGTCCTTAGAACACTTGACATTCTCATTTTACACAGCGGGGAAAAAAAACAAGTTCTCCAAATTCCCCATCTCATTCTCTTCCCTCTAAAGAGCGTCACCCAGGCTACACATTATGCTGGATTTAAATGAAGAACTCTCTGAAGTGTTACACCCTGCAGTATTTTTTTAAGCAAGTTTGGTGATTACTCTTTGCTTACAGCTGTGCTTCAGAATAAAGGCCAAATTTAGCTAATTGCCTCCAACCTGATTTTCCCACATTCATACACAGCAGCTTCCCAATTCCAGTGATGCGGGGTGGAGACTGAAAACCAAAGGATTAAACCCCCCAACTCAGAGGGCTCCACAAGGAGGTCTGTCGGCAGAGGTCTGCTTTGATACCTGACGTGATTACAAGTTTCTTTTCTTATTTAACAGAAGGAGACCCACTTCTGTGCTGCAGTCCCTTTTAAACCGACAGAAAGAGCACTTTGTCTCACAGCTCCCACACTGGGAGTGGCTGGAGGAGAAATCTCAGTACAACCCATTCTTGGGT
The DNA here is from genome assembly GCF_964106895.1 of Numenius arquata. NCBI lineage: Eukaryota > Metazoa > Chordata > Aves > Charadriiformes > Scolopacidae > Numenius > Numenius arquata. Next base: position 9,624,381 of record NC_133592.1, read on the forward strand.
CAGAGAAGGAACACGCAACAGGACACAGCTTCTGCTGAAACCTTTTCAGAGCTTTCTCTTCTGCAGAGGTAGAGTGCTTTGAAACCAGAATGCAGGCGAAAGTCCTGAAGACGTTTGCTGCTGGCCACAGGGGAAAGCAGAGCACACAGCTACGCCCTTCAGGTCTCCTAGAATTATCTGTGTAAGTATTTTCTAAGTCAGGTCTTCAGACCATACAATTCCTAAATAAAACTCAGTGAACTTTAACACAAGCACTTCTAGCACATTGAAGGAGTTTTCAGCTCTTTATAATCTTTTCTTCTCGTACCGACAAGTTGATATAGGCATAATGAAGTTTTAGTTCTAGACAGAACACGTTGGCTAACAGAGGTAGCTTTGACTTCAAAAAGTATCTTGGAAAATTCGTATTTTAACTATCTGTGAAACAGTTGGTCAGAACGGAGGACACTACACACACCTGGAGTAAAACACAGATACAAAGCAAATAGTGGATCTATCCCAGCTATCTTAAAAAAGTTATTATTTAGCACTTCGGTATCATTTCAAGTGAGGAAATACTAAACAAATCTAGGCTGCCACTTAGTTTGACATCAGTCTTCTCCCTACCGAAACTAACAGATGTGCTTTTCTTCCTTTCTAAATACACCGTTAAAATAGTAAATGCTGAGGTCTAGAAAAAGCTTCTTTATCTTGGGGCAGTCTGTGCCCAGAAGTTAAGCAGAACAGGATTAAGGTAGAACACCCCAGAGATGTTGAATCATCAACGTGATCAGTTTTTGTTTACAGCTCCCTGGCAAGTCCAAGAGAAGTCAGACTGTAACAAGGTGATCAGCCTGGTGTTTCCAATTCCAAGACAGTCACTCCAACTTTTCCACTGGTATCTTAGTGGCAGGTCAGTAGTAGAGAATACAAAAGTGCCACTATCCTGCATCACCTAATAGCATATATTAAGCTGCTTAAAACCAATTTAGCAATACATTCAGTCATTTATAACATTTTGAGAAAAACCTCAAAGCATTGTGTTGAGTTCAAATTCAGTTCTTCTGCGTTTCATATACTGTACCTGCAGCAGATGTTTGCATCTGTATCTCCACTTCATTAATGGGAAAGCAATAAATGATTTCAAACCCATTAATTAATAAATAACTATTCCTAGACAAGCTGGATGAGCTGACAAAGCTCAAAAGCCAGTGTCCGCATGCAGGAACTAAGGCAAAGGAGCAAATAAGCCAGAATTTGCTTTGGACTCTACAACAGCAATGCTGAGAGTGCGGATCTTGAAGCAGTTTAGCACTAAAAAAGGTGTCCTAAGACAGATTCCTCCCGTTGTACACACACATGTAGAGAAATGCCCAGCTGAAGACTGTGAGGGATTTCTTTTTCTGAAGAGCAATCAGTATATTTTCCAGATGTTTGAAAGCCTCTGCTGTCTTCAGCTCCTGACGACTATTAATATTTATCCTGTGGTTCATCTGCATCACTACCCTCTGTTTCACTGCTCTGAGAGAGATCTTGTTGGCTCTCTACTCTGTCCAGTTCCAGAAAACTAGTAAGGAGCTTGGCAACTGCTTCCACATCACTGTGGAAAAGAAGAAACAATGTAAGAGTTAGTAGAACTGTGGTGTTGACGAGGACAGGATGCTAGTTCTTGAGAATAACTGCTTGAAGGGCCAGTCAACACACTGCATAGAGTATCAATGACAGCATCCCACGTTTGAAGGCCACACCAAGCCAAGCCATTGCTTCCACATCGCAAAAAATCAATCCTTTTCCCACAGTCCCTGCTGCAAGATTCCTTATTATCGATGCTTAAAATAAATCCTGCTAACGGATAAATACACTGAATGTTCGCAAAATAGGATTAATCCCCTCTGCCACTGCAGAGCTGAGCTACTGGAGGTAACTACAGCGGGCGTGTAGGGATCTTCGGTATCTAAATATGATCAGTCTCCTGATGGGAGATGGTGTTACCCAAATGCCTGCAACTGAAAGCGTTAAAGGGTTTAAAAAAGTTAAACTGAATAACACAGTCGTATCAGCAACTATGAAAACAGAGCTGAGTCTCAATAGTTGACAATTACTGACCCATGTGATTGATATTTCCCACCTTACACATTCTAATTTAAAAAAAAAAAGTCCACACCACACCTTCTACAGCCCAGCACTGCACTCTGAGTCAGCGGGTGTGAAAATCCAGTGGCAAATCGTAGCACAACCAGGTAGCCCTTCCCAAAATACCGCACAACCTCCTCTTCCACGTTCACATCTCTGATCTCGTGCAGCAGAGCCACTACTGTAAACAGATGTGGAAAACAAAGCAGTCTATTAGCATTACAGTAAACACTCAGCACTGATACTAGTGACTTCCCTGGCTGGGACTCTGCTCCCGAGTTTAACGAGATTGAGCAAATACTGAAAGATTTAACTGTTCAGAGCATCTGCTGATCTCTGGGTCCCCACAATAATGGTACTTGAAACAGATATTACCAAATAACCTCTCAGGAGATGTGCTCAGCTCCCCAATGCATAAACATACCCTAAAAGAAAGCTCAGAAACATTAAACATCCTTCTCTCCACATCGCTTATCTTCCATCTCCAAAATGGACTGTTTAAAAAGCCAATTCAACTTAACATTCCAAATTCTATCAGCGTTTTAAGCATCTTGAGAGTTGGTTTGATTTAGACTAGCAAGTAGAATAAAAAAAATCCGGCACTGAAGAGGCTCCTACTTCAGTTGGCAATGGAGCTCCTGTCTCACAGCAACTCAGCCAAGTCACATACCACGCTTCAACTTCCGTTACTCCCACAGGAGCTCAGAAGAAATGAGATACTGCATCAAGCTGAACCTACTGAATATGCCGGTTTAAATGCATATTATGTATCTGCAAGATATAACACGCCTGCTTGCATGTATCTAAAGATTTGCCAGCTACCAAAACCAGATTAGAATATAGAAATCTCAACTCCTGAAGCCAAAAAACTTTTTCACCAGTCCCACCTGCAAAGGCAGCTAACCAAGGGAAATACAGACCCGCACATTAACATCCCAAAGGAATGGTTAAGACTATTATGGAAAGCAATGTGTAAGCCTCATTACCTTGGATTAAAATAACAGACGGGATGCATTTGGCACCTTAACCTGAAAACCTGAAAAAGCATTTGGGTCCCGAGAGGCGGATTATTACGTCTGCTGCTTGGGAAGGAAAGTGATCTGGAAACAGGCACAGAACTCCAGAGAAGCTTATTCCATGGGCATGTACACATTTCTTCTGTCTGCTCACCACACCTGCTACCACAGATACTGCTCTCTCACCTTGTTCATTGCCTCCTTTTGAGAAGGTCAGTATTTTTTTGTAAAGGTTAAATGTTTTCAGGCAGACTGTTCCCTTGTTCTTATCAAATATAGCTTCCTGCAAAAATTGAAAAATAAAAATCAAGGTTTTCATAGAAACACCATCAGTAGCTATGCTTCAAAGTAAAATCAAAAGTTACACCACAAAATAATCTTGGTAACACAGAGAAATACAGCTATTTTAGAGACATTCCTCTATTATTAGCCTGTGAAAAATCACAATCTTGCTCTTGGCTTTAACAGAGACTTTACCATGATTCCTGTGCTACTTCTAGAAGGAAGTTCCAGCTGGTTTCATTGCCCCTCTTGCCACACTGTTTATGTAGGAAAAGCTCTGCCTGGCATCAAATTCGAACACCAACTTGGAGCTCCTTTAATTTTCACTTTTGGTGTACACATTTGGCCTACAGTATAAGCACGTAGTGAACATAAGTTCTAGTTACACTTTTCACTAACACAGTCACTAACTCCACCAAAATTCCAACATTGTGCTGTATGAGCCAGGCTTACACTAGATTTAAAATACCCTGACAGTGGATGAAAAGAGGATGTCTCATACATGTGGGTTGCTTATTCTATAACAACTCAGGTCAGTAAGGTGACAAGCCTAGAGAGCGGGTTATTGCTCTCAGCTCAGCTCCCAATAAATCAACACCCACGAGATTATAAACCAGCTTCACAAACACCACTTTTCCCAGTGGAAAAAGAGCTGAGTAGGCTGGAAGGTCAGAGCTACCCCATTTAATGGTCATTCTGTCATGAGCTGGCACAGTAAGTACGAAATCATGTTGCAGTAGCTGAATGTGTTATTCTTTTTCTCTCTTTTATACAAGAGGAACAAAAGGTCACAAAACAGTTTTGGGCAAGTCTCCCCTTAAAGAACACTCTTATGTTTAGCTTCACATTTTCATGCTTGTGTAGTCAAAGAATTATTGCCCTAATTCTAGTCCTAGTAGAGCAACTCCAAAGGGTTTCCTCAAAACCAAGAGCATAACTTGTCTGTTTGGGCTGAGCCAGCGCGTGGGGCTGCTGGAATCAGCATCTGCCAACTGTTTCTAAACTTGCACGACCTCATTTCCCTGAACTCAGCATCTCACCTCCCACTGCTCCAGATTCTGTGCTGCCACAAAGAAACACCCAGCCATATAGAAGATCTTCCATGCCAAGCTGTCTGAACAATGCAAAAAGAAAAGCAAGCACAATTTTAGAGGGTTTTTTCCTTCTTTAGTATTCAAACAGTTAGTTTTAAAAGCAACATGCTCAACATGCTCCCTTTAAAGACAACAAAAGAAAAAAATATTTCTCTGATGCCATTTTTACCTTTAATCGTAATACAGGCTATTTTACAGCTCTCAGGATAAAAATACAGAAACTCTTCACGTATTTTTCAAAGACTCCATCTACACTGGGCTCCAAACCATGCAGAATTATAAGCATATGTATTATTGGCAAGGTTCTAAGATCACTACATCTTTCTCTTCCCTAAAAGCAAAAGCATCTTAAAAGGCACCCAAAAAACTCTCAACCTGCTCCCAACCACCAAATATTTGTGCTGCAGAGGACAAGACTAAGGGACGACGGAAACTCACTGAAGCAAACATGCTTCTTCATAAAAGGAAGCAGTTGGCCCTCTTGACAAACAAACATTTGCATTTTATGTCCTGGAAATGTTTACATACAGCAGCCTAAGCAATTTGCTTACTCAGACTTTTACTGGAAGCAGATTAGAACTGTGCTCCGTGTTGCTTCAGGAAACTTTGTTGTTATGTCTTAAGGAGAAAAAAGACTGATATGGCTGGTGTCTCCAGCAGCTTTCACTGGACTTGGCTCTTAAAATAAAAATACATTGATTATATTGGTAGTAAATTCCTACACACTATTAAGTTTTTAAATTTGATGTTAATAAGATGCAGCAAGAGAATCTCAGGGCAGCCTGCAGGACGAATTCCATAGATGGAAGGACACTTAGCATTTGTTGCCATCCGCTCTGTTGCAGGAAGCAGCAGTAGCTGTCTCTTCTCTAAAGGTGGGTTTATGAGTAATCACTGCCAGTCATGATTTAACAGTTTCCAGAGAAACAGAGCACTTCCATCAAAGGCAAGGTAATGATTTCATTATGGTGGCAAACAATCATTATGTCTCTTCCCAGGAGAGCCGTGAGGACCAGCTAATCACATTTATAAAACACTCTGAAAGTATGAAATGCCACAGAGCACTAAATATCATTATTAAAAATACTCTTGCAAATGGAAAGGGAGGCTGCGTAAGAAATAGAGCATTAAAGCACAGGAATCATACACGGGCAACAATCATTATTGGATTTTAATATTCACACCGCAAAGTTGCTAGGTACCTATACTGCCTTTAAGGACAGATGGAAGCTGCAGAGAGGAGTCATCAGCATGAACAAGAGATCAACAGGAAATAAACAATTCTTCAAAAAAACGATAGGCCATTACCTGCACTGTAATAAGCAGCAGCCAAACCTATGGAGGCTATTCCTAGGATGAGAGGGGAGAGAATTAAGACATACAAGCAGCTCAAACCATCTAAAATTCCCTGATTAAAAACATGAATATCCACAAGTTCCTCACTTTTCAAAAAAAAGGGACAAATGCGATTGCAACACTGAACACTACATGAGAGAGTCAGTTATTTTTCTCTGAACTCCATATAAAACCCCTCCCACTCTGCAGAGACTCTAAAGAGCACAGGGGGTGAGGTCAGAAATAAAAGGTCATGATGGAATCAGGAACGGAACTTCAGAGGGACTCTCAATCTCACCGTTACCTCATACTTCCTCTTGAGTGCAGCCCAGCTTCAAGCGTGCTAACAAACACTACAACGGTTATTTTTCCCCTCCGAGTGCTCTGTGGAGCCAGAAGAACACTTCTGCAATAAAGCTGTGTCCTCCCGTTGAGGAGGAAGCAGTGGAAAAGCGCCTCTTGCCCCAGAGCACTGCTGCGACTGCAAAGGTCTTGTCTCAATGAGAGCGTGACAAGACATCACTGAAAGCAACGTTATTGTTACTGCAATGGGGTCTACTCAGCTGGAAAGCAAGATCTGCCATGTTTTCGCCACCAGCTCTTTCAGTGTGGTCCTACGAGATACTGCTCCCTGTACTTTTTCTGCATATTCAGTAATGTTTAAAAAAAAAAAAAGCTGCTTTTCAGAACATCCTGTATGACTTCCTATTTCATACACACAGTGCCGTTAACAGTTCACTGTCAACCACACATCAGACCTAACCCCAGCACCGCTCCGCTGCAGATTTTTCCATTTCTGAAAGCCTTGACGTTTTTCAACATCAGTATGCATCCCCTTCAGAAGCTTCACGTTTATATTGCTGTATGGCATATAATATACTTTCTTTTCTTCATCTTTCAGGACTCCCTTCAAATTCTGCCTGTGAGCCTCTGAGGCCCTGTGGATAACAGACTGAAAAATTACCAGTCTCACAGTGAAACTACCAAACCAAGGAGAAGACTTCAGGCTCATTGAGTGGCTATGCTAAAGGAGAAGTTCAAAGCATGATGATTCCTCCCCTTCAAAGAAAAATGCCCAGAAGACAAGCATCTCTTGTTAGAGACTCTTTTGGAAATTTATTCTGTGATCCACTTCCTTTAAAACAAGCTCTGAAACTGAGGAAGATTATGGTCTTACCAACAAAGAGAGACCAAGATCGGATGCCGGGTGACCTCTTTAGATGAAGATAGGAACTTGTGCGGTTTTCAACCAACATGTACATCTTCAGAACAAACTGCCAACAGCCCAGTCTGACTCATGAAACTTCACTGGCAAAAAAAAAAAAATATAATTAAGAATTTAAAATCACTACTGATTCCAACAGTCTCCCTTCCTAGCATTTGTCAGGACTTATCAAGTCTTAATCCAAACTATAAAAGGTGGCTGGGGTAAGAACATAGTCTTCTTTCACAGAAAGAGCAATATGCATGCTTAAAAAAAATTGTCATGTTGAGACTTGCACAACGACAACAGGAATCTGAACTCTTTGAGAAACTTCTCATTTGGGGGGTAAAAGCCTCTTCCTCTCTATCACAACCAGACTCCAGAGGAAAATGTGAAAAACAAGAACGTGGAACAATGCTGTCACTAATTCATACACACTTCAAGCAAATAAAACAGGAAGAGCAATGGAAAGCGCTTGGACAGCGTTTTTCCTGCTCTCTGCAAAGGCTGCTGTGAGTGACCAGCCTGGCAGAAGGACAAGGCAGCCTTCTGCAACGCAGAGCTGGGGTCTCTCATCCAGCCAGGGTGACAGTCCCAGCCCAGCAGTGCCACCACCACACAATGCCATACATGGCATTCCTGTCTTTCAAGCCAACTCAAGAATAAAACCAGGAGCTTCCAACAAGTACATTTGTCTCTCCCCAACAAGACTGTGCCTTCAGCCTAGTCAGAAAGTAACGGTAGAGATTAAAAAGACAGGTACTAATTAAAAACACTAAGAGCTGGGCAATCCCATGCAGCATTTTCAGCAAGTTTTTACTATTTCCAGCATAAAATTGTTTGAGTTCTGGCATGATTGTGGGCTCCAGTGCAGGAACCGATTGTACCCCAACACTCAGCACAAGCAGAAAGACTGATTTGTACAAGATGCCAGAGACATAAGAGGACCCAGCTGATCTTTGAAGATTGTCACTAGCAAAGGGACAGGCTGCTTACTGCTTCTCCTGCACCAACTGGTAGAGATGTACATTGTTCTTATGAAGACCACGATCCAGTAAAAGTAAATGGGAAATGAAAGCACGTGCTAAGTATATGTCATAGCGTGAGCAGGGTGTACCTTGGCCTTAATCAAGGACATCTTCTGTTTCGCTCTTTTGTGTTACAACCTTCATACCACTTCAGGTAGGGGGTTTCAAGCAGACTTCCTCAAAAGGGATTCCTAAAAAGGAACTCTTCTGATCAATGTGATGAAGCTCAAGGCCTGTGATGCTTTCTGGGAGCAGCAGGAGCATTAAAGAGCTCGTTTACAGCCAGCAGACAATGAACACCAACTCCTCCTATTGACTTGGTGCTTTAATGATTAAATAGCCAACTCTTGCTGCCCACAGAGCCAGCTCATCGGAGGCTGGCATCAAGGTGGTGTCGGCTGCCCATGACCACAGCCTTCCAGAAGAATCCCAACATCCAAGGGGTTTTTGAATAACCATGAAAAACACTTAAGAGAGCAGGCCCAAGCACATCCAGGTTATTACAGAAGAAAAATATGCAATTTTTAGTCCTTCAGTCATCTTGCTGTTCTTAGATACTACATGACACTCCTGCAATTCTGCTCTGACTGGCTAGTTTAGATACAAAGCTCCAGGGGATTTTTTTTTTTTTTTTATTTATTTAATGAAGCAGATTTAGCCAAGTCTTTTCAGTCAAATAAAAAGCACATATGACTTTGATTTTAATCTCTTAGCAACACATCTGAGAGAATCTGAAACCAAGAGGCAAAACCACTTACGCATAAGGCACACTCCGTCTCCTCCGGATGTAAAGCATCAAATTTTAATTTTCAAATGACTCTTGTGAGTTGCTCTCAATATATCAGAAGATATTTCAGCACATACAAAGCCTTCTCCTGCCTGCAACCTAAAAAATATCAACAAGTTATCAAATACATAAAGATCACTGCAGAAACCCGGCCATATTTCACAAACGACACACCCTACTTAGAACACAATTTATATATGTACCAGTTAAATCCATTAATGTGAATTTTGATATTCACACACCGTATTCATTCGGTGAACTCCAACCATACAAATGCCAGTGTCTGCCTAATGTTGGACACTCAAAGGCAACTGCGGCTGCTTGTGAGATGTGTGCCTCGGGGAATAAGAAGCACCAAAGCAGCTTCTTAAGGTTATGCTTAATAAAATAAGCCATAAACGTGCCTTTATGCGAATACAACAGTCTTACTATGACAATTTTACGACTACAGAGAGAGAAAGGTACCTTTGGGCTGCTGACTTTGCTTGAATTTGTTGGGTTTGACATTAAACCAAGACCAAGTTGGATAGGACTTTGAGCAACCTGGTCTGGTGGGAGGTGTCCCTGCCCAGGGCAGGGATTGGAAATGGATGGTCTCTAAGGTCTCTTCCAACCCAAACCATTCTATCTATGATTCAGCACCGAAATAAACACTACTACACTTCCTCCAAACTCTGGACTGAGAGTGAGCTCCCCTCAAACGAGCACCCCGAAAGCTTCACTACAATCACCGATCGAGCCAGGGGGCCATGCCCCGGGCTGAGTTTCCTTTTCCCCTCATCCCACACCCACCTCCCCCGAGGAAGCCCCGGCACCAACCGCTCCCCCCTCACCGGGCGTCCCCCCGGAGGGGACGGGGCTGCAGCCGCCGCCAACGCCGAACAACCCGCGGGTTAAGCTGGGTCTCAGCCCCAGCGGTCCCCAACCGACACACCGGCTCCTCCGGCGCTCCCGAGAGGCCGGCGGGCCCCCGAGGGGCGGCGCGGCTCGGCTCGGCCCTCCATTGCAGCCCCCTCATCACACCTTCCCCCTGACAGACCCCGCCGGCGGCCTGCGCCTCAGCCCGCCCCGGCACCCCTTCAGCTTCCCCCCAGCTCCTTCCCACCCCGGTACCTGCCCAGACGCTCAGCAGCACACCCGCTGTGAGTGGGACGGGACAGCCCCGCACCTCCGCTTCCCGCAGTCCCGGACTCGAGCGGCCGCTGGGGTGCGCCGGCGCGACGGCCGGCTGAAGGAGGAGCGGATGCGCCGGCGGCCATTTTGGGTGAGGGCAGAGAAGCGAGTAAATAACCCGCCCCGCCGCCCCTCGGCTTTATGTGCGAGTGGGACAGGAAGGGCCTCACCCAAGATGGCGGCGTCCTGCCCGCAGTCAAGATGGTGGGAAGGCCTGGGTATGCTGCCTAAGTAAGAGTGTCGACATTTCCTTAGGTTGTATGGTTTAAACGGTATTGTAAAAGAGGAGGAAAACTTATGTGTTGGCAGAGGAGGGAGGTGAAACGCTGTGGGGTGAGGCTGGGTGTGTGGAAAAGCTTTAGTGGTGGTTTGGCAGAGTGGCTTTGGGTGAGGTGGGCATAGCCCCTCAGGTGGCAGGTAGGACTGCTGCTCAATGCTGAGAAACAAAGGTGGGCTGGAGGATCTCCCCTCAGTAACAGGAGGCTCTCTTGGTTGCTTGTGGAGGCTAATGTGCCTTTGGGCTCTCAATGGCAGCTGATGCGTACCTCAGACTCTGGCCCGTGGCTTGTGCTGTGCAGTAGCCATTGCTCGTGAGCACCTTGTCTGTGTTGTAGGGGCAGGAGGCTGCAGCAGGGAGAGGTCTGTGATTTCTCAGTGTAACAAAGTTGTCCCAAGACGGCTGCAAAGAGCAGACCTGTTGCTGGGACCTTGATTCCCTGTTGCAGCAGCTAAAAGCCATTGCCTCTCTGTACTGGATGTGAACAGAATCCTGAAAAATAAGTGAATGCCATTGTTCAAAACTGGGGGAAATTACAAAGAAGAAATAACAGTGATAATCTTACAGGTTTAACGTTGATGTAATGATTTTTTATGAATTGTATGTCAGCTGAAGGCTTGGGTTTGGAAAATCTGTTTGGGGATGAAAGGTTCTAATTCACTTGAAATACTGAGTAACTTTCTTGTTGTGGACAGTGGGTTACATTTTAAAAATTCTCTGTGTTTCTAGCTCAGTTAAACATTATTCACATGTGAAACCTGTTCCTGTTCAATCCATTAGAGCACCTGCTCATGTCATTTTTGGGACAAAATGGGTAAAATGCAGACATCTGTAGTTTAGCTTAACTGCTTAAATTCCCTTTATGTAAGTCAATGCATAACTTCATCTATAAACGGTATTTCATCCTCTCCCAGTTGCGCAGGAATGTGGTCCTTCCTGAATGACATACTCAATTTTTGGCTTTTTTCCTAATATGAATCCAGATACTCTAGAAGATTTGCTCAAGGCCATAGCATGGTAGAAGCTTGTTCAGCTGCTCCTGAGCATCGTTGTTGGTGAATAGTAACTGAGTTTTTGATCAGTGTTTTTCATAACAGCCCAAAGTGAACTATTTGAATACAGGGGGGAAAAACCCTCAGACTCTGTGGTGTGGACTTAAGTACTAGAAAATACAAACTGATCTGCAATTTCTGTGTAACTGGCTTAATGGGAAAAGGAACTGCAAGAATGAATTGGCATGTTTGTGAGTCATGAGATACCAGCTGCTGGATTTGGATGAGAAATGGGAAGTAATAAGTATCACGTGTTCTCAACCCAAACAAGCAGCTGACTGAGTCTTCTGGGAAGAAATTTATGTATAAGCAGTCATCAGTCAGCTTTTATAAGCAACCAGTTTCTCTGGAAACCAAATGTTAAGCCATTTTGAGTGAAACAAGACAAAAGACTTTTTGTGTCTGGAGTAGAGTGAAATAAGAAACTCATCTGTTCCCTCTACTCGATATAAACCACACAGCATATCACTCTGCTTTATTCTTATGTTACTCTTTGCAAAACTATCATCAACTGTATAGTTCTCCAGTTCTGCAAAGGCTGGTAGGATAACCTGATATGACTTAATTTAATTATGAAATTAGAGAGAAATTATTTCAACTGTGGGAAATACACGCGCGTGCATAATCAAGCACTTGTCCAAACTGGAATATGGCAAGGATCCTTGTAAGCTTCTGGTATTGATTAATGGTTCTTGCACCACTTTTCCTGCAATCATCTGGGGATTTTACACCAGCGCTTTAAAGTAGGTAAGTGGCATTATGCCTATCAATTAAAAAAAGGAAGAAGAAACACATTTTAAAAGCCTGATCTTGGAGTTGAAGAACAGTGTGAATTCCAAAACATGTTGCTGCAGAATCAAAAACTATTTGCCAGAGGAAACACTCAGGAATGTGAAATTGACTATTGGTAGACTTCTTGCTCGATAATATAAAAATAGATTTTTGTAAGGTGTTGTATAGTAAATACACCTGTAACTTTTAAGTCATTGATCTAAAAACAAGAACATGCAGATATAACAGAACTGGCCTTTATTTTGCATTAGTTTGATGCTACCTATATTTCTGTTCCTTTTCCCTATTTTCAGACCACTTTCCTAATATTCTTTTCTAGCTCGTTATACTTTTTTTTTTTTTTTTTCCCCCTGAGGTCTTAAACTTAACATTTCAGCTGTGCAATAAGCATGTGATCTTTTTAGCATGCCAGGATAAAATTCCTAGTGTGCTTGATTTCTAAACGGGTGGAAACCATCACCAACCCAGTGTTGTTTTGGGCTGGGCTGAATTACCTGTGAGTCCCCGTTATAAATGAGCTCATCCCGTTGAGCTCTGTGTGGTGCCCCGCTGACCTCTGTGGGAACAGTGTGTATAAACCCTGGGGAGCACTAATTTCATGGAATCCATGTTTACCAGCTGTAACTCAGATTTATTGCCTAATTCTGACAGCTGTTGAGCGGCATATGCTCTCACTGACTTGAGGAGGTGTTTACAGCTTGCAACATCTTGCCGGACCGATGCGTAACCTTTAAAGCTTGTTGAGTTGTTTGCAGTTTACTGTTTTCATAGAGAAATACTTAGTTTTCTGTTTCATTCTTGGTGCAAATGCTTTAGGTGCAGGTGTAACTGTTAAATGAGGCAGTGGAGGCCAAATACACCCAGAGAGGCAATAAAGCAAGTAATGCTTTTCAGTGCTACCTACTGCTGACATAGGAAAGCTTTTATTTTGTGAGGATTTTTGGAAGTAGCCCTTGCAAAGGTACTAACTGTTACTTCCCCAGGGACAGATTAAAAGAGGATGGTGCTTGCTTTTCTCAGGTTGTCAGGAGCGGGCGCTGTTGGTAATTGATCTGATGCTCTGTGGGCAAATGGCAGAAATAGCTAATGGAGAGCAGAAATTGCTCTTGGCAATAAAATAAATGGGACATCTAATTAACGAATGATTACACAAGTATAATCTTACACCATGCATTGAAACATTGATTCCTTGCACGCTCTTCAGTTTGTACAAGTTTTAGCTCTTTTTTTTTTTTAATTCTTAAATTGAAATGAATCGAGTCCAGGTATTCCCAAGACAGAGGATGAAGTAGGTATGCTTAATTTGTGTACCTAACGTGTCCTCAATGTTTCAGTGTTTCTGCAGTTGTTTCAATTTTTCATGTAGTTATCTGTTTTTCATTGCTATTATAAAGAAATATGAGGGAAAATGAAAATATTTTAAATATGATTTGTGCAGAGTTACAGAAATATCCAAAACTGTCACGTCTTTTGAAGAATCACTTGGGTAATAAATATAAGCATAATCATCAAAGTGTGACACAGAAGGATTTTAGTGATGCCTTTAATTGCAAATCTCAACACATTCCTAATTTAGAACTCTGATCTGTGCTATGACTGTATTTCTCGATGCAGCTCTGGCTATTGTATCCTTGGGGAATAAGTTGTGAGATTGGCACAGCTTTTCAGTATGAAAACGCTCATCTAAGGGAACAGCAAACAAGATGTCAGCTTGTGCTGCATTCCAGCAATTCTGTAGGAAACCCAGGTGCTAAAGTTGCACAGGGATTGCTGAGTGACTGTAGTGCTTTTAAAAAAAACTTGCATTAATATGCTAATGTGAAATGTAAAAGCATTTTGAATGACGACAGCAGAAGCACAGAATTAGTACCAAAGCTGTTACTCTTTTTTTTTTTTTTTTTTTTTAACCTCAAGCTAGGATTAGTGGTATTTTTCTGTAAAGCAGTATCAGTTTATTTTTCTTTAAAAGGGCGGTAAGAAAGAGTTTCTGTTTGGTTTCATTATGGTAAAATTAAGGAATTCCCGGTTTCCTTGACCTCAATGATAACTCACCTGCAGTCTGTAAATTAAAGAAAAAACCTACTATGTTATTTTTGCACTCTGCTTTGAGTTTATCTTTAAAACACTAATTTGATTGTGGGTTTGGTTGTTAAAGATTTCACAAACATTTGCTTCTCTGGGCCATGATGTCTCTTACAGACAGTTGCAGTGAAGGAAGGACTTGGGGAGTGATGTCCTTGGGTGACGAACTCCTGCAGCCGTGACCCGCTCTGGTTCTGGTACAGCGCTGGGCGAAAGCCTCCTCCGTGCACCACAGCCTTAGACCTTGCTTGGAACCGGGGGGGGATTTACCGGCTGCACTCGATAAAGGAAAGATACAGTTTAGGCAGGAAATTGCATCTTTTCTTGAAGTTCTGTGGTTTAATTTCTAAAATGTCACTTTCTACTTGAAAAACTTCTCTGTGCAGCTGTAGGTGTGTGCTTATACCTGTCTGCTCAAATTGGGGGGGGGGGGGGGGGGGGGTGAAGGGGGATAAAGGAGTGACAAACAATGTGGATTGATCCTTTCTGTTTAAGTGTTACAACCCGAGGTTTAGAAAGGCATCTCTGACAAAAATCATAAGCATCTTAATTGATACTTTGGGGCCTGTGAGGATGTGGAAGGCTGATGTGTTTAATAGTGCTGTACGCAAGGATTGTGACACCTGCCTGGGAACAGCATCACTGGTACTTGTGTTTTGTGACAGAAATGGGGGATCACAGCATATTGGTCAAATAAAATGGTAATTATGTTGTATTTAGTAACTTCCGTGGTGGTGTTTCATTTAAAAGGGACTGAGAGAAAACAAAAACCGGGGGAAAATATCTTTATATGCTATAACAGCAGAGTGTTTTTTTGTTTTTTTTTTTTTTTAAATATGCAAAGAAGCTGGAGAGAAGCCACAAACCTTGGGCAAACGCCGCACCGAGCTGCCGTCCATCGCGTTATTTGGTGGCCTCGGAGGGGAGGCCGAAGCCCGGACCCGCCGTGCATCATCACCGGCGGCCGGGCCGGTGCCTGGCGGGTGACACTCGCCCCTTCCCCGCTTTCCTGCTCGGGTCGGATTTAGGGACCGGGGAGGGGGGTGTGTGAGTGTGTGTGTTCCCCGCCGTGTGGGGGGTCCGTGGTATCGCTCCGTGCCCGCCCCGCGGCGGCGCGCTGCCGGCGGCGGCTACGTGCCGAGGCTCAGGTCCGCACCGAGCGCCGCCGCGCGGGGGGGGCGGGGAGGCGGCGGGCCCGGGCGGGGACCTGCCGGCGGGGAGGCGGTGGCGGTGGGAGCGGCACGGCCCGCCCCGCCCGCCGCTGCGGCCAGCTTGGGGGCTGCCCGCCTCCGCCTGCCGGGGACGCGACTCACCGCGGCGGCGAGGTACGGTGCGCGATTCTCCGTCCCCCCACTCCTCCGGTTTGGGTCGGTTTGGGATTTTTTTTTTTCTGCTGGGGGGGCTGCAGCTCGTGGCCGCGCTCCCGTCGCCTCCGCGTCGGCGGCGGAGGGCGGAGAGCCCCGCTCTGCCCGCGGGAGGGGGGCCGCCCCCGTTCTCCCCGGGGCGGCCTTTCCCCGCGGGGGCCCGTCTCCGCCGTCGAGCGGGTTTTCACCCCGGGCCGCCGCGGGAAGCGCTCGGTGCCCCCGCACCCCCTCTCCACGTAACGGGCCGGGGCGATGGGGGCCCACGGGGCACGGACGGCGGTGCTTGTCGGTTAATTACAGGCTAGTTAATTACGGAGCACGTGAGGGGCGAGGCGGGGCCGCCCCCGCCCCAGGGGCCGTACTGGCGGCGGGGGTGATAAGAGGGGCGGGAGGCGGGTACGGCAACAAAGGGCGGCGGGGACGGGAGGGAAAGGAGGGTCGGTGGCTGTCCGCGGGGGACTCACCTGCCCGCCCCGCTCTGCTCCTGTCCCGCAGCCCCGGCGGCGAGGAGCGCTCGGCAGCCGCGCTAGGGCCGGGCCGCGCCGGCGGGACCGCAAATGAAGTGCGAGAATTGTACCAAAAAGGTGAGAGCGCGGCGGGGACGGGGCCTGGGCCGGGGGATGTCGCTTCAGCGGGTGGCGGAGGTCGGTGTGTCCCCCGCGTCCCGGTTCGCGGCGTTCGGCTCCAAGGTCAGGGGCCTGCCCGGCAGGCGGAGCGCAGCGCCCCGGGCCGCACCGGGAAGCCCCATCGCGGGGACCATACCGCCACCGGGCACCGCGGTCACGACCTGAACGTGGGGCTTCAGCTGCGCTCCCTGTAACCTCCCCGTGGGGAGTAACAACAACAAAAAAACCCCTCAGAACTGTAGAAGTGATGAAGTAAGTGGATTTCTGAGGAATTATTTTCATGCCCTTTGGAAACAAGGCACTGCATATAAATACGTCCATTTAACGCTGTCGAAAACTGTAAAAGAACTACATTAGCTCCTGATGATACAAACAGTGCTGCAGAAATGTTCTTATTGAACGGTTAACGTGTAGCATAATACATATATTTTATGTTTTGTTTCAGGAATGCAGTAAAAAACAGAAAAATGACGATACGCAAAGTACGTCTGTTGATGCATTGAGTCCAAATGATGGTTTTGAAGAGGTAACGTTCCTTCTAAAAATTGTAATGTACTCTTTATTGCTCTTTTTTTGTTTTGTACCCCAAAGGAGGTTATAAGAGAACTTTCAAGTACTAAATATAAGGCTAGTCAATAAGCAGTTGTAAGCAATTAGGAGCACTTCTACGCATCTCATAACATGAGGGTCAAGAATCTTTGAAAAAGATGAAATAAAAAAACCCTTACTACGCAAACGCAAAACAGAAATTGAAGTTCTAAAATAAATTTGGGTTTAGTGTCAAAAATCTTACATCAGCTCTTCAAAAGAGAGACAGGGCTTGAAAGGAGAACAGAGGGGGGTTGACAGTAAAAGTGCACAAAATGTCTTTTTACATCAGACAGATCACCTACTGTTCTTCAACAGATAAATGTTTCCTGGAGCGTGGGTTCCTGAGGGATTTTTGTTTAGTTGTTTTTTGGGTTTTTTTGCAAGTAGTCTGGTTATGTTGCACTTCGGAGTATTCCATCTTCCCACAGACGAGCTGCCAATGGTATCGTAAGCACAAAACTCTTGATCTTACAGTATACGCTCAATGTCATTGTGGCACTGCGTTCTCTTTGGTTTACCTCCTGGTAAAAAGTCAAGCCTGTTACAGAGGCATCTGGCCATCAAAGAGGTTTAATAGCTGAAGTTAAAGTTTTCTCAGTTGCTTGGTGAGTTGATGGGGACTGTCAGTTCTGAAACCCAACGCAAATCAAGTTACTAGAACGTGGACTAGAGGGCTAAATTTAGATCTGTGTTTACGCTTAAACATTTTGCAGTTTCACAGTAATAATAGGAGCAGAGCCATGAAGAAGGATGGAACAAATAATTTTGATTATTTGTAAATAATTTTGGATGTTGTGCAAGTGTCATGGATTGCCTTGTTTTAAACAGAACAATGACAGCATGTTTGCTCTTCAGCTGGGTCAGGGCAGAGGTCTTGAAAATTCGTCAGTTGTTATTAAATACTTGTTTACCTTTTTTGTTCTTCCCCCAGAAAGATGAGTTTCCTACATTGGCTAATGCTAAAATACTCCTTAGCGACTGCCTAGCCTGTGACAGTTGTATGACATCGGAAGAAGGAGCCAGAGTTTTCCAGCAGAATCAGAAGGAGCTCTTTCGTATTCTTAACCTTAACAAGGTAAAGTGCCACAAACAAGAACACATGGTTTTCTATGAAGAGGAAGAAATTACAGCATGACTAAGCAGCTTGGTTTCCCAAGGCAGATGCTGTGAAGATTTGTCAGGATATACTTTGTCCAAAGAGGAAGTGAAAACTTCAGGCAGGATGAAGAATAGGGAATTTAAAATAGTTTTGCACTAGAGATGCAAGATCACGGCACTTAACCTAAATCCTAGAGGAAAGTTACTGCACCTGCAGAAATAAAGTTTTTGGAAAATGTAACTATCTCATTACTGCAATAACAAATTAGTCTGTGGTTCAGTGTTTATACCCATACCTTTGTTACTGGGACTGTGCTGGGTGTTTCTGGTGCCAATATGTCCACAAAATACAAAGTTATCAAGGCAAGTTTTTGGAAGTAAATTGTTTTTAATATATATTCGAGCTGACTATATTTGGAACAGGATTTTTTGTCCAAATTCTTAGCAAGAAGTGTTCTATTGCTGTCTTATTTTCTAATGAGATCTGGATTTCCTCGAAGCTACTTGCTATAGTTGGTGCTCAGATTATTAGATCTTGATAGCAATTTAATCATTTTAGTTCTGCTCCAGACTTCTGTGTCCTTATTTGATATGCAAAAGCTACTAGAATTGGTGGATTTTCTTAATCTGTACAGAAGTGTCATACACAAGAGGATTCATTACATAGCCATTTGGTTTTCTTAGAATTACTTTAGCTCTCCATATAGTGCGATGTTGCTGTACATGAGAGAAAGAGAAGAAAATGAGGGGGAAAGAAAATCTTTTGCAAGGTTGCAATAGGGAGGCAACCAGTTACCTTGATCAGAAGGTCAGGGGTCCAGAAGAGGGCAGTGAGCAAGAGAGACGCTTTGCAGGCAGTCATGAACTCTACTTGAAGGGTCACTATACAGCATTTAGGGTGTATAAGTACAGACTACGGTCTCTGACATTTATAGGGTGAGACTTGTCTGTGGCATAGTCCTGGTTTGTCTTCCAAGGGTTCCACTGGTGTGGAAAACATCCCAACTAAAACACAAGGTTCATCTTGATATAAGTGTTGCAGAGCTTTACAGTTGCACACCATCTAGGTGTTTCCAAAGGGTTCTTCAGTACCTACCAACACTGATTTGTTGGGGGTCCTATCTTAACCAGTTTCCCCTCAACAACTTCAGTGGTAGACACAGGCGCCTTAGCAAAGGGTCAGATGTGTCATTTGCTGGGTTGGATTTGTAACTTCAAATGCCCATGCTCCTGTAAACATTAGTTTATCTATTTATTAGTGTTTAAGCATATAGCTTTTTTCGTATTTGCTAGAACACCATAGGTGCTGAATGTCTTTTAACTTTCCTTATGCCATTAGGAGACCAACCGCACTATTGTCCTAGGAGGGATGGATTTCCCTGAGTTATAGAAAAGGAACATCTACAGGTGATTAGAGATGAACACTGACAGGATCAGAGGAACATCCTGTCCTGCCCTCAGGAAACTCGCTAGTTCTTTGACAGGGTTTTAATGATACGGCCCAGTGAAGGACACTGAGGGATAACTCCAGAAGTGGAAAAGGGAGGGAAAGCAGGGAGCCTTACCCTGTTGTAATTACATACCTTGTTTCTTGTTTTGTTTACCAGAAATGTGATACCTCAAAACACAAAGTGTTGGCAGTGTCTATATGCCCTCAGTCATTGCCTTATTTTGCTGCTAAATTCAATCTCTCTGTGAATGATGCAGCCAAGAGACTCTGTGGTTTCCTCAAAAGTCTTGGTAAGTTTGGGTTTGTTATGATGGTGGAGCAGAAAGGGGATATTGCTTGGGAGGTTTTGCTTCCTCAGCAGAATTCTTTGTTATGCAGCCATGAAGTGCCGTTGCACAATCTAGTTTAGAGTTTGAAATATGCACTCTGTGATATTAATGACTGCACCAGTGTGACATAGCCTGGTTTCAGAAATGGAGGCCTTGCCCTGTTGAATGGAAAGGTCACAGAAGAGAAGGACATTACAGAGTGCTACTCAAAACCTTCCCTACCAAGAAATCGGGGAGGGTTTGGTCATGACCTTCAATAAGATTTCCCCTTATTTTGTAACTTGAGGGAGGAGGCAGTTCTAAATACCTTCCAGTCCTTTTGACGCATTTTATCTCTAGAAGATTGTCAGTTCTGTTGTTTTCTCCAACTTGAAATGACATGAAAGAACTGTTGGATCTGCCTATTTTACATTAAAGCTGTATTTCCTTTCTTTATATATACAAAGTTTTATTTAAAAAAAAAAAAAAAAACACACTTCGCCTATAGGTTTGGGGTTTAAAAAAACCTGAGGGGGGATGGAAGAAGAGAGAATAAACCTATAAAGTGTTTCCTCCCTTATATACATATTTTTTCATATTGTTTATACATCTCAGTACCCAGTATATTTTCTTCATCTAAAAGGAATGCTAAGTTCTGGTGGGCCCTAGTTTTCTTAGAATGCGTTAATTATCTATGCCTCGCTTGCCACAGGGACGTGCCCGCTATTACGTAGGCGCAGAGGGAGGATGTTGCTAAATCGGCTGGCAGAAGGTCTCTGCTGTGCTGGTGATATGCTCCTGTACCTCTGCAGACAACTTCAGCAGTGGGAGACACGCCTCTCAGCTGGATGTATTTTTTTTGTGGATAATGATATTTGACTTCAGCGTGTCTTGAAAGGAATGCTCCTTTTCAAGAGTCACTGCATATAGCCCGGGAGTTGTGAGATCTTAAACAAAAAAGCCATGAAGTGCTGAATGGGGAGCTTCTCCTAAGAAAGCTGACAACTATTTGAAGTGTTGCTAGTCACCATTAGCAAGTTGGTGGTGCTTTTAAATTCAGGATGTAGAAGATAGCTTTTCAATGTATGGCTTTTATTTTTGACTCTACTGTTTGTGAAAATTTGGAGAGGGGCAGGAGTATACCCGTTGACCCTCTAAGATTTTCTGTAGACCTGGAACTTGGAAAGAAGCCTGCAAGATGGAAAACATTCTAGTGATTCACTTTTCCTTACTGCTTTCTTTCACAGGAGTGCATTATGTGTTTGACACCACTATAGCTGCTGATTTCAGTATCCTGGAGAGCCAGAGGGAATTTGTGCAGCGGTATCAGCGGAGGAACCAGGAGGAGCATGCCTTACCGATGTTTGCCTCTGCTTGCCCTGGTGAGAATTGATCTCTCCAACCTCCTGCACTTAAGCCTAGTCCCATTGGAACTACCAAGAAACTAAGGAAAGGGTGGTTCCATTTGCGAGCCTTACATAATTTACAGCATTTTGGCTTTATTTTTGAGAGATACCAGATACTGCACACAGTGTTTGTTTCCAGGATCATGCTGATCATCCTTAGTGCGTTGCTAGATGGGCCTGGTTTTCATGGGCTGTTGGGAGGGCAGAATTTGTTTGTAACAAACAGCAGCAGCTCTCCCATATGGAAGTGAGGTGCCACGGCCATAAATGTGAACCCTGCAGACAAAGATCAGGTATGATGGTGCTGGATGAGGCACGTGCTAATTCGGCGTAGGGCCTTACCCAGTCAGATACAAAGGTTGCAATAATTCCCTGTCTGCATCTTACACTTGTCTTCTGTTGGAGCTCTGTAGAAGGTGAGGGGTGTAAATTCTATTGTTGCTCTTCAAAAAAATCAGAAATTAATCAGAACTGGAATTGAGGAGCCAGTGGCTGCTGCTTGTGTGTCCACACTGCAAAGTTTAACATGGTGTTTCCTTATTGAAAAGAATCTTTAAGGAACTTTGCTCACTGATCTAATTAAAGCGCAACCTCTGTTATCTTAAGCAAAGTTTTGAACTTGCCACTTAAGCCTAGGGGAAAGTATCAAGTGACATCGTTCTTAATGACTGTGAGATGGTTGTGTCTAACACTTACAAAATAATTCTCACTTGAAATGTCACAGACTGACTCACTAAATGTCTCGCTTCTGAGAATTTTGCACCGGAGAACTTGCTCTTTTATGAACAGAACCTGCACTTATCACAGCTGGAAAGATGGAGAACATTTGGTCATTGTTTACTTTTTCTATTTGTTAGCACTCTGGCAAGTCACATTTCTGAAAAAAAAAAAAGCATCAAAAAGAAGGCAAAAGTAACTCCTTTGCCTAACATCCCCCTCAGTTTCACCCTAAAGCCCATGGTGTTGCTTTTCAAAAGGCTAATAAAAATACAAATATTTCTTTCTAGTTTGGAAGTAACTGAAGAGGATTGCGTTCTTTAAAGAAATGTTACAGTGACAAGAGAGTGAGTTAGGGTTGCATTCGGTGATCCCCAGAATCTGCTGTTGTCATTGATTTAAAGTTGAAATACTGCTATTTGAATTGTACTTCTGTTTGTTCTGTGTATTCTGTAGTGGAAGTATCAGGGTTGCGCTTCGGGAACTACACATAAGAGGGAAAGTCTCTTTTTTTTTTTTTTTTTTTTCCTGTTACTGTTATCTTAGTGTTGCCTCCTATCTTTAGGAGCAGACATACTGTATGTTGCTTTTTTTTTAATGTAAAACCTGTGAAGTTGAAACAACCCCCTATTACTTCACTTTGTCTTTTATGTGGTTTATTTAAAATTCAAAACCAGAGGATTTCTTTTAGAACTTATTCTGGCATAACTTTTATTTACTTCATTTAGAATTAGAGCTCAGATTATCTGCTGCTCTGATTGGAAATATCTTCAAATAGTTAATGGAGCACTTTCCTTGTCTTTGGTCTACAAAAGGTTGTTTCTGTTTGCAGCGTTAGCTCCGGTGTCAGTATCTGCTGTGGTACAGGTGTTACCAGAAGCACGGGTGCTTTCTGTTTCTGGAAAACTGAACTGAACTATCACTGTAAACCCCTTCTGAAAGGGTATGGTGTTTCATTCCCCCTGACAGCAATTACAGGGGGGAAAAAAAAAATAATCATGATCAGTCATTTTTAAAGTAAGGTTGTTTGCTGTGTTTCCTGACTTTAATTGTCTGGGTGCATTTTCTGTTCCTCATTCTCCTTCCTCTTTACCCCCAGATTACATAAATTTGTCCCAGAAATGTTTACGCTGTGTGTTTATCACCAAGTGTTTTTTATACAGCTCTATCGATACAAGGTCAATGTGAACTCCAGTATAACTGCTTCCCTCTTACTTATCTTCCAGAGTAACTTTCCACAGAAATACCACCCTCTGCAGGAGTGGTCTGTGGTGTAAAATCTATCATGAGCAAAAGAGCGTAGCCCTTACAGTCCCAGAACCTGATAAAAGAGCAGTTTACTGTCTCTCTCAATTATTCTTACCTACTCCTGCCTTGAAAGAAACTGAGCTAATCCTGGAGGTTTTGTTTCCTGTTGAAAGTACAGCAGTGTAACTACTGATTGTATCTGTAATATCTCCGAAGTAATCAGTTCTCTTCCTTAATTTACTAAACTGGTGAGCAACGTGAAGCACTTGCTCTGGGAACCAGCCAGCGTTTTTAATGCGTTGCCAGCCTCTGTGAACTCTGGATCAGGTCAACAGGGCAGGCTTATAGCGTTAGTAGGAAGAGCATAACTAGTGAGGATACCAATGCTTTTGTCCCAGTCAGCTAAAGTAATTTGCTTTTGCAGGAATGGGGTTTTTACAGTAGTGAAAGTTTTCTTAGTTTTTTCTGTGCTTTATACTGATGCATAGCTATTTATAGCATGCATCTTTGTCGTCTACTCGGGCTAAAGCACTAATAATGACATGTTCTGAAGTACATCTGTTAAGTATTTATACAGCAATTTGCAGGGGTTTCTTCTTCTTCTTTTGATGCCAAAGGCAAAAGGCCGAGAATCTGAATGAATTTAAGAAGGGTGTAGGTCTGTACGGGTACGGATGTACATTGGTATAAGAACTGGCTGTCTCTGGCTTCCTGCAGCTGTGGGGCTGGAGTTCAGCCCTGTGGGTGAGTGGGCAGAAACAGCCAGTGCCGATGTGAAGTGCAGATAAATGACTGGTGTTGCTCATTCACCAAGGCTGCTTAGATAATTAAACAGTGACTAATGGTCGTTGTGGAGCTGGAGCTACTAGACACTTGTTCCATCTACTGCAAAGAAAGGAACAATTGAAGAAATTGCTTTGGGCAATATCTGCCAGAAGTCTCTTGGTATTTAGTGAAATATCCTTACAGTTCGTGACTACACCATTCCAATTCTGAAACTGCCCTGACAGCAGGAACACTGTGGTGATTAATGGTAATCAGAGCTGCAGTGTAAGGGAAGGACTGCATAGAAATGCTGTTAAAGTACAAGGTAGAATGTTTTTTAAAACTGCCCTTACTTTATTTGCAGCAGTTTTTGTTCTATTTTGACAGCACTTGAGACTAAAGCCATTTAAGAAATAGGATATACACATCATGCAGAATATGCTGATACAGCCTTTGTATCAAGCACCAATAAATGAAGTCCGTGGTTGCAGGTAATATCTTGGACTTAAAGTCCCAGTTGAAATTGGACATTAAAAAAACCTTCCTCTTCAGAGTCTAGCAATTCAGCACAGCCCTGACACATAAACCTCTCTCTCTCGCTCTGTCTACCAAAAAAATGAGTGCTTGTTGAAGATGATGCATGTCTTTGAGATTTTTCCATGGAGAGCAGTATCTGCTAATCTTGAAGTCTGTACTTTAACAAGAGCTGGGAATATTTAAACAGCTGGAGGATCCTCATGTTTCCCTACTACTTCCTCGTTTCTATTAGTAAAACTTTATTACTCTGGGAAAACCACTTCTCTGCCATAGAGAGACAAACCATCTGAAGACCACCTGGATTCTGGTTTTGTGCTGTTGTTGGCCTGTGTGGCAGTGTTCCGACTTAAACATTACCAAGTGTTTACACATTTTGCTAATTTCAAGTTTAAGAATTAACCTACAGGTTTTACCTTTCCTGGGCAGCCTGTACTTCACAGCAATTTTTCTCTTTTATGTAAAGACCTCAGTGTGGTATTTTTCACTATTTCTGAGCACCAAAAGCAGCACGCTTCCCTAGAAAGCTGGGCCTAACGCTTCTGCACGATTTAGGTGCCTGGTTCTCAGTTCACGTAGGTGGAGCAAGAAGTTCAGAATCCTTGCTGTCAAAGATTCTGGGCTGTTTTCAGTAGGAGTCACCACGCCTAAGAAAGAATTGCACCCCCTAAATATCTTAATCTGCTCATTTGTCGGTTCCTGCTCTGGAAGGTGGGGAATAATAGGGCGGATATTGAGGGTGGTGTGAATATACGTGGCTTGTTATAGCTGAAATGCTGCAGGAGTCTGGTGAAAGGGAGGGGGACTCTTGATTAACTGAGACACAATTTTGAACACGGAGATTTCAGTTGGTTCCTCTGTGTGTGGTTGAGTGTGGGGGTGTTTCTGAAGAAGGTGTGGCTACTCTAACAATAGTAAAAGAAACCATTTTTTTCCAGGCTTAATCCATGTGCATCTTGTGATAATGCTTTCATGTGACTCTTCTGTTCTAGAGGAGGCAAGCTGGGGGCATGGATACTAAATTGCAGGAAACAGAAGGTTACAGTTAAGCAACTGAACAGAGTACGTTTGTTGTAGTATCTGGTGATCCAAGGGCTGAGGTCTAGAAAGTCAATTTACACTTTGGTAGCTGGGGTCCTGTTCTTTCTCCTTTGTTAAATCTATGCTTTAGAAGGGGTGTAATAAGTCATGAAGTTCACAGTGGCTTCGAAGTCTAGAATTGATGACACAGTCAATTATTGATAGCCAACTGTAAAACAGCATTAACAGAGACTTGAGGTTTCCTACAGTTCCCAAGGTGGGGCTTCCAGCCTACACAGAAACATCCTACCTATTGTGAAGGTGGCTTCATTTTTAAAAGCTGTTGTATAACTGCTGCCACTTTGCCATGCTTCTGTGCCGCTTGACCATCTCACTGTGATTTCTGCCATTCCAGGTTGGATCCGGTATGCCGAAAGGGTACTTACCAATCTCGTGACCTCTCACATTTGCACTGCAAAGTCTCCACAGCAGATCATGGGCTCCCTGGTGAAGGGCTACTTCGCCAGGCAGCAGGTAAGTGATTCTGATTGATTTTTACCAGTAAACTCTTTTAAAAAGATGGGCTAGTAGGTTTTAATACTGAAATATAGATCTTAGTGTATTATAAAGTGATAAAGCATCTCTCCAACTTATTTGTCCTTCACTTGAAGGATAAATGGTGCTCAGCTGCTATACAAGTGCCCATGATAAGAAGGATGTACAAAGAACCTCATTTCAGGCAGTGCAGTGTGAGCTGGCAGCAATCCTTGTGCTCCCAGTACAACATGGATTTAGGTATTTATGGATAAAATAAAATCCACAGTAGCGAAAGAGATTGTTGTTAAATGCTGCCTTTGTAGTTCTCTAGCATAGCCAAAACAGGAGTGGAGGAGAATAATGTAGAAATTGCCCTGTTATCTGGGATCAATAAAAGCATTATATCCTAGAAACTAACCTTTTTATCTTCTCAATTTTGTATTTTGAAACAGTCGCTTTCTTACTTGAATTTAACTGCATCCACATTACATAGAGAGGTATTGCGATGTCCACATAGCTAGAGACATACTGATGGACTTGCTGTGGATGAAAATGACTGACAGCTAAAAAACTGAATCCTGAAGTCCTGACTTTCATTCACTTTCTAAGGCAATCAAAAGCTGCAGAAAACGTGGACTGAAGGAATAGGTTTAAGTTTCAGCCAGAAGACTGACTTCGGGTGTTTGTTGCTAAGGCTTTGTGGCTTCTGGCGAGTCTTTAATTGCTGGGGATTGGTTACTAGTATTACCTGCATAGGGTTTACGACGCTATTTTCATCCTTGTCGTCCTTCAAGCTGTCTTTTGCGCTTCATGAAGTTCTCTCTTATGTTCCACAGAACTTGTCTCCTGATAAAATTTTCCATGTAATTGTGGCGCCTTGTTATGACAAAA
The DNA here is from genome assembly GCF_964106895.1 of Numenius arquata. Classification (NCBI taxonomy): domain Eukaryota; kingdom Metazoa; phylum Chordata; class Aves; order Charadriiformes; family Scolopacidae; genus Numenius; species Numenius arquata. The sequence goes on from NC_133592.1 coordinate 9,651,170, forward strand.
AGCTGGAAGCCTTGCGGGAAGACTTCTACACTGCCTTGTACAATTCGCAAGAAGTTGATTGTGTTCTGACATCAGGTTAAATCTTCTTTAAACTTACTATTTCTAAAGATACAAGTGAATCACCCTTGTTAGAATAGCCTTTATGCCAGACTTGGCTTTTTACAAGTATGTTTTAGTTGTAAGGTTGGCGCTTTTTCTGCTTTAAAAGTAAGTACAGGTTTTTGTGCTGCTGGTAGTATAGGTATTGTATAGGGAAGGCAAAGCAAAAAAGACTTTCCTTCCAAGTTGGTATTCATTTGAAAACAAGATTCAGGTATTGGTTTTTGTCAGCCTCTTGAGAAAGGTTAGAGTTACGCAAATCCATATTAAAAATCACTGTCTTGCTTGTCTGTGGTCATTTAATCTCCACTGGGATTATTCATAACATTCCAAATGGGTGGCATCAGTAGCTTATGGTGTGGCTTTTGTCTTTAGGCTTAATGTCCAAACTAAGTATCCTCCTCTTTCCCCTGCAGTGTAGAAACATCTTCCAAACTTAAACCTAACAGTAAGGCTAAGGATAGCACTATACAAAGTTTGGAGCAAGCTGAAGGCCCCTTTCTTCAGGGCTGGAAGTGTCAGGCTTCTCGGTCACTGGAGGGAACTGACTCCAGTAAGAACCGGAGAATGTGACTGTGAGCCCATAGAGGTGTTGGGATATCGATCTCTTTAACAGAGGCACAGCACGTGCATTTTGCATTGTGTTGAAAGTAAAATGTCATATGTTTTCCTACAGGTGAAATTGTCCAAATAATGGAACAGAAAAATGTGTCTATGAAAGATGTGACTGAAGTAGCTGTAGATAGTTTGTAAGTAGTTTTGTTGTGGATTGCTTCCTTATTTTGATGACAAATGACAACACCTTTGAGCATATTCAACATAAAGTGTTCTTTTGAGAAGTTTTACACTTTTCTTTTTAAAGAAAAAAAGCCTGCGTCAAAGCCTGAGTATAGTAAAGTCTCATGCTTTATATAGTCGCCAAAACACCTGAAAGTATTCTCCTAGATATTCGTTGCTATATATAAAAGCAATATGAAACAGATAATGTAAAACTGTGTATACTGTCTCAATACAAAGCAGATAATTTGAGGTTAATGACCTCTATTTAATGACTCCTTTAAAATAGATGATTTTTTGAAGCTTTGCGTAGCTCTTGTATCTTAATGAAGTAATATTAGATTCGACTGTGTCAAGTTCACGCCTTGCTCGTACGTGTGAGTGTCTCAGGGTGCTGACCCCATTCAGAGCTCTCCTGTGCTTGAGCTGGGGTAAAGCTGAACAGTCTCGCCTGGCCTCACACAAAGATGCGGGGATGCAGTGGCGGGGGACCATCTGTTCTGTGCTTCGCTCATTCACAGCAGCATCCTGACAGTAAATTTCCGCTTTCCCCGATACGTTCGTGTAGAACTGATAGAAGTAGCACCCTTTCAGGAAACGGTAACTATTTTTTTTTATACTGAAGACAGCAGTTTTTCAAAATTAGATAAAGTTGAAACGTGCTTTAGTTGAAAATCTACAAATCACACAAAGCATTGGGGAGATTTTGTTTACCCACTGCGTGACTGGCTCAGAAAGCAGCACGCATGTTGTTTTAATTCTCAGGCTTAGTTACAAAGGCTGGTCTCGGTGCTTGCTGATCTCTGTTCAAGTGTGACAGATGTTACTTGGGATCTTTCCAAAGTGGTGGTAGTGGAGCAATAAACAAGCTTTCTTGCACATAATGGAAAGCTCTGGAAATGTCTAAAACTGCTTTTCACTTTGGCTTGATACCCTGCTTGGACCTTGCCTAGACTGGAGAAATGTAAGTGGTAGAGTGGTAGCAGTTTCAGAGCTGGTTTTGTAGTAGCTCCTATGATTACTTCCACCAATGATTGCTTCACAGAATGAGAATTACATGAGTAAAGCTCTTAAAGACATCATCACATAGAGATGGACATCTATTTCTAAATCAGCCTGTCCAATGAAAGAACAAGCTCTTATTCAGAATATACCTGTTTTATTAGATCATTTTAAGTTGAAAAACAATGTTAATTTTTCAAAGGACTAATCTGATAATACTGGTTAAAGCAGTGAGAACAGATGACGTAGTTTTTGCTCTTCTGGGGTCTTAAAAGGAGATTTTGCAGAAAAAAAATATGTAACATGAACTTCTCTTCTGAAAAACAAGTTCCGTAACAGAAGAGATTTGTGGTAAAGTACTCAGTGTTCAAAAAGTAGTGTGAACAAAGTAACTGGTGTTTGAGTTCTCAACTCCCTTCTGCAGCTAGAGAATGCTAACAAATAGCAGTTGGCTAAAATTAGGAGACGCATCATGAAGCAAGATCACCCAAGGTTATACACAAAAATAAAAAGTTGCAGTACTTACTAAGTAAACGCAATGGCATGGGATGGGATGGAGGGACAGACATACTACATTTGTAAACTTCAGCTCTTTAGTGATTAAAATAGTTCTTTGTCATTATTACAACTTCAGCATTTTGGTTTTCAGTAAGGTGTTTGCTGTGGCAATTTTCCCTTGGTTTTGTGGTTGAATGCTGTGCCCAGAGTGCTGCTCAGGCGAGAGCCAGCAGTACAGGCCAGGAAAGGTCATGTCTGGAGGTTCTGGGAAGAAGGTAATTAGACCGTATCTAGAGAGGCTTTTACATGTAAGAGCAAAGGACATAATTTGTCCATTCGCTAATATGAAGACAATTACCTCTTCCTGAAACCAGCATTACCACACACCCCTACCGATTTCTGCTCTGCCAGAAAGGAACACGAGCCTGTAGAGCTGCAGACCTTGGCGCCCACCGACACACACCCAGTAGGGTTTATGCTGCTGCCGGCCAGTGCTCCGGTTTTAACCGAGGCACAAGTGACCCTCCAGGTGAATGCTACACCCATTGGATTTGATATCACTGATTTTCTTCCCAAACTACAGCGTAGCACTTAGCTTAAAGGCAGAGTGTTCTAGTCCACCTGCAACTGTACTGGTTTGGTGTTACTTTAGTGGCACAGTGTTACACACAAAGCGTTCCTGGAGCAGAAGCGTTTGTGAGCAGAGGCTTGTAACTTCTGAAGTACTTTTACATTCTCACAGGTTACAAATGATTTATTTCTTTTTTTTTCCCAAAAAAGTCTCCTGAGCAGTGAATGGCTGTTAACCAAGGCTTTAGGCTATGCTGAACGTGTATTCTTATAAATTACTGTTGCTAGAGGTTTCTGAAAATGGAAAGCCCTGCATCTTTTCATATTTTTTTTACTGTATTTTTTCCCCACCATCTTACTAAACAGTTTATGTTTTTTTAAGCTGTAATAAATAAAAATATGTTCTCAGTCACTGCTATAAAACTTTTGGGGGAGAAAAGACAGAGAAGGGGAGAAACACTACTTTTTTGAAGTGAAGGAATGAAATTTTGGAGTTGATCTTTCTTTCTGTTGCTTTCTAAGGTTTGATGAAATAAAGGAGGGAGATGTCGTAAGGCACGACGGGAAGAGATCCGATGGCTACCTGGAGCACATTTTTAAACATGCTGCAAAGGAGCTTTTTGGCATGGATGTCGAAGAGATCACCTACAAAGCATTAAAGTAAGCTGGAGTTTTGTGTCCTTATTCTGTAGGATGGACCGGTTGGTGCTACAGTGAACCCTAGTGCAGTTACTGCTAACCTGGCTCATTCACTGATTGGCAATGACTAAACCTGTAAATTTGTTGCTGTAAATTAGTTCCTGATAGATTTAATTTTATTAATAATTTACCTGCCCTTAAAAACGAAGTATAATTCTATTCTGAAAATTCCGTCCCAACTTCTGCTTAACTTGGTTTAGAAATCGGAAGAGTTCATCCTAATCTCACTGTTACCCTTGTTCTGTTCAGAGCATCTAAATCCAAACTGATGCAGTTGGATCATCCCTTTGGTAATACAGGGGCTTAAAATGTTCTCTGTGTTATCTTTATAGGAACAAGGACTTTCAAGAAGTTACTCTTGAAAAGGATGGTGAGACAGTGCTGCGGTTTGCAGCAGCTTACGGCTTTCGAAATATCCAAAACATGGTTCTGAAATTGAAAAAAGGAAAGTTTTTATACCATTTTGTTGAAGTCCTTGCCTGCCCAGGAGGTAAGAATGATTGTGGATCCACAGTTGTTCTGCTCACATACCTTGAATCTCAAAGGAAGGCTGTCCTACAGACAGGCACTTAATTTAATTCCCTCTTAATTCTCTTCTTAATCTAAAATGTGTACTATTTAGTGAATGGTCCAGAACACCAATTACATGTGCAGGGTTGGCTCAAAAATTGATTGGGTTTTCTAAAATTAACCACAATGTTATTTTTTTCTCTTCGGACCTATAAATAAATGACAGCATGGCTCTTACAATTTTTTCAAACCCCAGAGGAAATACTCTGAAATGGTCGTTGTCAAGGGCACGCAGAGACAAGGAACGTAATTAATACTGTAAAACATGAAGAAGGCAGAGAAAGATTGTTGATACGGAAACCTCATTTACATTAAGATGTTGTGGAGTCACTTTAAGTAAATACAAATTCTAGCAGTGTGGGGTGGGTACTTTATGTAAACAGGCAACTTTTTTCTTCAGAGAAGTACAAAAAAAAAAAATTTCCAAGTTAACATAAACTTCCTCTTCATATCAAATCTTCATCACCCTTGTGGCTTTTTTCTTTTTTTCTCGCTCTAAGGGTGCCTAAATGGAAAAGGTCAGGCACAAACTGAAGATGGAAAACCAGATAAAGCACTGCTTAATCAGATGGAGGAAGTGTATGCTGCAATACCTGTTAGACTGCCGGAATCCAACCAGCACGTACAAAAGCTGTACCAGGACTGGCTGGAAGGCATGGACTCTAAGAAGGTCCAGGAAACTTTGCACACCAAATACAGTGCAGTAAATCAAACAGCAAGCAATCTGGATATCAAATGGTAATAAATAAAACTCGCAAAAGATTTGCTTAGGTTAGTTACAGATTCAGCACTGGAAACATTCTATGCAATCGCAGATGCTATGCACTAGCCCGAGTGTACGAATGAGACGCTTCCCGATTGTGGATTATTCCTTGTGAAGAACCATTGCTTTTTAAAAACAGAAAGAGAAGTCTCCAAAAGCCCTGGTTCCCGCCATTGTCATTGAACTTTTACTGTGTGTAATCTCCTGTGCATAATGGATTTCTTTCTTCAAAAATGTGATCTTGCAAGGTACATAAGCACTTCCTGCCAGGTGCAGGGGGTGTAATTCCTGATGAAGCTCCCTACAAAGCTACAAAATGGGCTTCCCCAAGAAGGCGAGATTATTTTACTCCTACTCCTGGGTATGTGATCCCTTTCATCGTGGGAAAAGAGTCATGATGAATTTCAGTGTTGTTGCAGTCGTTATGAAGTAACTTGGGATTTATTTGCCTTGTTAACGAAAAAACCCTTTACAGGCACAAGTGTAAATGGAGAAGTGTAACGAATTTGTGTATGCCTTCTAGCCACATTTTAACAAAAGCTATTCAGTTCCAAATTCGAGTCACTGTTCCTTACTGATATAATGTTTGTGTAAGGAAGGGGATGCTTCATATAAACTGAACTTGGGAAACTAATGCTAAATGGTTATAATGCAGTCCGTCATTAAAAATAGTTCCAAATACATTGGCTGGTACAAAAAGAGAACTTTTCTTTCCTTGGAAGTTTTGTTAGAAACTTGCAGCTTGGTGCTGCTTCTGTGTCTGGCTTCCTGAGAGTGAAACATGCAGTGTCAGGTGAGCATGTGCATACTACAACTTGGCTAGATTTGCTGAGCCAGACTTAACAGCACTTTTATTCTCTCATATATCAGTACACAGAATAATAGATTGTTGTTTTCATTTATCTCTTTGTTGGCAGACTTCTGTAAAAATAACTTCATGGAGCGCCTCTGAAAAAAAACCCCAACCACTCAGCAATGCTTGTGAGCCCAGCAAAGTTACTATATCTTGGCATCATGAATTTTGGTGCTTATTTTTAAGTACGCTTTAGAGGTTTCATTTAACAGACATCTTAAAGCTTGCATGCAAATACCACTTTTCTGCAGCTTCATGAGTTGTCAGAGGGTTATTCAAGAATGTGATGGATGCGCAAAAAAATCAAACTACTGCCAGACTTCTTCAGATTTTCCTAGTAGCACCAAATTTGTTCAAGGTTAGCGGCTGGTTGGAGCTAGCAAAGTTTCAGCTTTCCTTTTCCAGTCTGAAAGTGTGGATGGGCTTTTCTAATCATTTTGGTCAGCGTTTGAATGAATCTTCTTGTAAATTTCTTGATATTACAACTGCTTGTATGAGTAAGATCTAATATTGCAAAAACCTGTGTATATTTGAAATCCTCGTTTAACTTGAACACAGTTGGATGGGATAAAGGCATCGGTGAAGTCAGTGCAAGTTCTTGGTGGTTAAACAACAGAGGCTCAGAAGGAGAGAGACAGACTTAAGTATGTTACCCTGATGACAAGAGATAATTCTCTTAATGGGAAGCTGTTAATAGAATTGCAGCTTTCAATTGGGCCACACTTCACTTTGAGGGGTGTTTTCTTTCAAGTGCAAATGAATTTGGTTACTGTGCTACCTGAATGCACACAATGAGATTATATCCATAGATTACCCATAAATTAGCCTTTGTAAGTCGTTCCTTGTTGTAATAAAAACATAATACTTAACGTGGTGCAATATCAGAACATCTACAGAAATCTACCTCTGTACAGGAAGGGAGTCCAGAAATGGTGGGAAGACCTATGTATAGCTGAAACTAATAAATGTTTGCTAAAGAAAAGATGGTGGTGTTGCATGAAATTTCTGAATAGATTACTTTTTAGAAGCAACATCCAGCTCCTTTGGTCTCTTTTTTTTTTCTTCTTTTTCTGTCATGATTTCCTCCAAAAACTTCAGCAGAATTATTTTGTACTAAAGTGGTCTTGTTCTGTTTGTATAGGCATATGTTTCTATGTATATATGGTTTATAGCTTGATGGCATGTTTAAATTATATTGCTTCAGTTCTTTGTATAGTATGCTTATTTTTTTATGTGCATATACTGGGTGAAATGGTACAAAAAAGTTGTTTGCTTTTCTGGTGAAAGCTTCACTGAACTACACAAGAGCTGCCTTGCTATTCTGACAGGATACCCTTGAACCGTTTGTACAACTTAAAAAATACCCCTCTTGCGTAGGTGGCATTGCTGTATGTGTTCTCTCTTGCCATTCTGCTTGCCCGCTGCACTGACCAGCCTCGCTCTTCCCGTGCTGGTGGGACGCCCTGGGAATGGGCCAGTAAGTGAAATAAATCTGTCTACAATATACCGTGCTGTGCTCCCACTACAAGGGAAAGGGGTGTCAGTGCATAAAGTAAACTTTTTCAGTCGAACCCACCATTTCTTCCATCTACCCGAATGTTTTAACCTATGTTGAGATAGTAGCAATGTAAGAATCTAGTAGAGTATTTGTCTGCCACAGTAATCTTTTTAAAGACGAGGAAGGCATCGAACTGGGCAGCTTTTAGTGGCTAGGTGGAATGTATGTATTATAACTAGTGACTTACAGTGACTGATATTTGTCTCTTTTTTTGTCAGCTTTTGTTTTAGAAGACTTTTTGGAATAAAACCCATTTTAAGTTTTTAAAGAAAAGGGTTTTTAAGTGCCAGTTTAAAGAAAAAAAAGTAACTGTAATAAGTCTTTCCCCCTCCACCTTCTCTCACTGAAATTTTAAGGTGTATCAGAAAACCTTGTTGCAATTTCATCTGTAGTGAAATACTTGCCTAAGATTTGATTCTGGCTTTTAAATCTACAGTTAGGAAGTCTGTCACTGTCGACAGTGTGTGTTTCTGGCCACACTTTCTGAAACTACAGCATTATTTAGTTCCCTGATATGATTTTGGCAACTAAGAATTGTCATTGCTACTGCCTTTTCAGCAATGGGGAAGGCTCCTCGTGTGGTCACAGCCATAGTGCTTTACTGCTCTGTTGAATGTTGTGCCGAGACAATCTTGTCTCTAGATGATTTTTAGAAAAAGACTAAATTGGAGGGATTGCAGGAAAGTAACTGGAAATGTTAAATGAATTTGGAACCTGTCTTGGGGTATTACTGACTTGATCACATCAAGTGCTTGATACCTTGGGTTACAGAACTTTATTCTGAGACTGCTACAAGGGGTACGTGTTGTGAAGTACTTCTGCTACGCCTTCTCCAGTAAGTTTGCCTCAGCCACAGCACCTTGTGTTTGTCCACTGCAGTTAAGGAATGTGGGCAGAGGTGGGCTACACTATCGCTTAGGGTAATGGATATATCTGTATGCAGCAGTCTCAGCTGGATTATATTTGGACAGTGTTCAGTTACCTAAATTTTGGTGCTTTGTATTCAAATGGAGCATGACCATGAATTGTCCTAAATAAATCTTGGTACTGAATTACATATTGATTCTGTCTCATTCCATGTAAAACCTGAACTCTAAGTATGCTTTGTTTTAACATACGTGCTTGTCTGGTGAATTTAGTGTGGATAGTTAGTATCAGCTATTTATGAGTATTCTGGATTACAGCTACACTTCAAACCATGATAAACGGAAGGAGAAAGTCGCTGGATAGCTACTTTGCTCTCTAGAATTGTAAAGTAATATATTGAATTGTTGCAAGGCAGACAAGTATGTAGTGGCTTTAAGGCTCTTACCTGGGAAGGATGATGTTGCTGGATGAAGCCAGTCTATGGGGGTTGACTAGTTATGTTTACTATATACAGTTATTTAAAACACTGGTGTGCAAGGAACAGTAAAGATACTTATTTGTGTACATCTTGAGACTTAAAAACACAGGCAGGGGAAAGCATCAAAATTAGCCCTGACATAGGTAAGGGGTTTCTTTTTCATCAGTAGGTTGTGCAAGCATTTTCATACATTCGACAATTAGGAGCCCAACTTCCACAAAATAATAACTAGACCTGAAGGTGGTCTGCGTGTTTTCCAAGGGACAGTAACGAAAACTGGCCAGAGGAAAAGGAGGAGGAGCTGATCTCCAGTTTGGCACAGAACAGAGAGGTTCCTGTTGCTGGGTAACCAAATAACTAGTAAGAACAGGTTTTGAGGAGGGTTGCCAAGACGTTAAGGTGTCCTTACCTATTCTTGAAATGAAAATTAAATAATGAGGATTTGTGTCAGCAAAGCAGAGGTAATACCCATTTAAATTGTGCAGAGTTCAATCTGTGAGATTACACCCACTCTGCAAACGTTGTGTTTCTGTCCCTGTCTTCAAGTGAGTAGTTGGTGTGCCTGAAAACAAATGTCCTCGTTCTGCACATTTGTCTACTGCAAGACCATATTTTCTTCAGCATGAATGACTTTTTTTTTTTTTATCCTCAAAAAAGACTTAAGATAGCCATAAAACAACAGTAAAATGTAATGACATTTAATTAAATTCTAGTAAGAACTATTTAAAAAACAAAGTTGTCTTCGATCTTTTTGTCAAATGTATAGCTCTTCATTCCATTTAAGAGAATCAAGATTTAGTGTGATACATGGTTCGGGTCAAGGAAAACCCTTTGGCATTCAGCTCCTCGAGTTTTAGCCCCATTTTGGTCTGTACCCTGTTGTGCTGTGACATTGCAGTTTGTTTTCCCTTGGGAGGGATGGTTATTGATGCTGTCGGTGTAGAGATCCGTGCCTTTCTTCTGGAGGGCGTTATGTCCCTCCATCAGAGCTGGCCTGGCCGAGAGCAGCGAAAAAGTGATCCGTGATTCAGGTTCTACCGAGATTTGAACTCGGATCGCTGGATTCAAAGTCCAGAGTGCTAACCATTACACCATAGAACCGGATGGTGGCACTCGGCTCCGCGAGGCCAGAGAATAAATCTATAGCAAAGAAACCTCCTCCGGGAAAATTCCCACCGCCCTCCCTCCTCTGCCTCGGGAACGACTGTCCAGGAATTTAACGCAACCTAAAGATTCATATTTGTGCTGCCTTTCTGCAATATTCGTTGTATTGGTGGTATAATAATAATATTGGTGGTATAATAATAAGATGCACCGTCAGAAAGTGAACACAAACGGCAGGAAAACATCTCCTTTCAGGCCCATAAACTGGGTCCTCACACGTGCACCCACATTCAGCAGCCTGCCTGCTGCTTTCCTGGTGCATAATTCAGGTTTGTGTTTCCACACAAGTCGTTCACAGTGTAGAAATAAAAGTAATTACTTACATTTCAGTATACCGTAGCATGTCTGAAATATTTCACATAATTTGCATAAGAACATACTAACCTGGCTGCAATAAGTAATAAATAAGGGGAAAAAAAATATAATCAGGATAACTCTATGGTTTATTTCTCTTTCTCTTTCAATACGTTTTTCAGGTAGCACGGCATGTCAGTAGTTTATGGCAATCCAAAAGCCCATGCAAAACACTAAAGTTCCCCTTAACCTCATTTTCTACGGCAATGGCCAGTAAAGAGATCTGCCCGTGGGTAAAAACTTCAGGTTCCACCGAGATTTGAACTCGGATCGCTGGATTCAGAGTCCAGAGTGCTAACCATTACACCATGGAACCGCTGAGGTGGGGGCCCCGAACCGCTCCTATTGACCCGATCTTACAGGAAAGAAGATTATTGTTTTCACAAACCCATAAATACCATCTTTGGGTGGCTTCTCTCCCACGTATTCTGCGTGTATTAATTCTATGTAAGAATTCCGATGTTCCTTTATCGCAATATTTTACAGCACTGAAAATAATGCACATTCAGAGGCACCTTAGCATTAAACAAGATGGCTAAAGCATTTCTTAGATGATGGGACTTAAAGCTTTCAATACCACGTGCGCTGACTTTCACTTCGTATTTGTATACTCGTTTTGCTTTCATGGATTTTGGGCCGAGTATTTCCTTGCTATATTTGAGAAGTAGGGACCATCGTCACAACTATTGTTTTAGTTTGCCGGGTTGTTTCCTCTCAGTATTGCTTGGCCAGTGTTTAGGTAATGGAACATTTAATTTAAACAGGCAAGACATGGAAAAACTACAAATGTATTCAAAGAGCTTTTTAAGCCTAATTAAAGACATGGACCTGTTGGGGCGACTCCAGAGAAGGCCACAAAGACAATCCCAGGGCTGGAGCATCACTGCTGTGAGGACAGGCTGAGAGAGTTAGGATTGTTCAGCCTGGAGAAGGCTCCGGGGAGACCTTAGAGCCCCCTTCCAGTCCCTAAAGGGGCTCCAGGAAAGCTGGGGAGGGACTCTTGATCAGGGAGTGGAACATAGGACGAGGGGGAAGGGTTTTAAACTGAAAGAGGGGAGATTTAGATGAGATATTAGGAAGACATTTGTTACAATGAGGACAGTGAAACACTGGCACAGAGGTGTGGTAGATGCCCCAACGCTGGAGGTGTTTAAGGTCAGGTTGGATGGGGCTTCAAGCAACCCAATCTAGTTGAAGGTGTCCCTGCTCACTGCAGGGGGGGTAGGACTTTAAGGGTACCTTCCAACCCAAAGTGTTGTGTGATTCTACGAAATCATCCAAGAAAAGTTTGTAGGCATCATAACATGGCGTGTTCCATCCTTCCTTCACTCGCACCCACTACACCACATGTTGCCAGGGTGGTTTAGGGAAAAAATAACTACAGTCGCAACACCAATCAACCCCGCACCCATAAATAAACAGCCCCGCACGCTGGGTTGTGGGACGCGCGAACACCAGGGAAGAGGGAGAAAAAGGGAAACAAGCTAGCAGAGGATGGTTTCGATCCATCGACCTCTGGGTTATGGGCCCAGCACGCTTCCGCTGCGCCACTCTGCTGCTCTTGTTAAGTTTTTCTTCCCGCCTGGTCTTACCCGGCCATGGCTCTCCAGCCGTCTCCCGCTCTAGCTTCCCAGAGTGCTTCGCGCGTATTTGCATACGGCGGTGCCCCCGTCTTCGCCGGCTGCGGCCCCCGCCGCTGCCCCCCGCCCCGCCGGGAGCGCTGGGACGCGGGACACCGCGGTACGGCCCCTGCGCAAACCGGCCGCCGCGGCTCCCCGCACACCGGGGTCACCCTGTCCCTGCGGTCCCCAGACCGCGGGGGTATAAGTAGAAGAGGGAGGCAAACAAACATCGTGCTCGCTTCGGCAGCACATATACTAAAATTGGAACGATACAGAGAAGATTAGCATGGCCCCTGCGCAAGGATGACACGCAAATTCGTGAAGCGTTCCATATTTTTTTTCCCACCTCCACTCCCCCCAAGAGCCACAGCGGGGCAAGGACTCCGCAGGAACGGCAAGGACTGCTCCGGTTCCTGTCTCCCTCCTGCCCTGTGCCCGCTGACCTCGAAGGACGGCGACCGCAGCCCCCGGGAGGACACCTTACCCGGCTCCAAACCCTCCCTGCACCGTGTGGGGCTTCTCCTCCTCACGCCGAGCTCTCCAGGCTCAGGGCTGTCTCCACAAGTTTCCTTTAGCCCCTGCACTGACCGCAATACGACTTCACAAATTTACTATGCTTGCTGCAGAGAAATGACTTGGAACAGGAGAAAGTCTGTCATGAGCTTTTTGGCCCTCCAGGGACCTGCCTCGGGACTCAAATGACAAGCGTTGCCGCTGGCCAGTGCCTTTTTGTATTTTATCTCCTCGAGTTTTGTTTCCCACGTTCTATCTGCTCTCCTCTTTGCTCTCCCTGGACACAGTGTGGGTCCTGGCACTGAGAAGCCCCTCCTGCTCGCTGGCCGTCACGCGTTCCAGCCAAGAGTCCTCTCGCTATTCCCCACTTCTCCCGCCACTGCGTTCAGCTGACTCGGCTCATGCTGTCGCTGAGGAAACCTGTGTCACTCTCCATCCCAACTCTGCACGCGTGCTCCATTCTACCTCTCATACTCTTTGTAAACAATCGAAGGCCTCTTCCCATAGGATGGTTTAGGTTGGAAGGGACTTTAAAGATCACCTAGTTCCAACTCCATCTGGCTCACTGAGTGAATTCGGGCGCGGAGTAGGAACATACACCCCTATTGTTGAATTCTCTCGGCAGATCGGTTATATCTCTTACAGAACACCTGCAAAACCCACGTCGCTCCTCTCTGCCCTGCCCGTTGTGGCGTCTCTGCTGCGCCCTCTCCGACCCCGCTCCCCTCGGAGCGAGGAGCCCTGCTGGGGAGATCCGTTTGGGGGTCGGACACCGGAATCTCGGCCCTGAGGGAGCCCCGGCGGGGCCGGGCCCGTCCCGACACCGGCAGCCTCCCTCGCTCCCCGCCGCCGCCGCCTCAGCCCTGTCAGGCGCGCGACCCTCCCCGCCTCAGGCGGGGGGCGGGAGGGGGAGCGGCTCTGTGACGTCATCAGCGCTGCGCCTGCTCCCGCGTCACGTGGTGGGGGCGGCCCTTCCCCGTGAGGGCGGGAAGCGCCGGCCCGGAGGTGGGTGCTGAGGCGGCCACAGGCCCTCCCCGGGGCTCTCCTCTTCCTCACCTCACCGCCGGAGTGTCGGCGGGGGCTGCGAGGAGCGGATGTCGGTGCGAGGCTGCCGCCCCGAGGGGTTTGGGGGGCTCCGCCGGCAGAGCTGCTGCCTCCGCAGGCTCCGCTGTGTGTCTCTGTGAGGATTTTTGTCCCAAAATGTTTTTATTTTCAGGCAGGCCTTCTTAAGCGAAGCAAACCGTCTTGCTGTCTTAAATTTTTCACCAGAAGTGGTATTTCGGTGAAGTTAACCGAGTAACGTGTTGACAGAAGTGGGATTCTGCTCCGTCGAACTAGCTGTGTGTCGGCATTAAAACATGGAAGTGTTGTATTGGTGCAGAAATAGTACTTCTACATTTAGTTAGAACTGTTGTAAAAACAGGAAAAAAAAAAAAGTGAACTTGTGCTTTAGCTGCCTGCAGAGAGATGAAGGGACGATGGTTATCCTGATGGAAAGGGTTCCTCGGGCCCAGGCTGCCCCCTCAGCTGGGGCTTTCACGGTTCCTGGTCCCAGAGACCAGAACTGCCCCAGAGCCTTCCGTGTCGCAGGGTCAGTGATGTTTGTTAGCCACAGCCTTCCAGGGAGGATGGGGACCCGTAAGAAGCCGTGCCATGGGTGTTGCTGGCTCCTAAGGAGCTCTTGTTTCCTAGAGAAACAGCAATCCATATGAGTATTGCTGTGGTGACTTCCAAGATGGGAGGACTAGTTCTTTTCTCTAGCTGAAATCCTTGCATGTTCTGTAATTCACCTTCTTTCTCCACTCTACAGTATCTCGCTCTTGTGGGATTCAGCACTGGCTACTGAAAGAACGGGAAGATTTGGCAAAAAACGGCAGCACTGAAGCTAGAGCTACAATTCAAAGGTATTGATGGCCAAAACCCTCAACTTCCCTTGTTTAAAGGATACATGTAGCAAAGCATACGAATCTATGGTCTAGTTATCTTAAAGACAGAAAATCATTGTAAGAAAAATGAGAGATGTTTTTACTAGGCCTTTTACAAGCTTTTTTGGTTTTGGCATTGGGAATTTTGTTTCTGTTCAATCTGAATTCTGCGATAGGGCGAGTGAAACTAAACGAGGTAGATGGACGCTTTTCAGAAGAAAAAGCAGAACAGAAGCAGATGGTGAGGGGGAGAAAGTAAAAATAGGAAAAATGAAGCAAATTATTGTTAGAGGTGGTGTTTTTCTGCTAGGTGGTAACTCCACAAAGCTACCACTCCTGGCTAAACTCATGCTGGGTATTTATACAGTTAAATGCATCGGCTATATCTAATATTTACGCCCCCTAGCTCGCCATTGGCTTCTTCATTTCCTTAAATTAAAGGTACAGCTCCTTTTAAATTCACTGCATGTGTTTAGAGAGTAAGGGGCTTATTTGGGTAGGGGGCTTTTTCTAGCTAGAAGGTGTGGCTTTCACACTGTGATGAGATTACAATGAGACAGCTGAACTTCACCAGTTTGGGGGACTCGGCTGACTTTGCTAATCAGTGGGAAAAGCGTGTGATACTTCTCAATGATCTGTGTGATACATGTCTCTAACTTCCAACCTTTTCCATCCTTCCTTGAGACTCCCCCTAGGTTTAATTATCTCAGCACACTCTATCTTAGATTAAGCATTGACACCATAACCTTAAACCATTATTTATCAATGGTTTGACTATTCCTTTCAACTTTTTTTTTACTTCATGTTTTCTGTATGAAATACATATATATATATATATATATGTATATATACACACACACACTAGATAAAGGATCAAGCATCCCCATGCATTCTGGAAAGGGGATACTTAGCTAGATAAACTTGGTCTCTGCATGGTTTTTATTCTATATAAATTACTTACTATATAAAGAAGTTTGTATTAGCATTTCCAGGGAGTGGTTTCTCAATCCCATCTCACGAATATATATAAAGCATAAAATAAATGGCATATTTAAACATATTGCTGGGTTTACTGATGGCTCTTGTAGCAGCATAGGGCATTTTATATTGAAAATTACATGCTTGAGGAGCCAGTGGGCTTTATAAGTTTGGAAGGTACGTTATTGCTATGCTTACATTTGGAAGCTAAATATGCAGCGGCTCAAAGAGAAGAGTTTGCTCTGGAGCTGAATGAAGCATACTGAAATATTTATCAGCAGAAAGGTGATAGCCAGGAGTTTCACTGAGAAGTTGGTGGTAAGAGGAGAGAGCGAGTTCAAGTAACGTAGCGGAGAGACTGCTATGAATCATATAAACCTCTGGAATTCTTTGCTGCGTGGCTGCAGTTGGGGTTCAGAGGAGGCAGCGCGCTGCACCTGGTGCCCTCAGATACATTTCTTTGCGTTGCTGTGGAGCAAAATGAACCTTAACCTTTGCTGAGCCTGGGGTATTGGCTTGAAACTTCATTCCTAAGTGGCAGCTGCTGCTTTATAACATATACTTCATTGTAGTAGGAATGCATGTTTATTAAAGGACTTGGGTGGAACAGTTCAGGCACAAAATAAAAACCTCACTGACATGGACATCCAAGTGGTACAATCAGCATTAATGTAAACGTTGGTGGGATTAAAAGCATTCCCTTGCTGTGTCTTTCACACAGCTAGAATCAGCTGAAGCAGGAGGAATGAATGCTGCCTGGCAGACTTCCTTAATGAGAGGAACATAAGAAAAAAACCCACAAATACGGCAAGATACATTAAGTTAAAAGCTTTGATTTTTTTTTTTTTCTTATCTATTTATTTATTATTGAGAACACAGACATGGACCGTTACTTTTAAATGCTGTTTGTAACTTCACAAGCATAACAGCAGTAGCTTGCTTAATTGATTAACTTAGCATAAAAAGGTGAGTCACTGCATTACTTGCTTTTTTTTCAAAATGACTTGGTAGATGTAAATGTTGTCAGTACCCTCTTTCTTCTCCCAGCAGCTTTGTGATTTCAAGATAAACAAGAATTTACCAGCACGACAGCTTTTACTGGTCAACACAGTTCCATTCTTTGGAATGTGAATCTTCTTCTACAGACAGTAAGTATATTTGTGACGGCAGTCAGAAAAAATAAGTATGAAAAGCCTCTTTAATAGTCATATTTACTTGGAACCAGTATGATCAAGTGCGTATTTTACAGAAATAATGGTGACAGAGGAGGAATTATCTCATATTTAAACGAAAATGGTAAAATACGTGGAATTATCTTTATATGTGTGTATCACTGAGAATTTGTGCTATTTTGAGAGAACCTATAATTATGATACAATAATTCTTTTAAAACTTCTCTATTAACTCACACTGAAACATCATGAAAATCTGCTCACATATTGTTGTAAATGATGAAAGAGATATATTTTGGGACACGGTGGCTTTTTTTCTTCAATTCTTTATTTTCAAGCTTTGTAAATGTTGGACAAAAAACAAACAAAAGATCTTGTTTTAGTTATTCAGCTGCTTCAGCAAATGCAAATAAATCTTTCTGTAAGTCTCCAGCCATCTACTAGTTCTTGAACTCACTTGTTTGACTCGTTACTGTGAGTCTACCAAAATTGACAGTAGAAATAATAAAAAATAAATTGGCAGGTATAGAATCATAGAATTGTCCGGTTGGAAGGGACCTTTCAGATCATCAAGTCCACCTATCAACCCAACTCCGGTAAAACCCATCGCTAAACCATCTCTCAGCACTACGTCAACCCATCTTTTAACCACCACCAGGGATGGTCCCTCATCCACTTCCCTGGGCAGCCCATTCCAATGCTTAATAACGCTTCCAGTGTAAAAATTTTTCCTAATATCCAATCTGAACCTCCCCTGGCGCAGCTCGAGGCCATTTCCTCTTGTCCCATCGCCTGTTGCTTGGGAGAAGAGACCAACCCCCCCTGGCTACACCCTCCTTTCAGGGAGTTGTAGAGAGCGAGAAGGTCTCCCCTCAGCCTCCTTTTCTCCAGGCTGAACACCCCCAGCTCCTTCAGCCGCTCCTTGTGGCTCCAGACTTGTGCTCCAGACCCCTCACCCTCCCGATCGCCCCCCTCGTGTGGATAAAACGACGCGTGACCATTGCGGGCTCCCTTGGTCTGTCTTTTCAGTCATTTATTTTAAAAAGCAATATCCCGAAGTGGAAGTGCCAAGAACCTGGTCGAATGCACGCTGCGCACAGCGCTGCCGTTGTTCTAATACACGGATTCCAAACTGATGTTGTATTTCCTTTTTCCTTGTGTCCCTGATTTAGTATTTTCCTTCCACCGGGAAAGCCAGATGTCCCCCATTTTCTGCTCTTCGGAGGAGGGCTCTGGTTTGTCTCCCAGCGTGGCCTTTCGGAAGGTAAAACGGTAACAGTGTATTTCTGCGATTCGTGCTGGGAATTGTCGGCTGGAAAAACCTGTGTGGTTTTATTGTTTCTGACGCGTTTAGTGGAGCCTGTTGTTAATGAGTATTGAGACACGCAGCGTTACCGGGGCCCTGCTGACCCGCTGACGGCAGGCTGTACCCCACCCTCCCTTCCCCGGCTCGGTAATTGCCTGTTTTAACGTTTAAAAAAAAAAAGGCTTTGAACCATTTCCTTTAGAACCTCGAGCTTTACGGAGCTCGCCTTGCTGACGTCACGTTACGTCACGTTCCCGCACGACGCAACACTAAAGGAGGCGGTTCCTGGCGCGGGGCGGGACTAAGCTCCGACGGCGCCGGTTCCTGTGCTGCTGGCGTCGCTGCGTCATCAGCGCGCGCCGGTCACGTGTCCCCCGTGTTTATACCCCGTCGCCGCCGGTGTGGCGGGGCCGCGGCGGGACCGGTGAGTGACCGACCCCGGCGGCTTCCCCGGGGGATATCGAGGGGGCGGCGGGGGCTGCCCCGGGGCCCGTCGCCGCGGCCCGGCTGGACCCCAGCCGCCTCCGCGGAGAGACGGGGCGGGAGCGGGCCGAGCCGCCGGCGGGGCGGGGGGCGGG
This sequence comes from Numenius arquata, assembly GCF_964106895.1. Taxonomy (NCBI): domain Eukaryota; kingdom Metazoa; phylum Chordata; class Aves; order Charadriiformes; family Scolopacidae; genus Numenius; species Numenius arquata. The sequence continues at coordinate 9,669,516 of NC_133592.1, forward strand.
TGCCGCCGGGCCTTCCTTCGGGCGGGGGTCGGGGGGAGGCCGTGACCCGCTCTCGTTTGTAGCCTTTTAGGTTCTTAGCGCCGTGATGTTTGCGGTCAGTTTCAGCCGTGGCGATCCCGAGCGCTGGGGTTCAACCTGTTGCTCCGACCTGCGTCTCGCTAAAGAGTCTTCCCGTTACTCTTAGGCTGACGATGTCGGTACCGGCAAAGAGATGTGGAAGGCCCCCCGTCTTGTCTTTTCTGGAAAAGAAAAAGAGAAAGCAAAGCCTCGATAGGAGAAGGGGGAAAACGAGGATTTATGTGGGAAATCATATTGACCGCTGGTTGACGCTTAAAGAAAAGTTGGATTTCAGAAATGATGCAGAAGTTGCAGGGTTTTTACTGGACTTGTGAGTAAACTGTCACGGTACTCCTATTTACCGATGCCAAGTAAATAATTCTTGGTGTTGATACCGACTGTGTATTTTCTTTCTAGGTATGAGAGCTGTGACCCATTGCCAAAAGCTCCGATCTGTTCCCTCCCTGAGGGTGTGAGAAGAATTACTGTGAAAGAAGAGCGAGCGCTGTCAGGCGGCACTTCCTTAATAGCAGCTGATGGAACGTTAGTAATAGACTCTCTTCCTATCTGAAGGGTTGATGAAATGTTTTTCTTTATAGTACTTAAAAGACTGTAGCTGACATTTAGAAAAAGTGGCGCGGAATTTATATAAGGGGAAAACATACAGCTATTTAATAATAATCTTATTAAAATGAAAGGTTTTTTGATAGCCTTTGAAGAACAGCTTATGTATTTGTTTTGTTGTTTGTATTACTGAGCGCCTAACACTAGTCTAGATGAAATAGGAATAAAACTTGTTTGTAGAGGAAATGTTTTGATTAACAGTTTGGGTTGTATTTGCAGATATGACAATGATGACCAGTTGTTGAAAGAATCTGCTTGTTCTGACCTTGGAGATGTGAGAATTGTAACTGTGAAAGAAGAGAGAGAGATGTCACGCGGCTGCTTGTCAACTGAGACAGATGACACGTTAGTGATACTATGGGTTTTTTTGCATCTTTTGCATTTAAAAATGTTTTACATTGATTTTTATTATCACTTTTAATTTTGTTTATTAGAAACTCATGTCATTCATGCTCTGATTCGTTATCTAAAAACATGTTGGTACATACTGGCAAGAATCTGAGAGAGATTTTGGAAAAGTTGTAAGACTCCACAGCAAATCTGCTTGTGCAGTGACTGCCTTCCTTAATTGTGGACAAGATTCATGAGTGGAACAAGAAAATAGCTAGTACTTTAGATGTATCCTAGTCACTTTAGTGAGCAGTTAGATTTTGATGGTAGTACAGTCTCCAGCCAAGTGCAATTGCGCGTGCTTTAACCTTTCTCAAAAGAAAAATGTTGCATTGTTGACGGAGTGATATTACATACGAAGTGACATGTTAACCTATCTAAAAATAGTGCCGCGCTCAACGAGGCAACCACACCATCAGTCGACTGCTGATTTCTTTTACTGCAGTGTCATCAGTAACTGAGGCATTCCCAGTTGAGATCAGAGGAGCCTCAAATAGGTATGCTTGTCCATTACTCTTTATTTAGGTTTCGATTATCCACACCAGTGTCACTGAGTAATTGTAATTTTGTCTGTGTCTTGGTTATCTGATGTTTAAAAAAAATGTATCTTTTCATGTGTGCAGGGGGCCACTCAGGAGCTAGGACACTGCACTGGCGTTGCATGGTGTGTGCAAACCCCTCGCTAACATGGTGAAGTATGTAACGCTGTAGCATGTTTGTCTGAATCTCGTTTTCCACTGTGTTTTTGCTTGTGACTTTCCTAATTCTTCTTAATTTTGATTTTAGTAGGTGAACAAGTTGGGGTTCTGAAAGCAATTCTGTGGCACAGAAGAATTCTTGGAAGCTAGGCCAGGAGAAAATAAATACGAGTGCTGGTGAAGCTGGCAAATTCAAGTACTCTCTTCAAAATAGCATTTTTCTCTGGCAATATAATTTTAGTTTGGAGTGCAGCAATAACTGAACTCCTGGGACTGATTTGATACAGGTGAGACAGAGGGTTTGTTCTTAAATTGATTACTTATTTTAGCCTTCTGAGATGTGAGAAGTATTGTGAAAAGTTGCATGGTATGAGAAAAATTTTCTTCCCTAAAAGGTGAAGTATATGATGCTTTGTTACAGTCTCATGATATCTATGTCAAGAGGCTGGACAAATGATCAGGCATGTATGCAGTGGTAACTGTATAAAGCTAAGAAATGACAGTTGCCTAAGAATAAAGAGATTAAAAAATAACAAGGCTTTTATGGGACAGATCTCCGAGGACATGCTGTATAATTCTAGGAGATATTTTCCTACCAAGAGTATGGCCTCTCTAGGAAGAAAATAATTGTTTAGTGTTTTGGTGTCTGAAGACCACCTCACTGGTGATGCTTTGGGGTGTGTGTTTCACACACAGTACTCCAGCGAGGTAGAGTGATGGTGTTATTGAGGGATTCTTACTAGCTGTGGGGCGTCCATAGAGCGCTCAATTGATTTGCCCAAGGTCATGTTAGTAGTTGAGCTTGAGTCTTCAAAGTGAGACTAAACTCAAATTACTCAGTCAGTGTTTTTAGATGGGTGGGCAAAATTCCTAATTGTTGTAGAAAATAGTGGGTTTTCTTCAGAAATGAACAGTGGTTATGTTAATGTATACTTTTATTTTTTTCTTCTTGTTTTTAAAGGTGTGGTACTGCACTTCCTATTGAAAGGTGGAGATGAAGGCAGGTATTTCCTGCTTTCCAGGCGTTTGGGTGTCATATTTTCCTGTTGCTGTTACTGTTTTGGGCCTTACCGAGTACATCTTTTCATTCTACGCTGCTATATAAGGGCCAGGAACAGAACAAGGTCTTGTGGAAGAGGCCTTATTAACAAATTCTGAATTAATAGTCATAAAGCAGCTGTTGTACTCTAGGCCTTTTGCTCTCTAGTCTGGTTTTAGGTTGGCTAAACACTAACTTGAGGAAGCAGAAATAGCAAAGATAATGGAGCAAGAACACTTAAACTCACCTGCTTCATCAGTGGCTTTAATGTTTGGTGTCTGTGTTGTTGATGGAGCATTGCCTGATGGTGTTTGCTTTCAGAGGTGGCTGCTGTAGAGAATGAAGTTGATGGAGAAACAGTGAGGGAGTCAAGTAGCAGGGATTTCAAGATTCTTGGCAGGTGAAATGGCATGGGGTTTTGAGTTCTGGCTTTTGTGAAGAGTTGGAATGTTGAAATAACACAGGAAGAGAAGAATATATGTAAATCTGATTTGAAGTATTATTAGCAGGGCAAAACCAAAGGGGAGTGTTACTGAACCGTGTCCAGTTAGGTTCCTGAATACATTCACTTCTTCTCTAATGCTTTTTCTGTTATTAACTTCCACCTTTAACATTTAGAATCCTAACCAAGCTAGATCCAAATTATTTTTCTGGTTTACATGTAGTAAGTGCAAAACTGCCAAAGCAAATAATAAACAATTTATTGTTTTTTTTCTTTAATGCTTGTTGTTTCCTCTGACATTAAAATTGAAGAAAGATGAGTCAAAGTAGCTGAATAGGGTTTTTTGAGGAAGCTTTGGGGGATTTGGGATTCTTCTACTTCTGCAATATTTGAGTGATAGAGGTTCAAAAATTCCTTTACCTGGACATTTATTAATGAGACAGACTCCTGTGGTAGAACTGACTTTCCTGGGACTTGATTACAGAATGTATCTTTTTTGTCTTGATTCATTGAGAAATGAAACAGAATACAAATACAAAATAAATACTGGAAGGTGCCACAGCGGTTTGGTGAGGAAGACTGAAACCTGTCGGATGAGTCGGTGTCTGTCAGTAGTAAAGGATTAGTTGGGAAGCCCCTACTTTGAAGGCAGCTTCAGCTCCTCTCTCTCCTAAAATGGTAGTAGCAACTTCTTTTATAACAATTTTTGCTACGTAACTTCTCTCACAATCATGGGATCTTGCAAGAGTCTGTACTGCAGAACTTCTCTTTATCTTAATTAGTCTGGTGTCTGAAAAGTTGTACGATTACTGTCCAGACAAGGCAGTTGTGAAGCGTAATTCTCTAACTTGGAAAGAAAATAAACAGTTTTGAGGAAACATCCGGCAAACTGTTAACGCTGAAGACTTACCATGACCCTAGGGTGAACAGCTGAGGAGCTTCTTAGGAAGCAGGAAAGTAAAACTTAAATTACTTTTAAAAGAAAAGGGCGGGGGGGAGCTGTTGCAGGACGGCTTCCTGTGCTCTATCAGCAAGTTAATTTTTCGATGCTTCATTTTGAATAGTCTGCATTCAGACTAAGTCTGGCTGAAGTATAAAATAACAATTCTTAATTGATCTGAAAGACTCTGCATGTATTGGTTTTGATCTTTAGTGTTCAGTTTGTTTTTAATTAAAAAACCCACGTACACGTACCACCACCTCCCCACCCTCCAACAAACCGCAATCTGTGGTTACTTCACTAATGTAACTTGAAAGTTAATGTGTAACGCTGCTTTTCCTTACAGAAAATGAAGATTAAGTGGTTAGTCTCAGACAGTTAATTAAATAATTTACTTTAATGCTAAATGTTGATCTGTATTTCATTGTACTGAAACCTATGTATATACGTTGTAACAACTTAAGATGTTGGTCTGATTATATCTATTACACATACAAAAGCACAAAAGGGATTATTGTAATATTTTCCATTATTTCAAAGTTAGAAGTTTATATTAGGGGAATGTTCTCGCCTAGCCATGCTGTGTGAAAAAATACAAACCTAGTTCATATTGAGATATTTGATTGTCACGTGGTAACTGTTGTCGTTGTGTTACTTTTCAGGGTGACCAGCAAGAAGAAAATCAAGCCCTTGCATAACAATACTGGGGCAGTTTTTGTTCCGTTTTGATTTTGCTGTGAGAGTATTGTGAACTATAAAGAATTACTGTAAGTTGTAGTACGAAATCCCATGTTACTTGTTGAACAGCACATTAAACTTAATTACCTAAAGTTTTATTGTGTTATGTTAACATTAATAAAGTGCGTGGAGTGGATTCTTTCACAGTGAGAGTCTGTACGTAGTTCTCGGAAGGGCAACAAGAAAGAAGCAGCCAAAATGCTAATAAGTATTGCTGGAGCGTATTCAGGATTTATTAATTTTCTGTAGGTTGTGTTAATGAAAAAGTTCCTCACATTTTATTTAAAACTCAAAGGGCTAAAATAAAAACAACTTTCTAGTAGCAGCGGCCGCGTTGAGCGTGCTTCCATCCTGAATGCCTTTCTGGGAGTGCTTTTTCTTAGGGAACAAGTTTAACATATCCCACATCCTGGAAGGTGTTCTTGCAGGTTATTGATGCACTTAAAAATGATGGGTAAAAACACCGGACTCTGTCGTGTGTTGTGTTAGCGCCTTCTAAAAAATGAGTAATCAAGATCAGATACTATGTTGTTTAATGTATTTTGCTACTAAATAATTTATCTCTTGCTTTGGCTTTTGATAGTGCTTAAGCTGATTAATGATGCCTCTATTATTTTCTTCTCTTAACAAAGATGAAACGTGTGGAGAGTACTTTCAGTAACTGAAGTTCAACAGAATAGCGTTGGCAGTTCTGAATTTGTTTTGTAGTTGCTAAGTATGAGTAATCCTGGAAAGTTTTTAACTGAGAAACTGTGAGATTAGTATGATTGTATTCGATATATGTTTGTCAGAAGGACAGAAACTCCTGGTCTTCTGATTCTTTTTTATTTTTTTTTTTAATTTAACCGCACACTTTTACAAGCGTTTAGGTCTTGATCTTACAGTATTCAAGCCAGCTGGGTTTTCCCATCAACTTACGTTAGAACAGCCTCTCTCTGTAGAGGAATTCCCCTAATTAGGTCATTGCACTCAATGTTCCGTTTTTTTAATGAGCTGCTTCACCTGCTACCTGCTGCTCCTAAATATTCTTTTGTTGCTTTTGAAGTATAACAATTCAACGTTACCGTATTAACAATGTCTCTTTTGCCAAATGTTGCACAGGTAGCTTTTTTTTTTTTTTTAAATTGGAGAAGATCATTTGTTTGAAGCTTTCTCAAACTGAAAACACCACTTCCTATGTCTGTCTGTGTGCTCTCTTTGCTCTGTAGCCTTCAAATTTTTCTCTGGCTACCAAGCAGTCATTTATGGAAGTGACTCAGTCTGGCTCGCAGAAAACGTATGACTAGTGACAGTAGTTCTCAGTGAAGAGTCTTTCAGCACTCTCAGATTTTCTGTTCTTGGTGTCATCACGCTGAAAAGGGAAGAGGACTCTGCCTTCATTGTAATTGGTTACATTTTCCTCCAAAGTCTATGAGATCAGCTGAAGAATCTGCAACTGCAGCAGCTTGTTTCAGTAAGGAGCTCTGCCCTTCTGTGGCGTTTGAGCACCCTCTTGTCAGCCTGTTCAGCCGAGTTCTTGTGCCTTTATAAATGCACACGAAAAATATTTATATTATTTAATGACTTATTCTTGTGGAAGTAAACTAATACTGCAAATGTATGACTTTTGAGGTGTGCTCACTACATGAAATGACTGCTAGAATGATTATTCTGGTGCATAGTACTTGAATATAGTATGATTCAGGCCATACTAATGTGATTCCCCCCAAAACCTCCCATTAGACTTTCCAAGAGAAAAGTAGACTTTTAAAAATTTCCTTTTGTAACATTATAATATGCATGGATGATATATTTTTGGGTAGTTACATCAGCGTATGCTTTTGAATATCTGACTTAGGTAGAGCAGAATATTATCATCATTTTTTTCCAGTAAACTTTGCAGAATAGCGAATGGTAATGATTCTGAAACAAGGCTCTCGCTTCTGCCAAGAACATGACAAGAGCAAGGGCTCTGCTTGTGTCAAAACAGCTGAGTAAGTGTTTGTGCATCCATGGGTCTGTGGGAATTGCTGAACTTGAATATGTTCAAATGTCAGAACTCAATCTATAAAAATTGTTTGCACTGTTGTTCCAATGATACATTAGGAATATACACACAGAAGAATTGCCCTAAGCAAAATAGCTAGTTGGGTTCTTGGCAATGCTGAGTATAAGCTGACATAATTATGCTGACGTAAGTAAGGTGAAAATGAGAACATTTTCTATATGGGTTTATAGGGAAAGGCAAGCAGTGAAAACACTGAATTTTATTTTTTTTTTTCCATTGTGTGTTTGTAATGTGGCTTTGCTGTCCCACTTGGTCTCTCTAGAACTTTTGAAAACTTCCGTCTGAGTAAGGACAGGTTCTGTGTTGGAACTTAAACCATTAACTAAGGAACTTAAGTCCCAATGCACCAGTTTTCATACTACTAACTTTGTATTCTGTCATTTTGCCTTTACAAGAAGTAATTATCTAAAATGACAATAGTTATGATTGTGCTCTAAGCTCAGTTAAGTTAGAATTACATGAAAACTTCATATGTTTTGTTCGGGGAAAGGTGATCTGTTCTATATGGTGATTTACTTTTCTAGTAAGAAATTTACAAAACATGAGAAAAAAAAATGATTTAAAACATCTCTTGCAGCTCTCTGTGAAATAAGTAGTTTTGTAGATGGTTGCGGACGCCACTTGGGGGATGTTGGAACTGAGGTGAGACAGACTGGAGAAGGTTACTCTAGAAAATAATAGTGATTCAATGCCCTATTTTCTTGTCATTTAGAATGGCTGTTTAATTCTTCAGCTCTTCCCTTATTGGGAATGCCTGTCCGTAAGGCTTGGTCGGGGGGCAGCAGAATGCTGTACCAAGACACGTTATTTAAGAACATAACAGGGATGCAGGAATCTGGTTTTATTCTGAATTCTTCAGGTTTAGTAGATCATCTTGTTCCAGTGGCTTCTCTTTCCTCTTTTTTATTTTGTGGTAAAATAGGAGGAAATTCCAAATGTAACTTTTATAAGGCATGATTGCTTGCCTGTAAGAAAGATTTAATAGTATGAAATACTACCGTAAGTGTGGTGATACTTGTCATTACCTATTCAAGAAACGTTCGTATCCTGTGTCTGCTGTTAGTGACATGTCTTTTGGGCTTCTAACTTAAGGCACCCCGACGGAGTTTCAGCTCTGTGTCGTGCTAAGCACGTTCTCATGAGTCACTGCTGCAAATACTGAGCAGTGGATGGCAGAAGGGAAAATGCATCAAAGGAGGAATTCGGAAGGTAGGAGTAGTGGTGTTTCAGTTTGAGATGTGTAAATGAAACGTGGGTTAGAGAGGAATGGTGAACCTGAATGTCTCTGTGGTTTGAGTGGTTACCTCTCTCAGGACAAACCTGCTTCCTCTCTCGATGTCTCAGCAGAAGCAATTAACACTTCGTCCCTTTATAATTCCAGAGAGATTCCTCGCCACTCCAGGAGTCACAGCTCTGGGTAGTGAGGGTTGTGTTTTCATGAAGCTGAGAATTGAACAGATAAACTGGACACGTCTGAGATCAGATGGAGCTTGTGAGAAGTCTTTTGTCTTTGCCACCTCACTTAGGTCATGAAGCAATACTTTCTTCTGTACTTCTTGTGTATAAATGTAAAACTGATGTATATTTAAGGTATCAAACAGTTTGTCTCTCAAGTGTTGTTTGTAATCTTGCTTTACATGCTGTATTCAGTGTAGTTTTATCTATAGACTGGCTGGGGCATCTGGAAAGAAAGAGGGCAAATGTGTTTCAGTGTTTGTGTGTGTATACAAACACCCCCCCACTCTGCCTTTTATTTTATAAAACCATAAAGTACCATGAGTTGGAAGGGACCTCTGAAGGTCCTCTCACCCATCCCGCTCAAAGCAGGGCTGATGGCAGGTTTGGATCAGGTTACTCGGGGCCTTGGCGAGCTGAGTTTTGATAATCTCCAAGTATTTTATAGAATTTTGAAACGGTGTTTAATAGAACATAGAATCCAGAATGTAAGGTTCATCTTGCGTTATTGTTTTCCATTTTTCTTTTTTTACTGTTTATAGTAAAGTTCTGATGCATGGTTTTTAAGGTATGACATATCTGACAGTATGGGGGTGCTTAAAATATATTTATGTGAGCACCTATATTATACAACTACAGCCAAATAGTACCTTTGTCTGTGCTAAATCTGCACGTGGAGAACATTCTAAGATGTATCACAAAGACCTTAATAACTTTCTCTGGCTTTAAGAGAGGACATGATCCGAAGTGAGATGACTACAGATAATGTGTTAAGTATTCTTTCTTATATCATTATTATTATGTTTAGTGTTTGTAATCAGTTTGTGTTTATATTAGCGAAAAAACTTTGGTGAATATGCTCTGAATATGCAGTAGGTAAAGACATGGAAAGATCAGGGTATCTCATGGAGATAAAATGCTACTTAAAAAGTTAAGCTTGATTTTTGTGCTGTTTTCAATCCCAAATTAGGTAAAACTACTTGCAGGTAATAGAGTGCAACATATTTAACACATCCTTATGATTTGTCTGTCCTTTTCTTTTCCAAAGACAGCTGAAAGTGCAGGTTGCAGTAGTTGACTCTCAAAGGTGAAAATGTTTCTTGTCTTTAAATACCCTGATTCAATACGTTAGCGTGGTCTCACAACTGTGAGCGTGGACAAGATCTGAGCACAAATGCCCCAACAGATTGCACTTTGGTTGTGAACTCTGATATGCATGAAGACAGCTGTGGAGGTAGCAGCAGGTGGGTTTTATGTATGTGTAGAAAACGTAACCATGCTTGTAATTCCTGTAGCTGTTGCCTACCTATATCTAAAGTAGTCCTAAATCAGCGTATTTTTTTTAAGTCTGGTCATAAGATAAAGATTTGCGTAACTTTTTTTCAAGATTAATGAGTTTGGTGCAAATGCACATGCAGGAATAAGGTATTTTTTATTTTTTAAGATAGCTTCCAAAAGCTGTAGCCAGAAAACAACCCCTAATCAAAGTCTAGAAATGCTCTAGTGGCTGCATAGTGTTCCCGTCAGCTTTTCATACTGAGGGTGTGTGCTTATTGCCTGTCTATTCAAGGTACGGGGAACACCAGGGAGTCTGCGGGGTATTCGCAAGGGGAGGCCAGGGCTCGGGCAGCTTCTCTGCTCCCCTTCTCTTCAGGGGGTTTATTCTGTTCTCTCCCTGAGAGCACAGCACCCTGTGAGTCCCTCTGCTGAACTGGGGAGGGGAACTCATCCGGCTACGAAAACTTGCCCTCAAATTGGTCTTGTCGTTTTTCTTCATTCCTGTCATTTCCTTAATCTGGTTTGTCGCTTAGTCATACAAACATCTGCTGGCACAACGGGAGGTGCTGTGGGGACGGGAACCGGTGGCAAGCACAGGAAATGACACTACCATTGTGAGTTGGCTAAATATTTATCTGTGACATGAAATACTTTTTAACCTTGTAGTCATTCATAAAAGCATTGAGGAAAGCGCTGATCCAGTTACTTAACTATTACATGAAATTATTCTGGGATTTTAGGCAAATAATACCTATTTTAAGTAATAAAAACCCATTGAGCATTAGAAATAGGACATTAAGGGTTTAGCTTAAAATTATGAGCTTCCAGAATGCTGTTTTTTAACAACTCTTTTTTTCTTCATTTGCCCACTTTGCTTCATCTCTTTCTTAAAAAAGTAAAAAAACAAACTCCAGAACAAACTGGCATGAGGAGGGGAAAAAAAAGTTTGTGAGGATACTTAGTAGATGTTTTAAGTTAACTTACTTCAAATTTTGATTACTTCTTGATATCAGATCTTTTTTTGTCATTTAAAATGGCAAAGGTAGATTGCAGAAAGCAATGTGGTGTTGATGCATTTAATGGTGTAGTGAGTTCTCCAAGAGTGTAAGTTTTCTATTCCAAGTTCTGTATTGGGAATTGAAGGGAGGAAAAAAAAAATAATTATTAGATGCAAATGTGTTCCTGTTTTGGATGTCCGGTGATTCTTTCTCCTCCCCTGCATACCTCCATTCTAATCTTGTTTTACTCAGTTACAGTTTCTGGGTGATGAATAGTACACTGTATGCATCTGTCTTGTGGTACGGTTTTTTCTTCCCCTCTTGTGTACTAAAACCCTGCCTCGGGAATTATTTAAACTCTTATATTGGAAATAACAGCCTTTCAGTCTTTTCTTACAAAGGAAAGATGTGCTTACATCAGTAAGCAATTGGATTCCTGCAAATAGCTTCTTACTAAGTGTTTTCTGGGGAGGAAAAAAAAAAACAACAACAACTACTTTATTAAGCAAAATAATGGCGTTTTGAAATAAAGTGCAGTTAGGGATGTGATGGGGGAAAATACAAATACACATTTGAAACTGATTAGTAGAAAGTTAAAAATTGAGTTGACTCTATGGAGCCTGCCAACACACTAATTAAACCATTGAGTTGCACGCTTTGTATTAATTGAACTTTTCAAGTCATCCACCAGCACTGACGGACCACAAGGAAGTGAAAGCAGTCTGCAGTGTAGGATTTGTCTAGCAGCTCTATTTATAGACATCTTCTAAAATTACTATTCTTATGGGGAGAAGTGTTTTGCAAAAATATTTTGAATTAGAAAAGTTAATGGTGGTGTGTGAAAGTTGACTGATTTCAATTTTAAGTTTGTGCCCTTGGGAAAAAGGGAAATGTGTATACTTATAGAAGCTGCAGCCTACTAATATTTCAACTCTACTTCTACTCACAGCTTTTAGTTTTGTTTATATCTTAGAATCCTGATAGAAAATGGCTAGATTTTATTTTTCCCCATATTTCTGTTTTATGGTTGCTATATTAGCATCTTCTATTTTCAGTAGTTAACTGCAAAGCTTTTGTAACTCAGCAAGTTTCAGGTTGCATAGACAGCTTATGATAAGACCAGAAAGTCCCATAGCTCACGCTACGGTATGTGCTGTGCTGTGTAGTCGATCCGTGTTACAGTTTGGTTTTTTTTCTCTAGTGCTATAGTTAATCCTCAGAAAAGTGGGGTTTTTTTTAATGTGTGTATATATATTATGTGTATATAAATGCTAGTTCATGTTGGCTTTCCATGACTTTAGCTGAGAAAACTTTTTTCTATTGTTTTTTTCTTTTTTCTGAGCAATGTGTTCATTTTTCCTTGACCCATCTTTGCATCTTACTCAGTTATTTAGTAATAAGTACGTTGCTTACTGAAGCAACTGTAAAAATGAGTAAATTGTTTCACATTCTTCTTCTGCTCAGTTTTGTCATGATCCAAGCAGGCGGTTCCTGTTGGCAACAGGGCTGCCTTGCAAAATGTTGTGTAATAAATGTCACTGGAGAACACTGGTAAAAAACTTCAGATTCTAGTCACAAGGGGGGTTGTTTACTTGCTAATTTGAATAAAGTCTGTTGCATCATTCTTTTTCTGAGAATGAAATGCAAAGAGAAGAGTACCATCTCAAATTAACCAGGCACTAATTCAACTAGCAAAATAAATTGAGGTAGAGTAGGATGTGAGCTTTGAAGAACTTTAGTCCTCAGAGGAGAGATTTATTCCTCCGTCTGTTGGACATCTGTCAGCAATTACTGTCTCTGAGCATCAGTGGCTTTCTGATCACAGACTTGCTGGCTGCCTCTTCTCTAACACACCTGCTGTAGTGGGCTTTCTGACCGCCGAGAATCATCTTCGCTTTTCCTGCTCCTGACGTTGGTATTTCAGTGACTCTGTGTTGCTATTCTGAATATCCGCAAAAGGGAACCCTTTTCCTCATGTGTTCTGTTCTTCCCAAGGGACTGACCTTTAGAGTGGTTACTGTGCGTGACCCAGGTGAAAATCTAGAAGTAAGTGACACCTTTCTGCCTCAACATTCTTCTCTATTTGTAGCAGATGTAAATTGTTTTGTGGGGTTTTTTTTGGTATTTGGACAACTTTTTTTTCTTTTTTTTTCTTTAAAGAAAAGGCAATCTCAAGACCAGTCTGTGCTGTCTTTCATGTATTGCCAGATGTGTTAAGATGACTCTGAATCTTGAAGAGACTCCTGTCTGTCCTGTCAAAAATGCTTGCAGTTCTCCCCCTGCTTTTGGAGGTTGCTTCAGCACCTCATGATTTGCACAGGACTCAAACATCGTCAGTCCAGCACAGCATTTGTTTGCATTTTTTATAAATTATTTTAAAGTGCTTTTTGTCGTCGTTCAGATCACTCATGTAGTCTTTTAGTTTTATTCTCATCATCCAGTTTGGGAGAAAATAATCAATTAATGCCACCACATCCAGATTTCTGTAGATCTGTTTTCTTTGGCTGCCCACAGAGAAATGGGTTTACAAGAAGAAACTTTTCAAGTGTTCCTCCCCAAAAGAAGTTCATAGTGTGACTTTCTTCCATCTATCAAATCTTTAAATGATTTATGTTTTGGAGATTAGGTGTAATTTAAATTTCACTGAAAAAGCCATTAAATATGACAACCATTCTGAATACTTTGGGATTTATTAGGAAAATAAGAAAATCTATTGGGTTGGACCCAAGATGTACGTACTTCAGCATCTTGTTTCTGTAGTCAGGAAAAGGAGAGTCGCAAGCAGCTCCATCTTATGTCAGGGTTACAAATGCAATTGTGGACAAGACCGATTTTTGCTGGGTTTTGTATAAATGGAGAAAAGAGGTGGTCCTTGTATTGTAATACATTCTAATAGTGATGGAAAATTCACTATTTTAAGTTGTTCAGGCTTTGGCTATGCAACTAAAAATAATAATGCTAAATTCTTTATGTGGATATGAAAAATAGTGCTGCTATCATCATATTCCTTATAGGATCTTTCTTTGTGTGTTTTGAATTCAGTCAATTTTCTATCTTATTCCTGTAAGATACAAGTATCTGTTTATGGAACATGAGGTTCTCACTGTGCTTGTGCCGTTATTACTTCAATAATGTTTGTCTCTTCTCTACTGAAAACAATTGCAATTCCTTAACCTTTGTGCAATAGTGTTTTCATACCTCATCACCCCAGAAACTCCTCTCTGAACTTTGCTGAGTTCTGTAGTTATCCTTTCAGGCAGAGTAAGAAGTTTTTCAGAGAAGACAGACATAAAGGAAAATGTCTCTGGTTTTCACTGTTCTTGTCTTTTCGGCTTTCTGTTGGCTGAGGGAATGGCATTGATTTTAAAAGCAAACCAAAACCAAACTGGTTTTGATAAAAGCTTCATTTCTTTCCTCCTGAAATGACGAATCTAAATTAGAATGCTCGGTCATGAAAAGAGTATTTTAAAGTATGTTTTTCTTATTGATGCTTATGAGTTTATACTTGGTTTTAATTTGTCTTTGGTTATCGGTTTCATTTAGCTTATTCACATTTCTATAATTCCTGTCTGGTTTTGATTAATGTAAATCACTTTATCATTTACTCATTTGCCTACCCTGTCTTACACTGCCCACTCCCACTCAGCTGCTATTTTCTCCCAACCAAACTACAACTTCTGTTGCTGTTTTTGTAGAACTTGCACCTGCCACGTACGATAGTGGTACCGCTGCAGTTACCTCCTTCAGATGCCTGAAACATCTCTTCCAGATAAGCTGGACCTTGGCAGCTTAATCTGCTTTTCTTTTTTTTTCTTTTTTTTTTTCTTTTTTTGCAAGGTTTAGTTTGTTAATGATACCGTATCATAAGGTATGTGATGTGGGAGTGCTAAAAGGAGATTGAAAAAGAATTCAGCTCAAAATTAAGGAAGAGTAAAAATTCTTCTAGTGTGGTGAATTGACTCGGTATGTTCTAATGGGACTGTTCCTGTCAAGAAGGAACAGAAGTGCCAGCCTTTCTTAGTTTTCATGGAAGGTTACACCATTTTATTCGAATATGTACAGCTGTGTATGCATAGAAAATACTCTACATAAATCTGAGCTCTCAATTATAAAGTCACAAAGGTGCCTCTCACGGTAGTGTTGCAGGACTGACTTATTCTGACAGCAAAAATGGAAAAGCAGTCAATTTGGTGTCAATTAACAGGTTCTTCTCAGCGTTTACCTAAAGCAGTTGTTAAACATCTCTTGATGGCAAATTAACTTTTCAAGTCAATTCAAGTCAATTCAAGACCAGGCTGGACAGTGCAACCTGGTCTGGTGGGAGGTGTCCCTGCCAAGGGCAGGGGGTTGGAACTAGATGGTCTTCAAGTTCCCTTCCAACCCAAACGATTCTCTGATTCTATGAACTTGAAGAAAAATCTTACAGTAGAATTGTGCTTAAATGGGGTCCTAACTAATAGCAGCAACTGATGATCAACATTAAATACAGTTAAGTGTTGCAACTGGTAAACTTCAGTTTCTCCGATTACGCTTCAAGACTTCATAGTGGTAGAACTGGCGTTGTTTAGAAGTGGGTAACAAAACATTAAAAATGCTTTTGAATTATCTGGTCCAATTTTAAACACAAAACAGAAGCGTGAAGATTACTTAGCTATTTATTTGGCAGCGATAATACATCACGCAAGGCCGAATTGCGAAGTAATGGGGGTTTCGCATTTTTCACTTAATGTAGAGGAAAGCTGCGCCGCCTTCTAAAAACCCTTTCGTGGTGTCGGGTTTAGAGCTGCTTTACGCTTTTACCTCAGCTTTGCGCGGATCCGCTTTTCCTCACAGGAGACGCTGGGGCGGCGCCGGGAGCGCGGCCCCGACGCGGGGCGGAGGCCCCGCGTCGGGGCCGCGCTCCCGACGCCGCCCACGGCCCCGCTGTGTTTACAAACACTTGTCACCGGCAAAGCGGAGCTCGGCTCCGCCTGCAAACCCGGGCGGCCCGGCCGGCGGCACCCCGCAGAGCCCGCCGCCTTCAAGCCGCCGCTGCCGCCGCCGCCATCAACCGTTGGGGGCGCGGGGCAGGCTGGGTAGAAGGGCGGGAAGCGCGCGGCGGGCTGAGGGGAGCGCGGGGTTCCTGTCAGACGGGGGGCGACCGTGTCTTGCCCCGCTCCTGCCGGCGGCGTTTCCACCGGGAAAAGTGGCTAGTTTTTTGGCTTGTACAGCACTGATTTGCTTTCTCTGCGAGGTCAGTAGTACGATAACAAGTGACTGGTCGAGGTTAAAGACTTTTTTTTCGCCATCCTCCCTATTCGCCCTCCAAAAAAAGCGTGTTCATCTGCACGTCCTAGGTATCTTTAAAAGTATTAGGCTTTCCAGTCTTCATTACTTAAAGAGATCTGGAAGAGCCTTGGGGAAAAAAAACCCACCCGGCCCTATACAAATAACTCTTGAGGTATAACTCTTTTATTTTCTCCTATTAATTTTAAAGTCACTTCAGGAATTGGTTAGGTATGTGATGAGGGAGCTTCACGTCAACCCGACAATCCGCTACTTTTAATATTTTGCAGTAATTACATGATGCTTTTTTTTTAACGCTTTCCCCTTGACCAAAACGCGTTTGTGAGGAAAATGACTAAATCACAGCACGAGTCCTACTAAGCTTTACACACATCGTTAAATTTAAGCATGTAAAGAGCTCCAGTTCGGTTATCGGGATTACTTAAAAATGTGGGTGTATGTGGCAGCGGTTTTGAGGCTGCGATGGAGGAAGTTGTTGCCGCTTACAATGGGCTTCTCATCTAGGAAATAGCAAAAAATGTGCACTTGTCAGGTGTGGGATAT
Organism: Numenius arquata; assembly: GCF_964106895.1. Taxonomy (NCBI): domain Eukaryota; kingdom Metazoa; phylum Chordata; class Aves; order Charadriiformes; family Scolopacidae; genus Numenius; species Numenius arquata. Next base: position 9,686,051 of record NC_133592.1, read on the forward strand.
CGATATGTAAAATCTTTCTTCAGTCGGTTGTGCAGGCTTTGGTATTTGAAGTACTTATCTAGTTAGATCGCATATGAATGTTACTGAGAAGTGGCTTTGTAAATTAACTTTGTAGGGTTTTGTTTAACAAAAATAAAATCTTACTGGAAGCTTGTGACACTTGCTGTAATAAAAAGCATTAGGAGGATAAAAATATTAGGAGGATAACTCCTAATGGCTTTTAAAAGCTGTGTAATGCTGTTTGTGTCAAAGCAAGCAATTAGGGTCACTTAATCTACTGGATTATTCATCAAGTTCCTCTGATACTATTCCATGCTTTTGGAATTGCGAAAATGTTCATCTTGAGAAGGCTGCTTCACCACTCCATATCCCTCAGTACAGAGCACATACATGTAATAAGAAAACTGAAGAAAATGAACTTGATTTATATGTCAGCTTACAAGCACAAGAAGAGTGTAAATTAAGGCCCTTGTATTGCTATAACATGAGCTTCAAGAAAAGAAGAACACATATAAAAATACATAGTCATTTAAGGGAAGTTTGGTCAAATAAAATGGTATTAATGGATTGGACCTTACATAGTACTTGGACATTTCTATTAGGTTAGATTGTTTTAAGTTTAGATGATGCAGGTAAAGTCTGCTGATTCTTAATTTCTGTGATTCAGTCAGGTGCTGCTGCGTAATTGGATGTGGAGTGGGTAACACTGGGCTACCTGCTCAAAGGGCCAGAAGTGGGGAATTACAGTGAGTGCTTTGAAACCTTGTTTAATTTCAGTGGCAATTGCAGCAAGTCAGTGCTGCAGAAGATTAAATTTTTGTAACTTGGAGCCCTACTTCTGTCCTGAATAGTTAAGGTGGACACAAAGCAGACAGAGAAAAAGAATGTCTTTTGCTTACCCTCAACTGGCAGGGAAAAAAATGTGTGGAATAGTATGTATCTGCCATGCAGCTCCAACAGCAGGACCAGGTTATGTTCAAGGAGTGGGTTTCTTGGGAACCCAGACACCCAGAACAGCGCTGGAGAGTTCTGTGTGAGTCGTTCCAGCACATCTAGCTGCTCTGTTTCCTGCTCTGTACGACAGAGAACAGAACTGCAAGGGGGCAGGTTGGAATGACCTGTAACTGTGCAATTTTGTATGGTTACAGAGAAAGTGACTAAATCTGCACCGATTTAGAAAAACACGGGCAGAAAGATCTCAGCTGCCCTCTAAAGTGGATATAGCTTCTGACAATGGAATTTGTTGTTTGCTCTGCAGTGTTGGTGATACAAAAGTAAGTAAACAGGCTTTCTGCTGGTGTTCGGTCACTTTTTATAGAGCAGCACACTGATCACTGGATGCTTGAAAAGTACTTTTGGTGCATATTAGAACTCAGTTCAGTGTTCTATGTCTACAGCTGTGTTCTCTGTGCTGTGCCATTATGAAAAGAGCAGGAAGGTGTATCAGCTTTGTGAATGTAGTACCGATGTTATTAATAAATTAATGCAAATTAACCAAGTTGTGATCCACCATTAGGTGGAAAGCGTTAAAGTGGCATTAATGCCTTTAACTTTTGCAAACTGAGCAGCCATAGGGGTGGTGGAAAGTGCTGCCGGCCTGATGGGAATTCACCTGGCTGCTCTCCCAAGCTGCCTGTTTTCTGTCTCCCTGCGGGCGTGGGGGTGTGTTGGGAGATGGGAATCCATTGGTAGTTTTCAGCCAGCGTACCCCTCGGCATCCCTAACCGATTGTTAGCCAAGCAGGCACAACATTGCCATAGTTGCAGCAGAGCCAAGGGATATATAAAAAAAAAAAAAAAAAAAAAAAGCTGCGAATCAGGGAGTCATAACTGGCTCGCTGATGCTCCACATTCTCCGTGCCAAACATATGTTGGTATAGAAGAAAGTCTGATTCTAAATACCAAAGTGTGGGCAAGATTTAACTAAAGTTTTCTGTAAAAGAAAGCAAAGCTCTAAACTGTTGCTATATTTTACTGCATCTGATGTGCATATGCAATTGTATAAATGGACTTAACCAGCATGGAATGGTGCTGTAGCTGCTTGTAACAAGTGCTGACACAATCCCAAGGGTAAAAATAAGGTTTGCTGTAACTTTGCAGGTAGCAGGCACCGTGTTCTGTTCCTAAACATACATAACGTATTTCTACAGTTAAAGATCTGTTGACTTGAAACAGAAGTTTGAATTTCAAATTTACTACTAAATGTTTGTTAGCAAGTTGCTTGTTTTTGACCAGAGCCTAAAAATGTTTTTAAAGATTATTTTCAATTCCTGCAGAGCATGTGTGTAGCACTGATGAAAGTATTTAAATGTCTTTGGCATTAATAAATAACAGTGAACTTCAGTACTGTAAAAAAGCCACCAAACCAACGAAAACCTCCCTTCTAAACAAAAAGAGTATGAAAATACGGTAAGGCTGTTACAATGAAGTGTTTGCAGTGTTTATATTTGTATATAGACATAAATATGTTTTAGCACCCTCTTCACAGTTTATAGCCAGAAGTGTTTCTTAATTGTTTACTTCTCAATTCTGACAGAGTGCCTGGTCCCTGTCACAGTTAGCGAGGAGCACGCAAACACTTCCAGAAGATTTTCATCAGGTAAAACATGCTCATTGCAGACGCTTGGCTTGACAGACTGAGTACAATTAATGTCGTCTTTCTGGTAACCTTTAATATTTTAAAGTCAGAGCCAGGGCTGTGGATTCCTGCTCCCTTTTCCCCCGCCTGTGACACGTCCCACCTGTGACACTTTCTCTCCGGTGTGCTGTGACCCCCGGGCAGCAGTGCCAGGCTCCAGCAGCAGCAGTTGGGTTCTGTCGTGCGAGGTTGCTTGCTTTTACTTTTTTTGTGCCCTAGTTTCTATGAGAAAACTGGGACTGAGCCGAGTGAGGTGTGTGCATACACACACACAGCCTGGCTTACCTGAAACTTTTGAATTTAGAGCACTGTACTTGTTTCACGTCAAGACAGGGCGTTACCTCTAGTTTAACCTAACCCTTAAAAGGCCATCACATGTGTGTGCTGTATCAAACCTCCCTCTTTTTCTTCTTTTGTCTTTCTTTTTCCTCTGTGGTCTTTTGAAGCTAAATTCGACGAGTTGCAAACTACCTTCCCTGTGGCAGCCCACCCTCTGGCAATATTTGGGTCCTTGTGTTTATTTTATCCGTGATAATTCCCCCCTCTCCCCCCCGCGCTCAGTGCGGGGCACTATCCGCCGGGAGAAAAACACCTCGGCGGGCTGCGGGGGCTGCCGCCGGGAACGGGCGGTGGCCGCCCGGCCTCTCCCGCAGGTGCCCGGGGCCCCGCCGCCGCGGCCCTGTGGAGGGAAGGGGGTGCGGGGAGGAAGATGGCAGGCAGGCCAGCCCCGCTGGGCTGAGCGGGCAGGCTCCGCGCCGCCCGGCCCTGCCCTGCCTCCCCCCCCCGCGCCGCTCCACCGGGCCCCGCCGCAGCCCGCCCTTCTCCCGCCGCCGGGGGCACGAGGGCCGCTCCGCTCCGCCGCGCGCGGCTCTGCTCCGTGTTTTCCGGGCCTTTCCCGTGTTCTCGGGCCCCGACACTCGAACGTGCTGCGCGGCGCTGGCCTCGGCGCCGCTCGCCATTGGCCGCGCCGCCATAGCCCCATGGGCGTGCGGGCCGCGCATTGGCCCGGCGCCGCCGTCCATCAGCCGGCGGCGGACTGCGTCAGGTTGGGTTGAGCGGCGTCCCCTTCCCTGCCTGTGTCTGGCGGCGGCTGCGGCTGCGGGGCCGGTGCGGGCGGAGGGGCGCAGCGGAGGGCGGCCCGCTCCCTCGCTCGCTAAGATGGCGGCGGCGGCGGCGGCGGCCGTGGCGCGGCTGGAGGGCAGGGAGTTCGAGTACCTCATGAAGAAGCGCTCGGTGACCATCGGCCGCAACTCGTCGCAGGGCTCGGTGGACGTGAGCATGGGCCACTCCAGCTTCATCTCCCGGCGCCACCTGGAGATCTTCACCGCCGCTCCCCCGCCGCCGCCACCGGCCGGCGCGGACGGGCCGCCGCCTCCGCCTCAGGGGGACCCCGCAGCTGCCGCCGGCGGCGGCGGAGGGGACTTCTACCTGCGCTGCCTCGGCAAGAACGGCGTTTTCGTGGACGGCGTGTTCCAGAGGCGGGGGGCGCCGCCGCTGCAGCTGCCCCGAGTGTGAGTAAAGCGGGGGCCGGGCCTGCCGTCCTCCCCCGTCACACCGGGGCCCGCCGGGCCGGGGCCGGGCCCACCCGCCGGCGCTTCACCGCGCCGGGCTACCCCGTCCTCCCCGGGAGGACTGGCTACCGCGGCGGGGGTGGTGCCGCTGCTCGTCCGCGCCGGTTGTCCCCGTTGCCGTTTGGCTGGCACATGGTGCGTGACAGGCGGGGAACCGACCCTGTCCTGGCGACACACGCGAGCGGTGCCTGAGGCCTCCTTCTCCCGGGCACCGGCGCCTCCGCCTGCTGCCCTCGGATGTGTCCTTTCTCCAGCGGCCCGGGCCCCGCCGGCACGTCCACCTCCCACTCCAGCCCCGCCGGCAGCCGGCGGTACAGGTGGGAAGCGTGAGACCCCGGCAGCGCCGGGGCTGCTGGTTGACAAATGGTCACCCTTCTCCCGTGCTGTGTCTCGCACGTAGCAGTATCTGTTGTGAGTTTGGGAGCAAATCCGTCGGCAGCAGTGCTTTAGAGGTATTGTAATTAGCAAACAGAATTGGATACACCCTTGAGTATTGTTTACGTGCTTCAAAGGAAACCAGTCAAGTGGTTATCCGCATATCTGGAATTTCTAAATTTAAGATCAGTGCCGAGTAAATCTTGTAACACCCTTGGTGCTTTTGCAGAATGTAGGGGGTTGGTTTTGTGTGTGTACTTGCCTTCTGATTTTGTGGTAGTTTCTTGCCTCTTTGCCTAATTGTAACGTTTATTTTTATGGGTAAACTGAATCATCCACGTGAAATACTTCTGCTAGTCTTAGTGTTTTAAAATGTGTTTCCTTACGTGACAACAAACGTATTAAGGGTTTATAAATGGTAATACATTCCTTTACCATTACCAAACATTAACTGTCTTTGCAAAATAATTTTCTAGGGGAGTGTGTGAGGCCTACCTACTACAGTTAAGGCTACATTGAACTGTAAATAAGTAATCTGTGTTTTGAGGAGTCACATGCAGGAAAAGCGAAGGTGTTTTGGAGTATTTTAGCTGTCTTGACTAAGAAATACCCAAAAGGTTACAAGTGTTTTAGCTTTATGAAACACATGCCATTATTGACACAGTCTTCGTGGCCTTACAAGTTTTTAAAGTGTGTTTGAGACGTTGATGGTGTGTATTTTCCACTTTGACATATTAATGTTAGTTTCCCCATCTGGTTTCTCTGTGAAGATCAAATTGTCTTACCTTTCTGCTTTCTAGGAAATGCTCATTCTGAAAGGGTTTAACAGTGCCAGTATGTGTAGAGTTGTATAATCATGAGTACAGTTGGATGACTTGTTTGACCTTTAACTGTAGCTTCTATTTTTGCTTTCTGCTTTTTAATATTAATAATAGTTTGGCATGTGGTTAATCTATATTTTAATCTAACACATTTAAGAAATACAGATCAAATACTTTTTTTTCTTTGTAAACAGAGTTTAGTATAATACACTAATTGAAAGCAAGTCGTGCATTATATATGTTGATTGCAAACAGTCTGGAATTAGTTGAAGTAATTTAGTCAGTAGCATTCTGTTAAATGCTTAAAACTTCAGGAAAAGAGAAGTACTGTTTCTTCATACTGTTCAGTAACTATTGAATTGTAATTTATTTTAGTTCTATTAGCGTCACTTTTTAAGTGGAAAGAAAATTCTGAAGGATTTTTTGTGTGCCACTTTTTTATTGAACAATGATGAAAACTTCTGTGCAGTTAAAATTTCTTCAGGAGTGCATGTGGGTGGTGTTACAGAAACTAGCATTTGCTTGAAACTGGCTGTGTTCAGTGATTACACCATTTCTTAGACTGCACACTAGTAGTCTTCAGTTTCAAGATCTGTAAGCTGGTTGAAGTAGTTACCTCCTGGTTACAAAATGTAGGTGTGATCTTCCATCAAGTCTTGTAAATAAAAGGTGCATACCTTGAATCCTGGTTAGAAACAATGGAGCGGTGTGTACACTGAGTGAGCTGGGGTTTCTTTAGTCAACAGGCGTAGGGATGAGTTTTATCTTGAAGCGCAGGCAAAATCTACAGGGTCATAGTTAGATTGATGATTAAGATCAAATACTGCTTTATTGTTGTGTTTTTTCTAACAATAAATCTTTTTATAAAAGGAAAGTCTTACTGGAGTTGTATAGGGAAATAGTGGTTTCATTATGTGCAAAGCTATTTTTTTTCCTTTTTTTTTTTTTTTCCTTAAACACAGGAGTCTTCAGGCAAATTTAAAGCAGACGTTATCTGCTTATAGCAACTCGTTACTGTGAATTACTGATGACTAATATTGTTTGTAGCCCTGTTCTTGAGTTTCATTGTAGATTTAACTGGTCACACTGAAGGTGATCTCCTGGATTTTAAGAATCAAACTTAGTTATTTCAGTATAATGTAAACATTAGTTAACCTTTGAAACGTGATTGGAAAGAAAGTAGTTTTAGTGTGAGTTCAAGATTGATGATTGCTAACCTCCAGCTCAAGTAATCACTAGATCTATTTTTGTTGTTGTTTAATCCTACTATGTTGCCAGTAATATGCTGTGCCTATGACTACACAATCATGTGAAATTGTAATGGCAGGTGAAGTTTAAAAAAATCAGGATGGCCTGTTCCTTCTGTTTGTTTTTAAGTGATCTTGGAAACCAAGAATGGAGGGTCCATTGCTGTTTTATCTAATTAATAGTGACTTACAGATGACTGCAAGCAAAGTATTGTTACAGACTTGAAATGTCTTATTTAATTGTCGCTAATTAATTATATGTAGTTCCAGTGTCCTTGGCCTTTTTTTTTTTTATTTTATTTCAGCACAGTGTTTAGATATGATTGCAATAATAAGGTTATTGAACTTCCTGGTTTTGGAAGGGAAAAACGTAAATACAACTTTGTAGTCTCCTGCAAAACATACATTTTTAACATCTGGGGAAATTAAATTATTAATGTTAGTGTATACTTTTACCTGTAATAAAGGCATCTTTCTGTCTTCAGATATAAATGCCATGAAACGCGGAATTACTGTGCATTAAGATAACTGTTCTCGTTGCTATTTTTAATGCTTCCCTGGAAGCCTTGCTCACAGTTGAAATGTTTAAGTTATCAAGCAGGAGGTAATAGCAGTGGGAAGTGTGTTTTTGTTTTTCCAGTTCTTGACAGACTCACATACGTACTTGTGTATATACAAACCAGCTGTCATCTTGTTAGATGAATAAAATGGGAGCGGGGGAAATAGCAATTTTTTGTTCATGTCCAGTACGGAACTCTCCTGTTAACGTCATAAGACGCAGAGGCATGGGATGAAAGAGGTTTTAGAGTCTCCTCTTAAATACACACTAATCAAAGCAGTTCAATTGGTCTTTTACAACTACCTTTAAGATGCGTGGACTATCACTCTCCAGTTCATTAAGTTCTTGGTTTTTAATTGGTTTCATTTGATGCTTGTCAGTTTTCCCCTGACTTCAGTGAAAGCATTGTTTGGATATATGGCTAGGTAAATAATAACATTAATATTTGACTTTTGAGGTACTTGGCTTGAAAAACACCTTTTGTGCTGGGCACGGCAGTGGTTGTTGACAGAGCTCTTGTATACAGCTTTTGGAGAGGCAGGATTCCAGACAGATGTAACTGATACAGCTGAAAAAAGCAGACTGACTTCTGGGTACCGCTTAGCTCTGAATAAATTTTTTTGTTTTGCTATTTCTTTTGGGTTTCTTGGATGTGCTTTGTGTATTAGCATTTGAATTCATGAAGATCCCGTCATCTTAGGCTTGACTGCTTGAAGACAGTGTCTTGTTCATTTTGATAAAACCATATATTGTATTTTAGTAATTAGTTTTGGTTTTGTGGAAGTAGATTTGTGAATCACAGACAAGATACTATTAACATAAAACCAGCATTTCTGAGTCAGAGCAAAGATGCATCTAGTCCATTACCTGTGTCCAAGAGTAGTCAGTAGTAGATGCCTAGGCAGAAGCATAAAAATGGGTAAAGGCAAATGGTTCTGTTTCCCTTGTTTTTTCTTTTGGATCCCAAAGTCAGAGTTGATTTCTTTTTGAGTTAAAGCTGTCTACTGTTTGCGGGTTTTTTTCTCCCTTTTACATTTTTTTTTTTTTTTTAAATCCCTGTAAACCTCTTGTATCCACAGCATCCTTGGGCAGTGAGTTCTGCAACGTAATTGCAGCCCATGTTAGGAAAGCTACGTCTTTTTGCTGAGTTTTTTGAACTTGACACCTGGTAATTTCATTTGATGTGACTTAAGTTGGCTCTTTTATAATAAGAGACAGTAAATAATTCTGCCATTCATTTTGTAGACTTCTTTACATTAGTAAGTATGGGAGCTCTTACAGTAAACCATGTTGAGTATGTTTTATTTATGCTTAACATCTACTAACTAATCCTAAGTCAAGCCTATATGGCTGCAAACTGAAAATTTGTTTGTTGTTCTCGTGCTTTTCCTCCAAGTATAGAGAGGGCTGAATCAATATTTTTAGTTTGCTCTTGTGGTCTGGATCTACCAAGTGGGGTTATTACTGCCTTTTCAGTAGTAGAAGTTTTCCTGCCAATGAAAGCCAGTGGATTCTGAACAAGGATCAAGTATATCTATTCACTAAGTAAATTAATTGGAAAAGTTTATTGTGTTCAGCATTACCTGAGCAGGAAATAGCACAACAGGTTGTGGAGAACCTCTAATATCAATGCACTTCTTTCTGTCATATTGCAGCTACTTAAATTACATGCCAAGTTGTGATTCTGGATGAGTTTGAGCTGTGGCTGCACGCGTGCTCAATGAAAATTTCTCGCTGGAAACTGCTGAGGTTTGGCTTAACAGTTGAGGTGAACGGATCATAACATCTCCTTAGGTAGTGTTCCTTGCTAGCTTAGGAAGAATATTCTTTGCTTGTTTATGGCTTATGGTTTTTGTCTTAAATATTTTCGTTACGAATGTAAGTGTTAGATACTTAAAGAAATCAAACAAAACATTTTTTTCGAGGAAGGTACTTGTAAGTATAGATTAAAAGCAGGATTGGCACCTGCTTTTTCCCTTTCTTGACAACGCTTTTGATAGATACAGTTGCTCGTAAGGAAGACAGCTGGCTGAAATGTTTTTGAGACCTTCTGATTGATTTGTGTGCAGAGGAGTATTTTGGAGTTCCATACTGGTTGTATTAAAACTATAAATTACTTACAAATTATCTCTAAGCATAAAACTAAGAAATGTTGGACTTGGCCATGACTTACGGATCAGACTGCAGAAACTTTTATTTACTTTCTTTAGCAGACACTGTGTCCCATGCCATAATGACTAATAAGGTTAACTGGGCTGTGTTTATAGGTGTTTTTTTGGCTACTTTAGAGTAGGATTTGCAAATGTCAAGCTCAGTAGCGGTAGTGTTCTCACATAAGCAGACCTGATTGAAAAGGAACGTGGGAGGAAGAAAGTAGAACGCATATTATTTGAAATGAAAATAGAGAGATGAGCGTAAAGTTTCTATAGGCATAATTTGTGTTACAGTTGTTTCTGCCGTCTCATTTTTTTCATATTTCCCTCTCAATTGCACACACCTTATGAGTGAATTTTTTTTTTTTGCTACTGAAACTGCGTTACAAATTGTCATACATCAATCAGGTAGTTGAGGTAAAGCTTGAACAGTTTTATATTTGGATAAATTTGCACTTGCCCTGCTTTTTCCATTGGTATGATTGATATGGATATGAAACTTCCTTACCCAATCCTACAATTTTACTGCTTACATCTGTAGTTATTAAGTACATTCTTTGTATAGTTATATAAAATGCTGTAAACTGTGAAATCATTTTAAAAATCGATGATTTCTTTATCGTCTGTTAGGTTCCGGTTCTGTGACAGAAGCAAGACTAGTCTTGTTTTGGTTTAAAGGTGCAAAGTCAGTATTAAAACTGTCTGTTCCGAGAATCTGTAGTTGAAAGAGTTTGAGATTCTTACCTTCACTTATAACAACAAGGTAAGAATTACGTATCTCCCGTTTTTTGCGTTGCATTGATTAAATCAAAATATAATACTGATCTTCAGTTATGAAATGCACTATGTTTAAGCAGGAAGAGACAACCTTTGCTATTGGATAAGTGTAAGTTAAATAATTAATCGAGAAAATAAGTTAATCTTTCACCCTTGCTTTTCAAAATAAACGTGTATGATTAATTTGCTTATAATTAGGAAATGACATTGACCTGTAAGTGTTAGTCCTCTATGAAGGTAGATGCGTTTTAGAGAGTAATTGTGCTGTGGAGGAGTTCTGCTGCTGTTGCTTTTGTTTTGGGGTTGGTTTGTTTGGGTTATTTTTTGAGCATGTGTAATTCTCATGCACAAAGAAGAAGATTTTTTCATGGTCATGGCTAAGCTATTCAAAATAAGATGATTGTGCATCTAATATACTATATTTTTCAGTTAATTCAGCAGTGCCTTCAAGACCTCTCATGTCCCATTCACTTATGTAAAATTATGTAAAACACTGGGGGAAAAAATTACGAAGAAAATTACAAGTTTGTCATGTGTTAGTGTGAGGCCGTCTCTTTTGCAGCCTTTAAGGGGTTTTCACAACAGTCTTGTGTTTACTAATAAGCTGATGTCTTTCATGGATCTTCATACTGAAATATCGGGAAGGTGGTGGTTTTATCTACTGTCTTGCTTGTTTTCATGATAAAAAGTTGATGTGTAGTGACATTTGTTTCCTGCGACTTCCTGCCTTTAAGGAGTTTTTTGACCTAGATAAAGCAGTCGGAGGGGAGGAACTGTGTTTATTCTGCAGCTATTCCACAGTGGATGGCATAGAAAATAAACGTTATATTCTTCCGTTAAGATTTCATTGCTGCTCCTTTATTACTGAAGGGTGATAAGGCTTTACTAAGTTACTTGAAGAGCTAGTGCAAATCTTTGTAATTTTGTAATACATCATTTTTTATAGGGCTAAAGAAGGTCTGTATATGATTGGAGTCTTTGTTTCTTCGCGTTTGTTTGTGTGATTCTGCTGCAGCTACTGCACGTGCTTCTGTGCTGTTCTTTCTCATTAGTACTGCAAATCATAAACTTTTACAAAGCATCGTCTTCGTGTATGCTGTACAGTTGAGTATTTGTGGGAGTAAAATTTTCAATATTCAGAATTTCAGAATGTCTTAATGAATATTTATATGAACACATCACCTTTTTGTTTGTCCATGTGCACCAAATAAAAACACGAGCAGACTGACAAACAGTTATGTCTGTGCTAAACTAAACATTCCTGTTGACTTCAGCAAGACAGCTCATGTGGATAAAGATGCATATGGAATTGAGCATTTGTAGAATCAGAGCTGTAAAGTAAAAAAGCCAGAGACGTGTCATTATCATAGCTTTATGAAGCATAGCAAAATTAGTATAAAGTTGACTGGAATTAATTCAGTGTTAATTTAAGGTTTTACTTTAAGAATTATGGAAAGGACCTCCAGCCAAACCCCTGCTGAAAGCAGAAATGACTTTTAGATCGGACTGTTCATGACCTGTCTCCAGGGATGGAGAAGTGCTAACTATAAAACACTTCATGTAACTACAACCCTGTATTGAAAAAAATATTATCTGTATTTCCAACAGCAGAATTTTGGGAATATACAGGCTGGTTAGCATAATGTGCACCTTAGTGCTACATAATGGCAAAAACTACTTAATCACTACTTGGTATTGCTACTTGATACTGTTGGTGGTCTGAGGTAAATGCAAGTGCCGATAAATATTTACAGATGATGTCACAGTTGGTAAATATTGTCCTCACAAATAATAAGGACAAAAAATGGACTTGGTCAATCCATTTAAAAAAAAACAAAAACCTGAAAAGCATTTCAAAAGGTGTGCAGACCAGAGGTACAGGGTAGGAAACTGTTCTGAAAGGTAGCAGTAGAGTGCGTTTGAAAGTCATGACTGTAGCGAAATGATTAGATGCCTGTACTGAGATGATGTGTCAAAGCAGAGTGACGTGATGATTGTGTGGAAGCACGGGAGCTGTGTCAGGGAGTAGAGAGGTGCTGGAACTTCATGTGGTTCCGGGATCAAAATTCGTCTTCAAGACTCTCACAAAACTGTAAGGGTTTAAGGGGGTGATTGCTAAAAAGAATCGATGGCTGGAGGAAATCCCAGGTAGAGAGGGACTTAAGGAGTTCAGTATGTTTGTCTTATCAAAAAGGAGTCCCAAGATAGCTGGGTTGGTGTACGTACAGTTTTAGTGGGATGAATTGGAGTACTGAGAGGCTCACTAATGGATCACACTCAGGTATAAAGACCCAGAGGCTAAACTCTCAAGGTTTGAACTGAGCACATATTTTTAGCAGTGTTGGAACAGCTTACTAAGAAGAATGGTGGTATCTCTATTTCACCATCTTCTGGTGATCAAAAATAGATACCTTCTTGGAAAAGGTGCTTTAAACAAAAAAATAAACCTTACTGTAGTCAGACTTGGTGATTAAGTGCAGTGTAGGTATGATTGGGTGAAATTTCATAGCTTAGGGCCAGAAGAGGTACAAGTAGGTGAAGCTTCTTAGATGCTCAGCCTTTACTTCCTCTACAAGTCCTTTTTTCATAGAATCTCACTGGGTTACAGCAAGAGACTTTTTATTATGTGTTTTAATAAGGAGTCAATACTTGGCTTGGTTTTTAATTAAAATTGCTTCTCAAGCATCAAACATCTAGTTGGGCATTTGTTTATTTACGCTTGCCAGCAGTGTTCTCGCATGCAAATGATTTTGATACTTTTGTTCATTGTCATCTTAGTCTTCATATTGGAATACACCGTAAAGTTTCAAAGAGTTTTCGTATAATATGCAGTGATTCTTCAAAAATTCTTGTTCTTCAAGTAAGTCTTAGATATAGCTCATGAGGTCCAAGGCTCTTAGTTCTCGTGCTGATAAGAAGTCAGATTAGCATGCAGTAGAAAAAATATTTACATGTTGTACTGAAATTAAATTCAGGTTTTCTAAATCACTTAAAGAAATGAAGATGAATGTGTGGTTTTGGTTCAGAGATGATACAGATGAACTAACGTGTTGACAGAAGTTGCTTATAAGTTCTTATTTTTACTGACATGTTGCTGAATGGGAGCAAATAAGTTGCCTACCCTTTTCCTTCTTTTTTCTTCCTTTTTTTCCTGTCACAGCTGGGAAAAAATAGTTTAATGTCCATTGAAACACATAATTATCTGGGGGCTTCCTTGGTTTTGTTTGGATTTTTTGCCCTTAAGACTGAGAAGAGATGAAAAATTTGATTTATCACTTTGTATTGTCCTATGGACATATTTGGGGTGTTCCAGGCAGAAAATAATTTGAACAAACAAGGCATATACACACAGTTTGTATACGTTAGCAGTAGTCTGGTCTTTTGAGATAGATGAAAAAGGCCTGTGTAGCAATGAGGAGAGACAGAGAGTATTTTAAATAAAACTAAAAAGAGTAAGGCTTAGACGAGAGAACGGTGAGTGTACTCACGCAAAATTCTGTATGGGGATAAGTTCAAGTCTGAACCAGAGCAAGCTGGTTATTTAAACAAGCAAAGAAACTGTAAGAATAATGGTAGAGGATGATTTTTGCATTATGCCATGTACAGATGAGAAAACTGGAAGAGGAGAATTCAGTTTCTACATGGGAAGGGTGAGGACAAAGGCCAATGTGTTTTGCTTTAGGACATGGACAGGCTGTTACGGGGTTTGTAGTTGTTATGGGAGGAGAAATGAAAGCGTTTGCTGGGAGGCCTGAAAAAAGATTGGAAAAAGTTAAAGATCATCTGAGGTTTAAGAGCTGAGACTGAGAAGTAATAAAATTGTTACCCTTACAGAATGTAAGGAGACTCTGACTTTGATATTTAATTTGGGAAATGTGATTCACAAGAGTTTGGGGTCTCACTTTTTAGAAACATAGGCTGTGCTTTCCTGAGCATCTGAGCTAATCTGCTGCTCCACTGCTGCTGAAATGGAGCATGGGAGGGGAAGGTCTTGTTTTCTGCAGTGCTCCCAACTGCAGGTTGTGCTGGCCTTGAAGCTCATTAGATGTTCCGTAAGATGCTGATGCCTGCTTTTTTTTGCTATTTTTGGGTGGTTTTCTGTTGCATTGAAGTGGCTTCCAGAGAGGTCTGGCAAGCAATGGAGCTGGCACGAAGCATGGGGGGGGGGCTGCACAGACTTCCAGCAACAGTCTGTGTCTTGTGGAATCATACATTAAGGAACTGCAGTTATAAGAGCTGTTGTGCTCTATGAAATAAAAATGGAAAGGAAAAGATTCAAAACAGTAGAAGAGAAGACGAAAAATAATTTTCATGTATTAAAAAAAAGCATTTGCAATGTAACATAAAAATGTTTAAATCCTAAAGGTTCTTGAGATGGCATGCTTTTTTGATAAAGGGGTATGCTAAGTATTTGTTTTAAGTTAAAAAAGTGAATCGAAGTAGGCTGGATGCTCAGATGACTCAGTTGTGTCATACCTTTGGATAATATGTGCTTTCTGGCTCTTTTTTTTTAATCTCTGCATAAATGTGAATACATAGAGAAAATCCCAAGAGAAAATGGGGTGCAAGTTCATTGGCTGTGGATCATCTTATAGCAGAGGACAGCATTAATGCATTAATGTATTATCTTCCTCCCGTATGCTAAATCATTGTATCTCCTGCTCCATAGGTCATTAGTCGAGTTGGTGGCTTTTGTGTATTGTAGACTAGGGAAGTCACAACCTCTAGGGAAAATCGAACATGAAGGATATAGTGGAGGTAGATGTCCCTTTTAAAAAATTTTATGTATTGTTTTTGTTTGTAGTCTCCCCCCACCAAGCCCTTTTATCTTAGAAAGCAGACTTCTCTCCCTGTAAGACAGGTGACCGACTATAGAGTTTGTGCAGCATTCTATCTGCCTGAAAGAAAAAGATACAGTTTGAAGAAGAAGTGTAGAAAACCTTTTTGTTTTTTACATGTCCTTTATTGCAGGAGCTGCATAGATTCGTAGTATTTTTTCAGGAAATATATAGATCTACTGAAGTTGACTATGCAGGTAGATGATTTGGATTACCTATGTTGTCTTCTGAGGATCTCTGCTTGATAGGATGCAGAAACGTCTCAAAGAAAAGTTGTGGTTTTAGAGAGAGCTTTTTCTTTCCCTTCTTTATGGAGGATAGTAAAACCAGACTGCTATTTAAGGCAAATGTGCTAGTAGTCAAGAAATAAGTTTAGTTGATGCAGCCTTCCAAAACTACTTGGGTAGTTGAAAGTAGCTGTGCATTTACTCCCTGTTCTGATTTAACTG
This sequence comes from Numenius arquata, assembly GCF_964106895.1. Taxonomy (NCBI): domain Eukaryota; kingdom Metazoa; phylum Chordata; class Aves; order Charadriiformes; family Scolopacidae; genus Numenius; species Numenius arquata. Next base: position 9,701,478 of record NC_133592.1, read on the forward strand.
ACTTCTCACTGTCACTCTTGAGACTTCCTTCAGAGGGGATGAGGTGAAACATAAGAAAAACAATCATTTGGAGGAGGAGCAGATTATAACAACGAATGTTCTTCATTTCCAGTGCAGTGTACAGTGGACTTGGATGCTGACAAAAGTTAGTAGGAGTGAATTACGTAAATAATCATAAATCAAAATCCTGTTTATAACTTCCACAGATGTAAGCATTAAATAACGTATTGAGCAAAGATGTGTTAAAGGAAGCAAGTTATTTCCTTTCCTTACACTTGTGAATATTCTGGGTGTGGCTGGGTTAGGTTCAGATAAGATTTCTACCCGGTATTCTGCCTGATCTGTCTTATGTGGTCATTGATTGATACACTTGTTTTGGGGTAACCAACTGAAACACTTCAGTGTGTGTGTAGATCTGACCCAGGATGTTCTTTTATCCGGTAAAGGGGGTTGATGCCTTTGGTTCTTTCTTCCCTTTCATCTTACTAAACATACTGGCTTTTTAGTAGCATTAGGGGCTGCAAGCCAAGCGATGAACTCTTATGCTGTTCAAATGATACGAGAACATTGCTTTGAAGAGTGTGCAGTCTGTTCTTAAGCAACTTTATTAAAATTACTTGATTGGGTAATAAGGTTCTCATAGAATGATGAAATTCATCCTCATGCAGTCCTACTTCCAATGATACTATCAAGAGTTAGAGTACAGCCTTTTTCCTGGCAGCACTTTTGTAGCTACATCTCTGAGTTGAGGAATAAATGCAGTAGTTTAAGGTGGTTACTCTCTGCTATGAATGTGGGTTTTGAAATGAATGCAGAACTGAAATCTGAGTTTAGGGTGGACTCCACAGTTTGTGGTTGATTATAGTATTATTCATTCAGCTTTCTAGATATTGATAATCGCTACAAACATTTTGGACCTGGAAACCACACTGTGTATGTCAGTTGAAATGTTCAGATGACAGGCACATTTAGCAAGACAGGAAAGAGATGCAATAGGTAAAAACCACAGTAGAACTTCAGTTGTTTGTTTATCCTCTTGAATTGAAATTCAAGCCTTTGTTTTTAAAACCTTTTCCTGGTATTGGTCTGTCCATAAAGCTGAGAAATGCAGCTAGTCTGTATTATCAGCAAATTCCAGAGCCGTTTAACAGTGCTCAAATGCCTTGTGAACCCTGGCAAGACAAAATAGCCTTCTGCAGCGAATGGTACAAAGCTGTATCATTCCTTGCCTGTTTCATTACTTAATTCTTGACTAGCTGCATCCCTTCTCTTCTTTCTTTCCTCCTGAAGGACCGCTGGCCTCTGAGGGGTGCTGCTGTTTGAGCAGGATCACATAGTGACTTCAGAAGTTGTGAGTGGTTAAGCAGAGGATTGGAGTGAGGTGGAGGTAGCAGTGAGCAGTAAGCTGACAACAAAACAGGCTTTTTTTGGAAGGATTTCATTTTTACCTGTCTTCTTTGCTTGAGTACCCATTTCTATGAATATCCAGGTTTTCTATAACAAAACTTTCTTCATTATAACTGAGATTCTACCAGAATTCTCTTTGAACTTTTAAAAAATTTGATGTCCTTAGCTGTTTTCTGTTCTGAAGCTTTTTCTGCAGGCTAAGGTGCTGTTTTCTCATATAGCAATTTTTCCTTAATGGCATCATAGGAGGCAGGGAGTATTACCTGTTTCAGATAGAAAACAAATTGGCACTAATTAAATGTTAAAGAAACTTGTCTGAAGATGAAATGGGAAACCTCATTCACAGCTGGGAGAGGAATTCATATCCTTCCACCTGTCTCTGTTTTAAAGATGCAATTAAATTCTGAAGGCAATTTGTGATCAAGATTTTAAATTCCCTTCATGGGTTTTGGCCTGTTTTGAATAGCTTTTACTGTCTGCTGCAGTACAGGCAGCCAGAGCAATCATCTGCAAGCACACCCTAGTACACAAATGTTTACTTTTCTGTCAGTAGTGAAATAACCCTGCTTGTTTTATGGTGTGGTTATTCTGAGGTTGGAAGATTGTTGAGCCTGGAAGAGATCACTAACCCCAGCTTGCTACTTAGCTATAAATAAGTTTAGTCTGCTGTAGGCTAGTAAGTACTCAGGATTCGTATGCGAGGTTATTCACTATTATCTAAGGTTATCAGCGAAATGGGTGTTTTGAAGCTTTTAAAGAAAAGAAGCATGCAAGCCATGCCAAAAAAAAAAAAAAGAGAGAATAAAAGAAGCGTGTGAATATAAATAATTCAGCCCTCAGTCCGAAGGATAAAATAAAATTCTACAAAAGTTTGAAGTTTGGAGTTAGTGCTTTCAAGTTATTTTGGCTTAGTAGTAGCTGAAGAAAACATTACTCGTATTTGTGTATGCGTGTTCTTTGTGTTAGCAGGAGTGTAGCTGAGAAGTGTGCCATGAAATAATTGAACTTCATCTGAAAAGCTTAAAAGCATGGTTATATAGAACATAGAATAACCATAATGTGAGAGAGTGTGATTTTTGGCTACTTGAAGAAATAACAGGGTAGTGGACCAGGAGAAGAGACTGAGGAAGGTGTTTCTGAGGAATTGCATTCGGTAGCTTAATCAGAAACGTTGGTTGTAAAAATCAGGCTTTTCTACAGTTTTTGAAATTAATTTAAAAAAACCAACCCTGCAGTTGTGGAAATGAACACGGGAGATGGCAATGTAGAAATGTGTTGCCCAAGTCTCTTTTTGTTTGGGGAGACTTGAGAAGGCAGGATGTGTTTTTGGTGATTTTCACAATACTCTGATTCCATTCTTGTACTGAAATGTGTTTATGTGCTGTATCTCCAGGGTAAACTATTGTGTCGACAACTTTTTCTTTTTGCAACAACGTTTGATATTAGAAGGTTAGGTGGTTTTCCTATTTTTCCAGTTAAATTTCTTATCTGGAAGGTCTGAGTAGTTTAGGGTTAATTACTTTCAGATAAATCTAGGTAAGTACCAGGGGGGTTGGGTGCCTGTTGCAGTGACATTGCATTTCAACTTGGAGGTCCCTGGGCTCCGATTAAGGAAGTGTTGGTTACTGGATGTGTTGCACTAATGCAATTTTGTCCTACTTAGGGCTGTTTTGTCTTTGTGGTAGCTGCTTTTTCAAACTTTCCCAAGAGAATTAAAGAAGAGAATGTATGTGACTACCCTATGTTTTTATAGGGACATTTTGTGGTAAATGTATTGCTGACTGAGAACATACTGACAGCATTTGATACAGAAGGAGCAAGAAGTTGGGCTGATAAAGTTCTTCACTGAGTAAGGGAGAGTTTTGTTTTTAAATCTGAAAGGGCCTTAGATAATTGTATTGTGATGGTTCACACCATCTTTAAGTCATTAGAATAACCCTCTTAAAGATGTTCTAAATGGAGACAGGATTTGACTTGTACAGGTAATACAAAAATACAAAGGAAAGAGAAATCGCTCTAGGGAATTTAGAATTAAAGTACTACCAAGATGGATATTTGAAAGGAAGTAAATAGATCTAATTGTAGCCACTGGTTTGAATGCAGGACGGGTTGATATGGTCAGAAATTAGCATACAGTAGTGAGGTGGTGATCCTTTCTGACATGATCTGTGTCAGCACTAGAAGCAGCTTTCTCGGTATAACTTTCACAGCAATGGAAATGACTGTAGAGTAGGGAGGCAGAGCTGGCTCTTACAGAAAGCAGGTATTTGAAGCTGCATGCTTGAGCTCCAACTGAATTGGGTTTTTTTTCCCTCTCTGTTTTGTATGCTTAAAACTACACCGATGCATTTAATTGTGATCTGGGCAGCTTATCGTGTGATGTATTGCTATGTTTAAGACTGAATGCGTAAAGAAGTTGTGCACAACTTCAGAGAGTGTTGCCGTTCTGAGGGTTAAATGCATGCACATACAATCTGTAGCATGGATCCAAGCAGAACGTTGCCTCTAAGAATCACAGATAAAACGGTAATTTTATATAATCTTACATAAACTGAGTCTACTGGTTTTAAAAGTTGCTTCATACCACCACTGGTTATATTTAATATAAGCTCTTCAAATGAGTTAGTGCCAAGCAAAGCATTGTTCGGAGTATGGAGAAATAACCTGCAAGCCAAAATTAGCATGTATTCATTTTAAGTGGTGTGTGTTTCGTCGGGGCTGCCCAGATCGTGTCGTCCCTGAAGGCAGCACATTTCAAATTTAAATGTTTAAGCTATTACAACATGGAACATGCTGGTGAATGGTGCCAGTAACATACGCTGAACATATGACCAGCACATGCCCCCTCTTTAGCGTAGGCAATGAATTATTTAGTTTGTGTTCCAAGCTGTTTATTTTTGAGAGTTTTTTCCCCTCTGTCAGTGTCAAGCACTGAGCCTTTTGTTCCCCCCCCCTTCTTTTCTACTGTTGCTATTGATTCTGTATTTCTAAAATTTTCTGCTGTGTTTGCCACCACCACCCCTGTTTTGTGCTAGTTCTTTCAGGATGCGGTCCTTGGTATGTCACAAACTGTGGAGGCTAGTCTGAATTCAGATTGAAATTGAGAGCTTAAATGACCTTATATTTAAATCTTTTGGGACTTGGTCTATATTTATTAGTTAGCTGTGATACCTCTTCTTGGTGTAATTTTTTTTACCATTATTTTTAACATCTGTGGAATGGCAGTTTTTTTTCTCTCATCCCTTTTCATCTTTGGTTAGCTAAATGGTGTTAAGCATACACTCCATAGGACTGTTCTGGTCTTTAAAATCAGTTTTAATCACAGCTCAAGTTCACAGACTGCTTGGAACTCTTCAGTTGCAGCAACTTTGTGCTGCGGATTCTGGTACAAAACGTTTGTGTGAGCACTGACCCAGACTGTCAGTCTGGGGAGTACAGGGGGGGAACAGTAAATATAACATTAATGCGCATTCAAATGTATTGCATCTTTGCAGCGCATTTTATAACATTTTAGAGAGTATCAGCTCTCTGATGGGGTTGGGTTTGGCACAAAATTAATTTGACTTGGTGAGCTTTCCAGAACGCATCATCTCATAATTAGTTGTGCATGTAGCAGGTGACATGTTTAGCATTGCATACTTCTTTATATAGATTATTCTCTTAAATTCGGTGTTCTCCTGAGAGTGCATTGAGTTAAAGGATACAGTGTTACAGAAGGCTTTTGCTTCTCATGGTAAGTATTATTAGTAAACTTTATTTTTCAATCGTTTGCAGTAATTAAAAGTATCTTTCTCACTGTTCCTGTTTTTAAAAGGGTTTGTGTTTTTTTTTGATCTTCACATTAGATTTATACAGTAGTATAGTTTTATTAAAAACATCAACAGCACTTTCATCTTGTTGTTTTAAGCGCACCTGTATGTAAGATTCAGCCCTGAAGATAAACTGTAACTAACCCTTTGGTTTCAAGGTTAGTTAAAACAAGCTAATGGGGAGCTAGAACTGAAAGAACCATCCTGTTCTGTGGCAAGTGTTAGCTCTGGTGTTCACATTGTGTGCTCAAGGCAGATTAGTTTGCTGGTAGGCCTGAAAAACAATCCCTTGGAAGAGAAGGAGAGAGGCAGGCTCAGGATTAGTTTTCTGTCAAGTCAGAAGTGCATTTTTTTCCATTACCAGATGGGAAGAAATTAATAAGATTGGTAAAGTGTCTTCACGGTATCTTACATGGCGGTTTTATCAGCATTTGAGCCCATGTAAAGGTTCTCTGCTCTTGAAAGGTTTTGGTCATTCTAATTCCTGATCCTGGCTCCATGGGTCCAGCCACCCCCCCTACGCTGGCTCTGGCACCACAAGGTCCCTTGTTAGCCAGTTCTCTCACTAGCCCCAGAAAATACTGTTTTCCTCTTAAAAATTTTGTTTTGCTGGGTTAGTTGTTGCTGCATCAGTGAGTTGAATCAGCTCACTGAGGGGCCTAACAAGCCCTTCGCCAACCTACTCCATGGGCAAAACAGCTGCCTAATGTTCCAGGACACTGATTCTGTGAGGAGTTCAAGTTCATGGTCAAAGATGCTATCCACATGCCTCAGAAGGAGGATTAAAAAAAAAAAAAAAAAAAAAAAAAAAAGGTGAGCACTGTGGGCAATGAAGTTGGACTAGAAAAGCAACAAAACTGTGCTTGTACTATTTTTAGTAGTTTCCAAAATGTTCGTATGATTGATGGTCCTCATTTTGCACTTCACCACAGAAATATCTTCAAACACAGATATTTGATAACTAGTTTCTGGTAGTCTCTGTTAAGCTTTGTGTTGTGTTTTTCGAGCAGTGCTGAAGAGTTTAAGGGTTTCGTATCGCGTTTTAAGCTTTCTGTGTCAGGTGATGGTGTCCCATCTCATTACCTTTACAGTTCTTATGGGAAGAGTCACTGATTCTTGTGACACTTTCATGTAAACTGACTGTTGTTTTCTCAGGAGAGAGAGCAAACCTGATTGTAAGATATAATTTTGTAACTGAACTAATTAGTGCTCTTCAGGCCTTCCCGATGTGATTCCCGATGATGATTAAAGGAGCAATAGCTTAAAAATATCTAGTGAATATTTTTGACTCTTTCTAAAAACTGTAACAAACTTGTGCATTAAAGCTAACATTTAATGAAAAACTTGTAATATGTGAGGGAAAAGATCTTGATTCTTTTTTTTAATCATCTAAGCTGTCTGTTATGTTAGTTTTTAGCTTTTTCTGACTTAAAGCCTGTACATTGTTCTCTATATACTGGAAAAGTGTCCATGCTTTTAGAGTACAGGGTAAGGCTGTGGTCATGCCCTCCAGAATTGTTAATATTTCTCTTAGATCTTCATATTTTAATCTTTTTCTTCTTGTCCATTTTTGCTTTGATTTTTTTAAATAGAATTTAAACCCAGAAATTAGTTTTATACTTTTCCAGATAGTGTTTCTAAGATCATAAAATAATTTGATGTATGAGTTAAAAATGAAGGAAATGGGCTTCAAATATGTAGTGGTATTAGTTGCTACTTCTGTATTTATGATAACTTTAACTTTGGGGCCACCTTGGATATAACGGTAAATGCCACATTTTTTTATGGTGCTTTCTGTACTAACATACAGATTTGAAAAATAAATACATTCTCAGGATAAAAGTTTTTTTGTCATTATTAAAGGAAGTATAGTACAATGCGTTACACATATATGGAAATTAGGAAGCACTTTCTTTAGCTAGGGATTAACATTTCATTTCAATATAATATATCTTTCTGAAAATCTGTTTTTTTTCAAATATCGGTTAGTTTTCAAGTCTAAAGGGAAACATGTTAATTTAAGTACTGCAAAAATTAGTATTTGCAGGGTTTTGGGTTTTTTTGTAGTAGCGTATGCATGGAACTCATTTGCATATTTTCAGCTTTGCTATTCAAGTGGATTCTGCAGTGGAATTTTGAAGAAATCAGATGACTGATGAAATTGTTCTTAAATGTGCAATCCTACATTCAAATTTTACTACAGAAATTTATGATTTTATAGCAGTCAATATTAGTGCTTGACAGAAATTGAATACTAGCAGCCAATGGCCTTCTAATATAGGGAAGGTCCGGCAGATAGATATGTGGGGAGGGGAAGGTGTGGAGTTTTTAATTGATAGTTTGGAGGATTTTTTTTTATATGACAGTTTTGACAGCCCCATTCAGAGACGAATGTTTAAGTTGGTAGGCTCGGGAAGCCTGACTTGAACAATTGCTTTTTCAGGGAATGAAAATAAGACATGTTGTTTATATGTATATATATTTATATATATGTATGTATGTGTTTATATATATCTAGGAAAGCTTTACAAATTTCTGCTCATTGAGGGAAGTTTAATTGAGCAGTTCAGCAGAATGTTCCTATGTGTAGCTGCACAAGAACCTCTTTGGAGTTGATTGCAGCTTGATTTTTTTCAACATTTCAAAGCATTTTACAAACTTAACAATATCAGTTTGGCTGCACAAGGGGAAGAGAAGACTGGACTCTGCACGAATTTTTATTCTGGAAGATTTTAACTATTATTGTGTCAGTTACTACCTAAAAAGTTGGTTTGGCTCTAGAATATCTCAAAGAAGGACCAGAGTTTAAAGCAGGGTGATGTGTAGTGAAATAGGGCATTATGTACCAGGACCTATTTTTTCCATTTTGTTGTTCTGTTTTTAGAAAATTTAATAGTCTGGAAAAGCTAAATCACAGAACAATAATAAAAAATGGTCTGGAACATGAAACTAAACCAAAAGAAACCACTCGCAAGACATGGTTGTTTTAATGTCAGAAAACCTCAGATTGGGTTTGGTTTACACAACCAAACTACATGGTTTTTGTTGTTGCCCTCCCATAGAGTATTATTGTTGTATGGGGTCGATCCAGTTACTGTGAACTCTGCTGCCTGTCTGTAGGAATGCAGTTAAAGTAAAACCAAGTTGAGTAGTGTATTGCAGTGCTCGTATTTAAATAAGACAAGAAATGGAAAGGGAAGGTAGTACCTGCCATGTATTTCCCTCTCCAAAACAGTTTGGTTTTTGGAAAAAAAAAAAATTAAAATTTACTAATTTGGCTTTTTTTGGCCAGTGAAAGTTTTTGTGATTTCATTACATTGGTATGGGGCAATGTAGGACTATGATTAATTAAAAATAGCAGATATAATATAGATAAACAAGAATAAAGTAAGGCCTTCGATATAGCAAGCAGGTAGGACGTAGTCTTACTTTCAGCACCTCCAGCTGTGTGTGGCTGGAACTTCGGCAGATTATTCTGCACCGGTACAAGTAACAGACATGAATGAGTAACAGTTTTAGTAGCTTGACAACTATTTGTCATCTTGAATGAGGAGCTCTTGTTTATTACTAAAAGAAAGCAAACGAAGAGTCCTTTTCCCACAGGTATGTTTCAATATTTAGAATATAAATTTTAGCTTTTTCAGCTTTATTTTTATTTTTTAAATTATTTGAAATGCTTTTTTAATTTTTTTCTGTTTGATAATGGAGGTTTGTGTAGCTTAACATCTTCAAATTCTTCAGTATGTACTGTATAGATTTTAATTAGAATGTATGCATTTAATGTGCGATTTTCATGGTGTAATAGTAAAGGACTGGTGAAATGCAAATTCCTTTAGCTCTGTTTGGGAGGACGTGATATATTGCTTAAGATATACGTGCATGTTTTACTTTTTACCATGTAGGCTGCACAGCAGCTACTTTTTTGCTCCTTGCGCAACAAACTCTGGTTGAAATACTTCAGTCTTATTTAATTAAATAATCTCCCTCTTAGTGAAGATGTGTGCTTCACCTGGTGTTCTGCCCCTTAAAGTGGTTGTAAGAGAAAGAAGACGTAAGGGATGATCCAGTGGTTTAAACAAAGATTGGGTGTTGGGGAAAAATATGTTCTGTTCCCAGCTCTGTTGCACGCTTGCCAAAATGACTTGGCCAAGTCACAAATCTGTTTAATCTGTTTTTAAAAATGGGGATAATAATTCACGGGCAGAGGCGGGGGGGGGATGATGAAATTTCAGTGCTATTTTCTAGCAGTTTTTATCAAGAGCTATGCCTTGCCTTTTAAAATTGATTCCTTGGGATTTGAGGTGGATTACTTTGTCTACAGTGCAAACAACCTGGTTCTCTCCCTTTCTATCGTGCCTCCCCTCCTCTTGTTTTTGAGGACTATTGGTTGTGTTCTTGCCAGTGCTCCAGGCTTTCTTACATAGCTGTTCTTTGTGAACGTTACTGACCCTAAACTTCCCTGGGCCTAGGAGAGCAAAGACCACCGGCTCTATTGTGTTATGCTCATGTGTGTTCAGTATTTCAGTGCTTTCTAATGGAAGGTGTTACAGAAACGCAGAGCAGTATGTTTACACAGTTGTAGTTGAGACCTTGAGAGTAGTGTATATGGGAACATATAAATGCCTTAGTTATTTACTAATACATGATACCTAATTGCCGTTACTCCAACAAGTGTTATTCCTAGTGTAGTGTCTAGTACATGTAGATCTTTAGAGTGGTAGAAATTTTGTGAGGGATGCTTGACTTAAGTGGTCATAATCCATTCTGTTAACAGTATCTGCAGTCAAAACGCTGACTCTCTTGATCAAATTTGGTCAAGTTATACCAAACTTTATTCTGTTGGAAAGCATTGAACATGCTTTGTTTGTTTACAAATGGAGTTGTGCGCTCCCTTTTGTGATTAGTAACTTCTGAAAACTTATTTTTCTGTGTTAGTTCAAATTTCAACCTTGAAAGAAAACGGTTAGAACAGTTGCATAAAAAACCATGTAGTAAGTACAATACAGCTTTTAAATTAGGGTGTCATGATGGTTTTACTTCACCTTTTTGAAGAGAGGTTAGACTGTGAGATGACTTAAACTTACTAAAACACCAGAAAACTTCTACATTTCAGCTAGTTTTCTGCCAGGTTAGTAAACTAGCTGGAGAGAGGAGTGGCTTCTGATAGCAGGTAAGCGGAGTAATCGTGGCTGGGAACAGAAGTGGTGCACGAGGCTGGGAAGAGCTCGCCCCATTTGGTAGTGCTGAGCTGTTACATCTTTGTGTCCCATGAAAACATCCGCAAGATCAAGCTTTTATTGCTAAGAGCCTGGTTGGTACCTATGCTTCAGAACTCTTGGCTTATATTTTTCATTACTTCACTAGATTGTTCAGAGTGGGTTTAATTTTGCTTAATACTGGGTGGGTGGGTGTGTGTGTGTGTGTGTGTGTGTGTGAGTGTGTATGTGTGTCTATACCTAGGCTGCCTTTAAATTCAATGGAAAACAGGCATCATGAGACCTGACTTCCCCAAACCAATTTAGGCTTTTCCCTTCTATGGGATGTACACCATTAAATGTCTCTTCATTTTCACTCACTATAAAGACAGATAACTAACACAGGTACAGGTTTACGCTCGGAGAGATTAATCCCATGCTTCATGTTTGCGTGTCATACCCTTTCATGCTCTATATTGTTGTTCCTTTATCAGTACAGTGACAGTGGTTAACATATATTCTGGTGAAGACTTTTATTTAGTCTTTTTTTTTTTTTATTCTTGGACAGATTTCCACTTGCATGACTCTCTAACTTGTTAAATCATGTCTGTTATTTTTATTTGTTTTTATCCTTCTGCACTTTCCTGCTGCCCCTTGCAACAGCCCACGATTTGAGAACTTGGCATGGTCTTAGAAGAAAAGCTCAGGAGGAGTGCTTCTTGAGGAATATTTTCCAATAACAATGTGTTTGTTGTAGATGAAGTAGTTTCTTTACTTTGCGGCTTTCAGACTCTTTGCAGTCTTGATTGGTTCTTGAGAGTGCACGCAGTGACTAAGGAAAGTAAGTTTGTGTACGCTGTGGAACAGTTCATGCATATAAAGTTTCTAGAGGGTCTGCACCTTCACTAGAAAAGTTCTAGGAATTTGTAAATAGGAGAGAAATTGAAAACTGGTTTGGACGAACATTCTGCAGAGTGCAGTTGGTTAAAAAAAAGATCTCAGAATATAATACAAAATCTTCATTTCCATTGAGATACTCAGCCCAGCAGTATCACCAAAGTGAAGGAAGTATGGAATGGCCCTTGAACATCAAACATCTTTAGGTAGGTTAATTGTGAAATGTAATTAATGCCCCTAGCTTTTTGAGAGGAGTCTGAAAAAAGTCTGTTCTTTGACCAGACAGGCAGATTTAAGGGGGAAATTAAACACTGCTGTCTACTCAAAATTGGAGTCGGTAGGAAGCAGTTTTTGTCACTCTTCAATGGCCTGAGTTAGTCATAGATTTCTGTGTGAAATAAAGGACTGTTCTGCTCTTGGAAGCAAAGTTCTGTCTTGAAAAGCCAGTCTAAAATAAACTTTGCTTCCTTGATTCAGGAATAACCTTTTTTTCTGTGCAGCCTTGCCTCTTGTGGGTAGCTGTTCTTTTGGTACTGATTAGGGAGTTTTGGCATAATTTTGTAATAGAATGCAGATCTCTGATGAGGTAATAAATGAAGTATTCTGTTACTAAAGTAATGTGTGAGTCATAAGTGCTTTTTTATGATTATGCTTGCGTCAAAACACATCATGACAGCACTTGTTCACTGTACTTCCCCCTACTGTTTTAATTGTAAGGAATAGTAAAATGCCAAGTGCTGTATGTTCAGCTCTAAGCCGTTTTGTGTGGCTTGCTGATAGCTTTTTATTTAGCACTGAATAATATTATTTTAACTTCAGTGTTTCCATATGGACTTTTGCATCCCCACGAGTACCCTACAACTGAGGGTGAAATGCCAGGCACCTCCGTAACTAGCTAACTTGGTAATAAAGGATATAGCGGTTGTGGTTTGTCTGCTTCAGCTCAGCTATGATTGTAAATTGTATGCTCTATGAAAAGTTTTTGAATGGTATTTACTGTCGTGGTGAAAGTTTGAGCTTGCATATTTGATAATAGGAAACCATTGTTAAATGCAGTTATCTGGAAGGAAGAAGAAATGATGATTGGTTTTTACTTTCCTGTTGCGAGTGTTTTGTTTCTGTTTTTTAAACAGGAAACTATTGTATTATAGAGTTATGTATGCTCTGTTGGGACTCGAAATAGCTGTTTGAAATTTGGCAAAGATAGAGGCACACAATCTTTTGGACAAATTTTAATTTGTTTTTATCATTTAGAACGAAATTTAGGCATAGAGACCACACAACCTGACACTGCATACAGCTTTTGTGTACAGAGATGCTAAATACCCGAAAATGCAGTGTTTCCATAGGCGGAGTTTCTTTTGTATTCACAGGCTGGGGAGCCTCAAATTCCAGAGGCATTACATGAGCAGTTTTAATGAATTAGTGTCTGGTTTTCCTGCAGCAGATGTGACAAGCAGCTTTATAAGCTGCTTCCCATCGATCGCTGTTTTCCAGCTCTTTTGTGTCTTTCTTTTGCTTAGAGAAAAGCAACGAAGAGCTTGGTTTCTACAGTAACTGCTGCCTACATTCTTGCCTGCAGGCCAGTTTCTTTCTCAGTTCCTGCAGCCTGTGCAGGGCTACTGTATTGAATTTCTTTAGATTATTTTTTTTTTCTTCTTGCTGGTTTAAATATTTTACCCTTTAAGAAAAGAGGAGAATGCAGTGGGAATTTGTGATTTGGAGATATGTATTTTTAATTAACTGTAGCACGTTTCCATGACTGTAGGGTAACCTAAATGTTTTTGCTGCTGATCAATACCAGTGTTTGTGTGGTTGGTACAGAAAGAAAATGAAACGTCTGACTGCTAAAACAAGAACCTTTGAAAATTTGTAATAGCACTTTCGTTAATGCTTGTTTCTGTAGCATAATAATGCAGGGGAGGGGTGAGATCAGCTTTAAGTTTCTTAATAGAATCATTTACATTTGCAGGAAAATTTGCAGTAGTTGAACAACTTCAGGACACGTCTTTTTCAGTCTTGACTCTTAAGTGCCCTTAGAGAAATTGTTGTGAACGTAGGGTTAAAAATGCATTGTTTCTTACAAAGTTAGCTTTCTAAGTGGGAAAGAAGAATTGAACACCATTTCAAACAACGTGTTTATTATTCGGGTTGTATTTGCTGTTAGTGGTTCAGGAACGTTCTTGGTGTCGTCATTGATATTCTGTTGTCATAGGATCATTTTTTGACGCAGACAGCCTTGTTCCAGATTCTTCTGGAAGTCGGTTAGCACCATTCCTGTAATGAATACCAACAGCTTTACATACTTCTTACGCACTTGCTAAAACATGAGTGGGGGGAAGTATGTAACCTAGGTTTCCTATGGTGAAGCCGTTAATTTACAACTAGATCATATTTTGCTTAGAATTTGGTGGAAGTGTTTTGTTGGCCTACTTGAATTCACAGGAGGCTACAACAATATTTCATCACTTCTCATGATGCACGGGTCTTTGCTTTTGAATCTTAAGACAACTGAGTGTATAGATCAGTGATCTTTTTCTTCAGGGCGTTTTTTCATACTGCTTTATGTCACTGTGTAGACAGTGATGGCACACCTGAAAAACCACACAAATACTTGTGGAAAGCCTGCCCAGTGCTCAGGATAAAAAGTCTAACTGCTGGTTTAAAAATCTGAGTGTGTTTTGTTCCTTATGGTATTGAGGTCGAGCTTGCTATAGAGCCCTCACATTTTCTGTTTGTGGAGGACATGCTTTGCAACTATTGATCTTTGGTCAAGAGGAATCAATTGCAAAGGATACAGAGAATTAAGGGGAACACGCATGAGGTCACGATTCACTCCCCAGAGGAAAAAGCTGCCACTTTTTAAAGGGCAGTTACTTTTTGGGTAACCTCTAAAAGTGTCCTGACTAATAATGGCCAGACATAAATGAATGTAAATTTATAGTAAATTAGCTAAATCAAGACTTAGTTTAAAACCGTGGAGGCAGGGAGGAGGAGGAATCCATCCTAACACAACGTGTATGTGTACATGGACTTGTAGGAAGTGATGCCATGTTCCTGCTGGGGTAGTTTCTCACATTGCTGTGCAGGGTGTGGTCAACTGCACACAGAAAGCATTAAAAACTTTTATAAAAAGCTGCTAGGGAAGTTGGGCTTCATGTTTCTTTATCATAAATTTTAGAAGTAAGTTTTTTGTTGTTTTTTTTTTTTTTTTTTTACACACACACACACCCCACCAGCTGATAGAGAAAAATGGAGACTCCGTTTATCTATTACCAACAATGTAGAAAATTTTACAAATGTAATGTTAAAGCTAAAATTTCTGGTAGGAGTATAAGGTTATACCTCATGTGCATAAACAAGCAGCTAAATAAAAAATTGCCTGTCAATAAAGTTCCCTCTGTTTCAGACAGTAAGAAAACAATTGTAATCTGATGAGTATTATGATATACTGGATCACCCTTTTTCAGAATATCCATTATAAAATTTCTGATACTCTTAGTATTTTTCTTAGAATGGGTAAGTTTTATAGCAACACTTTCTAATGTAATCCTAGAAGAGACTTTGTAAGACAAATCTCTGTACAGTTACATGTGTTTAAAGAGTCAAGGAGATGCTTACTACAAAAAATACTGTATTTTTTCTTTCCAGTAACCTATACTTTATTAGTAATCATTCAGTGCTGGGAGTTTTCAGGCAGCTGTTTAATACTGTGACTGTTTGGATGGATTTATGTATCTACTTTAATTATTAGTTTGGAAACCCAGATTTTTAACTGTTGGATACTTTATCTTAAAATTTTGACTCAGCTTTGAAGCAGCTCAGTTCAATTTGTCTTTTTAATAAGTTCTGCTTTTGTTGATTCTGTTTAGGTCTAAAGATGATGGACTGCAGTACTGACTTCCAGTTCAATTACATACAGCCCAAAGTCTTAAAAATAAATTCTGGATGTGAATAATTTAGTATGTCTGCTCTTGGTCTTGAACAATCAGAAACCTTTTGGTATAAAATTGAGAAGATGGGGAAGTTAAAATGTAATTAAGTTTCTTCTGGAAAAGAGTAGGTGGAGTGAAGCAGCTATTCCCCCCTTGGTATGGAATTGTTGCTTTTCTCCAAGTTAGCAGCAGTTGTTTCTTTCTGGTATCTCCAAGACATGGAGTTGCATCTCTTCTTACAGGTTCCCTAGTGCTCCCTGTGCATCAGTTCGATCTGTGAGAGGAACCGAGCTCATCTCTTTCTTTAGAGATGCACCTTTTCCTCAGGTCATGAAGGCACAATACACAGACTTCACAAAGGCTGAAATGATATGTAATTGTGCTTCAACTTCTTGAGCTTTTTTTACCTCCATGGTATTTCTAGTTGTTTGTGTAAAGACTCATCTTTAAGTCTTACTTATTTAAAAATTGATTAAAAAACAATAGCTAGATCTAGTTTCAATTTATATTTCCTAATATCTGTTGTGATGAAATCAATAATAAATGAAGTAGCAAATGGAGAAAAGGTGAAATTGTGGTCCTTGTTCTTTCATACTGAAATTTACCCATTAGCAGGAAGTCATACAAAGTGTAAATTCCAAGTACTGTGTTCTATGGATGCTTGTCTTAGATTTCATTTACAGATGTTTTGTGGAACGGCGCAGAGTAAGCCTTGTGTGGCTTTCTGACCTTGTAGAATCGGGGTCAGTGCTGTTGTTCATCAGTGACCTGGGATGTGGAACAGGGAGTACCTGGAGCGGGTCACAGATAATGCCCAATTAGGGGTAGAGAATGGTTAATGTGCTGGAGGGCACGGCTGTCATCGAGGAACGGACTGACAGGAACCTGGTGAAGTTCAGCAAAGAGAAATGTAAAATCCTGCGTCCGGGGTGGGTGAAGGCTGGGCATGATTGGGGGGGCCTGGGGGAGAGGAGGTTATACATGTTTCAGCAGTGCAGCCTTGTGATGATGGAGCCTGGCCTCATACTGGGTCGTAATGGTGTCTGGTTTTGGGCCGCCCATACAAACGAAACTGGTGACAAAGCAGAGAGGTGAGGGGAGGGTTGCTAAGGTGCTTAGGGAACTGGCACATATGGCATATGAGGAGAGGCTAAAGGACCTCAAAGCCCAAAGGTGGATGTAATTTGCAGTCTTCCCCTTCCTAAAGGGTGGCTATAGAAAAGATGGAGCCAGGCTGCGCTGAGAGGCTCACAGTTTGAGGACGAGCAGCTGTAGCTGTTGAGTTGCAACTAAGGAATTATACCTGGATGAATGAGAAAACCCCTTCACTGTTAAGTGGCTAATTACAGGACTGAATTGCTCAATTCTGTCCTTGGAAGGCTTCAGAATTTGCTTAGACAAGGCCCTGAGCAACCTGGTCTAACTTAGAAGTTAGCCCTGCTCTGAGCAGGAGAGATTGGGCTACAGACCTTCAGAAATCCCTTCCAAACTCAATTTCCTGTGGTTCTAACTGAATGATATAAGAAAACAATTTTTACTTGACTTTTAAAATACAATTGAATCAAAAGTGGGCCTGGAAATGCACACTGTAGTATCTTGCTGGTGACTTAAGCTTCCAGGCCTTCATGTCTTCTACCAGAAGTATAAATAAATTAATTGGCCATGAGGATCACTTTTACGGAAGTGATGGGGAAAGAGCAGTTGGGAGGTGAGTCATAAGTAGGTAGGTAAGAGGAATTAGAAAAGGGATTAGTTTCAAATCTCCCTTCTATGAAAGGGAGGCCATTTTTAGAAGTGTGCTGATTTCATGGTTTTTTTGTTAGTTCACCGATCAAAATAGGGGAGGAGAAGGAAGTAAGAGTAGCACCATCTTAGCCTGCTGTACTGTCAGAGAAAACCTAAGTTGGAAAAGGTCTGGTCCAGGTGTTGTTAATTACCTCCATTTCTCTTTGAGGTGAGTTACGCTGTTGCCCATGCTTGTGTTTAAAGTATTTGAAGTCAAAAATCAACAAAAGCCATCTCCCAGATGCTGACTCGGTTCTTTTTTTGTGGGTCTTACCTTTTTAATGATACAAGTTGAAGCTCTCCTTGGCTCTCAGTAATTCAACAGGAGTTTGAAAACTCTCACTTTGTTACTCTTTAAGATCTGTTTAAAATATAGGAAGATCCTTAAGTTAACTGGTGTTCAGTGTCGGAGTCAACGTAGGAGAATTGAACTATACGGTTTAACTACCATGGCTCAGGGGGTTATTAGTGCGAACCTCTATAATCTATTTAAATGTAAAATCTGGAGGTGCTGATAAAATAACAGTAGGATGGCAGCTTCTCTCCAGTTTCTGTCCCGGCTCTTAAAAGACAATTAAAACAGAATAATTCAAAGAATACTGAGGCACTGAGTTTCATAGCAGGGTTTATGTACAGGGAGGAAATTGAAATCCTACTTCTGTGTTTTGGCTCCCCAGATGGAGACAGGACAGAATTCCTCATTTTCAATCAGATGGTATTTTCATATAGGCAGAATTACAAGTTTATAATTAGCTTTTCCCTGCAGTACAGACAGAAGCGCTGAGGGGAAGTGAGAAAATATTAGAAATACAGATGTGACAAAACTAGACTTTGCACATTTTCCCACAAGACACTTATCTGGCACCCTACAAATTTGCTAAGCTCTTTAGAGGTAGTGCCTAGATCAGCACATCTCCGTTTTGCTGGGAGCTGTAGAGATAGTAAGAGTTTTCTAGGGAATAGTTTGAAATGATGTCATGCTTCTTGTCTGTTTTCCAGTAGTCAACCCAGAATGAACTTTTAAAAAAAGAATAATTAGGATCATGAGTTGCATTTTAGTTTTGCCACCTCTGCTGCAGTTTCCTAGTTTGCACATTGTCCTCCTTTGTAACGCTCTGTGGAAAGCAGAATGCAAGTACTGCTCATAATCAATAATCATACAAAATGATTTAAGTGTGGATGCTGTGAATAGTTGTTTGAAATACATAAAATACAACGCTGGTACATCAGCTAAATAGTGCTATTTGTTTTCACCACCTGGGTATCTGGTACACTTTTCATCATATAACTTTTTAAACATATGGATGTTTTGTAAACGTTTGGTTTTAGGAATCTGTTGGATCAATCTTGGTGGCTCTGTTTGATTTCCTACTCCAAATGGCATCAGCCTGTAAAGGCAGAACGGTAGTTGAGTAGATGAGGTATAGAGCCACAGCTTGCAAAACTACTCTTTTTCTTCTCTCTCTCTTTTTTTTTTTTTTTTTTTTTTAAGTGGGTTGTATAGATGAGTTTCTCCTATAGCAACCGTCCTGCGGTAGCACATCATGAAACTATTGTAAACACTTTAAACAGGGAGTAAAATCAAATTCAGCTTGCTCTAGACTAAATGTTTGATCAGGTCTCTCCCTCTGGGTGTGCTGTGGTTTTTGTTTTAGTTCATTGTATAACTAAAGAATATGCCAAAACCAACTTGATTCTGATCAAATTAGAACATGTTCCTTACTTAGATTCTTAGAAGTAAATGTAATACATTTGCATTAAGGCAATTTATTCAGAAAATCTGTTGATTAATATACACTCTTTATTCTGCTTTTTGGCTGAATTCCAGCTATAAAAAATACTCTTCTATTAAAAAAAGTTCTGTTTACAAATATGAATCAATTGACAGATGTGGTCTTCTGCTAATATTCAGGTGTTTGCATGTTCTAACTAGGTAGTGATTTGTAAGTATGTTTTGTTGTCTTTAATAATGCCATCCTTTCAAGATCAGCATGTAAAATATTGTAAATTGTAACAGTAACACCTTTAGGTTTTAATATAGTTCCTGACTACAAGTTCCAAGGTTGTGGGGTTGGTTTTTTTTTGGCACATTTATAATCTGTACAGTACCCCTGAATATTCAAAGCTTCTGGTTTGGGGGCTGCTTTTGGGGGTTTTCTTTCCAAACTTGATGGACGTTTGAGAGCACCACATCTCTGCTGTGCTGTGAAATCTGTGTTTTAGTCTTACCTGAGTAAGCTGCCCTTACCTTTTTTTGCAAAAGATGCCCACAGGGGAGATAATGCATTAAGGCGGTGCAGTAGTGTAAAAAGGAAGATGTTTTAATACGCATGTTTACATGGAATATTGGAGGAGTTGTTGAGTATACATTTTACATGTTCCCTTATTTCTAGTACTTGCATCCAAGTTATGAAAATCTACCTCCTCCCCATCCTTACCTCACCCCAGCATCGTAGGACTCTGGTTATTCTTTATTATGTCCTGAGTTTTTTTCACTAAGCAATAAGAAATCTAACCTGTGAATGAGCATCTAATGTGATGTCCAGTTGTTCCCATGTTTTTCTTAAATTGAAATAAGTGTGGTCTGGAAAGCATTAAGGTAATTTGCAGGTATGGAATAGCCTCATAAAATACATAGAACAGGCTAAATTTTAAGCCTGTCCCTATGTCAAGCATATTGTTGTTCGCTTTCTCACAGGGATTTTTATTTGCTCTTTAGCAAAAAGGATGCCTTTGGCTACCCTCTTTGCATACACTAGGAGAAATGTGTCATTATTGATGATTAACTGAAACGTTTAGAAAACATTTTTATTAGCAAAACAGCTCAGACCTCTTTCAATTGTCACTAAAACGATATAAGCAAAAAATACTTTCTACTGGGAAAAGCAAATAAATGAGCTGTTACTGAAGATACTAAAAGAAAAACAAAACAAACCAAACAAACAAAAAAAAAGGAAAAAACCCAACCCAGAAATTGGTCCATTTAACTTTTTTGCAGAAATGCTTGTGCAGTTTTTTGGCATAGATTCTGTTCCCAATTTAGTACATTGAGCATGTTTCAGAAATAGGTCGTCTGTTAAATTCGGACACGGACCATACTGAGAAGTAAGACTGAGAGAAAAGGAAGGTCATTGACGATGCTTTCTCTTTTTCCTGATCCTTGGGTGTGTATTGTGGGGAAAAAGAATCACTGCGGTGCATGTGGCAAGAACCGTAGTGAAAATCAAATGCTGCCTTTGTTCTATAAACATCCTTAGGTTAATGTTAAGAAATAAAAACCAAACCAGATGAGAGTTAGCGTTTTTAACGCTACTCCACAGCTGAGTGTTTTTTCCAATTCTTACATCATTTTGACGTTTAATATATTTTTCCAGAGAAACGAGCGCTTTTGTTTACAGTCTGTACCTTGCATTCATAGCTATGTTTCTTAGGCCTGTTGCAGCATGCTGCTGTTTCCTTTCTTTATAAAACTAGCTCTACGTAGAATCACTTAAAAAAACCCAATGTTTTCTAAGGTTTGTTTCTGGGTATTATCTTCTTGGAAAGTCCTTTTCATATTGTGGCAGAAGTGTGTAAATATAATTGTGGGTTTAGTGCAGAGTGTAGTCTAACCACTTAAGAAAGAGGAGATAGTAAAGTTATTTGAACTGTATTTTTATAGATGCTTTTGTTGAGAGAAAATTAAGTTTCGTGTTTACTCAATCTGTTTATTTACTGAGAAGTTATAAATAGGCTGTTCTGTTTAATTGGGTTAACTTCTAAATGCTGTATACAGAGAGGTAGAAAGGAAAGTACTCCAAGGTGCATTAATTGTATTTTATTTTCCAAATTTTTAAACAATTGCACATCGTTAATTTATCATTAGTCATTAAATTTGGGCATGCAACCTTTGGTAATATACGAAAGTGGGCAATAATTGAAATTGGCTCTCAAATATTTTCTTTCAGAGCTGAATTTAAATGTAGTACTACAACAGCAATGTACTCTGTAAATGATGAGAATTAGGGTTGATATGCGTTTAATAAGTATTTTAAGAGAAAAGAAACCAAATCTTTTAATTAGACCAGTCTATGAAACTCGCTAGACCTCAAATTGGCCAATGTTTATGCTCCTGATGAATTTTGATATAATGGACCTACTTCTTCATTTGCTGAAGCTGTTCTTTGGCATCATAAAGTAATAGCTTTTTGTCTTCAAAATAGTACTTCTTTTAGGGATTGTTGCAAGATCAGGATGAACCTCAAGAAGTTTAGAGCAAAACATAAACTGCCCTTGTTACAAAGAATTGCATTTGCTTAAAATTTCTTTCCAAATTTTAAAATTGCTTACTTGGGGATCTTTTTCCGGTCATGTTGATCTTTCTGTATCATCTGTAAAATGAAGATGGC
Source organism: Numenius arquata (assembly GCF_964106895.1). Classification (NCBI taxonomy): domain Eukaryota; kingdom Metazoa; phylum Chordata; class Aves; order Charadriiformes; family Scolopacidae; genus Numenius; species Numenius arquata. The sequence goes on from NC_133592.1 coordinate 9,722,894, forward strand.
TATAGGTAATTACATAAGACACCGTACCTTCTTGTTTTTAAATAAGGTTGTGATGCATGCAAGTTACACAGCAAGTCTTACGTTCTGTAAACAGGTGGCTTATATGTTTGTTTTTTACTTTTCAGCTGTACTTTCAGGTTTCCCAGCACAAACATCAAGATAACATTCACAGCTCTGTCCAATGAAAAGAGAGAAAAACAGGAGGCCCCAGAGTCCCCAGTGAAGCCTGTGCAACCCCAGATCTCTCCCTTAACAATAAACATTCCAGACAACATGGCTCACCTGATCAGCCCTCTCCCTTCTCCCACAGGAACCATCAGGTATTTAAACCTTGCAGATTGGATACAGGGCAATGTATGGTTACAGACTTCAAATATTTTTCTAATTAATTTTAAGTATTTTGCTTTTGTGGTAGAAGTTTAGTTGAAGCTCAGCATAACCTGCCTTGGAGCAAACCACCCTTCTGCTAACCAATACGGTAGTGGCATGAACAGCCTTTAATATTCGAATTTAGTATGTTAAATGTGTAACAGTTTGCTCAGGAGCCTGGCATTCTTAGAACAGCACAGGAGCCTACCTTTTTCTTGCATTCCAGATGTTTTAGAATGCTTTTTACTCTTGCATGCTTATGGCGACACTTTAAATAACGTAAGTCTAAATTTTACCATTTTTAAACATTCTGACAGTCGCTGTCCCCCTGAAGTTTATCATCAGAAAGAATGATTTTTAGCTGTTGTTAGTGTGGAAAATAGACTGATCCCTTACTCCAGAAGATGTAGTATTGATTAGTCATTGCTGGAAGTAAACAGACATTTTACTAAAAACACAGTGTAAGATGAGGAGTTCAGCGTAGGGAGGTCTTCTGCAGGGGAGGTTGATCTGTGTTTTTTACTTGCTGTGCTGCTTAATTTGGTAATTGTAGCCATTGTCCGACTTGTTATTTGGGACCAAACTCAATTAAACATAAGCGAGCTGTCCTCACAAACTGGTAAAATTAGTTTAGATACAATTTTTAAAATTCATAGAAAGTTCAGGAGCAAAATTTTCATTTAAAGGCACTGGAATTGTGTTTCAAAGTCACATACATGCTTTTGAAAGTTTTTTCTTCCCCCTCCACCTCACTTCCTGTATCTTCAGTTGAGTGAAGGACTGTTAATGCTTGATTTTTAAAAATGTAGATCTTGCTAATGAAATTTGAATGTAAGGATAATTGGCTTCTTTCATGCTTGCCAAGATCTTGATCTCAATATTGTAGGGTTTAATGAGATCTCTATAAATGGTGGAAGTAGAGAGAAAAGAGATCTAGACTTGACTGTATAACAGGTTTGCTTTCTTATTAAAATTCAGGGAAAACATATCTTGCCCAAGAAATGACAGAGCAGCTCATAAATATTTCAGATAATATCACATATATCACCACACTCTTTGCCTCGCTATGAATTTTGTAATTCTCTTCAGGGCTTTCATGCACCTGTTGAGTATAGTTTATTACAAAAAAAAAAAAGATGCCAGTTTTGAGTCTATTTTGAGAGCAAAGCTTGACAGTTTCTCTTCAAATCAGCCTGTTTTGTAGAGGACTTGTAAACTTGCTTTGATTATACCATATGTGTCGCTTTGTCAATATATGCTAAAGTGAGCACAGTAGAGGGATGTTGTCAGTTGATACGTGAAAACATAGAGCAGCAATGACCTATATTTAAAAAAATAAATTAGTTACATGTTTTAGCTCTAATCAAGGATTCTTCCATACCACACTTTAAAAATCCCATTTCCCTTGTGTAGTATATCACTAGTAGCAAATTGTTGGTGGATTTCTCGTGATGTGAAACTCAAAGAATAATTTTTTATATATATATATTGCCCAATATATGGTGCCTGCTTTTTTTCTGTACGTAAAAAGGGAGGCAGCAAAAAAACTTGAGAGACCAGGCAGACAGACAAAACTCAGCACAGGTGAATTTGCTAAAGCTTTATTGTATAAATCCAAATAACATTCTCTAGCTTTATTTGTTACTTGATGATTTGAACCAGAGTTTCAAGTTAGGCTAAAGGTTGTCTTTGGAGATAAGGCTGGTTCTGGAGGCATTCTGGGTTTTGTCATTCTAATTTTTAGTTAACTTTTTTTAATATTTCTGAGGACTGTGTTGAAGTCAGTTACAATATGAATTGCTGAGAAGTGCATGTCCTTTTAGAGAACTACCAAAATTTTTTTTTTGGGAGAAGTGAGCAGACTGACTGTCTCTTTCCTTCTGGCAAAATGGAAATTGTAGAGGAAAACCGGCTTTGTGCAGCCGTGGTTCCTGTGGACTGTGCAAGGCAGAAGGACGGCCATTAGAAAGACGTTACACTGGAATTAGATACAATTATATCTTCATTTTTCTGTGATAGATAGCAAAATGTGAGGTATCAAGAGCCCCTTCTTTCATTTGGCACTGTCTTTTGCTTTGTAACAGTGTATGTGCTCTGTTGGCATAATACTGTGTTAAACTGGATGAGTCAGTGCTGGAGCATCCCATTTATGGATAAGTTTATGATTTTTATACGTGTGTGTGTGTGTGCACATAGCTTTAAACACTTAAAATAATGTTGGTTTAGATCTAAATGAGAATCGAAACTTCTTTTTCCTCATTGCTTGCTGTATTTTCTCAAATGTGCAAAAATACTGCACAGGAGAGATGATCTTTTTTGAGCAGACTGAATACAAGCATATGGCAGAAATTTCATGCAAGATGTGTTTCTTGTTTCAAATGAGTGTCTTAAAATTTGTGGTTGCTTACTTAGTTAAAGTGGACTTTTCTGTTGGCGAGTCTTAGACAAATACAATACAACCTCATAAATCAGTTAACCCTTTTTCCTTTGAGGAGGAAAGCTTGAGCTTCATTTGACAGGTTTCTTACTGCAGTGATTTTAATTCCCATGGATGAGTTAGGAAGGCTTGGAAGATGGGGTTTATAACGGAAGGACTGACAGACCCTTAACTGTAGTCTAGAAGCTCTGGTAGTGGGCTTTTCTGCAGTAAGAGCTTTTTGATTAGACAAAATGTGGTGATATACTGTATAACAAAATAGTAGGATCTTCTTTTTATGCTCTACAGTGCTGCAAATTCCTGCCCATCTAGCCCCCGTGGTGCAGGCTCTTCAGGGTACAAAATGAGTCGTGTAATACCATCTGACCTACATTTAATGGCTGACAATTCACAGTCAGAAAATGACAAGGAAGCATCGGGTGGAGATAGCCCAAAGGTAAATGTTGTTTGAAATCAATCCCATAAATTACATTTTAAGTGAATGTAAGACTTCTGAAATTTTTTTTGCTAACCTATATGCACTAAGTCATAATTCAACATTACAGACTTCAGAAACAGTTTGTAGGTTTTTGTGACTAGATGTCAGATTTATTTATTTATTTACTTACCTGTCTTCCCTTTGGGGGAGGGTCTGTATGTATTTTCAGTTATATATCTGTTTGTAGGCTATTGAGAATTCTTTACTGTTGTATGCTTCTCCAAATTTTTAATATTAATTTAAAATCTGCTAATCAGAAGAGCAAAGAAACTAAAGAGTTTCTTTTCTGCCTCAGCATTTTGGTCATCCAAAAGTACCTTAAGTTAATTGTGTTTTGTAACTTTTAATTTAGAAAGGGGTGTGTATATCTTTAAAGTTTATTGATGCAAACCTTTTTTCTTCTTTTCTTGTACAGGACGACTCTAAGCCACCTTACTCCTATGCACAGTTAATAGTACAAGCAATTACAATGGCACCGGATAAGCAGCTTACACTAAATGGAATTTATACGCACATAACTAAAAATTATCCATACTACAGGACAGCAGACAAGGGCTGGCAGGTAAATTTGATTTCTGGAATGTTTTTTTTTAGTTGTGAGTAGTACTGGCAGCTATAAATGGTCATAAGCAGTCAATTGGTGAGCCTAACAGCCCTTCATAAACAGAATTTGTCAAATGAGTGTGTTGTCTTTTTCCTGATCTTAAGTTCTCCAACAAAGTAAGCAATTTACATCATTATGTATTTGAAACACTGCTTTATTCATGGAACGGTACTCTCTAAACCTCTAGGAGCCACACATACAGACTTTTTGGGAAGGAAAATACAGTTGGCATTGTGGACTTAAATATATGTATGCTATCTAGGAACATAGTTGGGTTCTATAACTTACAGTTATATAAACATCCATATTGTTATCTTGAGATAAAATTAAGATACTAAATATTACAAGTTCATTTTTATTTGAAAACAGTGATCTTGACCATGCAATACAGTGAAGGAACAAGTGTGTGTTTTCTGTCATCTTGCACTATTATGTGCGCTTTTTTATTTGTGCAACATAGTCTATTGGTGAACTGATTTTTTTTTTTTTTTTTTTTGCTGAGTTAGACCAAACCCTTCAATTCCGTAGAATTAATTTCTGCTTTCTTTTCATTTTTAAAGAGCCCAAGCTCGACATTTGCCAGGATGACTAACCGAGTATGAATCAGTCTGGCATAGTCTTTCCAGATACGCAAGAGGGTCACTGCCTTTGCTGCCGTTTTTAGCTTCGGCAAAGGACAGAAGAGCACAATTAGCAGGACCGGCCAGATTGCCCATAGAACATTCAGGCCGCACTGTCCATCATGGAGTATCTGTTTCACTGGGGTGTTGCTCAGTGCAGCCACGGTCTGCGGCACAGGCATGCTCTGGAGTTATTTTCAGGGGAGTAAAATTTGGAGAGACTGGGGGAGGGGAACAGTGAGGAAGTGTTAATACTCTCCTCGCTGCCCCAGTAGAATACTAAAGAATACATGCCTTCTCAGGAGAGGAATGGATTTTTAAATATTAATCACATACTTATTTGTCATAGGGCCTATATGGAAGTTGAAACACTCTTAGAGGAATTCCAAGGTTAGTGGGGAATGTAACTGTTCCTCGCGTTTTGCTAATGGTTTGGCTAGTAAAGGAGTTAGCTGCTGTTGTGGCTAGGAAGTCTCTTAAGAATTTTGTTTCCGTTTCACACAGATGCACAAATTTCACAAATCCTGGCTGCAGTCATACTAACAGATCTGGTTTAGCAACAAGATTCTGTTTATAAAACGTTGGTGTGCTTTTTTCCTTCCTATTCTGAAATACCTTGAATATCCGTGTGTATAGTGCTGCTTTATGGAAGCATCACGGAACCAAACATGCGCATACATTGTAATGCATGGTTAAAGAATTCTGCCTTAGAACAGTGTATGTATTTAGATGTATAATACTTCACGAAACCGAGATGACAGACACAGCAGACATATGTATTCTGGAATAATTAATTAGCACCTATTCACAAAAACAACTGGAAAAGCTGAAAATTAGGTGCTGTTCAGTCAGTAGCCATATAAAGCACTGGTTTAACACTAACAGGTGTACCTTGTGCAAATAGCTGTGCTAGCTTTTATCCATCAGGTGTTAGGTTACAGTTAGGGTGACTTATCTAATAAGTGTTTTAAATAATATTTGAGGCTATATATGTGCATAGTATTCAAAACATGGAGTAGATACATGTGTATAGTATCCCAATCCTATACCTTAATAAGTAGTATTGAGGTATTTATATCGTTTATTATACAAAGGTCTCATTTTGTTCAGGACTTGAAGTCTCCTCTTCATGAACTTATTTTAGCAGGTACTTTTGGATCTACTCTTCATTCTAGCTTATGGAGAAATAAATACAATTTATAAACATGTTCTTGGCATCTTTCTAGTTCTGTTTCAATTTTTGGCAGGGAAAACCATTTCTGGTTTCATCAGTTCGCATTTTAGAAACCATACATGGTTATCATTGCTTTAAGTTTTCCAAAGTTGCCATCAGGGTCGTGAACTCAGATATCTGAGTAGGATTCGCTTTTGATTTTGCAAGTTTTGAAGAGCTTTTGTTAACATAAAACCTTTTTCTCCATTTTTTTCCCTCTGGTCCCCCACAAATATTTCAGTATGTATTCTCATCTTTATTTTCTACTTGCTCAGTGACAATAATTAGAGAGGCTTGGGTTTTATATCTCTTTAGGGGCGGGGGGGAAGGAAGGTGTGCAAAGCCAAGCATAGGTACAGCCACTTCAGGGTGTTAGCAGTTTTCTGCATCTCTGATAGAAAAGTTGTCTGTGTTACAGCAAATGAGGGTGAAGTACTGCGCAAACTAGAGTGTGGTAATGAAGATCTTGCTGAAGAGCTGTTTTAGGACCTACTGCCATTTGTTGTTTTCCTAGACACACTAAACCCTTGGCTCCTTTGTTGAGACAGACTGGACTGTGGGTGAACTCCCAGCAATCCAGCTGCATTTGGAAGTTGTGTAATTTAACCTGTTCTTTCTGTGTTGTGGAACAGGACTACCATATAAGATCAGAATCAGTATATGCTGTATTTTACTGGCCTTCCTAGAATGAATTGACATTTTTCTTTCACACCTGGGGAGGGGTGGTGTACGAAGACCGATAATCTATATTTTTTAACACTGCATTATGCGCAAGTATTTGTAGTGTTCTAACAGTTCGTTGCAATCACCATGTTTCTCGTTAGAGAATTAAATGACATTCCTGTTATTGCCACAGTAGTACACTTGGTTTTTTAACTGTTGGGAAAAATTTGAAAAATGCAGGAGTCCTTTCAGGTTTATGGCACTGCCTTTGCAGTGCTCTTGAGTTCTGTTGAATTAAGGAATTAAAGGAGCTGAACCCCGAGTCTCCTATAGTACGAACTGCTGCAGTAGGCCACATTCTGACTTGGAAAAGTTACATGAATTCTACATATTTTTTTATGTTTCATAGAATTCAATACGTCACAATCTCTCTCTGAATCGTTATTTCATCAAAGTACCACGTTCCCAGGAAGAACCAGGCAAAGGCTCATTCTGGAGGATAGACCCTGCCTCTGAAAGCAAATTAATAGAGCAGGCTTTTAGGAAAAGGCGGCCTAGGGGAGTACCTTGCTTTAGAACCCCTCTGGGACCACTCTCTTCTAGGTAAGGAAAAACAGATGATCAAAAAAGACTATGGCTGTTGTTTAATCTTCAGGCTAATACAGACTTGATAGTTTTGGATACAGTCACAAGTTTAGTAATTTAATTTCATCCAGACTCAGTATTTGAATTCTGTATGATTTACTAGGAGGCTGCCCCTTACACTAGGCTTGTTTTTACTGCTTGTTTTTAGTGTTAAAGAACTGACTCGGTTTGCATAACTATCAGATTGTTAATGTAAGCAAGCCTTGCCGTACCTTTGGGATTTTTTTACAGAATTATAATTTTAATTTCTAACTGCTGTCTGCTGCATTTTAAAACTGTTTGCAAAGAAAATTATCAAATACGGGCTACCATTTTATTGAACTTAGAGATGACAATTATGTATTTAGTTTGATAATGTTCAAGCACAATTCATGATGGAGAAATAAGTGGGTTTAATTTATTCCCGCTGTAAAGTTACGGCCTTTCTGCTGGTGCAGATCTTTTATTACTTGCCCCATAGACTGAGATTTGCTCATTATTCTTCTCCACCAGAAGAAACGTTCATGTGTTTAGTGAGTCTCCATAAGAAGGCACCCAGCCACTACTTCTCCATTAACTGTATCTGAAATTTGCTTTTAAATTTTGTCCCTGTTTTGACAGAAGCTTTATAAAAGATCATCAACTGCTTTGGGTTGTAACTGCACTTGCCAGAAGGCAGGGGTGCCCTCCTGTGGGCAGTGTGTGTTAATGGTCTCTTTAGAGGCAGGTCACTGTCACAGTTCAGAAGTTAAAACACATCAGCTGCTGCTTTCATTTTTAAATACAGAAGTGCCCCAGCTTCTCCTAATCACTCTGGAGTGTTGTCTGCACACTCCAGTGGAGTCCAGACCCCCGAGAGTCTGTCCAGGGAAGGATCTCCAGTCCCAATGGAACCTGAGCCCAGTGCTATCCAGCCAAAACTAGCCGTAATACAAGAAGCGCGATTTGCACAGAGTGCCCCAGGTGAGGAATCCTGAAATCAGCGTTTGGGGGTTGGAGGTGGGAGAGGGCTAATATATAAATGCTACCAAGACTTCACATGTACACTAAAAAAAAAAGGGTAAATATTTAACCTCTTAATATTTACAGCAAATCTTTGATAACCATGTAAACATGCCAGGTAAATTCTGTTTGCATACATAAGGACTGTTATCTGTGTGCTGTTCCAGCACCCTTGATCACCTTGTTACTAAACAGAGATTATGCTTCTGTCCTGTATAGGACTGTACTGTCTTGTAACAGTTGCCATTTTCTTTCAGAATGTATTCTTTCTGGTTTAGGGGAAAAAAAAAAATAAAAAAATTTAGTTTACATAGGTTACAGAAATAAGCGCATGTCTTGCACGCATCTGTAATCACGTTGTCCTTTCAAAGATGGCCATAAAAAGAATTGAAAGGATAAAGAGAGAAAGAATAAATTTGCATGATAAGAATTTTCTTATTTAAAAAAATCAAGAAAGAGCGTAAGGCATGATGAGATAAGGATGTATTTGATTGGTTACCTTAGCTTATATACTTTTGCCATCTATTTTCTTGGTGATATTCTGGTACCGCAGAAGTGCCGGTGACCATTCTGTGGCGAAGGCAAACATGGCCCTGAGCGGAGGCACCAGGCTTTTCCCAGCTTAGGAAGCCAGAGTTTTGCCAATTTGACATGCTTCACACAACACCTCAAGCACATATATGGTCCCATCTTTGGAAAGGACTTTTACTAAATGAGTATTAAGCATAGCCTTGGTAGTATAGCTGCTTTTGGGGGAAGGTGGGGAGGGCTTTTGCCCAAATGGTGTATGGGTCTTACTGACCTGATACAGCACTTACCTTGAATGTGTGGCTTGGAATAGCCACATGTCATAATCTTCATTGTCCGGTTTTATCTTTTGGATCATTCAGGTATTAGTGAAGGAGGTCGTTAATCCTCTGAGGCTTTAGTCTTAAGTTTAAAAGAATGACTGGCTTAAAAGCAATAATTGAAATTGCAGCCTAATTTTTTTCTCTTTCTTGGTAGGATCACCTCTATCTAGCCAACCAGTTTTAATTACTGTACAACGGCAGCTACCACAAACTATTAAACCCGTCACCTACACTGTTGCAACTCCTGTGACAACATCGACATCCCAGCAGCCTGTAGTTCAGACAGTTCATGTTGTCCACCAGATACCAGCTGTGTCTGTCACAAATGTGACTGGATTAGCACCAGCAAACACTTACACTGTAGCTGGACAGGCAGTAGTCACGCAAGCTGCGATGGTCACCCAGCCCAAGGTAGAACCTCAAGAAAATGGAGACCACAAGGAAGTAAAAGGTGAGAACCTGTGGGGTTAGTTGTTTTGCTTGCTCTTTAATACAGAAGGATTATTATTTGCAACTTAATTCCAGATGAACGCTTGACATGTTTGGCTAAAATGGAAGATTTTTCCATCATAATGTCTCAGATATGTTGGAGCTAATAATAAAACAATATACTTTTTCACTGAGGGTTGGTTGAGTAAAAACAAATGGTTCTTTAACACTTTCTTGTTTTAACGATGTTTTATCTTCTGTGGTTTTTTTCAGTTAAAGTGGAGCCTATACCTGCTATTAGTCATGCTACAATAGGAGCTGCTAGTCGTATCATTCAGACATCTCAGACCACACCCCTACAGACAGTTACTATCGTGCAACAGGCACCTCTAGGTCAACACCAGCTACCAATAAAAACTGTAACGCAGAACGGAACGCACATAGTACCTATCACCACTGCGATACAAGGACAGGGCAATGCTGGTACGTATTATGTCATGATGTTGTGTTGCTTTGTACGTGTTACAACCTCAACGTGACCGGAGCTGAATTTTTGAATTCTGGTCTCATGTCTTTTGTAGTTATACTGAAAACTAAGTTCTACCAAAAATTTAGATTACAGTCTTATAATCTAATTTCTTACCACCCTCCTTGGTGGTAAGAACCAGTATTTCTCTTCATTGATGATTACCTGAACAGTTATTTATTCTCTTTGTGGTCATTATAGGGATGTACTTAGTGGTGGCAAGCCGTCCTCCCTCTTCATTAAACCCAGGATATAAACAAGTTTTAAAAGAAGTTCCTGTAAAACAGTGCCATTAAAATGGTAACTGCTCCCCAGATGATTTGTCAAGAACCAACCAACAGGAAAACAAGACAGAACTTGCTTGTGGGTTGGCTTTTTGAACTGTTACTTTTAATTCTGTTTTTATCGAACCTGTACCAGACAAAAATTCTGTAAGATTTTGAGATTGGTCTTGTCTGAATACCCTCTTTCCCCTCTCGGGCTCAGCACTCTGAGTGGGTAGCGGTACTGCTGCATCATTTTCATATATTCCCACTTGTTTACAGACTGTTCGGTTTTGGTTTGCTTTGCAGGTGCATACGGCTTGTTTTAACAGTTTGACTTTGAGATGTTATCTGATACTGAAGTAGCTTTTTTGTCATAAAATACATTTACAGAAATAGTTTCAGGCTATCTTATATCAATTTATTACCTACATTTCTGCTCTAAAGTCCTTCTAACGGAGTGAAATACATGCTTTGTTTCCTTTTTACTCTTCTTCCATCACTGACGTTTATATGTCAGAGTTCTGTCTGCTTCCACTTCATTTCCAGCTTAAGTAAAGCAAAAGCACCCACTGTCAGGCTTCATAGGTGCTTTTTTTGTCCGAAGAGGATGTATGAATTGAGCTGTGTCATGTGAAATATGCTGAAAAATTATTTTTAAAAGTAAGAAAAGATTCTTTTTGTCTTTTTCCTCGACTCTGAACAGGTTTCAGCATGTTTTCCTTGGTAGGGAAGCCTGATGGCTTGTTTCAGAAATGTGGCTGAACATAGCAGAGTTGTGGTACTTCTCACTGTTTCACTCTGTGTGATAGGGGTGCGTTTGCAGCGATGGGAGTTTTCGCTTTGAGATTCCTGGGCTTAAATTCCTTATGAAATGTTCACATTTTGAACAGCAAGCGAGGTGTATTCCAGGTCCTGGTCTCCCTGTTACGGTAACTCCTAAAGGAGCAAGAAACCAGCAAAGTCTCAGGCAAAGCATCTGAAGGGGGACCTAGGCCTGCAGAAGTAGAGATGTGTTTGTACGGGTCTGCATTCTCACACGTACGGCTCCATACGTCTGGGTTCACATGCCAAACGTCTGTATTTACACACACATTTTTGTGTTTGTCTCTGTCTTTGGAGAAAGATTTGTGCAATCTGAAAGCTAAGAAATCCAGAGCAACTTCTTCTAACATTTTCTATTCGTAGTAAGCAGGTGCTTTCAGATCTTACTCTCAGCAGAACAGTTTGGCAGTGCTTTTTACTACCTGTCAGTCTGACTGAAAGCTGTGAAGTCCGAAAGAAATGCAAGTCTCTTATTGCAGAATAAAATTACAGAACTAGATAGTCTTTATTTTGACTTTCAGTGTAGATTTCAAACATTATTGTTCTTTTGTGTATTTCATATTCCACATACCGGTTGTGGCTGCAGCCAGTCTCTTTCTATGAAACAGTCCTCAGAGTGAATAATGCAGTAACGGTCTTAATGCATGTTTGAAGATGAGGGGTAAACTTCTTGTTTTTATTTAAGCAACAAAAAATTTGCAGTAAAGCATTTTATTCGGAAGTAACTATATGGCATCTCTTCAGAAACTGTACATGGAATAGCTTTTCTAATAGAAGCTGAAGGACTGTTGAGATCCAAGAACAAATTATTTTACAGTTGCAGTGCAGCTTTTTGCATCGGGTAAATATTTTCTGAAGTATTTGTTCTACCAGTCAATACTAAGTACAAAACAGTTTGGTTACATGCATAACCAAGGGGTGATATTCCAGGTGTTCTCTAGGACAGCTTACTAAGAACAAATATAAGGAGTTTAGCAAATAAGAATTGCTTACAGACTTCATGTTTAAACCCCACTAGCAGGGAATGCTGTGGTTGTGTCAGCAAAGCGGTGGTGCTGAAGAAAGGGAGCTTGTGTGTAAAGAAGCAGGTGGTTTGATAATGTTTAGATAAACTCTTATGAAATGCAATGAACAAGTAAACACATAATTAGTATTTTGCATCATTTGCAAAAACATTTGAATTTGGTTTGATAAAGTCAGGGTTGATACTGACGAGCTGACTCCTAACAAGTAGAGGGAAGGAGCCTTTGGATGTCTCAGAAGGTTGAAAGGCCTGGACTCGCCCATTAACGGTGACTTGTACTATCTCTTCCATGGAAAGAGAAAGATTAAAATCTTGTATAGGATGTTTGAACTGCATACATTTCTGTTCATCTCATTCAGTTGTGCACTTGAATCTAATCCACTGCGTCATTTCTTAATACAACTACTTGTTAAAAGCACTGCCTTTTCCATATGTTGTGGGTAAATGCCTCATTATTTGCCGAAGAGGAATTGCTGCTTGAGTCCTCTGCATCTCAGGGCTGTGGGAATTGCGTAGCTTTTCTTACATAACCTATGGCCAGATGAATGTGACGTGGTGGTGCTTTCCTTCCAGGCCAAGTCATGTGCTCTGCAGTCATCCACAGACACGGCCAGATCCTACCGAACGGGGATTTTGAATTCACTTCCCACTTTTGTCATAAATTATGACGTAGATGGGCTTTCAGTCATTTAATCCTCCTCTGTCTTCAGCTCCCCATTGAGAAAATGGAGATACTTCCCAGTTCTCCCACCCTTGTCCAAAGCTGCATGAAAGTTGAGCGATTTGGGAAAATGTCCTTTGGGTTTGTAGAAAGATTAAACGATTGGGCCTGAATCTCAACTGGGATTGCTAATACCCCACGTAGTACCCATAAACGACTTCATCGTTTTAATGAAAATGCAAGTTTGCTTTCAGTATCATCTGTTTTGCCAAGGATTAGGGTGCTGAAGTTTTTATTATCTTTTTACAGCTGCTGCAAGCCCTTTGCATATGTTAGCAACCCACGCGTCCGCATCGGCGTCTCTTCCAACAAAGCGGCAGAACGGAGACCAGTCAGAACAGCAGGAACTCAAACGTATCAAAACAGAAGATGGAGAGAGCATAGTCATAGCTGTTAACGTGGACACCCCAGCTGTGGCAGTGAGTGATAAAGGCAGCCAGAACTAGAAACTTAGGGGAGTTTTTCTTTTTCTTTTTCTTTTTTTTAAAAAAAAAAAAAATATAAACTCCATGGTGCCAAAAGGAGACACTTAAATATAACACCTAAAATGTTGGAACATGTTCTCACGCAGTGGGGAAAGGGGCCCTGTGATCAGACTTCAACTTTCAGCACTGAAAAAAAAAAAAACAAACCAACACAGGTGGCCTTAAAACTTGGTAATTTAAAGTCAAACTGCAAAACATCTTGTTCCAGAGGCTGTGACCCCCGCTCCTCCCTGCCCCCTACTGAACTGTGTACACTGAGAAATACAGTGTTGGGGAGGGCTGCAGCTTTAAAAAAATCTCTATCAGATTATTTTAAGGACTGGGTATCTCAGTGTAACGGCAGCATGATAAGCGCTTAGTGTGAACTGGTTTCAAACGATTGTATATTCCTTAAAGGGAACAGAGGCAAGGAGCCATTTCCTCCATCTTGGCAGCTAGCCTTTCATAACGACCTACCCGATGCAGTTGTTGGTAGATAATGCAGTATTTTGTTGTTCACATGTGGAATTAGAAATTTTTGAGGTGTATTTTCATTTCTTTGCAAAACAATGGGGTCTTTGACATTTCAAATCACTCCATTTCTACTCCGGAAACTTTGGAATCACACAATACTTTTCATGTGAAATTTTGTTTGGTAAAAAACTGAATGTAGGGTTTTTTTAACCAATGGAATGATTTACTTTTGTCTGTCCTGTTAAAGTTCAGATAAAGCTACTTTATTACATCTGCAAATTTTCATATTTTAGCAGTTGCCTGATAAATTTAATCAAATTTTATTACCATGTGTAGTGATCAAATGCTTCTTTGGGCTTGCATGTAACTGATTAGAAATTACAATGTAAATGAGCCGTTAACTGACGTAAAGAACTGCTATGAATTTGACCAGAGCTGCACTTATCTGTTTCTCTTTCTGCTACCTTTTGCTGTTTGTTACTTTGTGTTGACTTTGACTGTCCCTGGCATATTTTTCCAGTCTAAAGTAAAACAAGAGTCTCGCTTAATATTGTGTATGTTTAAGATAACAGACTGTTCTTCATTTAGAAAGATGAAATTCTTTATCACAAGTCCTTTTAAAAAGAGAGTAAAATTATCTTGTCAGAGGTATATTCGATATTTTTAAGCTTAAGCACCCATCAGTAGAAATTAATCTGACCAGTTTCTCCGTAACACTTTTGATGTCATACACTGACCTCTCGGGGTCTCCATTAAGAGTAGCTGTTGTGGTTTTCTAACAGTGGCTACCATATTATTATAATAATAATTTTTTTTTTTTTAAGTGTGTGTTCTGCAGTTGAACATTTTAAAATGTATTGGTAATTTCTCACTTTAATTGTGGTAATAGATTCCACTTTACATTTCAAAATTAAATTTAAACGTAAGGCTGCTGTTCAGTCTTTAATTCACATAATGTCTTATTTCCTCATGCAGTAAGGTGAGTGAAAGCTAGATAGTTGGCTTAATTTGAATCTGATTTTTGTCATTTTCTGTAATAATGATGCATTATTTATATTTCCTTTCCCACTACGAAAGGAAAAACTGTACTCTTCATGATGGACTGAACAGTTTGGAGTGGTTTATTTAGGCAGCTTTTGGGAACTATTTACCTAAAGACCAAATACGAGAAATCTGTACAAGTTTTGTGTTCATCCACAAAATGGAACTGTTACAATGTCTCTGCAGATAATACATATTAAAAAACTATGAAAAAAACTCTACACAAGCTGAATTTATAACAGGCATTTAAAAAAAAAAAAAAGCATAACCTGAAAAGAAACATTTCTGTAAAATTGCAACATTTTCTTTAGAGGTTTTAAAAATAAAAAAAGTAAAGTTTTAACATACTTTTTTTAAGAAAAAAAAAATCCAGTACTAGTAATTTAATTTGGTGTTGAATGAATTGACTAGAATGTGGTTTATTTTCAGAAGTGAGAATCTGTTCACAACTAGGGCTAGGTGAATAATAGTGTATAAGATTTTTTAAATAAAATTAAATTTTATTCAGCAAATTAACTAAGTTGAAATTACTCAACAAGTGTGTTTGAAATATTTATGTACATTTTGGGGTGATTAATCCAATTGACGTTGGCAGTGCCACAGGGATCGGTGTCAGACCAAACGAGCCAAGGCGATGAGCTGACGGTAGGGAAGCTGTGTGTGATGCCCTCCTGGGCAGAGGGGGGAGAGTATGGCCTGGGTCCCACTGCCGCAACGTGGTGGTGTTTTACACTGTTGGCACGTGTGGAATTCGGCACAAGAATGCGCCTTCCTTCAGATGGATAAACCCTTTGGAAAAAGCTGTGCAATGTGAGAAAACTGCTTACGGTCTTCCTTAAAAATACCATATGGTTATCCGTGCTTTCGGTGATGCAGAAGAACGCTGGTACGGGATGATCTCCACTGCTTTTGGCTGGTGGAGACTCCTCAGTCTTACGTGTCGGGCCTTACTGAAATGAGTCGTTGAACCAGAGCTGTTCCCTGGTTTGTCTGTGTATTTATGTGCCTCCCACTATTAATACAGTGACAGTTGCCGTGTGACAGCAGAGGCTGAACGAGGCTCCTGTCCCGCGGCTGCTTCTGAGGTGATGCTCCTGACCTTTCTTAAATGGGCCTTCGGTGCCCATCATCCTGGACTCCCACGGTCAATGTCATCTTTCTTCTGCAAATGGAAAGTGTCTCCAGGTGATTCATGTACCTACAGATTTGACCTCTCTTTAGGAACTGATGGAAGCTTTCTGGTTACCTTTTGTGTTTTATGATGCATGGTATTATTTCCTTTTGTGCTCCTAGGCTGCCGGTTCAGTGTTCTCTCTGTGAAGAGTCCGCTTTTGTGTAAACTTGACAATGACTTTGAAAAAGACTCAGAATTCGAACATACGGAAGACCTAAGTGTGCGTTGGCTTCTGGTGACGGAAATGTTCATCTCCACTGCCAGCGTGTTCTGTCCTTGCATGAGATCCCTCTCCCTGTCCTTACCCCAGCTTTGGTTTTGATCCCGCTGCGTGTGGCAGTGGCCCCACGTCCCCTCGGGCTTGGGAAGGCGGCAGCACGGCCTCCGGGGCGGTGGTGGACAAGACGGCCCTGCCTTCCTGCTGGCTGTTGTAAGAGCAGCTGTAGGGTACGGCATCATCCGGCAAAACCACTGAGTCTTCAAAGCAGAGGGGACAGTGGATGGAGCGGCGTGAAAGTCTAATTCTTTTTGATGGTGCGGTTAGTCTGTTCTGAGCTGCTGCCTCCCCCCTGCCCACGGTGTAACGTATTTACCACAATGGTAGCAGTCTTTGTGATGCCGTTTTTAATTGTGCTGACGTAGGTAAATACCTGTACCGTGCTAATCCCCAAAGATACAAAAGCAGTTCTGCTTCACAAACCGCTTGACGGTACAGGTTGCCGTACAGGAGGCAAAACTGGGAAGCCTTTGCCTTTACTTGCATGGTTGTTACAATACGCGTTCATTTTAAAATGTTGGTTTTATAATTACTTAAATCCAAAAATGGAACTTGAAGTTCCAGCAGTCTGTGTTCAGATCTGTGTTTTGTATCTTGATTTAATTTCCCCCAAAAGGTAAATTTTGAGGGGTTGGTAGCCGTTAACACAGGTTGAGTTGTGGTTTTATATAGCATGGGATTTTTTTATATATATATATCTGCGTGTATGATAAATATCTATCTAAAAATACATAATTTTTTATATATGTAATCACACTAAATTGAGTGCTGCTTTCTACTGCCCTGATTGACCCCTTTCTATACACAACTATGTAGTTTAACACGTTTACTAAGAACCTTATAGTGTGTCTGACAGAAAATTGCTTGATAAAGGGAATGTCTGAAGTCAGTAAGTACACGGGCGGCTTTTACTGATCAGGTTCCTCTTGACCTTACTCGTGGACTGGCAGCTGAAAACAAGATTTACTCCTGCTTCTACTTGTTTTCTTTCCTAACTATTAAACAAGCCAGACTTTGACTTAAGAATTACTTTTTGTATCAGAGAGTCTTGTTCTTCTAGAAGTTGTGTCGGTATTTGGGGCTGATTTCAGGTGCGTTACCAGGGATTTGCATTAATTCACTGATTTGATTTTAAAACCAACATTGGCCACGAATGTATTGATTTAGCACAGACTGCCGTACTAACAGAGATCGGTATTTTTGCAGTAAGTTTAACGAGATGGGCACTTCCTGGAATAATTGTCACTAATGGTGGTTTGGTTTCTGATCCTTTTTTTACGTGTTTGTTACGTTCTTTTTGTTTCTCCTCAGAGTTGGGGAACTGCTTTTGTCTGAAGTACTAGAGAAACTTCTGAGAATGCTGGGTCTGGTTTTCATGGCGATACTTCCCAGAGTGGGGGAGAAATCAAAGGCGGGCTACGAAACTGCTCTACGGGGCTGGAATATTTGAAGCTGAAAGAGCGTAACCTATTCCTTTAACAGAAAGAATGGACTATTGTGTGGAATTCCACAGGATCTCTTACAGACCAGACCGAAAGCATTGGCTTGTTTAAACAAATACAACCTTTGGGGAAGAAGAAAAAAAAAAAAACACAACAAAAACCTGGCAGTAAAAGGGATGTATTGAAATGGGTTATTGAGAGCGAGGTGGATTCACTGGTGTGCGACCCCAAAACAGGACTGTCTTTCCGAAGCGCCCGTTGTTCCGTAGCCTCTGTATTTCGGTCCGCGTTGGCTGCCGCGGCCCTGTTGGCCCACATACGGAAGAACTAGTCTTGGGTCTTGTATTTTCTGATTATACTGATTAATCTTGTGTTTTCTACTTTAATGTGAATACTTAAAGGTTCTGAAAGAAATACACCGCGTTCTGTTGCTCCTCCTGGCAAACACCTGGAATTAACACTGGATTTATGGCACTGTGACTAATCTTTGAGTTTTCCTTTCAGGATTTTGAACTGTGACACAAGCGCTGTGGAAAGAGACGGCAAAATAGGGGGAGAGAAGGCGTTTAGTTATTTTTAAATACAAAAGAAGTTAATAATCCGTAACTTATATAGCTGATGCTGCTGGAAATACATTGCTTTTCAGGAATAGTCATCTTAGACCTACTGTGCAAATTTTGCCATTTCTTCAGAAATTAACGCAGTCTGTGCCAGTGGCCCGTGTCCCTCCCGTCAGCGGGGCGCTCTGCTGAGCAGGGCTGGCTCCCAAAGCCACGTGCTTCCAGCTAAGAGTTAAGACAACTATACTTAAAGGAATAAATGCTATTGGGCCTCTGGACTATAATACTCATCTTAAGCCAACAACTTGAAATTTTTAAATCTATTTAATCCTCTTTTGCCACATAAAGTAGACTTCTGACAGCTTGCCTTGCCCCCCTTTTACTCCGCTGCCTCCTGTAGAGCCGGAGTATGTTCAAAAGGCGACTGGTGGATTTTCAGGCCTTTGAAGCCCTGCCGTGTTGGGTGCGACACGGCTCCGAGCAAAGCGGTTCTTCGCCATCCTGCCCAGAAGAGCAGGCCTCCGTGAGAGGCCCAGAACGTGGGTGAGCGTTACTGCTGCGCGCCCGGACACTGCTGTGTCATAAATAAACCAACGTGGCGGTACGTGGTCTATAAAAATACTTACAATACTATTTATTTTCCCAAAAAATGACCTAGCTAAAATCCTGTTCCATTTGATTGTCAAGGGATGTTTATCCACTGTCCCACTTAGCGCAAATTTTGGCTAAAATTACCTCTGTGAGGGAGTACAGCAGGAGGTGACGTGATGGAGCCCTGGCAGAGCAACCTGGAGCCAGCTCCAGCTGGGAACACTCATTCCTTTACCTAATTTCTGATCTTTGTAAAAGAACCTGTGTACTTAAAGATAAGGATGTGCAAGTAGTAAAAGAAGGAATTTGAGATTAAATATATTTAGGTCCGTCTTAATGGATTCCACCATTAGCACGGCACTGGTGTCTGCATGGGTAGTTAAGTGTTATTTTCATTCTTAGTGACAACTAAGAATATAATGAACATAATTAGTGTTATTTTCATTCTTACTGTCACAGTAGAGCAGATGTTTAGGGGAAGTTTCACGAGTTCAGTAGAACTTTGAGAAATACACTGTAGTCTGGCTGGTCAACCCTAGGATGACTTTAATGGGGGAAGAGGAGGGTGCTTTAGCAGATTCAGATACGTAAAACCTTCAAAACACTGTGCAGAAAGCTTCACGTTTTAGTTAAAGTGGTTTCCTTGCTATTTAAAGTGAGCGCAGCCGACTGGATCATAAACAGCTTACAGCCGCCCCGGAGAGAGGATTTCGGTCATCCTCGGAGAACGGTTTCTAATGCGTTCCTGTGCACGCGCTTCTCCAGGGGGGCAGCCAACAGCCGCAGCAGTGAGAAGGTAAGAGGCTTCAGAGCTCCGTTCGCCACAGCTGCTGCTGAACAAGAGCTGGTTTGCGCTGGAAATTGGACTTGTTTGGGGCTAAATACCAACCTACATGTCCCGGGCAGTAATTGGTGTACTTCCCATCACACAGCGCACAGCCTGGGCACGATCCAGTCTCCGTCCTTCAACCACCACCGCTGTTTCCTCAGTTAAGTTACTCCCCAAAACCTACAGCAATAGGACTTTTGGCGGTGATCACCAGTGAATACAGCAAAATTAGTCACTTTTATTTAAAAGAAATAACATATTACAAATAAGTGTGCAAAACAATTTCTGTGATTAAATACACATAAAAGCAACATGCAACCATGACATCAAAATCTGCGTAGGAGTTAGTCCTTAGTATGTTACGTGACACTAAAAGAAACTTGTCAAATTTAGAGAGTTTGCAGCTAAATCGTAGAGTGAAGGGGCGTGTCCGATGGGAAGCATCTGTGGAATTAAATTTCAGAAGAGCAAGGCTTCCCTCCCCCCGGTATTTAGTGCTATGAACGGAGAGCTTGTGTCTATTTCAGTTTCTAGTTTAGTATCTCGTGCCTTAGTTTAGCAGTAAATATTAATTGCCATATAAGGATTCGGGGAAAGAGTTTACAAGTCAGTGGGTTTAGTCTAACCTAACTGTCCCTAGGCCAACAGGATTTAGTATGCAACATCTCAAAGAAAATAAAAAGAAAGAAAGGTTTGCAAGTTTAAAGCCGTTGCAGAGATGTACACTTCATGCCACCTCCTCGGTTTATTGTGCTGGATGTGGAAGTGGCCTGTCCAGTCCCTCCAGTTGAAGCAGAGCGGTTGTAGCAGCGGTCAGTAGGGCTGTCTCACCGCTGCCCGGGGTGGGTTTTAAACCTGGAATGGCTGTTTCGTTACAGAAGGAATCGCCTCTACAAATACAGGAGCTGCGCGCGCCCCGGCTGCCTGCTCTGCGCACCCAGGAGAGGTGAGTTGGGTCAGCCAGTGCCCGAATGTGCCTTCAGCTACTATGTACAGTTTGGCACCTCTGACAATTAGCGCTGATCGCTCAACCGCCATCGGTAGGTGTATGTGAGCAGCAGCCTGTGGCCGTGGGATCACCCCCCCCCAACCCCACACACCGGCTCAGAGGATGAGCACGGTTCAAGCTACAGTCGTCTATGGCTACGCGCTTGTCCTCTCCTCTCCTCTCGCTCCAAGAAGTGCTCGGGGAAGGGGGAAGGCAGCACTCCTGCTCCCAGCCGAGCCCGGGGAGTTTATTGGCATGATCCATAGTATTCTCACCCCCCGCTCCCAGCCATTCAGTGGAAGTAAAGCAGTGCCTAAAATCTTCTGTTTTCACATCCCTTTTTCTAAGGCCAGTTGTACACTGGTACAGCCCCCTGCAGATCGTTCCGTGTGGCAGGCACTCGTGTTTAATCTAAAGTCATTTCACAGTTTAGATTAGATTAAGAGAAACCCAATAGGCACAAGCTTGTTGAAAGCCACATCTTGAAGACTTGAGTTGATGACAGTAACCCAAAGAGATTTTAATGATGAACACTTGCAGAAATGAGAATAAACATACGTAGTCCACTACTTCAGAGCTTGTTCTGATCATGTTGGGCCAGGCTTCTCAGTGAGGTCTGCTAAACTTCTTGATCAGTATTGGACATTCATATACTGTCCTTCCAAAGCTGTGGAATAGCTGAGGCAGTACTTTGACCCACGCACTCCCTCAGCTCAGTCAAAGCTTGTCGTCCGTCATTTCTAGAAACTGAGCATAGACGTCCCTTGAGCATTCCCCTTTTTGGTTGAATAAGAACTTGTAGTAGCTGCCATCGGCGCATATTGCTGAAACGCAAACACAGTCAGGGTAAGTTCAGCTGTTCCAGAGGTTGGGTTCCATTCTGTTCCTTCAGCTACAGCTTCAACTGACCTTTCGAGCCGATGGAACATCCAGAGAGATGCTCTGGAGGAACCTGAGGGAGGCCAGTCCCCGTGCGGTGCCAGTCAGCCCAGTACCGCACCCTCCCTGGGCGCTGCCTGATCTTACTCCCGCGCAGTGCGGCGAGAACTCCTGGTCTCGGCCGACAGGGACAGACACTGGCCCATCTCGGCACTCCCTGCAGCTCAGAGCCAGGGCAGTTCAAAACCTGGTTCTCCAGGCAGAACCCGGGGAAGCCTCCGGTACTTACCTATGACAGCATTTGGCTCTGTTCCAAAGGCACAAATGCACGGAGAGCCTGAGGGAACCTGAAATTTGGAGAAACTCCATTTGGAACTGAAGTATTTGGGGAGAAAGCTGGCAGAGGCCAAACTGAAAGAAAAAAAAAAAAAAGGCATAACAACTTAGTAAGGTGTTGATGAGAGTCGATTTAGAACTTCTGGCACGTCTGAACAAGCTGCAGTGTTCACACTGTCACTTTCAATTGGCTTTTTATTTTCTTCCACTAATAATCAGGTAATATGTATGATTCCCCTTGTAGGGAAGGGGGGCCCTACAGCTACCTTTCTGGCTTTATCGTGACTGCAAAAATTGCTGAAAGGACTGATTTTTAGTAGAGATTGCTTTATGTGGAGTGTCCGCAGAGTATGTTCATGCTAAGAGAGAGCCATTAAAACCCCATCCTGTGCTTCTGCTGGAACTGTACAGCCCCACAAGGGGCAGCAGAAACGTGGCAGTTGCTGTTGGTCCTAAATCTGCAGCTTCACCCAGTCACAGCAGATGAATCTTCCCACCTCCAGCAGCGCAGGTACTGGAGCAGTCTTTTAAACTATTAAAGGGGCACACCACACCCCCCAGGCCCCCCCGAAGGCTCCAGAAAGGCTCAACCCCTACCTTGACTGCTTATTTCTTTTAGGATCTTCTGCAGCAAAAATATGTACTGTGCCGTGGTCGCTGGATACGCAGATTAGGGAAGCATCCTGATTGAAGTTAATACTGTAGAGAACACAGAGAATTGCAGTATCTACTGGAACAGAGCCACAGCTTCTGGTGTACGCCATCCTCCTCCGCAGCTGCCAGGCACGGTGTGAACAACTCCTCGCCTGCGGCAGCTGAGGCTCCTCCAGTTCAGCTTTGCTTTGCTGACAGGATGAAGAGCCCTTGTTTGTCAGGACCAGCCATGCAGCAGATTGCCCTGACCTGGACACCACCCATGTGGGCTGTTCTGCCACTTCACTGGAAGAAAATGTGTGACCTCTGCTGCGAGGAGTCGTGGCAGGTACCGGATAAAACGTGCACCGCTGACCCCAGAGAGGTGCTCAGCAGAAGAACGGAAGTTTCCCCAGTCCTGGCAGAGTGCTTCCAGCAGTGCAGTAGTCAGACCTCTGCCTCGGGCGCTCTCAAACAGAGCAGCGCTGTGTTGTAATTAATGCTCCCCTCGCCCCCGGGTATTCATCCCAGTCCCCGGGAGGTGTTGGGCTGCATCACTGCATTCCCCGTGGTTCCGTGTGAAGTCCAAGTATCCCCCCAGCTACCATTTGTTCTCTGCAGAGAAGCAGCTTATCAATATACATGTTTTTGCCCCAAGCCCTCTAACCCGTGCCAGGCTCACACAGCTAGTGGCTGCTGCCCTCTCCTCACCAGCACGGGGACCTCCAGCTGCCCAGAATTCTGCCTTGTGCCCCTGGCAGCCGAACTCTGCCTCGGGTGCCGCTTACCAGGCTGCCTCAGCACAGCACCATCCTCCAGGAGACAAAGCAGAAGTAATTAAACATACCAGTATATGTTGGCTGCCTGTGATCCTCTCCGTAGCTCCTGGATTAAATGCCCTGATGAAGTATCAAATATTCTTATGAGGGTCCCCTTGAAAAGGAATCAAGCATTATATTAGCAAAGGCAGAAGACTCTTTACATCCTAAAATGAATGCATCCTAAAAGTCTGTCTGACCCGCACGTAGCGTACATAATCAGGTTTTTCATCTCAGTAGATTTGAGAGAACCACTCTTAATGATAGCTTTTAGGGAGAATATCAATTTCTCCCCCACACCACCACAATGCTGCAATGCTTTAGTATACAATCGTGTTACTTTGCTACTCAATTAAGTAAGTTTCATCCAAGCTACCTTCTAAAGCACTAGTTTGGCCCTGGCATTGGTTTGGACACAAGAGTACGTGTTTGTGCAGCCTTCTGGGCCCAGGCTCTGGGAGTCATTTCTTCCTTGCTCCCGTGGTCAGTACTCTGTTTTGATTGCTACTGGGCAATTTTTTTCCCCACTTAAGTATATTCAGGCTGTGGATGGTCTTTCCTTACAATTAGTTTAGCTGAAGTAATCTAGAAGAATTAGTTACCTACCACACACTCATTA
The DNA here is from genome assembly GCF_964106895.1 of Numenius arquata. NCBI lineage: Eukaryota > Metazoa > Chordata > Aves > Charadriiformes > Scolopacidae > Numenius > Numenius arquata. The sequence continues at coordinate 9,746,668 of NC_133592.1, forward strand.
TCTGTATCGACCCCCACCTGAGAGACCCCGCAGGTGACAGGCAGAAATCTGCATTAGAGAACTGTACTGCGCTTCAAGTAAACTAAGCTTCACACCAGCCATGTAAAACAAGTCACCGTGTCCCAAATAAAGCGATGGACGGTTCAGTAGTACTTTGGTCTGATGAAGAGCGGGTACACATCGTCACCTGCAACTTGTGTTACGCACCCGGTTAACAAATGCATCTCTCCAGTCGCACACCGGTAAAGAACAGGAGTCCACGGAGAAACATTTGGGTAAATGTCAGCTTAGTTTTAAGACAGGAGCTTGAGGTGTATGCTCAGTATGGCAGTTTGCCCCTACTCTGATTTCTGTCTGACAACGCTGCTTGAACTTACTCTCTACACAAAAAAAAGAATGTCTCAATACAAACTCTGCAGATTATTATGCTATTTAACAATGGAGCTGGCATTCAAGAGCTTTGTTTAGAAGATGTACAGTAATTAAGCTTAGTTAAGAGAGACTACGGTTGTGTTTTCTTTTTATAAGCTTTCTGAGCTGTAGGCTGTGCAGTAGGAACTATTCTAAACAGAGACTAGCTGGATTAATTTAGCTTGTCCTTGAGAACCTGGTTTCAGGGGAGTGGAAGGAGGTAGCGAGTGCTCAACTTGCCTCGTACCCATCTCCCTCACATTCCTGGGGATGCTGGAAGCTCCTCTGGGAGATGAAGCTCCCGAGCAGCCTTCCCTGAAGCTCCCATGGAGAAGGCAGGTCTAAGACTTCACATTCTTTCTACATCTCTGCATCAGCCCAGCCCAAAGGGGTTTTTGTGCAGGTTTTTGTCAGCGTACTGCATTCTTTAGCCCTAACACGCAACCACAAAGAATTTGTTAAATAATGCAAGAATCAATTTATCATTTACGCTCTGCAGGAAAACCTCTGCAGCGTGTGTATGAGGCAGCGCACCTCCCTCCCGCTCTGTATCAGGACTTAAGCCAGAGCAGAACCAGCTCCTCCAGTATGACAGACCTATTTGCAAATATTTCTTTAGCCAGTGGTTTTAAAGTGAATTTAAGCAGAAAATAATAAAGGTCAAACAATGCAAATAAGCTTTCCCCTGCCCCCTTTATTATTAAAATTAGTAGTATTTATTGAAGGACACGTGAAGTGCTTGGGCCAGATCTCACTCAAATGTCACTGAAGAGTCACTGCTACAGTCGGCTAAAACAAACACTACATTTGGATGGTTGGTTGGGTATCCTAGAGAAGCAGGACAGACAGACAGACTGCAAATGCATATTTCAATGACGAATTTCCCAGTTAGTTATTTCTCTCTCTTTCCCACAAAAGGAAAGAGAGATTTTAGAAGGAGTTCCTACACTGGAACACACAGTCAGAGAGAGGAGGAAATGATTCTTACTTTTTCTGATGCTGTTGCAATTCTTGTTCCCTGCAGGTTTAGAGCTATACAGCTCAAGACTCCCTCGTGAGCCGGTATGTCGACGGGAGGCTTTTCTGTATTAGCTAGATCCACTATCTGCACGTGCCCAGTGTGTGTTCCAGGAAATGCAAGAAGGGAATTATTACTATTTGGACAAAGGACACAGAGACCTAAAAGACAAAAAAAAAAAAAAAAAAAAAACCAAAACAACTGTGTAGTTTCCGTAACCTAATAAAGTTTTCAAACACAAGTTTCTAAAATATCAGTAATTTCAGAATAAACAAACATCCATGTAGCAAATCAGAATTTCATTTTACTGGCTATTGCAGTATCCCAAAACGTGATCCATCCCTAAGTGCAGAGCACAGAGAAGTAGGGGAGTAGCATAATTTTAACTTTCTCTCCTATTTCAAAGAAATAGTGGTTATCCAAAATCTGGATGTTTTCAAAGATCAGCTCCATCAGCCTGTTACAGCAAAGTTATTTAAGAAAATAAATAAAAAAAGGTCTCCTTAGCAGCTTGAAAAAGCTAAGAGTTTATAACAGGTGATAGTTTAGTTTCTCCTCCATCAGTAAAACCAATTAGTATTAATTCATGTTTGGACTTGGTTCTTATGGCACCTTTTTTTTTCTTGGTAACTTTTTGCAGACCATTTCAGGAAAGTCACATCTCTCCCGGGTGTTCTGCGGATACCGAGTGAATTCCTGCGAACTCAGCCCACAGCTGGCGGAGCAATGGGTGGCTGTCACAAGGAACAACATCCTTCTACCGCACGCCCAGCGGCCTATAGGTAAGTCAGGATGTCCAACCTGCAGCTGGGCTGCCCTCAGCACAGCCACCACATCCAACATTTGCTTCAGAACCTCCCAAGATGGGGACTCTGGGCCTAAGGAACCTCCCGGTGGTGGAAACACCTTCCTGATGTACAAGCTGACTCTCCTGAGATATCAAGCACGGCCACCAGCTCCATCATTCCTGTAACTGTCCTTCAGTCCCCCCCACGCCTGCCTGGAGCCTCCGCTGGCATCACTGCACGGGCCAGTTCTGCCTGTGGCACCAACACTCGGCCTGGCTCAGGATCCCTTCTGCTCCTTTCAACAACACACAAAGCCCTACCTTCCTATTTAAAGAGAACAACAGCAGTTTGCTAATTAGGCTCTTTTTGACACGGTAGAGAATAGTTTGCTTGACAGTTCTAGCTCTATTAGAAAGGAGGAATGATGCACTTCAATAGTTTGTGTTCGTAATTAAGCTTTCAGCACAAAATACATCAACTTTACAGGTTCTTTACAGAAGAAAGCATAGAAATCAAATCTATAACAGAAGTACATGAAAAAGCTTTTCTATGCCAAATATTAATACATTTTAATAACCATTTTATAAAACACAAAAGCATCTCCAAAGGGCATGACTATAGTGCAGTATGTAAACTGTTTAATGACTTACTAAACAAAACTGCTTCAGGCAGATAAGGATAAATAGCATGTCAGGAACAGAATAAACTCTTCCTTCCCCTCCCTAGCCCACACAGACAACTCACCTTTAGGGTTGTAGCAGGTTTCAAAGACGTGCAACTGATGGGGATTGTGTGTGAACGTGAAGACTTTAATCATCGAGTCCAAGACTACCACAATTCTGAAAGAGACAAGAAGGTCCTGTGACTTGGGGTGGGGAAACCAGGGACGTACGTATCAGTTCAGAGCTGCAGAGGCTTTCAACCAATTTAATGGCTGTGTTCTCCCCCCCGCCCCCCCAGCAGACTCCCAGCCTTGCAAAAAAACCATGCGGCGATGAGCCTGCAAAGCACTTATCTAAAGCTGCGACAGCAGAACCCCTCCGCCCACACATACACAGACTCCAGCTGCTAAGAGATGCTCTTGCTCTAGAGATCCACGTGAATTCCCCTCACACTCCTCCACACCTGGAAAAAGCCTGCAGTAGCCACGAGAACATTTCCCCGCATTAGGTGGCCAGAAAGTCTTACAGGCTTTTCACCAAGGTGTCAGATACCAGTCCACTCGAGCTATTAACACCTAGTGCGTGCCCCCAAAAGCCTGTTTTACCTTTAGTTGCTCTTGTTGTTTATCTAGGTCTTAAAGCAGGATCTTTTTTCTTTCTATGAACGGCTGGAAATGAGTAAGAACAGTGTCTAAAGCCAAGCTGCGCATCTGGAACACGTTTGTTGTTACCTACCTGTCTCTTCGCAGCTTAACTGCTTTGACTTCTGTAGAAAACTCTATCTCGATGACAGTCTTCTTCTTCAGGTCATCCCAGATCATTACTGCAACAGTGCAGAGATTGCGTTAGATCACCGAGGCATAGCCAAAGATGCACATCGTCTCCATTAGAACAACTTGTAGTTTCCGAGAAGGCTACTGAAGAGAAGCATCCGGTAGCCGAGCATTACAGACTGGCGTCCTGCTCACCACAAGGTATTCAGCTACAACAGAGGGACCCCAGTCCTTCATGCTATGACTCCTGCAGGTAGGAGCTCGTAAACCACAAAAAAAATACATTTTTCTAAATACAATCAGCTCTTTTGTTTTGCTCTGAGGACTATCAAAGAAATAAAGCAGCAGTCAAAAAAAAAAAAAAAAACTAGTATATTTGCCAGCCAGGGACCTTTTCCCCCACAGGCTGCTGAGCCACAGAGTCTCTCTGCAAAGTTACCTGTGGGAAGGACAGACTTTGTCACCAGGTCTCGGAGACTGGTCCCTGCAGGGAGGTGCCTGGTGACACTAACAGCAGCGGGGCAACGCATTTCACCACCTTTACTTAAAACCTGCTGCAACATCCCCTTCATCCAGCCTTCAGAGTGCCCAAGCCCAGCTCAAGGCCATTGGTTTGGGAGCTCTTTGGGCAGTTTCACACAGACACCAAGGCAAACATTTACAAGATCTATTCCTCGAGACTCACCTTTGTTAGGTGGGTACTTGGGCTTTTTTCCTCCACCTACTAGTGCTAAGTAGTTGCAACGAAACAACATTTCGACATGGCCAACACCACCTTCTAGAAATTCTGAAAGACAAATATATTTTATTTAAAAGTGTGAGGACCTGTTAAAACACCGTCTCACTTTTACCACTGTTACATGAAAAGTTCGCCCTATCTAGCGCTTCTCTCAGGCACCCAAGAACACTATCCTCCTACCCTGGCTGACCTTAAAAACAGAATTTTCTAAGAAGATGGGTGACAGACAAGAAATCCTGACTAAAAGGGTAGGGGGTTTGGAGTTGGGGTTTTTTTTTTATTGATTTTTTTTGTGCTTAAGATGAGGATTCTCAGCAAAGTTGCTTAATTTTTTATAGCAACGAAGATGACTGTTGTTGTCGTCACACAGTTGGGACAGGCCTTGTTTTCATATATAGAAAAAACATAGCAAAGTTTTAAAGTTAATATATTAAGACATGCTGCATGAGAGAAGATCAAGCAATATCATCACAATTTCTATCCTACAGTGAATCTGTAAATATGTTTAGAGACTGTCCGGTTCGCTCAAATTCATTCCCCTTGCCCCCCCCCCCCCCCCATTTCAAGCCTGCTGTTGCTCTGTTATGCTAATGCTCTGCATTTGGAAAAATACCAATATGGTATTTATAGTCAGGAACCTTTTTAGTTGCAAGGGAAATTGTATTAATAGACTTGATGGATTTGAGGAAAGGTGGCAAAACGTTCATCTATGTAGCTGAACTGGACTCCAGTGCTGTTCTCTGGAGCACACCGGTAGCTGCCGGAACAGGCAAGGAGCACGGAGCAGCTCCAGCCCCGGTCTCCAGTCAGTGATGCAGGAACCAGTGAGATCAACACAGATCAGCTGGTGCAGACAGTTTCCCATTTATAGAGCAAGGAAAAGGATCTTTTCTTTCTAAGAATCTCAGCTGCAGAGGAAGTCGGCTAAGATGCCATGCTTATGGTGCAAGTGGAGGAACAAAATATCAACCAGGGGATTTTATAATAAAGGAATTTTTCTATTTGATGACATTTGAGTGGGGGCTTGGCTTTGCTTACGCAGCTTAGAGGGATGCTCGGCATTCTGCTGGGAAGAGGAACTGAACTGTCAGGAGAGAGGCTGTAACCGTGGCCTTCAAGGTAAATGAGCAGAGTTAAAAACAAGCTTCTCCTTAAAGACTGTCCAACCCCCCATACACACACTGGCAGGCTGCAGTGGGAAAGGTGGATAACACTAATAAACCATTTCAAAGCTACAGGGAAAGATGCAATTTCACAAGGACTCAAGAGAGACCTACTGTCAAAAACGGGGATGGGAGAAAACAGGAAAAAATGTCTGAGAAGCTGGGAGCAAGCACCACAACAGAGAGATGCAGACATGAAGGACAGGAGAAGGGAGGTGCAGTCAGACGTTAAGGAGCACTGCACTGAGGAATTTATGTTGGGACTTGACTACACAACGCTGAAGACAGATGCCTGGAAACTCACACTGGAGCAGTAAAGCCTTGGATTTCATACAAGTGTCTGTGGCTTCTTCAACAACACTTTTGACTGCCACGTTTCCTTCCTCAACAGTTGTATTTGGACACTCCCTCCTTCCACACCAGGTCCTCCTCTTAACTCCATTAAAGCATTTAAAACATGAGAGCGCGTTTTGATATGAAGAGTTATTATCACCATGGTAAAAAGCCTCAAGATATTTATGAATGATAACCTGAGACAATTTAAGAAAGTACAACATGTTCTCTATCTATTAGAACAGGCACTTTAACCATTATCTTTACATTTCTGACAGGTGATGCCTGGATGGAGAACTCCAAGGAACTCCTTCCTGGATGTCAGGCAGACAAGCCGGAGTCTAACAGTTAAGACTTAGTTTCGTACTGGGTTACAGAAATCAGTGAATCAGACAGACAAGCTCCAGCTGAGACTCTCTCAGGTAGGTTTAAATATACATGAAAGGTGAACAAGATTTCTCTGTGTGCCTCTGCAGCCAGTGCAGCCTGACCTCTCGGATCCACAGGGGAAAGGCAATCTGTCTCATCAGAAACATCTCTGGCAGTACATCCAGAGCTCCTGGCAAGGGAGAGTTTTGACAAGGAACTCAACAGGACTTCAGCCTGAGTTCTGATCCCTTTAGCACACTATCACAGAGGATACTCCCAAGACACGTTGCTTATGGCAGAATTTACTATTAAGAACAGAAGATAGTTTGTCAGCTTTGGCCACGTGAATAGTGACTGAAATCTCTTACAGCACTAGAAAGTGAAAGTGTGCCTGGTTTCTGGTTTCATAGGAATTGCTATTTTAAATATATTTGTTCTTATTAAATCCTTTCTATCACCACAGGCTGGACGTGCTGGGAAACCTGTTTAGCATGGCAGCTTTCTTCCTATATTTGGGTTAGAATCACATGGCTAGGTTTTCTTTTCCCTTATTTTGATTCAGTTCTGTTTGGTTCCTCATAAAAAGCCTTACTACCTGTTAATATAGCTCACGTAGTCATTTCTGTTTAAGACACAGTATTAGGTTTAACACCTTAAGATCCTTCCACATTTTTTAAGCACACAGAGAATATAAAATTTAGAGCATTAGAGGTCTGAGCTCACAGTGCTCTTGCGAGCAATACTCTAAGCAAGTATGAGAAATGTTGTGTCCAGGTCTCCAGCGGTTCTCTTGCTGCACTAGATCATCCAGATTGCTGCGCAAGAACAGAACAACTTCTCTTGATGGTACGTAACACCACTGCAGTGAGCAACTCTTCTCCCACTTGTGAGCAACCAGGCAACTTATCGCCTATTCTGGACTACAGACATCAGCACCGGCTAACACAATTCAGCCTCTGCGAGAAGGTGAGACAAATCCATCATCAGCCAGCTTTATGCAAATTAACAGCATATAGAGATCTGATCAGGCGGTGGTGTAAGTGAGAGTCCCTTTCGGACCAGCCTGGACTTCCTTTCTCAAGGCTTTATTCAAAGCCCTCCAGTGATGGAATGGTGAAAGCCAGGCAAGATTCTTGCAGAAAACAAATGAGGAGTCTGAGTTTCCAACACAGAACTAGCATGGTATAAGAAGTAAGTATTTTACCTTGTTTCTCTTTTTCTTTGAGTGGATCTGCGTTATAAACTCGGAATCCATTTTCCATTCCACATGCAAAGCATCCTGTAGTAAAAAGCACATATATATACACATATATAGTAACTGCAAAATACACTCAGGGACCAAGCAAGAGCCAGAGGGTTAAGAGAGCATTACTCAGTAACTGCACTGTTAAAACTCAAGCCAAAGACCACTTGCAGGCTCTGTTAGTGATTGCAAGTGAAAACCGTTTAGAGAAGTTGTCCTCTGCCCTGGCCTCTACTGGAAGCAGGAAGTTCTCCGTATTCTTTTTAGACAGGTGAGAAACAATGGAAGGAAAGGAGAGCAGCTCCCAACCCATCTGTATCTTATGTCATGCACTACAGAGGGAAGGAAACCTGCATTTTACTTTTTATGGCCCAACAGACGTTACGAAGCCAACCCCTCCTTTCTTATTACATCTGAGTTCACACTGCGATCACGGCTATACAAACTAGGACCCATTGTCTGTTTTTCCACAGCAAAGAGCTTCTCAAACACAGTTTTTAAGACTGCTCTAACGAGAGCCTGCTACTGCAGCTGCCAATAGCTTAAGTGTAAATCGGGGAATGATTAGAAGCCAGATTAAAATACTCTGGAAAATTTTAGTTACTTTTACATACAGAATTACGCACGTGCCTTTTTAGTGGAATCCATCAAACCACCAGTATCCTGTCCTGTTTTGCTCACTAATGGGCGAGTGCTGTTACTAATATAAAGAAATGCCAGTGTGAAGTTAGATCAATTACAAGTCATTAAGAAGCAGCTGGAGGCAGACTGACAGAAGATCAGTTGCTACACATTTTACATGCACTGTATCAAAAACCCAGTTAAGATCTTTGAGGTAATGGAACAAAGATATTCAAATTAGCCTGGTTTTATTCTCATGCACAGCAGTGACTGCAATGATCTGAACCCCCACACATAAAAATCAAGGAGCTATGTCTAAATGCACCCCTTCCCCAAACTCAGTACCCAAAAATCACAAGGTGGGTGGGGGAAGGAAGTCTTCGCTCTAAACATCAGGTCTCCAAACCATTTGCCCATAGCCAGGTGGCCCACACCAGACTGGACTGGTTCGCTGTGGAGCGATGGCTCAGAAGCTGGCAAAAAAGCTCGCGCTGCAAGAGACTGTTTGACTGTTGGTGTTAATGGTTCACAAACAGCCAGCAATGGTCCTCCCAACACAGGAGCTGACTGGCTGTGGTTTGTGTACCATTAGCTTAATATAAGATCAATTAAAAAAACCTGCATTTGCTCACTGAAGAGCGAGTGAGCACCATTCAATACATGTCCTCCACGGCTCATATCTCCACGTGAGTTAAGATGTCAAAACAAACAATACAACTGGTGACATCTTTTTGTTTGTTTGTTTTTTATAACCCAGAACAAAATCAATGTTCTCACATAACAATACAAAAACACATAATAAACTTGATCTTGGCAACACTATTAGTTTAAAAACTCCACAGTTTGGGAAAAATAATGCAGCCAATTTGAGATTCCTTTTTAATACTTCAAGAGTTTCATTCCAAGCAGGACCATTAAAAAAAACCCCACCCAACCAATAACAAACCAAGAAAACCCCAAAACACAGCCAACCAAACACAAACCCCTCAACTGACTAAAACCCAACAGCAACAAAAGGCATCACACACCTCCTGTGCTAAATTTACAGACCAGTACCTTATGAGGGGGTGGGTGTGTGTCTGCATGTTTGGCAGCATCAATAGGAACAGGGTTCCTATTCACTCAACTCACACATACAAAGGAAAAATGACTGCAAGACCCACCTCTGCACCCTTCAATGTAGAAAGGAAACAAATTAACCCTCTTATTTTACATACAGTCACTAACAGCGGAGTCACAGCCCCAGTACACTGGGCTGTTCCAGCAGTATAGCCGTTAGCCAAACGGCAAAGAAAACACACACAAAACCCTACTCTCCCAGCCCAAAGGACTCACAGGGACAGCTTCACCCTGTCCCAGGTGTTGTAATCAATTAAGCGTGAAAAGTTCTTGTTTACATATGTAAACACAGAGAGTGGTTAACAAGTATAACGATTATAGAAATATTAGTAAACGTATTGAAATAGATGCTTTTAAATGAACTATATTCATTTTACCTCCCCTGTCTCAGTGCATCACTCCTTAGTTTGCCATCAGTCGAATACATAAGAGCACACTGTGTTGAAATGCCAGCACCGATAAGCTGCCACCTCGTGCAGTATATTTCCTGGGATAATTAGAAAGCTAATTTCAATGGAAACATTTCTCTCTACATAAAATAACACTGTACAGGACGAGAACTAATCTGTTTCTGGTAGCTGCAGTGTGTATCTGTATAATTGTTTTTCCAGTGACTGTTTTCTAACACAATATTGTAATTCCAGGAGAGACTGAGAGGGATGCTGGAACTGTTCTGTAGTACGAGAGCACAGTAAAGTTTTACTTGTGTTAATACCAGCATCACCCAAATGGAACATTCCTAACGCAATCAAACGTAGACATTGCATTTCCTGTAGCATCACTATAGCTTTTCCGCAGGGCTCACTTCGTGACTAAGACGTGGGCTGTCTTTAATGTCTTGGGAATATCTAAATTTTGAACTGGAGACACCAGAACCAGGGGAATGTGATTAATTGCAATACTCCCCGTACAGTCGCTAACTACTGAGAGAGATAGAAAGTTCTCAGCCAGGGCAACCCCCGAGCCAAACGAGAAAAATCATGCAGGAAGATTACTGTTACTCATTCAATTCCAGGTTACAGGAGCAGCTTTGGAGCCCAATGTTTCCCATCTGATCCCAGTATTTACCAGTGGGATCAGACAGTTCAGCTTGGCAGCTCCTCTGCAGGAGAGAGCTGGCAAGGGGCTGGCAGGGATGGGAATCGCGGCAGTACCAGGTATGCTTCCTTCCACGGGAAATTCACATCGCATTTGAAGAAGGGACAGACGTGCTGTCAAAGAGCCACTGACTGAAGACACCTCAGATATTATTTTTTTTAAAAAAGTAAATGAATTATTACAGAATTCTTACTGTAGCCCTCGGTTGTGCCTCTTCCTACAGTAAAAGTACTATTTGCCAACAGTCACAGCGAGGCTACAGCGAGTTTTGTTTTTCTAAAGCCAAAGAAAAAGGGAGGGTTACACGAATGACTGTCCTGGAAGATGCCACAAACCGAAGGGGACATGCTGACATGAAGAGGTCTGCAGGATTTGGGGCCTAAGATCCAGAAACTGCAACACTGCAGTCTGGGGAAGTGACCATGGCAGGTGCCATTCCCAGCGCGTTGGTTTTCCTCCCACAGCAAGTTTTGTCTGAAGCCGTAAGAGAGCACAGAATCCTGCGACCATTCACGGGGACCTACAGCCAAGCACTTCAGTCCACTAAAGGAGATGAAATGAATAAGCCAAGTGTTTCAACACCAAAACAAGTCCACACCTCAGTTTTCAAACTAGCTTTAGACTACAACAGTGACGAAAGAGAAACTTGTCAGCAATTTACACATACACTTTCGACTATGGTAATTTATTATGGTGCTTTGTCTGTTCATTTCTGTAAAGTGCTTTAAGGTCCTTCTGAAAGCAGTAGAAAAGCGCCTGAAATCAGGACTGTGCCAGCTTGAAATTAAGAACCTGAAGTCAGAGTATTCTGTTTGAAAACAACGGAGAACATCTTGCAATATGGCCCTTCTGCTTTGGGGGTTATACTGTTTCTTTAATTAAAAAAAAAAAAGTGACAAAAGCATCCAATATAAAAATATAGTATCACTCAAAACAGAGAAAGGCAAGCCCATCTCAGAAACACCGCAGATGTTGGTTTTATCACCGTCAGTCATGGAAGTTACAACTGGGAGAGACTTAATAAGATCATTCCTCCCATCTCCCCATTGCTATGGGATTGGCTAGTCTTAAATTACTAAGAAATTAGGTTATTGTGACAATATATGCAGACACCCACACTACTAAGCTTCAGCACTCAAGTGACTCATATTTCTATTTTTGGTAGAAGCAAGAAGGAAGAAGTGAGCTTTTCCTCTTGTCTACTCTTCTTTGAGCAGCCAAAGAATTTCCTCTCCTTCAACACTTCACGAGTTTAGGGCCTTTTGAAAAGCTTAGCGTCCTTCCTACAGTTCAAATGTCATTATCCCTAAGCAGGAAGAGCTCCAGGAGCCTGCAAATGAAAACCAAACCTGGGGTTTGTTCGAGTTTTTTTATTGTTATTAGGTCATCTGGCCAGGCTGGGGAGGATGGGACTGGAATACTGTTAGGAATAAGCTGCTCAGCTTAAAAGATTCCCAAAACAAATTCCTTAACGTGGTCTGGATGTGACATTATTCAAAGAAGTGTTTATGTTGCATTTACTGCTACAGAATTTAAGGAAGCCTTTGCAATGAAGACCAAGTTCTAAGTGCTAAAAGGACATTCTAAAGTCATTGTGCAGTAAAAGAGAAACTCAAATTCTTACACAGTTCTCTCTATAACCCAGCCCCGTCACAGGCCGAGCATCGAATGTTACAGATCCCTGCAAATGGGAAACGAAGCTCATCCTCACAAATGTCTTTTTCCATCTCTGTTGCAAATGCAAGATGAAAACAAGTGCAGAGTTCCTGAAAAACAGACTATTCTATTCTTTTGAAGCCAACAGGATAGCTTGAAGAGAGCTACCAAGGAGGTCATTTCATTAATAGCTTGATGTGCTACTGACAAAACATCATCAGAAACGTTAGACTAGAATCAACAGAATAATTTGTGTTTACGCACAAGTTCAACAGCATCAGCAACGGGTACGTGAACTACAGTCCACAGTGACAGAAGTTGCAAGACTGTCTTAGGCAAGAGTATTATTTGTTAAGACAAAAGGATGTTACAAAATGATGACCTTCTACTTCTTATCCCACAAAAATGACACTTACTCATAAGAGTGGTGTTTTTTATATTGCAAAAGCAAGGTGAGGCATATGCACCCCCTTCCTAGAAAAGGCCTTCCTGTTTCTAATGAAGAGAAAAAGTTAGAGCACACAGCTCTGAAGCTTTTCAGTGGTCCATGTATCCGTACGCCTGATGTCTGCCAATATGATTAGCAGCTTTAACCACCATTTTAAAAAAATACAAATCGGGCAAAGAAAAAGCTACACCACTAACTTCGAGCGCAAAGTCTTTATGCTGAGAAAGTGACATTTTGTGAGGTACCTTTTCAGTACGGCAGTTTCAAAAGCACACCCCTTTAAGCCCGGGGTTTAAGGCACTCGCACAGCTACACGAGGCAGGCAGGACAATTTTAAGCAGCACAACCTGCAGCAAGTACAGAAGCACCATCCGAGAAACGGATGTATTTGAAGATGCACGTTAGACGCGGCTGTTCCTTCTCCTCTTCCCCCTCTCCCCCAAGCCAGCCCTCTCCGAGAGGCACCCCACCGCCACACCGGAGCTCCGGGAGCAGCAGGAGCGGTAACTCACACCTCTGCCAACAGCCCTCCCGCCTGGGCGAGGCAGGGACGATGTCACCGCAGCAGCGGAGCGCGGGGATCCCGTCAGCCGCAGCGGGGGCGCGCAGGGGACACACACAGAGGAAGGGACCCCGCCTGCCCGCCGCCCCCGAGACCGGGATCACAGCCCCGGGCCGCCCCCGAGGCCGCCTCCGCCGGGCCCCGGGTTCGCACCGCTGCCGGGCGCGGCGGCAGGCCCAGACACAGGGCGGGCGCCGCACTCCCCTCATGGCCCCGGGCGGGGACCTCCGCCCGGCTCCTGACCGCCACAGACCGGCCGCCCAGGGCCGGGCCCGGCAGAGAGAAGCCCCCGCCGCCGGCCGGCCCCGGGCACCGCCCGCTCCCCTCACTGCGCCGCGCCCCCCGCAGACGGCCCGGCCCGGCCCCGCCACCTCACCGTGGTCCTGGTTGAAGCCGGCGTAGAGCAGCCCGTTGCCGTGGGGGTTAGCCGGGAGCAGGTTCATGGCTCCTGCCCGTTCACCTCCGCCCTCCACCCTTTAAACCATGGCGGCGCCCGCCCGCCTCAGCCCCGCCGCCGGAGCCCGCCCGCGCCGAGCCGAGCCGAGCCGAGCCGAGCCGGGCCGAACCGGGCCGAGCCGCGGCGGACAGGCCGGCGGCTGCTTCCGACCCTGCCAGGCAGCGCCGCCGAGCGCAGAGCCCATCCACCCGCCAGCGTGAGGAGCGCCGAGCAATCGAGCGGCGCCGCGCCACGCCCCTGGGGAGGGCGGGCAATGGCGGCGGGCGAGGCTGGCTCTGAGGGAGGGGAGCAGGCCCGCGGGCAGTTTGCCGCTTGGCAGGAGGAGGAGGATCGGCGGCAGCTCGGTGCGTCTGTGAGGAAGAGGGGTTTTCTCAGGGGGCTGGCTCGAGGGGGAAATGGCCCGAGGGTGGCGCGGGCATAGGCCGCGGGCGCCTGAGGAGGACGGGCCTTGTCGCTTCCCCCCTCCGGCCCTGCCTGGGCGGGATCCCCCGCCTCACACGGGGCTCGACCCCGGCAGCAGAGCCCCGGGCCCCCGGGTCTAGGGGGGGGCATTGGGTGAAAGCCCTCACAGCAAAGGCGCACTGAGCATCAGACTGGCAAGAACAGAAGAAATACAGTTAGAATATGCTGAAATAGGGGATACTGTAAGTTGACAACCCCAAAAACCCAACCCCAAATAAACCCAGAGACCACCACCAACAAAAAAATTTGGAAGTTTTGAAGACCTAAGGCCCTGAGCAACCTGATCCGAGCTCAGCAGTGAATTTACTTTTAAGCAAGATGATGGACCTGCTGAGGCCCCTTCCAGTCACAATTACTTCATGGCTCTGATCAGCTGAAAGGCCGTGCTGTCTGTGTTCACACAAATGCCAGCTACTTCCTGTCCTTCATGGGCACTCGCTTCCTCTCCTGCACTCGTTCTGTGCCTTCCACAGCAATGACTCCATGTTGTATTGCTGATCTGTGACCTGCTCTTCTCTACTGCAGACTTCTGTTTGGAAATGACTACAGCTTTTCAGTTTACAGTGGCTCACTGCCGTCCCGGAGCTACCTGCAGTGACCAACAGTATGTTATTTGTGCACTCATATATATAATATATATATAAAAATAATCACATTGCATCTTCACAAGATTCGGTCTTCTCAGGCAGTCAGGGCACATGAAATAAAAGAAGTGAAGAAGGGCATGTTAAGTCATCTTCTTTCCAAGTACAGGCTCAGGCTTCCCTTGCTCTAGGCGAGATGGCTGCAGGCGTTCCCAGAGGGAAGGAGTGCTACTCCAGCCTCTCCTTCTTACTGTGTCTTTATCCTGGCTGGCAGGGGAATCAAGAATCTGAGGACGTACACCCCCACATTCACACTCTCTCCAGCCAGGCACGCTTACTGCAGAGCACAGAGAGGAAACAAACCAGTTTGTTTCAGTCACCTCTTCAGGTGACTGAAGAGGCCAAGACACTAATTCAGAAGAAACTTAAAACAGAATAGCAGTGTGGATGGAAGAGAACTCTTTGTCCTGCACAGAGCTGCTCGTCAAACATACCCAGGCTGCTGACAAACGGATGTCTCGGATTCAGGTTTAACCTCTTGTAGCTGTAGCTGCCGCGTACATTTTCTTAAGCCGTGGAGATGCCGTTGCTGCAGTCTGACACCTTCCCCCCGATACCGACAGCGTTTCTCTGCCACTGGCTCCGCACAGGCAGCCCGGCAGGTGGAGCCGGCTCATCACGGGGGAGCCATCCCACAGGAATTCCTGCCACCGACCTTTGTTTTCCCATTTAGTCTTTAACTATGAGAATCCTTGTGCTTGACTGCACTTTTCTTTAATTAGTGATGCATTGGCTGGTCCAGGTCCTGGCATAACTTTGGCATTGAAAAAATGGATAAATTCTGGCTTGAATTTTCCCTCCTCACCTACAGAGGCTGCGGACATCTCTGCTCATCCAGAAGGAATATTACAGACACGTAACTTGATGGTATCTCACAGTAATGAAGACACCCAGAAGAAACTGGGATGAAGCTACGCCATCACCTCAAAGGACTGTCCTTGCCCAGGAGAACAAGTCACACAATTCCCTCACCAGCAGAAGGAAGACTTGACGTATATTATTCTTCCATGTTTCAGTTAACAATCTTGAAGACAGATGTTGCATCAAAAGCATTATGTGATGCTTTTAGGATGACTTGAGTTTCCTGGTGTCTAGTTCAGGTATGTTGTTCTTCAAATTCTTCTAAAGGAAGTAAAGACAACCTCCCCCAGTTAAAAAAAAAAAAAAAAAAGCATAATAGGATTTCTTTTCCAGAAACATTTATTTATTTTTTAAATAGTGTTCTTTCCTTATAAAGCAGCTCTTTAAGTCATGTTCCTTTTACCACAGTGTCTTTGGCATTTTCCTCCTAGAACTTTCTTGTAGAGTGATATAAAATGTAATATTTTTATATTTTTTTTTTTACAGAAAAATAAGTATTTAAACCACAAATTAATTCCCCAAAGTATTAAATAACATACCAAAAACTTTATCAAATCTATTACATACACTAATGGGACAGAACCTTGTTGTGTATGTGCATAATAATTATATGTACATTTTTAGCTTAGTTAAGTTAGTGCTTCAAAGTTATCAAGGAAGCTTTACAAAAAACCCAAAAGCACAACTGCAGTATTACTAGAATTTGTCACACTTTGTAGAATTGAACAATGTATACAATACATTGCATGTAAAAACCTCTGCCTGAATACGCAAACCGATGACTCATTTTTGTCTTGCGAATAGTTTCCAAAAGACAGGATTTTATACAATTACACAGTAAGTCACTTTCCAGATTTCGGGGAATTAAGCAGAATGATAATTATCCCCTATATGAAAACACATCGACTCGTAAAAACAATGGCATCATGCACATCGGAAACTAAAATGCAGTATGAAAATCCAAGAGCCAGGTGTCCCATCCTTCCGGTCGCACTGAACATGTCATTCATTCCAAAGCAGCATCACTGTAGTGAGCAAGCTCTAAAATAAGACTTATATTTCTTATTTTTGTCTGTGTAGTGTGATACGTACATAGAGTGTGCTCAGCCATTAGACAAGGAGTCCTTGTGTTCGAAGCTTCACGTGAGGGATTCCATCCAGGTGCCTTTTCCCACAAAGAGCTTAAGAAATTTTACAGCTGTTTCTTGTACAGTTTTTTGGCGGGCTCTGTGGTGGCCGGATGATTTTCGCTTTCTTTAAGCTATTCCTTTTACTGATGTTGCTGGACGTGAGGGAGTAGGAGCGTCCATGCATCATCCTGGCATTAAGGCCATTTGCCATGGAGAAGGATTTGAGGTGGCTTCTTAAGGCAACGGGGAGCGGGAGCTTGTCGACGAGATGCACAGGGGTACAGGAGACTATGGCACGGCAGCACAGGTCCTGCAGACTCAGTACTTCAAAACAGATGTAAAACTGGCATTATCATCACGTGCTGTTGTCAGGCACGTGGCAGCAGCAGCCCCAGTGCCCTGTACTCCAGGATGAATTCCCATTTCTCCTCCCACACCCTTTTCCACATGTACACTATCCAAAAATACCTGCTGCTTCGGTTTCCTGTTTATGCCTTAATGCTTAGATGACTGAACGTGTAAGTTCTAGGAAAGATACGTTATTCCCTACAAGAGCAGGAAGAGCAGGTTATGCCTGCAGATATGTATTTTCTGTTTAGAAAGCAAATTCTACAGGATTCCTGGTTCTTTTTTGATGTTTTTGCATCAGGGTTAAAGTTTCTGAAAAAATATTTCATATGAATGACCCATAAACCTTAGCTAGGACTAACACATTTTCCCTGTACATCACTTACCTTTGTTCGGCCTCCAGAGCCTGTCCATTCCATGTCTCATCAGTACAATTCTTGCTAGCTCAGTAAAGGACTCCGTAATATTGAAATTACAGAGTGGACTAACTTCAAAAAAAGTCATGCCCAGCCTCTCAGCATAGGCTTGTGCTTGTTCAGTGGACACTTGGCGCTTGAAGGCCAAGTGAAGGCGATTTCCCACCAGGATTTTTGGTACACCAGGAGCGTGCTGAGCAAAGAGAAGCAATAACAAAATTAATAGTTTGGCTTCCATTTTCCTTTCTATCAATTAAAACAAACAAAAGCTTTTTCAAGATTTATAGATTAAGTGGCAATTTGGACCAGATGATCTCTAGAGGTCCCTTCCAGTTTAAATTATTCTGTGATTCTCTGATCTAAACCCATCCCTTCCTCAGAGAAGACAGGCTCGCGCAGATGATGTGGTAAATCTATAGCAAGAGTGGAACTACAATATGAAATCCTTGTCCTCCATATGCTTTCCATCAACACCTTTACAGAAATCAGACACTGTAGCTGATACGTTTCCAACTTTCTAGAATTATAAGCATAGAAAGAAAATCATAAACTTGGCATCTCAGATAACTCTGTAGTAAGCACTGCCTGCAAATGCCAGGAAAAACAGTAGAAAATATCCTAAGCAGTTGGTCTTAGTCATCTGTTACAGACTAGCGACACTCTGGGATTGTACCTTACCTCATCTATTTCTTTTATCCATCGATCGATTCCATCAAACGACCAACGATTTGTAATATCATACACCAGTATCACTCCCTGTGTTAAATCATAAAATTCCACATTTAACAGAAGCATAACACAAAAAATGCTCTCAGTAAATTCTCCAATTCTGAAATAATCTTGTAAGATGCTGAGCAACTCCTCAGTGGAGCAGAACCTCAGCACCCTGTGAAACCAAGCCCCATCTCTCCGTGTAAATTACAGCTCAGCTAAGGGCAGAAACCCTGACTGAGTTTCAGGTCTAATGTATTGGTAAGTATTTCTTTTTATAGTGGACAAGTTTGGTTATCACACACACATCACAAGTCATATTTTGGGTAGCTTGAAGAGCCAATGCTCTGTGCGCTTCTGGAACGTAACAGACGGAACTCATCAGAACCAATACATGAACTATGGTGAACTATGGCAATACCTTAAGGTCTGAAGCTGTAGTGACTCTTAGTGTGCCTTTTTTTTTTTTTAAGGTCATTTCCTTGCAAGGCACTGCATTGCAATTGTATTATTGTATTAGAAATAGCGTGACCAGCAGAAGTAGGGAGGTGATTGTGCCCCTGTACTCAGCACTGGTGAGGCCACACCTCGAGTATTGGGTCCAGTTTTGGGCACCTCAATACAAGAGAGATATCGAGGTGCTGGAGCGAGTGCAGAGGAGGGCAACGAAGCTGGTGAAGGGCCTGGAAAACAAATCATATGAAGAGCGGTTGAAGGAGCTGGGACTGTTTAGTTTGAGGAAGAGGAGGCTGAGGGGAGACCTCATCACTCTCTACAACTAGAATCATAGAATCATAGAATCATAGAATGGCTAGAGTTGGAAAGGACCTTAAAGATCATCTAGTTCCAACCCCCCTGCCATGGGCAGGGACACCTCTCACTAGAGCAGGTTGCTTAAAGCCCCATCCAGCCTGGCCTTGAACACTTCCAGGGATGGGGCATCCACAACTTCCCTGGGCAACCTGTTCCAGTGCCTCACCACCCTCACTGTAAAGAATTTCTTCCTTATATCTAATCTAAATCTCTTCTCTTCCAATTTAAAACCATTGCCCCTTGTCCTGTCACCACTCTTCCTGACAAAGAGTCCCTCTTCAGCTCTTCTGTAGGCTCCCTTCAGGTATTGATAGGCTGTTATAAGGTCTCCCCGGAGCCTTCTCTTCTCCAGGCTGAACAACCCCAGCTCTCTCAGTCTGTCTTCATAGGAGAGGTGCTCCATCCCTCTGATCATCCTCGTGGCCCTCCGCTGGACCCGTTCCAACAGGTCCATGTCCTTTCTGTGTTGAGGACTCCAAAGCTGGACACAGTACTCCAGGAGGGGTCTCACGAGCGCAAACTACTTGAAAGGACACTGTAGAGAGGTTGGTGCTGGTCTCTTCGCACAAGTAACTAATGACAGAACGAGAGGGAATGGCTTCAAGCTCCAACAGGGTAGGTTTAGACTGAACATTAGGAAAGAATTTTTCACAGAAAGAGTGGTCGGGCATTGGAACAGGCTGCCCAGGGAGGGGGTTGAGTCACCATCCCTGGATGTGTTTAAGAGACATTTAGATGTGGTGTTGGGGGATATGGTATAGGGGAGAGCTTTGTAGAGTAGGGTAGATGGTTGGACTCGATGATCCCAAGGGTCTCTTCCAACCTAGACGATTCTATGATTCTATGATTTCATCACATTTTAGACTATGTTTGTATTTTTCACATTACTCTTGACAGTTTTATGTTATCAGTTTCTCTTACGTGGCGCACAGTTTTAAAAAGTAGTTTTAGCATAGCTTTCATGGGATCAAAGTCAGGTAACAGGCTGCAGTGCCTGAGGTAACCGACAGGAAGGCATAAGAATACATGTCACTGTATTTTACCCCAATTCAACTTCAGTCTCATGGATTTCCCCTCCCCAAAAGAAAATCCTGCCCCTTGTTATTCCCCATGTTTCACGTTCTCTCCAGACTGTTCCTGAATCCGCATGCGATCCACACGTGAGCATTAGAAGCCACACGATGGTTTACTCACTCTGCTTTCATCCATCCAACAGCCATCACTCATCACTGAGAAAGTCGGGCTTTGCTTACCTGAGCCCCTCTCGAGTAAGACCGAAATATGGTGCAGAATCTCCCTTGCCCGGATGTATCCCTAAACAAAATAAATGATATATATTTAAAACAGGTAGGTGGCCTCCTACGTTAAGAGCTCAGAGATATTATCTCATCTATACCGATCGGTATCAGCTCTGGTGCCGTTAGTCACGCAGCAGCCGCCACTAACGCGCGAGCTCTTCTCCATCTCCGCAGTCTCCCTGCTGGCGTTCTGCCCTTTCCTCTACATTGCTCACATTTCTCGGGGTAAGAGGACAAGAACTTCAAACTTTACTCTTGTTACTGCCTTTGGAAAACAAAGGCTGTTACTCAAGCGTACCTACGCCACTAGACTTTGCTTTTAGTTCAGCTTGAAGAAAGATTCTCTTTTCACAGGAAAAGAAAAGTGGGAGGAAACACTAGCTATCACCAAGGAAACTAATGGAAACCCAGGAAATTGTTGATTACAGCAGCAATAATTCCTCATGAGTCTGGTATGATGAAGGCATCCCTGCAGAGTCAGAGGCAGCACGGACTTTTAGAAAAACGTGCACCAAAAACCAAAATAAATTACTGCATAAAGTGTTTGGAAACAAAATCAAATTTATAGTGAAGATGATGATAAGAAGCAAAATTCCATAAAGACATTTTGAGGTAGATCGGTAATCTTCAAATGCAAGGCACGTATTTCTCTATATTGTCAAGTGTAGAAACTTTTCCAATCTGTTATTTTAAGGAATCCAAAGAACACCTTTGCCCTTCACAAAAAGAATTAAAACATCTCCTTCCTGGCTGCTTCTCAGATAAGCTTTATGTGGGATTTTTGCTAAGCGATATAGAGTGGAAGACAGAAGAAGAAAAAGAAAGTAGGTGAATAAAATATCAAGTAATGAAGTTACCATATGGCAGAGTACTATTATCCATCATTGCATTAATCATTTGAAACATTATTTTGAAAAACAAAGGCAAAAACAACTAGTGAGGAATAAATTAAAAATCCCTTAGCTTTGACACACAGGCATTTGACTCCAGTAATTAAAAACAAACAAACAAAAAACCCAACAAAAAACCAACACAACAGAAAAATTAATTTTAAAGATGGAAGTGGCACAGGAGGAAATAATAATTCATTTCATAATTTCCTCTTTCTAGGAGGAAATAATAATTCATTTTCATCTCCAACTGTCCACTCGATACACCGCTTGTTCCTAGAACCCATCTCTCTGATTTATCTAGATTACGGCTGCTCAAAAATCACACTCCCTCTCCCTTCGTGCCCTGCACTGACCTCACTTCTCCCTCTTCTTCCCATGCCTTTAGGGAAAGAGGAAAACAATGGATTTAAGAGGCAGTAACACCGCTGCGTTTTTCAAGTGGTATCACTTGCCGAGTGTTTCTAAATGCACCAGAAGGTGGCCATCTCCAAACAGCTTTAACAAACGCACATGGACAGACCAAATATTTGCCCTTACAGGGAAAACTTTTGTTGTAAAATAACTTTATTTATTGTCAACATGTTTTTGTAAAGATGAAATCACATCAGGTTGCATATTAAATTATACGAGCAATAATGCTGCTTTTTCTTCTTCTTTTTTTTATAATACTGTGGTTATTTAGTCAACCACTACTACTAATAAATTGAGCAAAGGGATGTTGCTATTACAATCAGCATATTCTTTCTAAGTTACTTTCATAGTTCTCATTACCATTATATGTTATAATCTTTGAAGGCACTTGAAATATATCTTGAAGGCACTTGTAACCTTTTGTGCCTTTCTTCTGCATTTGTTCTCTCTCTCACATAGAGAAACTGTAACATCCTTCATTTTACATGAAATGGATGCAAAATGGAGGTAAAGAGAAAGCGAGAGTTATGCTTTCTTAAGCCAAGAACGAGCTGCCTGGCTCGCTCTTCCCCAGTTGACTAAGTATTTCTGAAGCATAAGGGAGAACTCCTGCCCTGAAGAGTTGCATTTTTGTGTCTTTGAAATATAAATGATGGGGAAAGGTGGAGCACGCACTTACCAGAGCTGCAGCTTGATTCGACGGCCATCCAGAAGAATCGTTGTAGTCTTATAATCTATACCTGTGGGGAAGAGGCACACAGATCTTAGAGCAGCTTGCAGGTGTACAGTATACACACAGACACAGATTTCAAAGAAGCTGACCTTAAAAAAAAGGTATTTGTCATTAGTACTTTATGAAGTCACATGGAGAACAACTTGTTCATATAAAGTTACAAAGTTCTTTCATGTTCCTTAAGCTTGGTGCATTCAAAGCAGATGTCTCAGGCTCCCTTCATATTGATAAATGATCTGTTTTATTCATTATCATGACAATATATATGCTTAAAGAATTTTATCTTGAGTACGAGAAAGCAAAACTAGGTTTTTGCCTGTTCTCTCACACATTTGTTGCAGACTAAATGCTGTTCTCTTTCTCTATTCCCTGGCTCTACTGCCTCTATCATTTATTCCTTCCTTATCAGCTCTGACTCACAGACAGTGCTTATATCAGGTACACGTGTCCCCCTCATATAAAAGCAGCAGATGGTGCAAGATGTGGCTCGTCTCTTGTCTTCCAGCCTTTCCCACTGCCAACAGCCTCCTCTGCCCAGCAGACCCATGCATTAGTGCCCAGCACAACACAGGTTGTTCCATTTATTCCTTCCCATAACAGGCCCAGGCCTTGTGGTTGAACCACAGCATCTCTTTTCGGTGAGCTGAAGAAGTGCTGCAGTTTTTAAGGGAAGTAGGTACTGTAATATGTGTATATACTTATACGTGTATCCACACGCACACACAGAACTTCACTCACATCTTTATTGTGCATTTTGTAGTCTTTGCAAACAGCCTTCAGTGCTACATAACATTACCTTTCACTGTTAACCTCACGTGTCCCCGGAAGCAATTAAACTCTGTAAAAATAAGCTCAACTCTAGTTAGCATGGACGTTTTCTTCGGCAAACCGAGTGTGTTGCTTCCAATTAGATTAGGCAAAACTAATCAGAAGCAGTTGTGTAGCGGCAGCTGACCCCTGAAAATATCCACCACCACGCTAGGGTCAATGGCTTTGAACACTGTGCTTCAGTACTGCACCCACAAATTGCATCATTATAAACACTGAAATAAAAGCCTCTCTTTCTTTTATTAAATGTTATTTTAAAAGTGTGCATTCAGTATTCACGCTGTGCAGCCAAGCAAGCCGGTTCCACTGGTAAATGTGTTTTTCTCATGTTTTCTTTGCGGTGCCATAGTTAACTTCCTGAACTGAACATTTATTCATAGAGGCCTCCAAATGAAGTTTAAAAAGCAGGGAAACTACCTCTGAAACACGTCCTCAAGTGTAATGAGACTTGTACCTTGAAAAGGAGAGACTTGCTTTATTTTCAGAGCATAAGCAAAACAAAGGGGTGAGAAAACCACATTGGCATGGAAAAACAAGTGGCTAGAGAAGAGTGACCTAATTACTACTGAAGATTTCAGCACATCTTGGTCAGAGGAACAGGGATGACGGTGCTGAAGATGATTTTTAAGTGTAAGATTCATTATTAGGGTGGCACCAACAGCCAGAACCAAAAAGTTAATCTATGTATCAGTGTTTGTATTTATAAACACGACAAACGCTTACCAATAAGATTTTTTTTTGTTGTTGTCGTTGTTGTATTTAAGGGGGAAAGTGAAGTTTGAAAGTTTAGTAAGAGAGTGTATTGATTACTTATATCGCTCTCTCAAAGAAAAGGTATAGCATAGCAGGGCACACACACAGCAAATGAGAATCTGTCTCGGCTGCAAGCACAGCTCTGGGGAGACACCCTCCATGCAGGAGATCTCCTCTCTTTGCCCGAAAACATGTCAGCGAGTTAATAAAATGGATTTCCTGCTGCTCCTCCAGCGGAGTATCGCAAAGTGCTGCTACCAGTTGTCATGAAGAGGTCCCTAAAGCAGTCACGGACAGTCACCTCCATTGTTGTAAACAAAAAATAGGTTTAAAACCCTCTGGCATAAATAAGCAGAGGCAGAAAAGGTACCCTCGCCCACCTTTTCCAGAAGGAAAGGAGTCTGTAAGACTCAGTCTGGAATAAAGAACAGATGTTAAATTACCCAGCAGAAGTTATTGGAAGGTACCAGTTGTCAGCTGAGCCAGCTCCCCTGTAGCCACAGGCAAAGAGAAAAGATGCTGCATTTCTGCTGCTTCTAAAATTTGCACCACACTAAACTGCTCAAATGGCACGTCACATGTGAGGCGTCACCTGAGGCACACAGAATTGGAGCCCATTTTATGAAAACAACCAGAAACTTGAAATCCCTACGTTATATCACAAGACGCTGCTCTTCGAAAGGAGGTCTGGATGCGCTACCCCAGGAAATGTTCTCCGAGGTACAAATGAGGGCAATCTCTTGCCCAGAGATCAGTGCACCACTACCCAACCTGTCTGTCTCCAGGTTTTAGTCTCAAAGTAACTCATTTGTACACAACTACCACCAATTTCTCCTGCAGAGCAGACACGGGGGGACTCTGAATGCTTTTATTACACAACACAATAGTACTGATTCCTTTTTGTAGGATACCAATTGTAACTTAGATGCAAAAACATACAGCGGAACCAGGTCTTTCTCTCTACTACAAAGAGCTTCACTTCTCTAATTTCCTGGCTTCTTGCATGCCAACATTTACATTCATAGATTAAGGAGACAGTATTCAAAAACCTTCATAGCAATATTAGCAAATCATTTTTACTTCTGTATTGCACTTGCCAATATTAGTAGAGTTAAACCAGCTTTAAACTTTATAAGGTAAAGAGATTTAAAACCAACACATTTTGAAGGATAATTGCACAGCAGTGCTATTAATTAAAAATATTGTTATCTATGAATTGACTTGTTACATGTTTTATGTCATTTCTAACAGCAGTAGCAACTGCCAAGCACCTACCCAGTTTGAAAGCCAAGACCCAGAGAGGAGCGGGAAGTCGCTGTGGTATCGCCCTGCTGGAACAGGGACTGCAGTTCCAGGAGCCAGGGCACTTCTCAAGAATGAGAAGCCAAGAGGAGTTGCCTGTTCCCAGTATCCTGGTACGGAAGGAGCTAGCAATAACTAGAGAGATGACAGAGAGCAAGCTTAAGGAGTGATCTTGCTGGGATGTGGAGACCAGGTAAGCAACAAGATCAAGACAGAGGCGCTGTGGTTGTCAGTCACACATTATTAGGAAACGTATTTCAAAGATGCCACTTCATTTCTGTTGCCCGCAGGGTAGTTCACTTGAGTCACATCAACATACAGGTTCACTACTCCCCTTTTTACAAACTGATGAATACATCCCACCAGCAAGCAGGAGTATATTAGGGAAAAAAAATCTCTCGAGACAGCTCCTGGTCTGGCAGCAGCGAGGGAGCTAAATTCTGCTGATGATTCCAACTCAAATCTGGTTGGAGACTGGTCCAATGCCACGCCAACCTCACACTTCCCAGAGGAGCACTGAGCAGAAAGGCCAGGGACAGCAATGTTGGGCACTTCAAGCTTTTAGTTCACTGGAGAAGTGTGAATTGAAACATCCTCTGCCTTTAATTCAGGCTCTTATCTGTACATTTGGAAAGACACACAAAAACCCTTCCAACTTATTACCAGCAGTTTTGGGAGACTTATTTTCATTTATGAGCCAAAGTGTTCCTGTTCTCCAACTGTATTAGGAAATAGTCAAATCTACAAACCACAAGTTAAAATAAATAATAATAGTAAGTCCTGGGACACTGAACAGACTAGGACATCGAAAATGTTTGCGCGCTGAAAGAACAAGTTTAATCATTTCAGAAATGCTCAAAACCATAAAACAAGCAGAACAAACCCCACAGAACACTGTATAACTCATTCCAGCACCCTGTGCTACCGCTGATATTTCCCGCAGGGTGAAATACCTCCGCTAGTTTATCTCCAGTTAATGAGGAGGCACAGACCATGTTTAGCAAACACTGACACATCCCACACAGGGAACGGACATCCATCATTCCGTTAAAAGACATACCGAGCATAGAAAATGAGTATTGCATAGCTAGAGGATACACAGCTGAATAAACCCGGCACCGCGCTTCGCACCACAGACCATAAACTACTGCAAACCACTCATCTTTAGCCACACACGTAATGCAAAATACTACATCTTTTTTATATGACATGCACAAGACAAGTCTAAAGAATATACTATTACCAGCTGCTGTTTATGAAAGCATCTTACGGGTTTCTCAAAAGGTTTTTGAAGAGATGGATTCAGAAACTTCCTTATTCTTCAGCTGTTATACAGATAGAAGCAGTTGATAATATAACCTGAACATCTCTGCAATTAGCATTTGCCACTGATGAAGAATCAAAACAAAAAGCCTTTTGCCGTGAATCATCAGGAACAGCATGAAACCGCAACAATGAGACCAACAGATGTGGGTTGTGCTGTTGGAGAAATCAAATGTCCTTCCAGAACATTATTCACTCATTCAGCAGGACAGAATAGCTTTGTTTGGATATACAACTAAAACATATCTCTATCAAGGAAGGGAAGAGAAAAGCTGCTAAATAAAAAAAGTCAACTTTGAAGTGAACCAGAAAAACCTCCCAGTGCTTAATACTTTCACGTGGATGGGGTTTTTAAATAAAAATTATTTACCCAAAGCCACAAATTGAAATTAAAGATCCTGAAACAAGCCACTGTCCTCACTGAAGGGTTTGGATTGCTTAAATGTAATTGATTTGCAATAGATTTTGTTGTTCTCAAACACAAAATTAACAGATAAAAAACTGAAAGGAATATTATTGAAGCCTGGGACATGGTAAGATTCCCAAAAAAGCATTCAGCTGTTTGGTAACAACTGCAGTAGATAGGAAGCCATCCTCTCCGCATGGACGCTTTGCGGCCATCACCACACTATCGCTTACGCTTCCCTGAGCACACTGCATTCGTGTCACCACTGGTTATTTTAAAGTTTCCTGTGAATTTCTGCTGTTGTTGAAGCTTCTAGTAGCGTATCAAAGTTTCTGAGGTTTGCGATGGGTCTCTTTGGGGCAGAATCTTTCAGTCATTTAAGTTGCTCAATTTGTGTTCCAGCAAAGGCAACCTTATTTACACCAAAAATCTTTTCTCTTTGGTTAAATAATTGGGATTCAATGATCTCCAGTGTGACTAACAGCCGGCCGTTTGGCTTTCAGCAGTGAAAAACACACTGACTCACTTGAACGCAATTTGAAGCGATGGGCTACAGACCATTGGACAGATCTTGATAATATGGCAGAGTAAAATCCAGATTCGCTCCTCAAATTTTTTCATGGGAATTGGATGTCAGCCTGATATTTTAATGGTTTGGAGCTTGTTCTGCATTTGCTTTAGATCTGTGTTTCAAATTTGGTAAGTTATAGGAGAGGGAAGGAAGAAAAACAGGGGGAAAAAAACCCCAAGAAATTTAAGAGTAGATTCTTTAGAGCTGCGCTTTACCAATTCAGCACTGAAAGATTTTATTCAGTGGCACATTTGTCTTAGAAATGCTCCTAAACCCAACCCTTTTTATACCTGAGAAAGTACAGAATACATGACTTTTCGTCTTTGAACCTGGTGCTCTGCTACATTTTGGCTCATAAATACCACAACAACTGGTTTCATTGTTTTTACTTATTCCTCTTGATGTGTCCTTTCTTTAAAGTTTAAGGCATGTTGTTCCATGTAGATAGTTGGTGTAGATTAAGAGCTTTCACATTTAATTAAAACAGAATTAAAAATTAAGAATACTACTACATTCAACGCCCTGCTAAACATCTTCTCCAGCAAACATTCACTCCATCAGTTTATCCAAATTAACCATTCAATAATAGTTATCTCAGACACTCATCAATGTCTCCTTCCCACCGCCTGTTTCTATGCCAATAATTAAGTCTCTACAAATAAATATATATATTCAGTGGGATTCTGGGCCTGTATTTAACAAAGTCCACTGAAAATATCCTTCAGGTTCAAAGACTGTTGACTGCACTTCGAAAACACAGATTTATGTTTCAGAGAGCGCTTAAAACCATTTTCTCAGAGGCATGATGAGAATCCAATGGTCTCATCACTTCCCATTTTAAGCTTCCTCACTATCTAGCTTTTCATATACACGTTAAAATTAAGGTCTAAAGTTTCTCTTCAAAACACATTTGTAACTGTTTCAAGTATATTCGACAAGTGACACAACTTCCAACTCATTCATTCACCGGTCACAGCGCACGGACCCACAGCATGCTTTGGATTCCAAATTCAACCAAGCTTTACAAACTGAGCCCCATGTTTTCAACATCGTGCTGCAAAGAGATAAACTCTGCAATAAGACCGGGCTGTATCTTCCGATATGCGAGCACAAAGGTCAGGTTATGTGACAGTCATATTTGCCTTCTGCTCGCCATTTCAGAATAATCATCACTTTCCAAATTCCAGTCTTTTCCATCACACTTAATTACCGCAATAAAAGCCATCTGTTTGAAAAGCACAGATTGCCCATTCAGATTGAAATAGAGACACTAAAATTTTAGATCTAGACTCTATTCTTCACCTCATTAATTAAGCCATAAACCACAATTACAAAGTCCCACAGATAATTCCCTCATTTCAACTATGTGACAATTTCCCCCTTTTTAAATCGAAGCTATTTGGATCAGAAAGCTCAGCTTTATATTTACCTGTGTTTATGGTCACAGACACATGCCAATAGCACCAGCTACGCTTCAGCACACCTGCTTTCCTTTAGAGGTTTAAAGGAATTAAGTTTACAAGAAATACCCTGAAAAAAAAAAAAAATTGAAGTGCTCTTTAACAATTACAGGGAAGCTTTTCCTAGTTACAAAATTATTAGGGCACCAGGTTAAAATCTGAAGATCTCAGAGCACTTCTAGTTGGCTCCGGTCCAGACCTTAGAACCAAAGCAAACTGTTCAGGAGTAAGAAGTTTGACACAACTTTATGGCAAACCTCCAGTGCTAATCCGAAAACAGAATTAACATCTGAAACTCCCAAACCTATATAAACTCCAAAAAAATTAATTACTCAGGCTGCTAATATACAGAAGTAGTAACTGAATAAGTTTCTGTTCATCTTTTTACTACCAGCATTGGTAAGTAAACAAGCCACTGCTTTGCATATTAAATTCACACCCTCGGCAAAAGGAACATGCAAACAACTTGTTAAATGCATGGGGTTTTTTAATCATGCCTTAGCTTGCAGTATTTCTGCTAAGATGGCTAAATAAAAACTAAACATTCAAGACAGACGACTGTTTGGGAAGCGGAGAAAACTATTTGCCATCAGCTAATAAACAACTTTTAACCCAAACTAGTGAACGATCCATTTTCATTCCCATTAAGAGGAAAGGAAATAAAGATCCCGAGATCGTATTTCATTCTGCTCTGTCTTAACATTTACTTGTCAACAATAAAAAAGCCTCTTTACAATCTAAGGCCTTAGAAATTTATTTTACAAGAAGGAAGAGAATCATTCCCCTCCCTGGGTCAGGAAGAAGCAGGAACTATGCACTTCACTTCATCGTTTCCTTTCTGCCACTCCAGAAGAGAGGGCTATCGCAGGCACACGATAACACACGGCTCAAATGTTTACTACAAATTGCAGCTAACATCCTCTGATGAAAGCTGCTATATATAAACATCTTACGGTTTATAAATAGTAGCCCTGCAGGAAAAGGGAATGTTATTATTAGCGTTAGAGGCCAAAAAAAAAGTTCTTCCTTTACTTCAGCACATTTTATTAATAAATTTGAAATAAATTGGGAAGGGATTAATATATCAGTCCCAGCAATCTTGTAAGTGTTTTTTTTTTCCTTGACCCCTTTTTCACGGATTTGAAAGAATCAAGTGAAACCTGGGGTTACAGGTGATCCCAGAACACCTCTGGTGCCTCGCAGGTCCACGTTCTCCTGCATCTAGATCCAACTGCTCAGCACAACGCTGCAGCTCATGCTTCTGATTAGAAAACTCACACTTCTCATTAGAAAACTCATGTTAAAAGACAAGATCTCCAAAACTGCCAACATCTCTGGAGATGGATTAAGACAGGATTGTTATTGACTGGTAGCAATTACTAGCCAAAGGTTTTTTTATACTTATTTAAAGCCAGTAACATCAGATTATGATTGAAGAATGAACGTGGATCGCTCAGTTCCCTGCGCTGGGAAAGGAACACACTCTTGGCAGAAGACAACAAACATTAGCTTTACAGTTTCCCTGCCTGTCTCTCCAAATTCTTTGCAACAGAACTCAACATAAAAAAATGTAACATCCAGAAGTTCCCAGTTTATAGTCATTGTTATAAAACAGCACCAGTATTTTAAAACAGCTCTCTTCTACTTTGGATTTGCATTTTATAAGAAGAATTGCCCTCAACTTTTAGTCCATTTAATATCAAAGTAAAGATAACCATAAACTAGCACCAGTGAAATTTGATTTAGAAATTAACCTCTTTTATAAGTACAGGGGGGGAAAAAAATATTCTTCTATGATACCATCTTCTCACTGCGGCTGTTCATCAATTCCTGTGAGTCAGAGCCGGATTGCAAGAACAGTTACTTTGCATACATCAGGCCTGTTAACAAGCATCCTATCTTCCTCAAAATCTCAGTTTCATTATTTTCAAACAGCATCAGCTCTCAAGGGCAGCCTCTCATTCACAATCCCATCTCTACACTCCTTGCAATTAAATAAAGTTTACAGCATCATTCTTTGTTTAATTTTCTTTGAGATACACAAGTATCCCGAGCAACAGCTATGATGGGGCGCTCTGCATATCCATGAGAAGCACAGTGAAGGGAAGCTTGGCCAGGCTCAGACAACTGACTCCAAAAAAGTGGCATAAGTTTTATGTTACAGTTGATTGTCCAATATTTTCAGTGCTTTTTGATATCTTTGTGGTATAGTAATTCTTCATCACAAAGGTCAACAGTGGGGGGTCAAATCATCCTGGTGCACGAGGAAAAGACCAGAGGCAGGTTATGAATTTTTAAAATTCTACAAACCAAGAAAGAAATGGGACACGGCCACGCAGAACTTGCCCTTACTTGTATCTTAAACACTAGGTTTGAAATACGGCCAGAATCTGGCAGGGAGAATAGCTTCAAACCTACCATAAAATATTAAAAACAGATGCAATATTTCACATTTTACAATATTTTCCAAAAGAGAACAATGACCTTTTATGTCTTGACACTTCATTAGTAATAAACCAGTTCAAAAATACTTGGCATGAGAAGAATTGGAGGAACATCCAGCCACCGTTATTCTGAGCTGTATAGGCCTAAGAGCCCACTGAGAACAGTTGCAAACCTCTCCAAGACGTCCCTAGGCTTTAAATTGTCTCAAATAAATGATTCTAAAGAATTAAAACCACCACTTTCAGTTAAACATATCAATATATCATAACAATTAGAAAAATCAGAATTGTTTCATAGGCATATTCCTGTATATTATGAAATTGTAAGTAATACTTATGATAAATGGCAAAATATAACCAAAGATTCCAAAAAAAATAAATCCCAAAAAGCTTACTCCGGGCTGCCATCACTACTCCCAGACGTCGCAGCAGTATTTGTCAGCAAGTGCAGTAAAAGAAAAAAAAGAAAAAGCACAGGTACTGTTTTGCACCCCACAAAGCACTGCTTGTTAAAAGAGGAAAAAAGATTACTTGAAAAATAATTCTTCGAGCTGACCATGTAATGAATTCTGTCATTATGATGAACTGAAGATCAAAGTGGGAATTCACACCAAGTAGGTATAAGTGCAATAATTTTGCTTTAAAGATGCCAGAGAACAAAATTCATTATTGAAAAATTACTGTGGCTGAAAAGCTATCATCCAGAAAACATACAGCCATCGTTCCCAGAGCACAGACACTTGACGAGGAAGAGCTTTCAAACTAACCTCCAAACCAAGCAACACAAGACCAACTGCACTTCTTAAGTTAAATTGGGAATTCCAAGTGAAACACATGCTGCAGTAAAATGGGCTTTACAGATCACGTTACCATTAACTCAAGGAATTCCCAAGTCATGAGATATCTTCAGGACATACACTTCCATTAGAAAAATGAAGGAAATTAAGTCTGGCTTGGGTTACGCTTCCACTTCTCCTCTCGCCTCCTCCTCAGCTATTCCAGCAGAAGAGTTGCCAAAGTTATAACTGTACTGCTTTTCCAGGACAAAAAATTAACACAAACTGCTAGCGAACAATCTTTGTTAGGATTTAAAGGAGAAAAACAGACCATACAGGACTGATACAAAGCTCTTGTTCCATTCATCATTTAGTTGGTTTCAGGTTTCCAACAAATTAAAATAAACTGGATTTCAAATGAATAGGATCAAAGGAAATTGCAGGTTGGAGCAATCTCAGAAGGTCACCTAGATCAGCCTCCTGCTCAAAACTGGAGCAGGTATGAGATCCGTAAACTGCGTAACGTCTCTGGGCAACCTGTTCCACAGCTTAACTGTCCTCATGGGAAAAAAGTTTTCCCTCTTACCCATTCTGAACCTCTCTTGTTTCAGCTTACACCGGTTGTCTCCTACCCTGCCACCTCGCTCCGTCCTCCTGATGACCTCCTCACGGGTACCAGGAGGCTGCTCTTAGGTTACTTGCCCAAAGGTCTCTTCTCCAGAGAGGTGACTCACTAGTCTGCGGCCAAACTTCATATAGGTTGTTAGGAGTGCAACTTTTCTTCACTTACAAACTACGTAATTACTTTTCACGTAGTCTTCAGCATTGAAGTAACCTGTCTTGCAGATGTTGAAGACAAATGCAGTGTAGATTGACGTGAGTCTGCCCGTAAAACTATAGTTCTCAAACAGTATTGGATTAAATTCCTGTTTGGGGACAAAACCTAGAATTTATATGGAAAAATTATTACACCGCATGTATTTTTGGACTCTAGATCTTCTGGCTCCAAGACTAACACCATTCTAAAAGGAACAGCGTTTCTTGTCTGAACTGAAAAAGAAAATTAATTAAAAACCTTGGAGGTTATGAACTCGTTTAAAATTGCATTTATCATGCTCCTATTTGATAAAGTAAGTGCTGAAGTTAAACCACAATCTACTAATTCAGAAGTGGTTTGAAAAGTCAAAGTTGTGCTTCACACAAACTTCACGTATTTACCAAAGCAAACATACAGAGAGATGAGAACAGAGCCCTGACTGAGATCACGCTCCGTGTATAGGGATTGCTAGAACAGTTAGAAGAAATATATGTATCCAGATATCCATGGTAAAAATTCTACACCACAAGACTCTGTGTGTACTGCCTCAATCATTCCATTGACTCTATCAGCTACACGAGCCTCTTCTCCTCAGTCTAGTCTTGCAAGAGTACGAAAAAGGCTGCCAGACCTGCTGGGTCTCTTCTGGGGTTTCCAGCTGGCAGTTTCATATTTCATGCACTTAAATATCCCATTTTAAGGCACTGCATAAAGTCAGCTTGCAAACAAAGTATAAAGGCACAGGAGATACATTAACACATCACTGTCCCGAAATTTTGAAGGGATGAATTGTTTTTATCCAAAACTGATGGACTAAAATACCCCTACCCCCCTTTCTCTTTCGTTTAATTAAACTGGGGGTTTTAACATAATTTCTTTTTCATCCAAACATCTGTAATGGCTCATTCTCTATGAAAATGGGCAAATTAAACCATACAATCCTCAAATACACTTCTGACTGTTCCTTCAATGTATTCTTTCAGAGTACATAAGCATTCTCTGCTGTTTGAGCTTTGCTGATGTGGGATTACAAGGAAACCCGTGTCAGTGATGTCAGGGCTCTTTGTGTGAAGTCGTAGCCCAGAGGGAAAACGAGAGCGATGGCAGGAGGGTAACAGCGAGTTACTGACTGCCAAGGTGTGCTCAACATTCCCAATATAAACACTGGGGGAAAATGAAGAGATAAAATCTGAATCATAAGCCTGGAACACACCCCACAGTAAACAAATCATGGTTATGAAATCCAAGTGATTGGCCTGCATTTGAGACTGTGAAAGATCAGCTGCAATTCATCTAGTGCAAATGTGTCACTCGAGCTGCAGCTCACTTCTAAACCTTGTCACATCTTCCATCTCCTCTACACTTACATCTGCACACACGAGACTCTAACTAGCCCTATATTAACAATGACCTATTTATTAAAAAGTTCCAGTTACCTTCTTCCGATCCAAGAATGAAAGTATTTTTACAACACACATTTCTCCAGAATTTTGCATACTGAAGTACCCTTAAAGAACATCCACTGTTTTAACAAACATATTTAAAACAGGGATTTATGGCATTGGGAGTTTATGTTACATAAACATGAAGCTGAGACCCAAAAATAATTTACTGGGGGAAACTCTAAATAGTTTGATTTTGCATCAGTCAACATCTCGTTTTAAAGCTGTGGTTTTTGGAGGGCTCATCGCAGCCCAGAGCTGTGTCTCTACTATAAGTTTTAATTAAAAAAGAGCACACAGACTACCCTTTTTCATAAATGAAGTAGCTACGAAGAATTCTAAATGTCCAAATATTGGATTAGGAAGGTTGGCAGGCACACGAGGGAAGGAGAGCTCAGAAAGCAGCCAGATTGGCATGTTCTTCCAAAATAGGCTCTCTCTTACCATTTTTAGCAGAGCGCTAGGCTAAATGAGCTCGAGACAACACTTCTTATGTTCTTAACTTAGAAGTCAGTTACTTTTTAAAACGCATGGAAATCTCCATTCCAGAAATTCTCAGCATAGTTACTCCACCTCTGCATATTAAGCTACCAGTTTCTACTTTGAAATGCAACGTTGCACAAATAATTTTAATGTCCAAGATAACTGCGGAGCAACAGTCTCGGCTCTTCTGGCTCCCTCGTGCTCACCAGCTATTGCTTACTCACCTCCGTCTTCTGACACCCCGTGTTGGTGTCACACAGGGCTTTCACATCCACACCCTTCAGTGGCAAATCCCACGCAACAAAAGACCAGCAAAGCTGTTCTATTGGCTTCCAGCTTAGCACGCGACTACATCTCATGAACAATAGATAGCTTTCCCTGCTTCTGACAACAAATGTGACTCCAAAATACTTAATCTTCACTGTTTATATACCTGCAAAACAGTAAAAAAAAATTACTAACTTGACAGAAATGTTTTTGCTGTGCACGTCAGGGTGTTTTCAGTGCTAGGTCCTGCCTGTCCTTCCCCCAGGTGCAGCAGGGTTAGTTTTCTGTCCTAGAGAGGATTCTCACCTTTCCTTGAGCACAGCTTGGATTTGGTTCAGCCCCATCTGAACATTATATGAACCGGAACATGTTCTGCTTCCTTACAGATTTATAACCTTTAGGGTTCAAAAAACCCACACCTCCTGTGAAGAATCACCGGCCAGACCCAGTAAGTCTCAGCTGAAGACAGCACATACATTGCTTTTACCAATATGCAGGCAGAGTAACAGTCTCATTAACATATCAAACAAGAATGTCATTATACCAAAAGCAGGTACGTACTACATTAAAGCCTTAAGGCGGCTGTTCTTCACCACACTTTGTCACTGGGGACAGCTTGTTACTGATACTTTCTCTTTTCTGCTCATCCCACCCCGGTGGAAGAGGATACTCTCTTAGAAGCCACAAACTGCTGTAAAGATGTGGGCAAGGGTAGTCTCTGGACCTTTAAACCTCCTCCATTCCTGGGCAGAAGCGACATCCCAGCCTCATAGTAATTAGCTTTCTAACTTTCCACAGACGTGAGTGACAATTTAGATACATCAACAGCTGTTGTGAACACCAGTATTTTCATGGACTTTGCCCTGAGAATGTACTAAATTACAGTGAATGCTGACAGATGATTTTATCTCACCTTGCTGAAAGACCGGACATTAAATATAAGGCTTAAGTTGATAAATTAGTGTTTGATCTGTAACAGCTTCACTTACGAACTCACAGCTCTAACGGGAGTATTTGACCACTTAGCTTGTCCAGTTCATACTTCCATATTACAACATGTCAAGACATGAAAGAAAGGAACAATTATTTATACAGATGTATCCCACTGTATCAACAGATTTAGATGTGGATAAAAAAGCACAGCAAGCTCAAACCAAACATGTTTGGTTATTACATTCGAGATGATCCTTAAATAAAACTAGCACGACAAACACTAGCCTATACCGAGTATTTTGTGTAAATACTGCATTAGTTTCATATTCTCAGTCTCATATTAAACAAAATCCAGAAGACCCGAATTAAATGGGATTAAAAAAAAAAAACAACTTTTAAAGTCAGCCAATTTCTATTCTTAATCTCATTTTCCATTCTTGTTCAGCTCCCAGAACAAAAACAAATTTACAGCAATATGTAAATGTAATTTAACCAACATATTGGGTAAAACTGAATCCTGGCACAGGCAAACACAATTTTGGTTAGGCCAAAGTGGCTTAAAAGGACTCAATTACCTTGAAGTCTGACCACTTTTCAAAGTGGCCCAGACTTTGTCTTTCATGTCGCACACCTGTCTGGGAGCTGTGCAGGAATTCTGTTTTTACAGTCACTTTCCCACTCCCTCGTAGCTATGAAAAAAATAGGGGGGGTAAAAAGAGACACCAGTAGCCCAAGGGAAACTGAGACAAGCAGCACATAGTGCTACTGAACGAACGTGCACGAGAAAGACACAGGAGAAAGTAAGCTATCGCTGCAGTCCCTTTTGCCGCAACAATCTCAAGCATTACTTGTAGCAACAGCGGTATCAAATTCAGACAAGTGTGCGCAGGTTGGGTTTAGGCAGGAATCTGAAAAAACATTCGCATGACATTAAGATTTCAAGGCTTCTTCATTCTGAATCTGTACAATAATACGCTTGACCAAAATTTAGGTGTTTTCTTCATTTGGTCTTTTGTTGTTGTTGAATAGACCTTGCTAAGAAACATAAAGGCCAGTTATCGGAAAAGAACAAGGTACTCAAATGGCTGGTTTGAGTACGTGTATGTGCACACAGTTCCAATTTTTTTTCCATCCAAACTGGTTGGGTAAGGAGAGCGTATATAATATGCAGTCCGTAACACAATTTAAAGTTAAAGCTGTCTTTCAGCAGTAAGCACAGCTCTTGTGAGATAGCACATTGAAGGGGCAGTCATAACAAACATATTTAGAGCAGGATCTATTACTGCTTTACAGACTCATCCCAAAATCGGTTAGATGCTCTATTTGAAGCAACTGTTTCTTTCCACCGATGCCACAGAAGCCTACAGTAATGAGATAAGACACTAGAAGTCTTCTAGGCACTTAAATTTGGTGTATGAAATCAAACCTCGCCTGCTTTTCCTGGGACAAGAATGCAGTTTAAATCCTTTTAAACTGAGATCAATGGGTGTACAACCGGATTGTAACAAAAGTCAAGGGGGCAAAAATTCACGCTATTCAAGCTTTTATGAAAAGTTACTTCATGACAGCTAAAAGCGATCAATTATTGCTCTCCTTGTACTGTGAGATAAAGTCTAGTCTATTTACAGGCAAGCATAATTAACCTCAAAAAGGTATTTATTTACTCATAGATGCTGGTGCTCAGCAACTTTAAATAACTGTTCTGCTGGAGAAATCCTAACAGAATGGACTGAGGATTGTCCCGAAAAACTGGTGCTACTTGCAAAGAAATACAGAAATGTGATGATGTTGCCATTAGTTTCTATTGCAATCTTTAAATCACGTTGTGTTTAGGAAAATGTAATGGCTTTAAAATACATCAGTGACAAGTAACTCACCCTCTTCATTAGTATGCTGGTAGGAAAACAAAACAACTTTATTTCCTCTCCCTTTCAGCCAAGTAACATTTTCATAAACACAGTGTCACAAAGAGAGAATCAAGAAACTGAAACTTAATCAAATCTTTGTGGTAAGACTTTTACCTCCATTAGTTCTGTATTTGGTCTTGTTGGGTGTAAGGGGAGGAAACCACAGTCAGCTCATAAATCTATAACTCTTAATTTCTCACGTTAACGATATTTCCTCTTGTTTCCTTATTTCAAATAGGGCCCATTCCTTCCTCCTCACAACAAAGGATGGCTTTGATCTGGGTATTAATTTATCAGGAAGAGCCACCATGAACTTTTGTGTGCTGGGATGTGAGCAGGGGACAACTACCCCCCTATAAACGCTCCCTGTGTGTAAGGGTGACCTGGCTCTCCCCAAAACGTCTGGCTGCGGTTGGGCCACCCCAGCTCCAGGCCTGTGCTAGCAATCAAGACAACCACTTATTAACACCCACAACTATGACACTCCAGCATCTTTTCAAGCATTCAGATAAGCCAACCAATACCCCAGCGAAGTTCTCAATCTAAGGACAGACGGAATTTATGGGAAGGCAAACCACTGTGATAATAACTTGAGAGGATGTGGAAAGGTTGCTAGGTGAGAAAGGAGAGACAAATTGTCAGTTTATACCTGATGTTCCTGCAAGAAAAAAGAAGAGTAGGAGTACACAGGTTGGAACAATCATTCCTTTCCGTCCCTGTGTCAAGCAATCACAATGCAAGCATATGTCAGTATGAAAGCAAAACCAGAATCCAGCTGAATAAAAATCTATTAGTACAAAACATCAAAATATTTGTCTACCTAGTGACAGCACATCTAAGGGATTATGTTCTAGCAATTATTTCCTCTGAATGTATTCTGATGAGAAATTAACCATGCTTAAAAGCAACGTTTCTGCAGCTGTCTCCAAGAACATTTATGTGCAGTTTTTCTTACCAGGTTAGAGATCAAGTGTGTCCAATCTACTGTAATTTCAGTTTTGAGCAAGATGTGGGAGAACTATAAAGGCAGGTTACCCAGACAACTAACCTTTCTGCCTGCCTGCCCCTCTCCAGGATAACTGCTTTCTAAGTTATCTCTATGAATCATGTTCTTGATGAATCTTCCAAAGCGGTCCTTACTTTGTTATGTTAATAAAGCTTCTTCCCTTCTCCTTTCCAACCCAGAGCCCGTTGGTCATCAAGAAAAATTCAGAGACCAAGAGATTGTAGTCATTAATAGCCGAACTATGCCAAATGCTTTCAAACCATGGCTTGTGGACCAGCAGCAGCTTGCAGGGACCTGACTGATCACACGATGCTGGCTTTCCTTCCCATCTCCAGATTTCGTATCATTTTTGTGTACTGACAAAAAAATAGCAAGACATACGATTGCCGTATTTTCCTGGGAACGAGAAAGATGGCAGATTTATTTTTGAATAGTTAAAAAAGTGCCGGTGAAAAATTAATCTGTGTTTATACAATAGAAGTTTGAGCCCATAGAGTTGAGACGAGACAGTTACACAGCTGACCTTAAAGCCTTCAGGAATCTGATGGCTGAAAAAAACCCCCAACCCCACACACTGTTCCAGTCAACTCCACGTTTTATTTTACCTTCTTTCCTCTTGTCTGCTTAACTGTCTTTGATGCTGCTGAAGACAACAACCAGCTAAAAGCCCCTTGATCCTTCTTTGCTCATGGGTCCATCCTCACTCAACTGGCTGGATGGGGCTTTGAGCAACCTGGTCTAGTGGGAGGTGTCCCTGCCCAGGGCAGGGGGTTGGAACTGGATGGTCTTTAAGGTCTCTTCTAGCCCAAACCATTCTATGACTCTACGATTATTCCACCTCTCTCAATATCCCAAAGGGCTCATTTAGATTCTCCTTCTTCCCAAAGGAAGAGTAACACTGTTCAACACCTTGTCCTTCCCTATGCCTCCTTTATAAACTGTCTCTCTACTTCTTAGAGCACTGCAGTGCACCTCGATGATACCTCCTGTTGTTGAGCACAAGAAAGAACCCTATATCAAAGCTAAATTCTAACTTTTCTTCCTCAGCCCTAACGCATGGCTGTCCTTTCTGAAACCCAGCCCTGTAACTTCAGGGTCATCTTTCCATTTTATCCACAGAAGTGGCAAGTTCTCTGGACAGCTGGTCTTATTCAAGGCCTCATCTGTCCTTCATCTTGATCACCCTTTGTAGCCTGCTGTTCCAAACTGCTCAACGTTCATATCCCCACCTTCGATTTACTAAATTTCAGGAGCAGGAGCAAGCTCTTCCTTGTAGCAATAAACATCAAATTCTGTCTCTCTTGCATATACAAATTCAAACAACTGCCCGAATTCCCATGCTTCATCACATGAACTTGTTTGTTCTCATTTTCAAGGCCCTTCAGTGCTCCTCCTCTCCCTCTTCTATTGTTCTTGTCTGTTCCCACATCATCTCTCTCCTCTTCCATTGCAGTCTCAAAGCTATTCCCTTTCATCAAGCTCCACAAAGTTTTGTCATTTCAAACCTTATCCATGTGGCACATTGTGACAGAATCTATCATTCCACTAGACTTTCTCTTTCCAATTCAGAGACCAAGCCGGCGTTATGAAAGTGGTAGATCCTAGCAGTTAACTAAGGACTTGAAAATGGTGAAAAAGCCATCATTTATGAAGCTTTTAAATCAAGTTAAATTAGAAAATGAGTCATAATACCAACAGGATGTTTAGCGCTATCTCTCTCTCTACATCTCTATTTTCATAGTCCATGAGTCTGTACAGATTTCTCACAGCTGCATCCTACGCAGCCGCGCTCAAACCATGCGGGAAAGGCTGAAGGGATACAGGCAGAGCCAGGATACCGGATACAGACCACCAACGAAACTGGGCAGCTGACCTGTAGTGTTCAAAAGTATTTCAATCTGATACATTCAAGAACATTATAAATTGAAGAGTGAAAAAATATTTTTTGTGAACTTGCATAGTTAAAATCCTTCCTTTAGTGAGACTAGACGGTGTACTGTGATTGGACAAACTCTGAGGCTCAGTATGTATGAAAATTCTTAATTATGACACTAGTTCCATAAAATTAAAAATCAGATTATACTCCTCCTACATTTTACTACCATGTCATCTGTTATATCTGCCCTCCCCTTGTAACTCATATCCCTCTCTTCAGACACACTCATCTTCTCGGGGCTAAGAACTTCTTTCAGTCTCTGTGAAACAGTGACCTTTGCATAGAGAGCTTGCGAGGTCCTGAATTTGAAAAGGTATTTGCTTGACCTTGTATAGTTCAGCTCGATGAATATCCTGCTGAAGAGACTACAGTCCATGAAATAGTGCATAAAACTTACAGCCCTGTATGTATACATTTTGAAGTTATTAGTAACGTTGAAGAATTTCCAAGCTGCAAGTTAGATACTTGCAGAATAATTCAAAAAGAATATTTGTATTTCTTGGCTGTCAAGAAATCTATTCACAGAGCTACAATGTTAGCCACGCGGTTTAAATATTTTTTAAGAGCATGAGGTTTACATGCAAAAGCCTGAAGTAAGACTGATGAGCTCAGGAGCCGCTCAAACATTCTCTCTCGGTTACGTTGCAGGCTAAAGTCCTCCTTCAGCGTAAGGATTTATACTCTAGGTTGTGTGTGCAGAACAGAGCCAGACCGGGCACACTCCCCCCAAGCCGCTTGTCCCCTTTTCTTCAGCCAGCTGAAGAGCACGAAGCATAAACATGCCGCAACACCCCAAGGAGTGAGTTAGCAAAACTATTAAGCAAAGATCTCAAAACGTACACCGATGCCTGCAAGGTACCGTCTGACTCAGAGGCAGTGGTGGGGAGAACTCTCCTCCCTCGCTCCCGCTCTCCGCCGTGAGTCAGTACTATGAACTCGCATAATAACAAACAGATACGAAGCAAAACCTTCCAGTGAATTAACTACTCACAGACTGGCAGTAAATTAAAGCAATGGGTAACTTGACAAGATAATTTGCTTTTTAATATGCCGAGGGTAGATTTGCATGAGGGGAAAAAAAGTGAAACTACAGTATGTTCCAGGCAAACAAATCGGGGGAGTGAGAAGAGAAGAATACGAGGAAACTAGAAATCCCCTTTCCCCTGAGCCATCGCTTAGTTTTAACTGTCTGCAACATCCACAACTCCCTGTTCTGCAGATATCTGGCATGGATGAGGCTCTTCAGTCTTGCCCTTTAAAAAGCTTAAGTGAAAGAACATACTACAAACATGAACCTTGATCTTAAAGGGCTAATCTTCTGATATTAAGAACATGACAGTGAAAGAAAAGGAGAGAAAAAAATAAATCTTTTCTGCTCTTTCAGTGAGAGCAGTTTCACAGCAAACGCCTTTGCTGTTTAACAAAGATCGTTTACTAGAAAAACATTTTGATGGGTATTTTTACTCATTAGTATTTTACTTTACTCACCGACGACAACAGAAAAATAAGTGCTTAGGAAGAAAAATCCTATCACAATCCTATCAACCCGATCAATACATTATGCATATTAAGACACTCCTCTTAAACCTGAGCTTCGGAACCCGTTTCGCCCATGAGATCACCCGCCTGGGATTTTAAACCCCGACAACGATTCCACCTCCTTTCGGAAAGCGACGCGTAGCAGCACACCGCTCAGCGCCCCTTTGCCTGCGCCCTCCTCTCCTCCGGCGCTGCCCGGCAGCTCCGCGATCCCCGGGGACCCGCAGAAGCAGCTGGTTTCCCCCGTCGCTCCGGCTGTGCTCGTTTCCCAGCCCGAGCAGTTGCCACACGGGCCGTGGCCTTTGCCTCCTGCGTGGCCGTGGCCCCGGGGCGGGTCCGGACCCCGGTCGTGCCCGGCGAGGGGAGCCGGGGGCAGGGACACCCCGAGGCGGGGGACAGCTTACCCATGTTGTAGCCGTAGGGCGACTCGGTGGCCCCGTCCTGCAGGCTGGCCAGGATCTCCCCCTTGCCCACGTCGCTGTCTCCCACCAGCAGGAATTTCAGCAGGAAATCGTAGGCTTTCGC
This sequence comes from Numenius arquata, assembly GCF_964106895.1. NCBI lineage: Eukaryota > Metazoa > Chordata > Aves > Charadriiformes > Scolopacidae > Numenius > Numenius arquata. Next base: position 9,789,566 of record NC_133592.1, read on the forward strand.
CGGGCTCCCCACGTGGCTCATCCTCCCCGGCGCTCCCCCCGGCCTCCCCGACCGATCAGCTCCCGCGGCCCATCCCGGGGCCCGGGGGGGCCGGGGCAGCGCGGCGGGCAGCGGGGCGGGCGGGCAGCGGCATGCCCGGGTCCGGCGGGGGGGAGGCGGCCGTCGGCGGCGGCGCGGTCCCGTCACGGCAGCGGGGGCAGCGTCCGCCGCGCCATCCCCCGCCGCGGCCGGAGCGGGGAGGCTCTCGGGGCGCGCCTTCTGCGGGAAACGACGGCGGCGGCGGGGCACGGCGCGTCGTGTCGCGACAGAACGCTACGGGACCGCTCGGCGCTGCCCAGGGACGCGGAGGAGCAGCGGGGCAGCCGCAGGCGCTCCGTCCCGCTCCTCCACCTGCCGCTGCTCAGCCGGCCCGCCGCCGCGGCGCTCTGACAGGACGCCCCGCCCCGCCCCCGAGCCCCACCATTGGACGGTTCGTTCCCGCCCCCGCCCTCCTCAGCATTCATTGGAGCACCGAAATGGTGGCCCCGCCCCGGTGAGGAAGCGACAATCCTCCCCGCCTTCGCCTATTGGTGAACCAAGGAGCACTAGCCCCGCCCCCCTCGGCTTCCATTGGACGAAGGCAAAGCTCGACCGCCCCCTTCCTCGTGTTCCCAGCGGGACAGAGCGGCTCAGTTGCTAGGGGGCTCTAAGGCGGCCATTGGCTCTTTTCCCCATCAATCGCATGTAGTCGCCCCGCCCCGCCGGAGGGGAGCGGTTCGCCTGGCGCGGAGTAGGGAGGCGGCAGGTTCGAGCCCCAGTCCCTCCGACAGGGACCGAGCCCCGCGGCCATCACCGCGGCGGGCTCCTCCGGCGTGCGCAGGCTGGCGAGGGGCCCCGGGGCTCGGGCAGGGCGGCGGGGGGGAGGCCTGTGCGAAGTAACAGCAGCTTCTGGACAAGGCACATTTCTGGACTTTGCACCTTGGTGTGGTCCAAGCAAGGAGCCACACCACCGCCCGGCAGGCGGGGAGCCTTGGCTGTAGCTACAGCCCTTGGAAGTCACTCACCCTCACACCTTAGTCTGGTTTTTAGGATATTCATAGCTGGAAGAGACACATTCTTTTTTTTTTTTTCATCACGTCCACAGCAGTGTTGGCCGGCTTTGTCCTCTCGCTACCCCCATTCCGCTATTACCGTGTATTTGTACGGAACGGGGATGAGACTTGGAGGAGACGTCACGTTTCCTCCCGGCCCCGCAATCCACACCCAGGTGCCCACCCTTACCTGTACCGCCAAACACGCACTGAAATGCAGGACGCAGGGAGCGAGGGGAAAGGGATCATCTTTGGAGTAAATGCTCACTCTTCCTGTGCCGTTAAAACAAATTCAGCAGGTTTCTAGAAGAAGGTTCCATCGCCTCTAACCCCGGGTGTTGGGCCAGTGAGGAAAACCGCAAGCCACTGGACAAAGAGCTTACAGGAAAAACTCAGTTCTTAAAGGCATACATTTACAGCCTAAACTCTACACCAGGCCCTTCATGACCTTCTTGTCCTTTGCTTGTAGCATGTCTGCCAGCAAATATAATTTAAAAATGAAAAAAAAAAAATCTATAAGAAAATCTTGCTAACCCTGAGTAATTCCCAAATACAGAGAGAAAATTTAGTAGTGTCAAACTGCTATAAAAACCCATTTGTACAAAGACAGGCAGAAACAAACATCAAAAATAGCCCTGTATGCCCAAAGTATCACTCCACATCAAAATTACAACTTCATGCAAGGTCTCTACCTCCTTGTTTTACCGGACCCCACCCCACCCACACTTTGCCCAAAGTACATCTAAGTCAGAGGAACTAAATACAGCAGAGACTCTGCATTAGCTGCAGCCAAACGGAAGTACCAAATTGGTAGATATATCTATACCTTATATTTCTACTCAAAAGAAAAGCAACAAAGTCCTTGACTAATAATATCTTGTATGGGTATGATGCAATGTCAATTTAAAAAAAAAAAAAAAAAAGTCTTAACATGCTTATTTTATTTCAGGATTGCAAAGAAAGATGTCAACTCATGAATATCATTGTATCATTCCTCAGTAATTTTAATCCGGTGCAAACAGAAGAGTACAGCCTGTCCCGTAGCATTCACCCCTGGGCACCACAGCACCACGCTCCCCGTGTCACACAGGCCATTCTCCCTCTGGCACACTCACACGTCCAATAATTGCACCTCTTTATAATCCACTCAGCACTTTATGGAACCAAAGTCCTGTTGGAGGTGGGATAATAAATCTGCAGCAACAGACTAGAGTTTCTCAGGCTCCAGCGTTTTACTGTAGAAGGCCCACAGATGGAAAGAGAGAGCCGGGCTCTTCTTGCAGATGCGTCATCTGTCACAACTTCCATTTCAGTTTTTATTTTGAGATAGGCTAAATGCAGTCGTCGTAGTCATTTGTACTTTTCCTGTGGAAGCAACTTCTAGACGGCTGGAGGCCAGCCCTGAGCACCAGGAAACCAGTGCTCTAGTCCCAATCCTAACACAGCCTTCCTTTACAAACTTGGCCAACTTACTCACATTCTTTCTGCCTCTGGTTTCCAGACCTATCGAAGTTATTTGCTGCATCTAGTACAGAGGAGCGGCATGGGATTTTAACCACAAATTTCAGTGGAGTGCTTTGAGATGCTCTAACAAAAATGCCGAAGGACAAACTAATCATCATATCTTGCTTTACTGAAACTTTATGTGTTTGATTTTTCCCAAAGCTAAGAAAGAGCAGAGAAAAAACCCAACCATTTTCATAACAAGGAACTTGGCAATTAAAGGTCATTTGCCCTTATTTTTAAGAGTTTTTTCAGTTGTTGAAAATGAAGAACTAATGCTTTCAAATGTCTGTTTTGATGCCATAAATAGCAGAGTTCTGGAATGTTTCCACTTTCCTGAATATTTCCACTTATCTGACATTTACGTGTAATCATGTTTAGAACACAAATCTGTGCCAAGCCCAGGTTTATTTTGAGGGCAGCTCATGGTTATACTTTATACAGGAATTAGTGAGCTAGAATACGCCCACAAATCTTTAACCCATCACCTGTCTTAATAATACAAAAGAAAACGCATTTGCTAACCCACTTTCAAGCATTAAGATAACCTGGCTAGGGGCAGCTGAAAGGAGAAATAATGACATGTATGTTGCTTTTTTACTGTGCTGTACAGAACTAGGCTCTACAAAAAGTCAGAACTGCAAATAATAATAATTTTCTCCTGATCAGGATTAAAAAAAAAAAAAAAGAAAGAAAAAGACTCTCAAACAGCTATATTTATGGAAAACCCACCACTTTTTTACCTTCACAAAGAGCACAATTTCTTATTTATTATTACTAAAATGATCCAAAACCCCGAACGTTTTCCCTGAACTTCTTATTGATGGGCAGAAATTAGTGAACAACAAAACCCACTGGCAATCTGGCATAGTTGGTATAAAAAAAAACCCAAACCAATAAACTCTGGAAAAAGGTTCTCTGATTTCTGTTTCTGCAACAAGCAGGAACAAGTCCTCTGGCTTTGGTCACACTTTCATTCAGATTCAGCCCTAAATCATGCCCCTGAAATCACTTCAGAAACTGCTCAAAACTGATCCACGAAGGCACTAACTCTGCAAATGAACAGACACATCAATTACTCCCATCCCAGTGTCACTGCACAATCAGAATAATGGCCAAATTCTGCTCCTAAGGTCTGTCTCAGTCTGTTATTTTGATACTGAATCTTCTCATTCCGTTTCCATTTATCTGCTCATACAGCTGACCCGAGGAATTTTTTTAAAAACCTATTTGTCTCTCTCAGAGCAAATTTTGTTTAAGGAAATAGAGAGAAAAACAAGCACTAACACCAAATGGCAGCGAGTGTCTTATAAATCATCTCTTTCCGCAATGGAAAGTCCTACATCCTTCCTGACCCACCCTCTCGGCCTGTCCAGGGATGTGGGAGAGGTGAAAAGACAAAGAGCCCAGAGCACATTTCTCTCATGTTCACACAAATAGGGGCTTGGAGCCTGAAAAGCCCTAATGCATATTTTCCATTTATATATATAAACCAACCAATAAAAGGCTACACATACCAATTACCTTTTCTCTTCTTGTGCATACTGTCAAGCAGTAAACAGAAATTAGCAGCTGCAGTGCCTTTTTATTCAGGATGTGTATATTAACTGATGACTCACCAAATAATTTGCAGCCCAGCATGCCAGTTGTCTTCTCCTCCACGGAAAGAAACACTATTTTAAACAGAAAGTTAACTGCTGTGGATCTTGCAGGCAAGCCAGCGTGCAGCAGAGCAAGATAAATATTGCTGGTGAACCCCAACAGGGCAGAGGAAAGGGGTGGTTTGAATAGCATATTGCATTTAAAATACTCAAATAGGAATAAATGATACACGGGGGAAGAGAGAGGAGGCAGGGAAGAAAGGATTATTGCAAAGTCAACCCACACTGCCCCATGGCCTTTTGTGGTATACGCTGCCTTCACACAGCAGGCCAGACCTGCACTGCACGAACAACTTCAGCGTATGGGTAAGCTGTTTTTTGTAGTCCTCTGTAAGTACAATTGGGGCTTGACACAATAGTTTATTCCAAATAGGGAACAGCAACCTATGGCACAGAGGTCAAAGACAGGGATGCAGCAGGCTTGGGAGGGCTTGGAGCTGGAACTTGCACTGAAAAGGGTATCTGTGAAGAAGCAGCTCCCAAATCCTGGCTCTCACCGAGCTCCAATGTCTGCAGGAGTTGGGAGCCCAGGCCTCCTGCAAACAGATGCTCTGTAGCATCTTCAGGATTGCAGTGTCTTGTGGGTCTTGCTGAGTTTCTTCCAGAACACTTAACCTCTCATTTGCAAAGCAAGCTGACAGTTCCTCCTTCAGATTATGTCCACCATGTAATTAATGAGCTTGACATTACAATTTCGGCCAAACTTCTGTTACATCCTATCTGGTCGGATGCAGTCGGAAAGTACAATCCAATTAAATTCTAGAGAATGAAGGGCAACAGCTCTCTACTCCTACAACACTCACTATGCTGTTCTTCAGCGCAGCGTGGCAAACTTCTCCACTGACAGTACGGAATATTCTACTATGACTTAGTATTTGAAGACTGAACCGCACATTTCATTCTATTTTAACTCCATTGAATCTATTCAACAAATTCTGATTGGTTTCTAATTGCCTTGTCAAAAGAAGACATAAATAAAATATAAAAATCAGACACAACACAAATTTTCCAAGAGTTGCAGAAGTGTCATTTAATAAAAATGCAGATTTTGAATTCTTCATATTCTCATAGTTGTTTAAATACTACAAAACGAGAAAGCAAGTGTCCTTGCTCTCACAATGGATGTTACTCCTTTGCTCTCTAAATAAGAAGGAAGGTTCAAAGAAAACCCACAGCACTATTTTCCATAGCACCTGCTGCTGATTCCTAGACTCCAAATGGAGATTTAAAGTCTCCCTCAGCATAATCTCAACCATTCTTCATCAGCCATCGTACACATCCGAATCCAACCTCTGCAACAAGGGTTTAAGGCTAATTTTACAAAAAGGAGAGCCAGTACGTGGCAGAAAATAGATTCCACCATATGAAAACATATTCTCATTTGTGTTTCCACACTCTTGTGGTACTAATTTATCTCTGGTTCTGGGTAAGCCACAGGTTCTTGGGTTTTAGGCTATCAATGTCACATCCACAAATTATAATGCCCTCTACAGCCAACACTGTTAACTGAAATCCCTGCTCCGCTACACAAAAGGCAAGATCACAGAATCCACAGAGTTGGAAGGGACCTTAAAGACCACCCAGTTCCAACCCCCTGCCCTGGGCAGGGACACTTCCCACCAGACCAGGTTGCTCCAAACCCTGTGCAACCTGGCCTCGAACCCCTCCAGGGATGGGGCAGCCACAGCTTCTCTGGGCAACCTGGGCCAGGGTCTCACCACCCTCATAGGAGAGAATTTCTTTCTACACAAATCATCCAATCAACCTTCTGCAAGAAAGACTTAGCATGCTCATGACATACATGGAGCGGCTAAAAGCCCAAGCTGCAGCTATTGTGTGTCAGTTCCGGATTTTTTAGACTGATAATGAACGTGTGCTTCTAAAAAGCGCTGATTCTGGTACAAATCTGCCACACAAATAGTCTTGGTACAAACGCTAAATCTGACAAATTAGAGATGTCAAATTTCTGGTGCACTAACTGTGTAGCTCATTGGCTCCTGACTATGTTCACCCATCAAGTGCTTTCCAAGAGAGCAAATACATGATGCACACACACAAGAACTGTGCAGCACATCTTGTATGTCTAATAGATCTCGCAAGTTTTGGATTTGGTGCAAACACAGCACATTCATGATTTGTCCAGGATCCCTAAAAACAGCCGGAGATACAGAAGCCTAGCAAAAATTTTATGGTTAGTCTCCCAGGACTACTGTGGATCCAGAAATCCTGCCAAATTCATAATATCAGCTTCTACATGAACAAAGTTCAGAAAAAAGAAAAAAGAAAAATAGAAAGATGAAAGCTGTACAGCAACTCTTGAAAAGGAAAGGTACACGGACTTCTGGAAATAATGAACTTCAGTCCTTTCACCACTTGCTATTTTGCGGCTCCACAGGAACTATTAGAGGACTCTGAGCTATAATCTTCCAAAAAGAAAGCTTCCAAAGCAAAATTCAGTTTAAAATTTGAAAGTATGCATCAATAACTCTAATTAACCTTAACTGCTATTTGTATTAACTACTATATAGAAACAGGTGTATATATCCGTAGGTGTCGAAATCGCTCAGGCAGCACAGTAATACTCTTAAAAACCCCAAGCAAGAGAAATCAGTAAAATGAATAGGGAGGTAGTCAGGAATAGCGAAAGATGAATTAATGATTGTAACCAGTGAGACTACAGACATTTAAGAAGTAGTAGAAAATGAAAGTACACAATCCTGTACTGACAAAGAAACATACAAAAGATCAGCAAGAACTTTTCCAGCTTCTATACGTATATTTTAAATAAGAAGTCACTTGCTAAATAAGTAGCAAACTCTAATGGGAAGAGACATATTAATTTACTTCAGACCTACGCTGGCTAAAGTCCAGTAACAGCCAGCTGTTCTTGTTGTTGTTGAAGAACACAATGAATTTGAGCATGTACCTTTATAATGCCCAGAAAGCACATTAAATCCAAATATTTAAAAATTACTATCCATTGCCTTTGTTATATATATTGCCCTACTGCAACATCTTTTCCTTGACACGTGCATCCTCTGTATCTACAGCAGGAAAGAAGTCACCAAAAGCCCCAGGGGAATGCGTTCAAACAAAAGCGTATTTACAGGCTCTCTGAAGTACAAAACAAACCCCAGGAGCGCTGGGATTTTGGCTGGCGTTATTTAGCATCCTGCCCAACCCCACGGGGCTATGGGACTCTCCCAGGTCCGGCTGCCCACGTCCAGCAACCGCTTCCCCCCCCTCCCCGAGGCCCTAAGGCCAGGCCGCACCACCCCGCTCCTTCCCGTCTGTCTCTGAGAAACGATTTAGCGCTTCTCCCTCCACCAGCCGGGAAGAAGCGGCTCCTCCCGTGTCCCTCCCCAGCGACTACAACCAAGCTCTCACCCTTAGCCAGTCCCTATCGCCCGGGCCACTGGCCAACCTTCCCACCTCAGCCGCCGCCGCCGCCGCCGCCATTTTGCCGGCCCCGCCTGCCCGCGCGCCGTTAGCGGCCCCGCGCAGGCGCAGTGCGGCGCCGGCCCCGGCAGGCAGCATGGAGGAGGCGCTGAAACGGGAGCTGGGCACCGCCGTGCTGCGGCCGACGGGGCATTTGGGGGGCGGCTGCATCAGCCAAGGCCAGAGCTACGACACGGACCATGGCCGGGTGTACGTGAAGAGCAACTCTAAGGCGGAGGTGTGTGGGGGGTAGGGGTCGCGGGTGGGGTGCGTGTGGCGGGCCCGGTGGTGGGGCGGGAAGGGAAGGGAAGCAGCTGTGAGGGCGGCCGCGCTGAGGAGACGGGCGGCGGGCTGGGCTCAGCCGGCTCGGCCTCCCCTCGGTGGAGGGAGGGTTGCTAACCGGCCTCCGGCAGTCAAGCTTGGGCTGCTGGTGTTAGAGGGTTAGAGGCCGGCTTCCTTGGGCAGCTTCTGCCCGGTGAGGGGCTGGCTGCTGCGGGGCTGGGGGCTGGTCTGTGGCGGGGGTGCCCGGTGGGGGTAGGCCCTGGGCTGGGAAGCAGCATTTCTGGTGGGATGCTGTTGCGGTGTCGGTGTTGTTTGTGCAGGGCATGCAGTACAATAGCATGCTGTTGTCAGCTGTGGCTGGGGTAGCGGTGGCGTGACTGTGGCTGCGTGTGCTGTGAGAGTGACTGGAGCAACCCAGAAGGTATAGAATCATCTACCGAGGGTACGCGTCTGTCTTTGTAACAAAGCCAGTAATTCCCTGCACATAAGAAGGAGCTTTTTTCAATAAATGATATTTTTCCACAATTACTGATCAAGATTTTCTGCTTTGGCCTTTCAATACCTGGTACCAGCTACTGTAAAAGCTAGATACCTGCATTTGATAGAGATGAGTATAACGCGACATACCTGTATGGCATCCTTATTTGCAAAAGCAGAGATCAGGTGGAATTTACTTTAAAGGTACTCTGCATTTGTGTTTGTCAAATGAAAAGCTTCGCTGGAAGAACAAAAGTCAGAACTTGTATTTGCCTTTAATAGCAAGCCAATGTTTTTGAAAGCATGTGTGCAATTGTATCTATTCCAAATTTGCCGAAGCTTTCTGACCGTATCAGGGAGCTGGATGGATGCGCTGAGGTGATAACATGGGAAAATATGGAAGGGATTTCCTGCTTTACATTAAACTGAAACTAGTTTGGATTATATAGCAATAGAGCACTTCCACTTAGGCCTTTGTTAATTGTGTATTTAGGTGTACGGTCCAGCTACCTACAAGATAGGGCTTGGAAAAAAAGATCTGGATAGATTTTCTATTCAGTATCATTTAATGTTCTATGCTTTTGCCCGTGTGTGGATTCTGGGTGCTGGTTAAAGCAAACTTTGCCAAACTGCATTGCAATGTTATGCTGTGTGCGCAGCAGTGGGTGTATATCAGCAGTTTCTTTAGAAAAACAAAGTTCTCTAGAAAATGCTGGTTTTTTTACTCTGTTAAAAGTTAGCAGCTGACTTTAATCTATTATCATGCTTTAGACAGAGATAGAGTATTTACTGATTTCCTCTGAACAAAGCTAATTTGTGGCTCAGTAATTCAGCAGTTCTTCATTCTTGATCTCCTGTAGGCTTTGGAATTTTCAGTCAGTGTTGCAAATTGTCCTTTGACTGTGTTTCATGGATCAGTACTAAAGGGCTAGTATCCTGGTTCTATTTTATTCATTATCTTTCCTTTCTTTTGCTTTTAGCAGATACCTTTTTTTCTGCAGCCTTTGCCTAACTCTTCTAGAGTGGTGTTTCTTCGTGTGACTAGTGTCCCTGATGTCGGTGGAGCAACTCGAGAATAGATTTTACTCGGTGTGGATAACAGTTGCAGAAATAGTTCCTAAATCCAGAATGTCTTCAAAGCAAATGCAGTTGGTAGTGACTTGGATTCTAAGGGCTTCTGTGTGCAAGTGTGGAAAGGGGCATTTGGCTGCTATCATTGGTAGTCTTTTTTTTTTTTTAATTTTTTTTTTTTCCCCCCATGAGGCGAAAGAAATAGGCCAGAGAAAATCATTCTGTGACTGCAAATTAGACTATAGTGAAGGTTGGCTGTATCGCTAAGCAGTCTGTGTCAGTGAAGTCATGAAGACTGTGAATGTCAGCACCACTCTTCTAGTCTCTCAGCTGTTGATGTATGTTGCCCATAGCTTTCTAGACATTTGCTGCATAATCTATTAATAAAATATTGCTTACATTTTATATATAAGCACTTTGCACTCATCCAATTGCAAACACAATCTTTATTTTTATGATTACAGAGAATGCTAGAACCTAAGTCACTTCCACAGAGTCTGTTTATGAAGTGAAATTTCTGTGACTAAAATTACTGTCAAATCTGGTGATATAGATCTATCTATATCTTGTACATGCAGTAACCGCTTACTACAACCTTTTCGTTTAATATATACAGCCTTGATTGGTTTTATGAAAGAGCTTTGTTTACCTCTGAATGGTGTTCAAAGAGACTAATGCTTTCCTTTAATATTTGGCAGGCCAGAAGAATGTTTGAGGGAGAAATGGCAAGTCTGGAAGCCATCTTGAAAACCCAGACGATAAAAGTGCCTAAACCCATCAAAGTTATAGACCTGCCAGGGGGCAATACACTGTTTGTGATGGAACATTTGGAAATGAGAGGCTTAAACAGGTAAAACACAGTATTATCCAGGCAGTATTTAACCGGAAATTGTGACTATTATGACAATTAAGTCACTTGTTTTCAGAGGGGAAACTTGTTTTCTTTTTTTTTTTTTTTTTTTTGAATTAAGTCAAGATATATTTGGGAAGTTATGCAGCAGAGAACTGTAAAATTTTCTGAACTGTGTAGAAGATAAGCTTTTATTAAAAATAGGTAAATAAATAAGGCTCACCTGACTCTTCCATCCTCTAGGCCTTTTAGAGAGAAGCCAAGACAAATATAAAGAGGAGGATGAGTCTTGTATTGCTATTCCCACCCCACCCCCCCAAAAAAGTGCAGCATAACATGTTGTGCATAGTTTTCTTACAGATATCTTACTGAAAGTTCATATAGAAGTCATATCACACACAAATTAGAACTGATAGTTTCTCATTGTTAATAAATTTATGATTGCTTTTTGCTTTTAATAGTGTTGTCAGAAACATGATGTAAGTACACTTTGCTCTATGTTAATACGTAATCTTTATAGGAAGAGGAGGTGTTTATAACTGGAATATTTTGAAAATGTTAGAGATGCAGAACTTATTTTATTTGCGTGATAAATCTTTTCAAGTAACTCCTGGAATATCAAGAACCGGATTCATTCATCTGTCAGTGTTGCTAAGAATACTTTTGTTTCTTAGACATTCAGCAAAGCTTGGAACACAATTGGCTGATCTCCACCTTCATAACCAGCAACTTGGAGAGAGGCTGAAGAAAGAAGAGAGCACAGTTGGTACAGTACACAGCTGTTTGCAAATTTAACCTAGTTAATAATAATCTACAAAATAGTTAAAATAGTTTTTGTTGTTTCAGGATAAGTTTGTCTTCTTCCACTAAAGATATTATGGAAATAGATTTGGATGAAACACTCCGGCAGGGGGTTTTCTTTTTGCTTTTGTTCAATCTATTTGGATCTCTGTAAGCAAAACGTTTATTCAGTTTGGGACCCTTGGCATCCCAAACAACAGTTCCTGCAAGAACATGGTGCCAGAGGAGATACGCTACCTCAAAATATAATCATGAAGATTATAATGTAGCTGCTTTACATCAGCCTTTAAACTTAGAACCAACAGCAACAACCATTGTAACAAAAGGAGTGTTAAGGTGCAATTTTTTTTTATTCTCAGTAGAAGCAGCAATTGTACCCTTGCGTAGTTTTTAAGGTCCATTTGGATTGCAGATACTTAGAATCTTGTCATTAGTATTGGATTTTTGTCTTTGGTTTGAAAGGTAAAGGTCAAGGGCAAATGGAAGTCCAGTTTGTGGATCAATTTGGCTTTCATACAGTTACCTGCTGTGGCTATCTCCCACAGGTAGGTTGTACTTCATCAGACTGATAGAATTTTAAGTTTATCTTATTTTCCCTTCAGTGACACAAAGGGCCAAAATGATCATAATGGAAATTGATTTGTTTCTGTGGAGTCATAAAAAGAAAAAAACTGTTCAGCCTGCTAAGGAAAGTAGTGCTTTGGACAGCACTTACAGCTGCATTGGACATTCATAGCTCTTCAGTTTCTTGGCTTTTATCACTTTGAGAAAATTATTTATTCCCCTAATTTAATGTTTTAAGATAACAGTCTATTAAATGGTAGCATTTACTGTCCTGGATGGTATCAGCAAAAAAGCTGTATAATCCTCCAAAGCTTTATTTGAAAAAGAAGAAAATGGATACTTTGTGTGGTGTAGAACTGACATCTGCAATCCTGTTCCATCAGGTGAATGACTGGCAGAATGACTGGGTGACTTTCTTTGCCAAGCAAAGAATCCAGCCCCAGATGGACATGATCGAAAAGAATTCGGGAGACAGGGAAGCAAGAGAACTTTGGGCACAACTTCAGGTAGGAGAACTTCTCTTAACTCTCATGATGGCGTTAGCTAGTTATCAGTTGTGTAGATTTTCTTTTCATAAATCAAAGTTCCTGTTTGTTGGTGTGCTCCAGGTTCTGTTGGTAAGAGACTCCAGCTTTTAGGGGTTAAAATGCTTTTCATTCTAAGGTCTAATGGCTCTTTCCACATCACCCTATGCTAATATTCCAAAGTGAATGGGGGCCAGGTGGCACCTTGCCTTGCTGTTTGGGAAATACTAAATCACGTTCACGTTTCTCATTCCCTCTAACATGTTCCTGATGAGAAATGTATCTAAGCAGTGCTGTTCTGCACGTTATCTATTCATTTAAGGTTTGCTTCTGATTAAGTGACTGCAATATTACCTATTTGGGTACTACTTTGTAGGAGTCTCTTCAAGGTTGGTGAGAGATTCCTGAGCCTTCTAATGATGAAGTGGGTGGTTGGGTGGTTGTTGTTGTTATTATTAAAGCTGGTCAGTATCGCAGCACCGAATCCCATTTTAAATTTTTTATGTTCTTAGTGCTAAAAACCATTTGGTTGACTATTCTCCAGCTGCTGGCTTTTATGAAAAATAGAAATCCTCTTTATTTTCTAAGCACCTCTGTTGACTAGGTCCTATGCTGTTTCAAGTTATGGGCTTTTTGAATGGACTTTTAAGAAAATTTCATTCATGCTCTGCATGTATGCAGATAAAACTCTGTAAATCATTCACCTTAAATTGTAGTACTTACATGTCTTGCATTTTTCCCCCTGCAGCTGAAGATTCCCAGTTTGTTCTGTGACGTAGAAATTGTTCCTGCTCTCCTGCATGGAGATCTCTGGGGCGGAAATGTAGCTGAGGATGATTCTGGTCCAATTATCTTCGATCCGGCTTCTTTCTACGGCCATTCAGAGTATGAGCTTGCAATAGCTGGGATGTTTGGTGGCTTCAGCAGTTCTTTTTACTCTGCTTACCACAGTAAAATTCCCAAAGCTGCAGGGTTTGAGAAACGCCTAAAGCTTTATCAGCTTTTTCACTACATGAACCATTGGAACCATTTTGGTACAGGGTACAGAGGGTCTTCTCTAAACATTATGAGAAACCTTGTAAAGTGACTTTCTGCTGAAGCAGGACACTTCCTCTGTTGCTTGGAAAACCCCATACTTGGTGGTGCAACTACAGGAGTAGTAATGTTAAAAAAAAGCTATTAGACCCTTGACCTTGTTGCACAGCTAAAGACCTAGAGTCAGTGATTCCTGCTAAATACCGATTGTAATGTAATCATCCCTTTTTAGGATAGCTGGGAATACCTTTATGAGGGAAATAGCTAAGGAGTTTAGCTAAGGAGTCAGTTGCACAAAAGATCTGCTGGTGTTAAGAAAGCATTGTATGGTTGAGACTTGGCAAGTTAATACAGATCAAGCACTCAAGCATAAATTATTTGGAAGAAGTTCTTTCTTAGGGACCAGTTGTGCTTCAGAGTAGAGAAATAGCAGGGATTGCATTTGCACCCTAATGGAAGACCTAATTAGAGTAGTGTTTGTGAAATGGAGAATTGCTTTTCTCAGTTACCAAGGAGATGGCTGAAAAAGTTGCTTGTTACTTTTTGATGCTCTCCATGTCCAGTTATGTGCATGAGAACAATGTTAACAAAATATTTGGAAAGTCGACAAGAAAACTATATAATGGGAACTGTGAAAAATGATTTGGACTTGCTATTCATTATGCTGATGTGATTCTATTGGATGGAGACTGCTTCCTGTTCTGTTACAAAGCTGTGTGAAAATGCTTATAATTTTTTCTGGCATGTGCATTTTGGTGCCTCATGGCATCCTTGTAGGCTGTTCTGTGCTTGCTGGTCAGTGGGCTCTTATCTACAGCAATTTTGGTTTTAGCAGAACTAACTCTCTTCTTTTTTTTTGGATTAAGCTTTTGCCCAATAGTGTGCATTCTTCAAGACTTTTTTTCAAGTACACATCCTGTGAAGATGTACACTCTCACTCATACAGAGAGAAGATGTACTTTTTGACTGTTGTCACTGCTCACCGGATAACGCCTGGTCGTGCTACAGGCTTCACATAAATTTTTTGTAGTTTTCACTACAGGTGCCATAAGCTAACATTTTTCTTCAGTTCCTACTAAGTGCACTTTGTAGCTCTTGGGATAAGAGACATGAAACCAAAGGAAGTTAAACCGTAACTCACAGAACAGCAGCTTTACATCACTGTCAGAAGTTCTTTAAGGGTGGCTTTGCAGACAAGCTGTACCTGCAGCTGGTGATACGAAGGTTGTGCTCCTTTTGATATAGGCTGGTAATGAGATTTCAGTGCGAGCGTACCAGGTAGGTGAGAGAGGTGCATGATTCCTAACAAGCATTTTGAGTGTTTGGGAATGACTTTAATTAATTAAAAATGTTTTTCATTGGATATTGACAAATTATAGAGGGTTTTTTAGTTGCTGGTTTTGCAGTTACTTATACAAATTGGAAGCAAGTTTAGAGAAGACAATCACTTGATATAACTTTCCTTAACTCTACTACTCTTCTCACTGGCTGTTTAACTTTTGCTACAAGAAGTTTTAAAGCCTTGCTTGGTAGAATAGCTTTTACTTTTACCTCGTTGCTTAAATAAAAAGTTTCCCAGTTGATCATTGTTGTCTCTGTTTTCTGAATTAAAACATTACAGATTGCGTCTGTTCTTGGGGAGCTACGTGTTTTGACGTGTCAGAGGTCTCTAGTTTGTTAGAGAATTATGAGCATCAAAGGTGTTGATGGGAACGTAGCCATGGATTTTAATCTGGAGCAGTCTGTCACTGAAGGAAATTTACATGTTGTTCTGTTACAGTATCATTTGAGGTCCTATCTGTGCAGTCAAACTTTATGTATTTTACCAGCTGTTTGGATGTTGTTGATGAGATGTTATGTCTGTGCCCGTATCCTTATCCCATTCACCCACACTTAACGCTGCTTAGTGCAGCTGATTGAAGAAATGCTGTGGAATTTTAGTCAGCAGTCAATCTGGTTAGATCCCTTAACAGTCTATTTCCATATGCCTTCACAATGAAGTCAGAAGTTATATAACAAGGTCATTCTGTTTACAAAGCTTCAACAAATTAACATGTTTATTTTGCTAAAATACCTAAATACTTTTTAGCATTAGAAGATGAAAAGTGATATGAAGGTGGATTTTCTGTCAGTCATAGACTTGAGTCATAAATGGTAAGTCTTCAAAGATCCCCTTTTCCCAATAGAACTGAATCAAGATATTTTTGTGATTGAAGGAAAATTGTGTTGTATGCAAATTATGTAAATACCAACAATTGTATTTAGAGATTTAATTAAAAGGATATTCTGCTCGCTTTTTCAAACTATTTTGTGCTTCAATTAAAAATGGAAGGGATGTAGAGAGGAATACAAATGGGATGTAACAGCAAGCTCTAGTGTACCAGAGATCCCTTGGTTTTGAGTTCTTACAGACAGCAGTTGAATCAGAGGATGGGGAAGGGGATGAAATCTCTTCTGAAGGCAGGCTGATGGTGGACTCTTAAGAAGAAATTGCTGCAGTTCTAGAAGGTAAATTTTTTTTTTGCTTATGTATTGTATAGTTCTGCACTGCTCTTAAAATTCTCCTCTTTGATCATTTTGTTGCATTATGTGTTCTAGGCATGCCTTTGTTACTCTTTAATTTCTTAATTTAAGATTGGGGAGGAGTTAGGAGAAGGGAAGCTTGGAAATCTGGCCTCAGTGGTTAGGATCACAGGAAAATTCAGGTTGGGAGAGATCTCAGGAGGTCACTTAGTTCCATCTCCTGCTTAAAGCAGGATGAGCTGTGAGGACAGGCCAGGTTACTTAAGTCTTTGGTCTTGAAAACCTCCAAGGATGGAGGCTGTGCAACCTCTCTGGTCTACCTGTTTCATGGCTTGACTGTCCTCATGAACATACATCAATTTTGAACCTCTCTGCAAGAACCCGTATTTCTGCTGAATTGCTTGTAGTTCTTTACACGCTACGTTTCAGTGTCACTTAGTTTTCATCCTCATGGACAGCTGCCAGCTGCAAAAGCTGCCTGCAGATACGAATGTTTCACTCTAGTACTGTTTTTGTTCCTGCTTTTTGTCTTCACTGTTCCAAAATAGCTCTGGTGATTTTAACTGCTGCTGGACTGTTCTAGCAGAAGTAAAAGCGGGTGGGAAGTGGTATATAATTAGCTTGTCTTGTAGGCACCATTTGTGACAAAATTTAAGGGGAAAATTTATTTCTGGTAACTAAGCCACAGCAGAATCACAATAGCTTTATTATTTTTCTTTGTAAAATAATCAATTACTTCTCAACACACTTTTCAATGAAATCTCCAAGAATGCACTGAAATTGTGTTGATATTGTGTACAGAGCTACAGCCTGTGCAATTATACTGAAGATCAGATTTATAGGATTAAAGGAGCTCTGAATTACTCGTCCTTGGATAGTTCTTTACTGAGAAACTATTACTGCTGTCAAAGGAAGGGAGGTTTTTATGATGGAAGTCTTTTCTTGCTCTTGGCTCTCACTGTTCTATATAGCTTTGTTTCCTGCGATTCTTTAGATACCGTTACTCCCAAAGGAGAAGTAAACAATCTTTTTTCTCATTGGTGTGCACGAGGATATCTGTCTTCTGGACAGTCTTTGAAAGGAAACATATTAGAAGCAGTTGTGAGCAAAACAAGAAGACAGGAGCTGGAAAATGAAACAGTTACAAACTCCACTGTAAGCATAACTCTGAGGACAGGTCTCAAACCAGGAGCCCGACAACACACTCAAAGAGTCCTTTGTAATTCCTCACCAGCTTCCCTGTCTCCTCGATGCCATTAATAGTTCCCATTTGGGATCTGGCCATGGTGCTGAATTGTCCCTGCGAGGAGCTTTCATTGACGGGGGTCTTTTGAAGGACTCTGTTCCATCGAGCCTATCTGGGATGCTTTTGAGTTGTTTTACTTCCAGTGTTTGAAATGGTATTGTTTGAAGTTTCTTGTCTGAAAAGAATGTGAACAAAACGTTAGGAAACTGGGCCTTTCACCTGCGCATTACTAGTTCAGTATCGATCCAGCGTGGAAGCAAACAAGTGGCTTTCCTATCTCTTGGCTACTATGGAAGTGATGCAGTATATTTGGTTTAACACAATCCTGTGTCTGGTTCAACAAAAATAAAACAAAATGTCGGAGTGCTGAAAAAATGCTACAATCAGTAACTATTGGCATCTTCACTAGAAACTGTAGGAGAGAAGTCCATGGCTTACTAGACCACAAAAATTTTGGGATCAGTAGTAATATTGTGGATGAAGATCCATTTTCCTTGTTTGTTTTGTGTTTTAGAGCTTGGCTTTTTTTTTTTTTTTTTCCCTCCTTAACACAAATAGAAAAATTAATTAGGGTATCTTTCACTATGCAGAAATAAGGTCCCTGCTTGTTGTTTAGTTTGGTGCCAAAAAAATTTGTTCCTTCCTCCAGATGCTCCATTGCAACCCAAGGTATGATTCCCGCCTTTCAGCAGCTGGAGACCATTGTTTTAATAGTTGGATACTCTTTAGGGCTTCCTATATCCTGAAACTCAAATTGCTTGGCATTTTCACTATAAGTCATATTAACTAACTGCCTCAAACTGTCCAAGATCTACAGCCATAATCAAGTTGTTGAGTGCACATGTAAATTTGAGTAAATCTGGATGTTAGCAAAGTTCCTCCTTAGCTGTTTTGTCCCCTTGAGGTCTGCTATGTTCCAGCTGCTCTGTGTACCATAAGGAGCTATGTTCCGAGAAATTACTTGTTTGAGAAATAATTTGTACTATACCAATATTTTTCACTCCATGTAGGGCTGGAACCATTTGTGACTGTAGTGAAAAGCCTACCTAAATGAAGGCAGGATTTGTCCAGTAATCATTCCTTTTTCTGTGCAAACCAAAGAGCTCATGTGAATCAATACAAACAATAGTGAGGAGAGAGATAAATGCATGAAAGCACAGTGCAGCGGTGACAACAGAATCCAGAAATTCCCTGGGGAGATGGTAGGCGTTGCTGCTCCAAGCGAGAACAAGAACTGCAGGCTTTTCCACGGAATTGTAATGTGCTGGGAGTTGGTTACAGTCACTGAACCAAATGTTATCTTTATACAGATGTTATTAAAACAAACATTGTAGGGTCTGGGTTATGATAACGTTTTAAAGTTTGAACACTTTATACCTGAGGGTGTCAGTGCACTTTACAAGCATGAAGTGATTAAATTCAGGAGTACCCAAGGGATCTTCTGTCTGTCTGTTACAGATTGTGAAAGGAGATAAAAAGGTGAAATCATGTCCTAAAGATGGCATTAAATCTGGAGAAGCTTATAGTACCCCAAACTTCTTTATTACAAGTTTGATGCTTTTACTATGAATTTTCAATTGATAATGTCCAGCCCTGAGCACATCACTATCTCACTGACTTGAGGGCACTTTCAGGCAATAAAAATCTTTTTACTGTCTCTTACAAGAGATTGAATTATGTCCCAAGAAGGGGAAGTGTTCTAAAGATCTCGGTGATGACAACAGAAATCCAGTCCACACAAAGCAACTACAAGCAGAGAAAAAAACCTGTCAACCTTTCCACATATTTCTGGTGACGGACTTATGGTCAGCAGCATGATTTAATTGCATCCTTATAGGCTGCAACTTTGGTTTTCACATTTTAAATAACCACAGTACATGTGTGCAATTTGTATTGTTGCGTTTAAACTCCCTCTAGTGGATTGGTTTAAAAATGACCTCTTCTACCAATGCGCTCACAGAGCTTAAAAAAGCAAAACGGGTCCAAACTACAAATACCAGCAGCTCTCAGCACAGCTGAGGACCCAAGGCACACCTCTCCATTTTATTCTAGCAAATATTTCTAAAGATTTTTACTTTTCAAGTATAGCTATAAAAACCTATGGGAAACAAAGCATTTTGAAACATTATATCTGGATTTGCTTTTTATTTTTGGCTGCCTTTTTTTTTTTTTTTTTTTTAATTTGGTGGGTGGCCCTTTCTACCTCATAGCAGAGTGACAGTGAAAGAAGGACCCAAACCTTTAATCTTGTTTCGCAGTGGATTTAGCAGAAAGCAGCTGCAGCAGCCTGGAAATTACCATGGAAAAAATCCTGAAAACAGAACTGAAAACTTCTGTTCTGAAGGCGTTTGGAAGCTCGGGAGGAGGATACATTAGCCAAGGCCAAGGTTATGAAACAGACAGTGGACGAGTATTTGTTAAAATCAACCACAAACCTCAGGTTAATGCTACAGATATTTAACTACTAATATTGTTGCATGTAGAGAGCTTTTTATTTTAAAAGCACCTGATTGCTAGTAGAGTTCTGCTTTTTCAGGCTGACTTATAATTATTGCTGTTTTCTTTTAAAGGCTGTAGTCTGTATTATATCAAGTATTAATGCAGCAGGTTTGGTTAATGCAAAATGAAGTGTAATGCAATGTGATAACCCTCAACAACGGGAACTGGCATTGCAATATGTAAAATGGAGGCTAAGAACAGAGCTGTTGTTGTAGTACTTGGAGTTTGGAAAAGCCTAAAGCTAAATTTGCATTCACTGCATTTCTTTTCATGGGTCAGTTGGGAGGACAGAATAGTGGGAGGGAGCAAACAAGAGTGCCAGTGCTAAAATTAATGTATTCTTTTTAAAGCTACTGAGGTTTCAAACTTTCTCATTGCTTTTCTATTTCTAGCAGTAAGATTTTTGCAGTTTTTCAGGTTAAGCTCTTGGCTTTTCTATCACTAAATGGATACTCAATTGCTTTTTGTAACAGCACAGTGCATCAGAAATTTGCTGTATCAATATCAAACCCATCCTAAATCTGCTGTTAAGAACAGCATCTTTACTTCAGAACTGCAGAGTACAGGCTTAATATTTGTACTGTCGTCTCCATCTGGTGGCCATTGACCTGCATGGAAAGGAGCACCAGTTTAAGGATTCAATCTTTTACTTTGGTTAGCAGTGGTTATCTGTGGTTTTGAAGGTGGAGGTCTTGGCTATTATCCTCAGAGGTACTGTTATGTCTGAGTAGTTTGGTATCTCCATAAGCAGCTGGAAATCATGGGGAAATGTGACATATCCTACTACCCTGGAACGAATTTGGGGAAAAAAACAAGTTAGAATTAAGGTATTCAAGTTTCCCTGTGTGGACTGAAACCTTGCTGCAGCTACATTCTTTTATCAAGATGAATTAACTCCTTGTAACTTCGTAAACAAGGCTATTTTTTCCAACATGCTTGCTGCAGACATCCATAATTCAGCCCAAGGCTATTCTTATTCCCTGACAGGCTAGAAAAATGTTTGAAGGGGAAATGGCAAGTTTGGAAGCTATTCAGAAAACCAATATTGTGAGAGTGCCTCACCCTATTAAAGTAATTGACCTGCCTGGAGGAGGAGCAATGTTTGTCATGGAGTACCTAAAGATGAAGCACCTCAGCAAGTATGTCTGTACATCTCTCTTTCTTTTTACTATGTTTTGGGGTATATTTTCTTATATCTTACAGTCAGTCAGCAAACTTCACATGAAAAATCTCCATTCTTTCAGAGCGAGAACTTTGATCTGTCAAGATCTGTGTTTGTGTGTGTATGTGCACATATTAAAAAAAATACATATACCTATCTTTATATGTGTGTGTGGATACACTCCTTCCCCATATTTTGCCCTTCCCTGACCTATCTGCAGTAGAAATGGCATCCTGTCTCTAGCCTAGAGCTTTGTATGCTGGTCCACATGTACTGAGATGCTTCTAAAGTGAATGTGAGAATGACTGAGTTTTGCCCCTCTTTTCCCTCATGAGATTTTTTATTTGAGTTCTTTTTCCCCACCTATCAGTTTTCTTTAAGCGTATTGGCTTCTAACGTCTCTGAAACCTCTGGGTCTCTAAGTATAATCTGCAAGTATGATTGAAGCCAGTCAACAAGCTCAAAGGCACTAGGGTGAGGAAGAACTCAATGCATAGATAACATGAAGTTCTGTTTTGTCCATTAACCAACCCGAATGTGGAATTCAGGAGTCACAGGCTCCTCAACATAGGCTTTCAGGAGTTACCTGCTTCGTTTCGGGCCTCTACAGGAACATAGTAATGCCTCTGGCTCTTCTGGCAGTTGTTTGTTCAACCTGCCTATTTTTATTGGGAGAATAATGGCAATTCCGCAGCCTCCCCAAACACTCCATTCCAATACATCTCACTGTTCCTGGGAAAGATTTTCTTTTAACTGTTTTTTAGTTGTCTGTCATCTGCGTTAAGCGACCTCAACTCAATCCTTGCTTATGGCTTCTTTTTAGACTTACCACTCTTATTGCTGTTCAGCTGATCTCAAAGTATGAGGCCCAAAAGTCAATACCATGTTCTGTTCTCTGCTTATTAATGTGGAGCTGATAAGGAGGGTTGGTTGATCCTCCTGCACTCTATGCTCCTGTCTTCACAGCCTTGTGTTCTGTTTACCTTTCTTGCAAGAGCATTGACTTATGTTCATTTTATTAACTGTTACAACCTCTTTCCTCGGAGTTTTTGTCTGATCATTTGCTCCCTGTTATGTACTTGTGAAGTTGATTAAGGTTCTATATTTGACAAAAATATACTTGGTCATATTTAATTGAGATTTTTTTCCCCCCTGTAATATTTCATTTACTTGTCTTGTTTCAGTTTTGTTTTGTTTTTTGATCCTACAGATATTCTTCAAAGCTTGGAGAGCAGATGGCAGATCTTCATCTTTACAACCAGAAACTTGGAGAGAAATTGAGAAAGGAGGGAAACACAATTGGTAGAGTATCGACATTGTGTACTAAACCAAAAATGAAATAATTCTTTGGCTGTGGTACTGGGGACACTGTTTCATGAGATACGTCCCTCCTGTCCCTATGCCACACTTCTCAAATGTACATTATATACACAGGAGCTATAATTACTATTACAATTTTTAAACATATCCTTTTAACCTTGACAAAACCAAATTTTTAATTATTTTTAATTCTTCATTTTGTATATACTTTGTTGTATAAAATTATGCAGATACTGAAATTTAGTAAGAAATACTGCTAGTATTTGATATAGCTTTCAACATTTCATAAGTCAAACTGAAAATGTGGATGAGTTGTCTTTTTCAGTGTCAGTTAAACCTTTCAGCCTCATGTACCATCAATCTCTTAAAATGTTCTTAATCTTACAGGCATACTCTTTTTGTTTACTGATGGCTCAGACAATTAATTTATTACAAAATATGGCCCCAGTTAGTAAACACATAATTAAGTTCCCCTTTAAAGATGATGGGGTTTACATTTTTGAACTCAAATATGCAGCAAAATATACAACAATTGCTGCTCCTCAAAGACGACTGTAATTCAGCAGTGTAAGGTCATGATCTAGTTTTTGTTGACTTCAATGAAAACACCTTCCATCATTCTTTTGAAAGTGGATTAAGGCATAAATAAATAAAAAGGAAGCTATACAAGGAATTATTCTTCTTTTAGACTTAGTATTAAAATCTGAACTAGTCTGTGCCTATGTCTTTCCCATGACTTCAGGGATGGACTGGGTTTGACTTAGTGGTGGACATGCTACAATCCATTATTTTTGAGTGAAGGCCAAATTACTGGCAGGTCACAAATAATCTGTGAATCAAAAATAAGTCATGTTTAATGACAACATGCTCAAGTGTCAAACAGTTGAAACAGAATCTGTGATCTGGATCCTGTTCCTGAATGTCTTAACTCATTTATCCAAAGAAAAGTCACTAAATGGGACTATTTGTGCCTCTGTTTCAATTCAATATTTTCAAGTTTGAGAGGTCTTTCCATCTTTACAGAGGGTTGTGACCATGAAATAAGTGTAACTTATTGCTTAAAATTATTTTGTATGCCTGTTCTCTGAAGTTCTGTGCTTGCAAACTTTGCTATGTAAAAAATCTCTGAGCTCCCAATAATTATTTTGTTTTTTAGGTAAAGGAGCAGGTTGCTCTGAGTCTCAGTACGTGGATAAGTTTGGATTCCATACAGCCACTTGCTGTGGTTATATACCACAGGTACGTTCCGTGTCTGGGAAAGCTGACAGGGACACACATAGCTCTAGGAACTCCTTATACACGAGCTTCGTACATCTGCCTTCAGCTTTATGATCACAAGTTTGCTTTCACTGTTTCTCTCTGACCTGACAGTTCAGGGAATATGATGGCTTTTCAGCGTGCGTCGCTTTTTACAATGCATGCAGCAGGCAGACACAGTGGATGGAAGTATTTGAAACGATGGGGTAGTTCTTTAGCTCGGTGATACTTAAAAAAATAAATATCCCTTCACATACCTTGTATTAGTTTTGTTTTTTCTAACCCCCTACTAAATGGATCTCAAATGGCAAAATCCACTGCTTTTAGAGGGGCTCATCATGTAATACATCACATAAGATGTTGGAGAGGGCTCTGGGAGACCAGTCAGTCATTGCTGGCTCTGCACATGGTAGAATTTCATTCTACTATTAAACTGAATGAACTTTCACTATCTCAAGCCCTTTGCTAAGTACAACTTTGCACCAAATTAGAAATGCATTACCCAATAAAAATGAACCAATACTTTTGCATTTCCAGAAAGATTTTTGGAGTATAATATGGAACAACTGAAATGATCTCACCAGAGACTCTCCCTCTAAAATACATTAAGAAAATTTGAATGAATGAAAATAGCCAGAACCTCAACTTATATCTAATTTTAAAGACAACCCCACCTAAGCACGGAAGAGACCATCACTCCCGAAAGAACAATCAATAAAATGTCTAATAACAGTGTGCGTAGGTCATTGACTGGGCCGTTGGGTCAGCACTGAACACTTTAACTTGATATCTATGTATTATTAATACTGACTATGTATAGGTTAAAATTGTGTATTACAAACCTCTGTATCATATTTTCTAGGTGAATGAATGGCAGAGTGATTGGCCTTCCTTCTTTATTCGTCACCGACTCCAAGCTCAATTGGATTTGATTGAAAAAGATTATGGGGACAGAGAAGCCAGAGAACTTTGGTCACAGCTAAAAGTATGAACCATGTCTTAAATCTGTTTTTTAGAATGTTAGAAAATATGTATCAGTGGAATTTTGAACGTATTTTATAAGAGACTTATATAGCTTTTAATGAACAGCAGTAACTGGACTAGCTTCACAGCTGGTCCAGCAACATTGGCAGCTGAAAAGAATTCATGTTGCTCTTTCAGTTTTTAATATAGTGAAAATAAGCCTGTAATTCAGCACTGACATTAATTTCTTAGAATACAGCTAATAGTTAGATGGTAAATCCTATGTAAGAACTTGGTGTTACAAAGCAGGTAAGACTCTGCTGCCTGGGCAGATTTGTTTTGTTAATTGGTCCAGGCTCCCAGCTGAGATTGTGGTTCACGTCACACTCTGTGCACTTAGCAAACAGCCAGGAATGTATTCCTCTGCAAGCTCTGCATCACAAATTTGTTCCTTAATTCTGGTTAATTGGTCGAGGTGTTTACTGCTGCCCTTTTTGCCACTGAAACTTCTTAATTTAAATGAAATTTATTTTCTATTTCATGTGACAGCCAACACTATCTGTGTCTAGAAACAATCCATTAATACTGGATGTTCATACTAGACTGTGAATTAAATGATTTGCTAAGCTCTATCAAGAACAATCAAGAAGATTTATTACTGGCTTACAGTTTATGTTTATGCTTGCAGCCATCAACTTCAAAAGCATTCTGTGAGGACTGAAAGCAGGCAGTATTTGACCAGCTTAGTCTCTTATATGCTACAGTACTTCATTTTATTTACTATTTTCTTCAAAAGTCTTTAATTGTTATGTGTTTGTTCATGCTTTTTCAGCTAAAGATTCCTGAAATGTTCTGTGACGTAGAAATAGTTCCTGCTCTGCTGCATGGGGACCTGTGGGCTGGAAATGTGGCTGAGGACGACTCTGGGCCAATTATCTTTGACCCTGCTTCTTTTTATGGCCATTCAGAATTTGAACTGGCCATTGCTGGAATGTTTGGTGGGTTTAGCAGCTGTTTTTTCTCGGCCTATCATAGTAAAATACCCAAAGCTCCAGGATTTGACAAACGAAACAAATTGTATCAGCTGTTTAATTACATAAACCACTGGAACCATTTTGGGACAGGGTACAGAGGGTCTACCTTAAATATGATGAGAAAACTTTTAAAGTGACCAGATAGGTTTGGGAAATTCGGACATAGTCCCTTAGTAATTAACAGCCCCTCCTTATTGGGAGTAACACAAACTAGGAATTAATGTTGATGATAAGACACATGACATGTAGAAGGCTTAGAACACTTGTGAGCCTCACTAAATGTTGAGAGTGATTGTGTAATTTTTAACTTGTACACTAGTTTACGAGACTCCACTAGGTCAGAGAAGTAGCCTGACAGCCTAACCGTGCTCTCCGCACACAGCCTCGCTTCTGGGCTGCTGCCTTTCCACAGTTTGCATCCTGCCACTTCTGCTGCTGCTCTATCTGCAGCTCGGTATTGAGAGCTACTGCTGTGGGATTGTGGTGTTGGAAATCATAACTAGTTCCTTACCTCTCCCCTTTTTTGTTCTGTTTTAGTTTTTTCTCTCTGTTTCCATTCCTTTTCCCACTTATATTTCTGTTATCCTTCCTTTCCCATGTTAAGTGTCCTGACCCAAAATATACATCAGATTCTATGAATCTGAAAATGCAAACATTCTCTTTTTGATTTGAAGAGTAGACAAGGCCCTTTGGACTGCACTTGACAAGCATATATATAATTAACAGCATTTATAATATTTATTTTAATTTAATGTAATTTACTTACATGCTTTTTTTTTTCTCTTGCTATGATGAATTAAAGTGGTATTTTGTAAAAAAGGTATCTCTGTAATTCCTTGGTAATTAACTATGTGGTCTGAAAGTGGGTTGTTACCACACAAGTTTGATGATGATATTTCATAGTTTTAGTGTGATATTTCAGTATGTTATACTATGATAGTAACACATTTAAATAACTTTGTAAAAAGATAGCAAAAAGTGGGAGGGAGGCCTAGGGTTTTGATGAGAAGAAAGCATCTGTTGCTGCTGTGTTGGTCGGTGCTTGATGTATTTTCAATTTTATAAGATAATGTACAGTCAGCGAAGCTAGTCTGTTCTGCCACTGCTGGATGATTGAAGGAACAATGTAAAATTGGATAGCTTTGTACTGTTTTTTAACATTCCTAACTGCTTTATTTTTACAGAAAACATAGGCAATGAGAAATTGGGGAAAAAAACTGTGCAAAGATGTTGGCATGCAATGTGAGCTACAGTACATCAACAAATCTCTGGGTTTTTAATGGAAGAAGGTGTAAAGGAAGTAGGTGTAAGTGCAGTCCAGCAAATGCTTACGTGAATCAGAAAATTTGAATAAGAATGACTGAACTTAGGTGTTTAGGCTTCAGATGGTTGTCATGACAAGTACCTAAAATGTTATATTCAAAAATGTTCAAATATGTTTAGACTTTTTTTCAGCTTTAGATGGCTGTGCTATAAAGATTTCATAAATTTTGAAGTTAGATTTGTAATTTATGCTATCTAAAAAAATACATTTCATTCTCTATAAATATAGTTAAAAATTTTCACTTCCTTTGAAAGAGCTATCATTAGGGGAAGTTGTAACGGTGTGGTTATAATACTTAATACAATTATAACAGTGGAAAAGTGGAATAATAGAGTTAGAATAGAGTTGAAATCATAGCTGATAGCTAGAAGATCCAGGCCTGAGAACAGCAAAGTGCATGCTTACCAGTATTTATTAATGTCAACAAAAATTACCTGTATTACATTGGAAAGTACATGTGAACTTAAGATTTCTCCTTCTCAAATAAAATACTTGCCTTGTGGAAACTATGCCATTTGGTGTACCTCTATTTTGTGATTGTGGTTTGTGTTAACAAATTTGAGCCTGAAGGTAAGAGAGATGGGTATTCAGGAGATGCTGGGTACGGGAAAAAAGTTATCTGTGCCAGCGTCCTGACCCGACTCGTAATCAACCTTTATAATTAACAGAGAGAAACAAGCACCTCTGAAGGACGCTCATCTCACCCCAAGCACCCATTTTAGTTCATCAGTTGATCTCACCCTTCAAGTTTATTTTCTATTAAGTAAAAAGATAACCTGGGGTCAACTTAGTTAATGTCTACTTTTGACTTTGTAGTTTTCTATTGTTTGTGCTGTGTCAAAAGCGAAGTGGAAAAGTATTGCTGTTACCTGTTGAAGTATTCGGTAGCAAAGGGGAAAGTGTGTGGGAAGATGGGATGGAGCCGTTGTGTCTTGGGCTGAAAAAGGACAAAATACCTTCCTGAGAAAGCTAACGGGCATGAGGGACAGGAACTTCTGTGAGGGGGCAGCCATTTGAGTCTGCCCACTTGCTTACCTTCCCTTTTTTGCTGTATTTTTCAGCGTTCAGACTTTGTTCCTAGAATTTTTTTTATAATTTCTCAGTTGACAATTAACCGTATAATCCAATGTTTTGGCGTGGGTAGGGTGAGAAACGGAGGAGGCCGCGGACACCAGCGACCCCTAGCTGCCGCCTCCCCGCCCGCCCTGCCTTCCCCTCAGCTTCCCGCCCGCCCTGCCTTCCCCTCAGCCTCCCGCCCGCCCCGCGGCAGAGGGGCGGGGCCGCGCGCGGGAGCGCCGTCTCCGCAGCCTTTGGTCCCGCGCGACGCCCCGTAGGAGGGAGGCTGCGCGCGGGGCGGCTGAGGGGAGCGCGGCGGCGGTTGCCAGGGAGCCGTGCGCGGGAGCTGCCGGCGGGGTGAGGGCCTCGCCCGCCGTCCCCGTTGCTGTCGCCGGCCACCTCCGAGAGCCACCGGCTGTGTGGGACGGCTGGGGAGACAGGGTAGGGCCGGACCGGGTCGGGTCGGGCCTCGCCTCCGCCCCGCGGCGCCTGGCGGGGAGGGGCGGGGTGGGCCGCATGGCGGCGGACTGGGCCGTGTGTGAGGAGCGGGGGTGTCGCCTGAGGGAGGGGTCGCCTCAGCTTCGACCTGCGGGAGGGATGTTGTGACTGACCAGCTGTTATTGTGCCCAGTTGTGACAGGGAGCGCTGACGGGCGGCCTCGGGCATGGCTTTGGACGAGATGGATGGAGTGGGGCCGGAGACAGAGGATGGCAAGAGTCAGGAGCCGGGTGTCATCACCACGAGAAACATCCTGGAGAGCTTCACAGAGAGTCAGGAGGTCCGGGGGCTCATCGGTAACCTGAAGGGAGTCTTTGGGGATCTGGTGACTCGAGAAATGACAATGGAAAAATTCATAGGTAAGCTCAAGCTCATCATCCAAAGGGAGCGTGTTCTTATGTCGCTTAAAAGAATTTATTACCAAAAAGGACTAAATAGCTAATTTTGGATTAGTGATAATACTGGAACTTCATCAACAGGTAGTTTGGATTTATTTTTTTACTTATTTTGTTTTCCAAATAGATAATTCATTATTATGTGGTATTTAACTATTGTAAATAAAAACCCAAGTCTTGAATTTAAAAAAATCTGAATTCTGACCTGGGTTTAGTCTCCAGTTTCCTATTTAAATGCAGATAATAATTTAGTTAAAGTTTGTGTGTCTGACAAACAAAGCCATTTTTTTACCTAATTACTTGTTAAAATGCATACATTTTGAGCTTTAAAGTGGTCATTTCATATTTTTACTTATTCATGAGATATGAAGGGTAGCTGACTCCATACAGACCATGTAATTGTTTCTGAGTGGAGGCAACTTGGATCTGACTTAGTAGCTGAGCTTTTGTGCCATTGAGAGCTATTCTGCTTCTGGAGCACAGCTGAATATAGGATTGGTGTAATTACGTGCATGTAGCAGTGTCCTAGGTAATTAGCCTGTTATAATCCACATCAGTGTATTGGATCCAATAGTCTGACCAGGTGATCTGCGAAAACTAATTCAAAGTTTCATGTATTTAGGAGTCAAATTAAGTGGACTAGCATTTTCAAAGTACTTTTGCAAAAAACAGGGAAATTGCAAAAACTTACTGTTAAAATATTGATCCAGTGTGTGTGTTTTTGACAAAAAGAAACTAGATAGGCAGGCAATAAGCCAGAATCCCCAAAATTTGGAAATCTGGCCCTGCAGAAGTTACTCAGCAGATTTATATGCGATTGACTTAACTGACTGTTGCGTCCGAGGAGGTTAATGATGAACATGTAACTGTTCAGAAAGTAGCAGCAAGAACACTCATATATGTGTTGATTGTTCCGTAGCACAGGTGAAATGGTAGACTTTGATGGGATAGAGAAGCCATTACTGAAAAAAAAATCTCAGTGTCTGAAAGGCCATCATGTTCTCTAACCGATGATCTCACTATGCCGCTCTGTCTTTCATATCATATATACCGTCTCTGTGTATTTAAATTGTATTTATAAACTTACTGCATGCATATTGTTGCCCAGTAAACTTAGTGTTAATATATTTAAAACTGATGGGTACTGTACATGTTGTTCAATATTTGGTTATAATATTTAATGTCATAAGGTATCATTTGATTCTTTTGGGGCAAAATGTCCCAAATATGGTAACAGGCTAAATGTGTGGGATATAATGTTGAAGCTTAGGGAATACCTTTCATCTGTATCCCGACACCGCAGAAATGATCAGTTACAGAAGATTTTAACACAGGTCTCCAAAGCATTCACAAAAACATGTGATGCTTATTTTTTTTGTGAACCGTTGGAAACAGGAGTTTGGAAGATAGTTTAATCTGCAGCTATAGTTTTGTAGGAAAATTTTTTGAAATAATAGCATTAGAAGAACATTTTTTCAGTTCATTCTCTTCAGCATTTAGATTTAGGGTTTTGTTTTAGATTGCTGGACTGTGATCTGGGAAGACAATTTGGCAAGATAAGGATTTTGCCATTAAATTGCACTTCTGCTTGAGAGCTGTTGCTTTGAGCGATGAGGGAATTTCTCGTATTCACTAGTTATGTTATCTGTACGCAGCTTAAGATATCATTAATTACAATGGAAAGTTTATGATTAGGAGCTCAGGCTTCCCTCTTGATAGGAGACAGCACTATGGTATCCCAGTGGAATTATGCAAGTTACTGCAAGGATGCTGTTGGACTGGCTGGTGTCTTGAAAGTGGTTGTGCAGTGTCATCCACTGGTCAGCTGCAGAACTGTTGAAATTGAGTTATGTCTTAAATCTAAGTGTTAATGTGACCAGCAGAGGTAAGGGATAGAGAGCAAAGTTGTTTGAGAGAGAACCAAATGCAGGAAAAGGAGAGGTTAAGAAGGTATTGTAGTTTCCCAATTAAAAAGCTATTTTCTGACCAAATATCTAAAATGACCCAGGCAATCTCCAGTGCAATACTGGATCACTTGATGATCTCTTCTGAAATCCAGCTTTCATTTCTGTAGCTGTTTTTCGTTGATTCTAGGTTTAAATTGAAGTGCTTTTGTTTCTAAAAACTGTGGCAAGATGCTCTTAATTTTTTTCAATATTCAATTTCAATTTGTCTTTCCTCAAGTCAGTTCCCAAAAGGAAGATAACATATTACTGGCAGCAAGATAAAGTAAGTAATGTGAAAAGTTTTGAGGAGCACAGGTAGTAATAGCTAGTTTGTATTTGTCCAGGATAAAATGTGTCAAGGATTCTTTGTTCTTTGCTTACAAAAATAATTTTCTGTGTTCTATTTCAAAATAAAAATCTAGCTCTGAGATTCTCTGAAATCTGAGAATTGTGAAGAGCACCTTCACTTGCAAAGTAGTAGTAGGTTGGTTTTTTTCTGGTATAATAAGATAGCTCAAAACAAAGAGAGAAGAGTTTTGTAATGCCTATACCCTGTTTCGGTATAGATCCGTAGTGGTGGAACTATGTCTTTAAATGTATCTTAAAATATGTTCCAGGCATGGGAAGGAAGATAGCTTTGTGGTGAAACCCGGAGTGACCAGGGAGAATTTCCCCATAGCTGTATTCGTCTCAGGGTTGGAAAAGTGTTATACTACTACAGTTCTTGATGTTGAGATATCTTTTAAAGGCAATGGGTAATTTGACATGCTAACAAATGGAACAGTGTGAAAAGTAAGTGGGATTCTGTATGTCAGTGAAGAAGACGCGAACAGCGAGGCAGAAAGGTGTAAAACAGCATTCTGGTTGCTGTGGGTAGGAGGGAAGTGCACAGCTGGTTCACCTGTAGTGGCAGAGCCTGTAGTGGTGTAATGTCTGCTGTCTGCAGAGTCCCATCAGAAATGGTGTGCTGGTAAGTTGTGCCTAGGAAAGGAGAGCCACAAAGAGCTCTGCAGCGAAGGACAGCAATAAACAGAGTGAGTGCTTGTTTCGTCTAGCTGTGAGATTTGTCCATAGTAATTTGAGAGACTCCTGGAAGGGAGTTTATGATTCAATGTAGGTAAATGATTGCACTATGGAAGTGGACAGACTGTATTTGTAGTTACTTCTCTTTAATTTTCTTACTTTTTGACCATGCCTACAGGTGGTGGCAGCACTTAGCTGAAGAATACTGAAATCTTAAGCTAAAGCTGTCTAGAATCAAGGGTGTATCTCCAATTAATGCCTGCAAGACTCATTAATTTTAATAGCTTATTACAGGTATCTTTTCCTTTTCAGGTATAATGGACAAGTATCAGGAGCAACCTCACTTGTTGGATCGCCACTTGGGTAGGATGTAATTTTTAAATACTTTTGTGCATATACTTGAAAATCTGTTAAACTAGAAGATCTATATTTGCATTACAAGATTGCTGTGGTTGATATTATTTATATAATATGACTGCTATCTCCCCCTTTTTTATTAAAAGTATGAGAAACTGTAAGATAACTGCATGTAGTCTCACTTGGGTTTTTTCTCTCATTTCATTAGAGTGGATGATGAATTCGTTGCTGGATATAGTACGCAACAATGATTCTCCTCCCCCACTAGTTCACCTGGCTTTTAAATTTCTTTACATCATTACAAAGGTAAAAAACCCCAAATTTAACGTTCTGTAACTGAAATGTGTAAATCCCCAATATTTTCTTTGTTATTTAAATAACTTTAAAAAAATTCACGTTTTAAAAAATAGTGAAATAAATAATTGAGTAATGCAATGAAATGTTTAAACTGTACTGTGAAAGGTTAGTTCTCTTTTTTATGAGTTTCATGATGGCTCATGTTATTTAATGATCCAGGGTAGTAAAAAAACAGGGTCTGAATGCAAAAAAATTACAGACATTGGGATACTAAGTGATAAAACAAGAGTCATAATGTTAAAAAGAAGAGTAAAGTATGACGAAGAGTTAGATGGATTGTGGAATTTCCATCTGAGCATGAGAAAACAATTTTGACTGTGAGGGTTGACCACTGGAATAGATTGCTCGGAAGAGTTGTGGAGTTTCCATCCCCGGAGATACTGAATACCCTGCCGGACATGGTCCTGGGCAGCCTGCTGGAGGTGACCGTGCTTTAGCAGGAGAGCTGGACCAAACAATCTCCAGAGGTCCCTTGCTTTAAAGTTAAAGAATTATCATTCCATTAATTCTTAATAAGTTTGTAAAAATGCAAAAATCTCAAGGTATTTAAGACTTTAATTCATATCCTTAATGTTCTTACTACATGAGTATCATAAACAAGAAGCTCCTCAAAGGGTCTCGTCTTTTTCCTCAGTACTTGATGATGCAGGATGGCTTACTAAATTTTGATACTTTCTGCTATAGGTGAGAGGGTACAAACTCTTCCTTCCGCTGTTTCCTCATGAAGTAGGTGATCTACAGCCTGTTTTGGATATGCTTGGAGACCAGAATCCAAAAGACTCTGAGGTGAGAACTTGCTGTAATTTTTGTTTAACTTTTATGTCTCCTACAGAAAAAGCTGATGAAAGATGTAAGAAAATAAATCTTGAAAAAAGTGCATAAGGCAGTTATGCACCCTGTCCAATGTTAACTGAATATCTAGATTTAGGATGAAAGTCATCTTGTCAGAAGAGAAAGGTTTGATTGAAGGAGAGATCTTGGGTATTTCTTTCATGGGTTGTGTTCTAAGGATTTAGAAGCGATGGCGGTTGAGGTACAAGTAAAATCTAACCACTCGTATAAGGGAACAAATTAATTAAAACAATAGTAATAAGAAAGGCAGTGAAAGATACTGAGCTTCTAAAAGGAGTAGCTAAAAAATTGTCTTTCTGCTATGCATATCATTAGCAGTCACATTAATTTAGCTTGAAGTCATAAAAGTTAAATCACAGGAAATGGAGTATTTTAAGTTTTTGAACCTTTGGTTTTTGTCAGAGTTGGCATGAGAGCTTCTATTTTGATGAGGAAATGGAGAAGATAGTTAATTTTCTTTGTTTAATTTCATAAAATATTTTACTTGCTCTCAAACCCCCAATATCTATCTTCAGACCTCTGAGGGTTTTTTTTTTTTTTTTCCCTTTTCTTTTTGAAAGTAGAGAGGTCAATATCAGAGGAAATCACACAGCTACGGCATGAGGCATGAATTTCTTGGATTTTTACCTTTCGATAATATATTTCTAGATGTGGAAAAACAACACAGAAATTCAAATTTTTTTTCTACCTGTTTTTTTCTACCAATTTGAAAAACAGTGTGACACCATTTTGTTATGTGTCCTGATTTAAAGTTTTATTTGCCTGGGAATGTTCTGGGCAAGAATTCTGATTCAAAAAAATATTTAAGCAAAGAATTTTTAAGCATGGATTGAAAAGACCCATAAGCATCATCGACTCCAGCTCCAAGATACCATAGTTCATAGTCTTATATTTTTAATAAGGAAAAATAAAAATTCCAGAAGAATTGTAAAGAGATTAATTTTAAGAGAGATCATGATCTAAGTAAAAAAATCATAGATATGAATAATTGTGTTACTGTTCTAAATTAAAGTAAATTTTTAATAAACATCAATTCTGACCATTTTGCTGTTGTTGTAGTTACATAGCTTTAAAGCTTGTAAAAGTTCCTTCTTCTCTGTCCGTCTCTCAAAACAGATCTAAAGTTGTTTCAGTAAACCCATGAAAACAATATCTAAGAAATTAGGAGGAAGAATGTATTTCTGTCATACTTGTGACTGGAGGCACAAATGGGCTGAGGGAAAGAGAAAACAGGAAAACGGCAACATGCAGTTTTCCTTTGGTAAGGAAATAAACTCATCTAGATTTCACATTCCGAGAGGAGAGTCCATTAATTTTGTTACCGTTTTCCTGTTTGGAATCTCTTGTAGTTCTGTCTCCTCTGGTGTTTCAGAGCATTCAGGTTTGGAGTTTTCTCTTCGTCATCTGACTTCGAAAGTTCCTTGGAGCTTCGGGAGAGTTTGTGCTCTGGGCAATGTGTTGGAATATGTTCCAGAAAATGGAGTGCATATTTTGTTTCACCATTCTTTTCCAGACTTGGGAAACTCGTTATATGCTTTTATTATGGCTCTCCATGATATGCTTGATCCCTTTTGATCTGGCCCGGTTTGATGGAAATATTATTTCTGAGGAAGGGCATGCTCGTATGCCAACAATGGATCGCATACTTAAAATTGCAAAAGTAAGTACAATACATCTTGTAATACTTCAAACCTGTGATATTTTTCTTAGGCTTAATCTTTCAATATGTAATATATTACTGTCTTTTCACTATATTACTTAAGCCCATATTTTCTCTATCTAATCTGTAAAGAATTTCTCCATAGTTTTGGAATCTTCAGTATGTTCTTTGCTGCTTTATTGTCAGATGAGATTGTTACTTGTTTTCCCTGAAGTGATAAACTACCTTATTTTGTGACCATCTGATACGATTCCATGCTTTTGATTATCTTAACAGCTTTTAGTATTTGAAAATACTAGCTAGCTTTTTCTGAAAGCCATATTTGGTGATTTATATAGGAAATTAGCAATTGATCAGGATGAGTAACGTTGGAAGCTGTGACTGTGTGAAGAATTTTCAACAAAGAGAATAGTTTCACTGTGCGTAAGCCAAACTGGTTAACTTCTCAGCTCTGTAAGATGAAAATAAACAACTACCCCCTCCTCACAAGTACCTAAACAGCTTATGCTTTACCACTTGCAGCATTTAAGTGACTTATCACTTGTAGGCATGTAGTAGCACAAATATGACTGTAAATTAAGGTTTCAGTAAAGATAAATGTGCTCTGAAAGACACTAGAAGGGAGACTTTTTTGTCTGAGATATGGTTTGTTAAATGGGAAATTTAATTTTTTACAATCTTAAGGTCAGCTTGTAACCATAATAATTACATAATATGTGTAATCATAATAATGTTTGTAATCATAAATATTAAGTAGTATATTAATGTACAAAGGTATGTTATGTAGTTGTTATGAAATTTACATGTATGAATTCTTTTACAGTTAGTTTTCTTTTATCTTTAGTGTTACTTGGTTGTCAGTGATAAGGCTCGAGATGCAGCTGCTGTACTGGTTTCAAAGTAAGTCTCTTTTGTGCTTCTTGACAGAAAGGAAAAAAGCGAGCTTCCATTTCTCCTGCCATTTTTCAGTCTGACATGCTACTAATAACGGTGTTGGGAGGACTGGAGGTTGCTGGTTGTACGTGGGATATTAAACTTGCTGAATCAGATTCAGTAGAGTGTTTATTATTGGAAATGCTGTGTTTTCTTCTGCTTATTGGAGGAACAGGTACTTATTGCAAGTGATAAAGATCTTCGTTGTTAGCAGGATCCTGTTCAAATTGCCTTCTAGAGACTGGTTTGTGCTACAGGGTTAAAGGAAGATACAGTTTGCGTTGCTGCTGATTTTTGCAGTGTGTTGCATGGTAAATAGAGAATTTGTATCAAATATTACTGGTTTGATGTTTCCCAGTATTACTTATGTAAAAGGAAATAGTAATGTTAGAATTTATTTTCTTATTATCTGTCTTGTCAGTTTCTTCACTCTCTCTCATTCAGAAAACAATACTTCTGTCTTCTTAGGTTTATTGTTGTCAATTCATCAAATGAAACAGGTGTAGGATAATGGATGTAGGATAATGGAACTTTCTAAATGCCGTTGTTTTACACGGTGTTCAGACACCAAACAATTTGTGACAGAGGTGCAGTTCTGATGGTTTTTGCATCACTTCAGTAATACTGATGCTAGGGTTGTTTATAAATTTGAAATAATGAACTTCTGTATCTCACCTTTCTTCTAGTGCATTACTGGAGATCAGCTTCCTTTGTGATGCATATAAAAATAAATCACAAAGACTATAAACTGTGCTAGTACACACATACCTTTTTTCCTTTATATATCACAGTACATATTCCAGTATATTCTAGAGGAAAGGGGCTTTAGTCAGCTCAGTTTGTCGTTTGGTTTTTCTTTTCTTTTTTCTTTCTTTTTAAAGCAAGCAAAACCCCCGAATCTTTACAGTAGTGTATACTGTACACTAGGGGGCTCTGCCAACATAGTTTTGCCAGTGTAGCTATAGGAGCAGAGGCTCTGTAGGGTAAATGAGATGAAATGGTGATAGTGGATGGTGGGTAGCTGGTCTGAACAATAAAATCTGCATTAACGTTTTTCTCTGGATTAAGAGGAAAAAAAATTGTGGGATTAATTGTATCAAAATAGTCCTTAAAGATAACATTTAGTAGAGCAGATCCTAACTGTCTTTTTGGGAGATAACTGTCCATGTACTTAATTTGACTTTATTCTGAACTTCAGTAATGGGACTCAATGCTTTAGAAATTTTTATTTAATCAGTATAACGCTACAGTTTAGAATCTGATGACAAAACAAATATTTTTTTTGTTTTAGAATTGGCCCTGTGTTGTGGAAAGGAGTTGAGACTAGAAATGTAGTTCTCTGGTGACTAGCCCTGTACTTTTCTGATTTCCTCTAAAATATTTCAGAGCAAAATTTAAGTGAATGCATGAATCATTTACATATTATTTCCATGTGACAATGTAGGTTTGTCTCCTTATTCTACTTAGTTTTTGTAGTAATTTTGGAAGTGATAATTGGAAGTTGCTTTCCTAGGATTTTTATGTATCTGCATTGGTAATCTCTCTTGTCACGAGTGATTTTAAGTTGACGGAAGCAGAGGATTTGAGGTGAATGTGTGACATAAGAGCGAATTATTCTTGAGCATTCATATGTGCTTTTTCACATATATTCTTGAGCATTCATATGTGCTTTAGCTTTTTCACTTCCTAAAAACCCAGAAAAAAACCTAAATCAACCAGATGTCGTAGACTCTTGAAGGTACATCCAGTATTTGGAAGCCTTCTCAAGTAAGGATGACAATAATTTAAAAAGATTCTTTCATCACATTATACTAATTGAATTTTGCACTTCATTTACACTCCAGGGTATCTGTAAAAATAAATTACTAGTGGAAGCATATATTTAGTGATGTGATCGATTACAGCATTGCATTCCACAAACCTTTGTGTTCTTGCAGTGCTCAGCCCTGGATTTTAGGAGGATTTCACAAGTGCCTTGCATCCTAATGCAGGGTACTATGCAGGCATGTTATTGGCAGTTGTCTTATGTTCCCTTTACCTCCATTTTATTGGCTGAATTATTTTTTGTTAAAAGTATATATTCATAACAAATAACGTAATAGAACACATTAAGCTGGTTTTAATACTGGCTGCATCAAGGTGTGTAAGGCTGTCATGTCATAGCAAAATTATTATTTAGTGTACTTATAATTTTTTAGTTTATCACAAAAACAACATTTTTCAAAATAGCCTAATGATTAAAACACTTCCCCAGGAATTAGAAGACCCACGTCCAAGGCCTTTAGGCCTTTGTGCACTTGGATTCACTGCTTTCGTATCCCAAAACAGTTCTTTAATGAACGGGCATAGTTATTCTGAGGTGAGATCACTGTTTCATCATCTTGCAGTGAGACTGTTAGGCAGGAACACAAAAGTCCTAGGATGGACAGAGATAAGGTACAGGAGTCTAACTCTGTAACACGCTGAGTAGGAAACTCCTTGAGGAGGAAGAGGAAGTCTGGGTTCTGGTTCGTGCACTAAGGAGTGTAAACTTTCTAAGAATTCCAAGTGAACTTTAAAAGCATTGGGATCCAAGACTTCCTGTTTTCCAAAGTAATTTACTTTTCATAGGGCAAAGGAGCTGGAGTTTGTTTCGTGAATTCTCTTTTCTCTCTACTCAGTGACCTTGTTGCAGTAGGAGGAGGTGAGGCTTATCCTTATCTTGCTTCTAGTCTGGAGGTTAGGGCACTCCTTTGAGAAATTAAGATTTAAACTCCTTTGGGCTGAGAAAGGGTCTAGGAACCAGTTCCTCTGCTTTACAGGTTACTTCTGTTCCCTGCGCTATTGTGCAAAAGGCGGCTTTGTCCCTGCTGCTCTGTTATTAAACAAACCGCCCCCCCAACTAACCCCTCCCTCAAATCCTCATTGTTCTGTTGCTGAACACAATAGATGCTGACTTTGAAGACAATTCAAGTGATCACGTGTCTGTTCACTGTTTCCCGTGTTCTCTGCATTTAATATTCCCCGTTAGTTAGCTCTTGGTGTAGTTCCCCATTTAATTTGTAGGTGTATAAAGTAACTAGATATAGGCTCTGCATACATCCTTCTTTGAGAGCTATGAATTGTCCTTTGTGGGCTTTCCCATGTACCTTGTTGTTTCCTTTCATTGCATTGAAAACAAAACTTCTTAATTTAGTCTGAATCTCTGCTGGAACAGGACTCTATAATTTTCAGGTGCTAAGAATACTAAATTAGATAACTGAAGCAGGTGTCCTAACCTTAGCTTGGCTGGCACTGATGGTGGCTGAGTACAGGTTTACAGAAGTAGTTTAGCCATAATGAACCTCTTTTGACCTTTCTAAGATGGGTAAAATGCATCTCTTGACCTGTCTAGTGTGTTAGCTCACAGGCGTTTGACCTTTTCAAATATCTGAAAAAACAAGTATAGCACTGATGGTTGCTCTTACGGCCCTGGCTGCTAACAGTGCAGTACGGACGGATTGTTGATCTGCACCCATTTTTAGATTGGCAGAATAGCTGTTCTTGGTGAGAATGGTGGGAATCCTCATATTTGTTTCAGCTTTTCACTAATTCTGTTGGAAATAATTTTTATGTGGGGCCTTTGGAAAGTTTGTTGCTTTACAATTAAGATGAGAAATCTCTAGAATCCAAGTTTATAGGTTGGTTTGAAGTGAAAATTAAATTCTGGGTTAGAGCCTTGCTCAGAAAAAAAAGGGCTAAACATACGATGGTTTAGAGTGTTCCCTCTCTCAGCCATTTAGGAAAATATCCATTGGAGAATTGTTTTTAGGAACTGCAACCAGTTTGGATAGCAGGAAAAATTATTTTTCTTTGAAAGTCAAAAAGTTAGTAACTGCAGTGTTTTTTTCTGTGACAGATTTATTGTCCGCCCCGATGTGAGGCAAAAAAGGATGGCAGACTTCCTGGACTGGACACTTTCCATGTTATCTAAATCCTCCTTCCAGACCATGGAGGGGACTGTCGTTATGAATGGCATGCTCCAGGCTCTGGTAAATACTGTTTTTCCTTTAAAAGTTAGATGATTGTATTTCTGATCACACAGTATTGCTATGGTAGACCTTTAATTGAAAATGCACAGAGAGGTTCCTGATTATTAAAAAAGAATATTCTAATATACAGCCAGAGTTTCCTCCACAACAGTTTTGAAGATGTAACTTCCTGTGTATGTATATTTTCTTTAAGTATTCTTGTCATCACCAAATTCAAGTGAAGTTGCCAGTATAGATACTGATAAATAACTCTCAAAAATGCTTTTAAGTATCTGATTTTTAGTGCTGGTAATTTCATAATTCAGCTTGGGTTGGGGTTTTTTTTGCTTTGAAAAAAATCCTTTGAAATAAATTAAATATTTGGAACTGTACAAAATGAAGCAGTTGGGCTTCTGATATAGTAGTGGTCTCTCCTAGACTTTTTAGAACTGGTAACCAAAATGCTTGATTCTTGAAAATTGTTGCCATTCTTCAGCTAAAATGTTGTTCTCAATGGTTTTAATAAGACATACTAAACTGGTTAGATGGTGTCCTTGAGTAGTCTGAAAGAATGCACTATTTCCTTTGGTTTTGCTCGCTAATCTGAACAAGTTTTTTGTTTAATGCTCCTTACCTTGTGAAGTTTGCAGTTTTATGAATGCAATGAATAGTTCATGACTCAAAGAGCTGAATTCTTAGTTGGGTTTTAAAATTTATATACTACTCATGGGAAAAGCGCTCTAATACCTGAACAATTCCTGTATGATAGCACTCCTCGTACATTCTAAGAGTGACTTTTATAAAAAGCTTTCTTGTAGTTTCACACCTCTAGTATTGTTGGTGTGCATTTTGAAATACTTGAATAACAATTCTGGTATTTGTTCCAGTTTTGATGTTTGAATATATTTGGGTGGAATGGGGAGTTTGTGTGGATGGAGTTGTTCCTTCTTGGTTTTGTTGTTGACTGAAGTCGAGGTAGCACAAGCAAAGTCCGATGACAAGTTCTTGTACAGTCTTTGCACAGGTTTAAGGATTTGCTGCTGTTTGTACGAGTTTCTATAATTTGCATAAATTTGCAGCTCTTTTTGAATAATTGCTACGAGGACTTGTATCCAGTGTGTTACTAAACATCAAAGCAAGGTTCTGGAACCAGTGTGAGGTGTGTGTTTTGTGTTGGTTTGGTTTTTTTTTTTCCTCTAGCAGCTCTTCCAAATCAGAAGATACAAGAAATGATCTATATTTAGAATAACTTAGGTCTTGCTGCTTAAGCAGGAGGAAGCATTATTTGTATGCATTGCAGCATGTTTCAAAAGACAGATTGATGTTTCATCATTTCATTGTCAGATCTGGAAAGGGAGACTGACTGCCATTCTAGGTGCATGATGAGACCTGTAGGATGTATAATACATTAGTGTTTTGTCATAATTCCTTTGAGTTTGGCTTTGGCTCTATCCACCTGTTCATTAGTGCATACTAAGCGAAACAGGTGAATACTTAACAAGTAGAATCGAAACTAGAATGTGATACAATATACCCGGAAGCAGGAGCCTGCCTTCTTGCATTTATATGATTTTTTTCCTCCTCTGTGGGGTAGGAGAAGGTATTTATCAGGCCAGTTTTATTTGTGTCCTACAGCTCATAACTCCTGTTCTAGTTGGTAGGTATGAACAGATTGAATTTTTAAAGCCTTTTCTTGCATTCAGTCTCTAAGTTCTAATTTCAATTACTACAATGTAAGCATGAATTATATCATTAGGGAATAAAGGTTTTCAGAATGATACGTATGCAGGTATGTGTGTACGCAGACATGCTTGAGTGGAGTAGGAAATATTTATTTCAAGAGTTTAATATTAAGAATTTTGTAACACATTTGTAACAATAGCATGTTGTTAAATTGGAAATATCAACTGAAAATGTTCAAAATAAGTAAATCTTTTCACTTAAACATACAAGATTATAACAATCTGAACATAGTAAGTAATCACTAAGTGTGTAAAGGAGAATACATACTTATGAGGGACAGCTAAAACTTGTGTCAACAAGCTTCAAACTTCTTCACCCTTGGATTCCTCCAGCACTTTGTTACTTGAAGAGACAACCTGTAGTTGCCTGGGCATTTCTTTCTGAAGAAACAGGAGAAAAACTACTATTTTTCAGTTTCCCATCAGTGCAAAGCAGGTTTCGGGAATGCAACCCACTGGGGTGGGAATAAAAAGCCTTGATGGAGAAAATCAGATCGGTTTAGGGCTGCCCCTAACAGGGTGCATTTCAGTTGGATTATGATATTATGCTGATTATGGTCTACACTTAGGAAATAGCTTGTAGTGATTTTGGCATGGCAAAACTGTTTTAAAAAGACATGAAACTCTTGCATTTCAATGAACTGAAACTGCAAGTTAGGTACGCAATGAGTAGTTCGACATTGCTGCACTTTGATCTGCCTCTTTGTGGCCTTAAGACTTGGTGATTAGGTATGCTACTGTTTAATCTAACTCAGCATTATGTGTAGAACAAGTACTACTGTTTCATGATTCTTGTTGAAACACGCAGTCTGCATTACACATTTTAATTCCACTGATGCTTTTTTCTTTTTTTTCGTTACACCTGTCGTCAGTAATATATCATTTCACAACAGGTGTGCCCTAGCAGGAGTCTTCGCTTGCAGTATTTTGGATTCAGTTTTTAAAACTGCCCTCTTTTGTTGAAACTAACATTGCAGTATTTAGTTAAATTCACTTTTGTGCTTGGATACTTTGTATATTTGCAGGATTATAAATGTTGAATTAGAAAGAATTTGCTACATTTTTTTTTTATAACATTTGTTTACTTGAAGGAAACTTCTAACCTGTTTCAAGAATCTGCATTTTAAATTCTCTTGGTCTGGAGGTTTGCTTTTAAACCTGCCATTATATCAAACAGCTTTTTAGTTATTGCTGCAGGGTGTAGCACTCCCAGTTCTTGCGTGACAGAGATGTCATCATGTTGAGGTAGCCTTGGGCATTGAAACTTATTAAACCTTATTTGTTTTATAAGTGATTCAGTATACAAGTGTGAGTAATAATTAAAAAAATAAAACGCCCTACACAGTGATCTGATGAAACTCGAGAGTCTTAAGAACAGGGCATTTCCCTGAGCTGTCTCTAATGCAAAAGTTATTTAGCAATAGCTACATGCTTATGTAAATTTTGCTCCAGGGAAGAAAGAACTCTCTAACTCTATTCTTTCAGACCCAGAGGCACAAAAATAGAGTATTTCCAAATAGAATGTTTCCCAAGTCTCTATATTTTTGGCATTCTCAAAGAATTAGCAATGGTAGGGTTGTCTATTGGCGTTATTTTTTTAAAAGTCTCTTGTTGCTTAGTGGTTTGGTGCTAAAGGTGTACAAAAAGCAGTGTTGATGTAAGGAGAAGAAAAAAATTCTGGTCTGCAGATACCAAGGGCACTGACCTCTTTCTGGTGATACTGTGTCTCCTCTCTCTTTCAATGGCCCAGATTATTCTAATGTGGCCTTGTCTGATACTTACAAGTTTTTTCCTTCTCACCAGAAATATTGTGGATAGTTCAGGGTTCAGCAGTCCTGTTATCACAAGACTTGTGCTTGTTAGAATATAGTGCTGTGTTAAGCTGCTATTTTTTTTTTTTCTTCCAAGTTTCTCGAACCGGTGGTTTTGAGTAGTCTTGTTAAGCTGGAAAGGAACTATTCTGCTAGCTCTCCATGTCTGTACTTTTCAGGCTTTCAACTGATAAATAACTAAGATTTTAGGAAAACTAAACTCCTTTTGCCAT
Source organism: Numenius arquata (assembly GCF_964106895.1). Classification (NCBI taxonomy): domain Eukaryota; kingdom Metazoa; phylum Chordata; class Aves; order Charadriiformes; family Scolopacidae; genus Numenius; species Numenius arquata. The sequence goes on from NC_133592.1 coordinate 9,833,022, forward strand.
CTGCTTAACTGGGCTCTGTATTGATGTTTGTCAGCTTAACTGCCCTGTTGATGGTGACATTATCAATACCCTGACAAGTACAGACCTACAGAAGGAGAACTATTTGTGTTGAAAACAGTAAGAACAAGGGCTTTAACTAACCTATTTTATCATTAACGGCACATGCAATATATTAAATACTGTCTATTTTCAAGCAAACTTACTATTGTGACAGCATTTCCTCTCTCACCTTGTTTACCTCCCTGCATCTGGCCTGGAGGCAGGGATGGCTGATAGCTTTCCCCGGGCCTGGATGTTGTGTGACTACTAGGGGGTGCTCCAGAGTAATGAAAGATATCATTTTCTTCTCTTCCCATAGAGGCTGAAATTATCCTCCCGATCCTTGACTTGGTTGGTTACAACCAGAGGGTAGATTCAGACCTGCATCTCCTGCTCAGCAGGAAGATATACTTGCTACCAAACAGCCAGGCCACCCTTAATGGTGATTTGTATAGCTTGGGGAACATGTCCTGGAGATGATCCTGATTGATACAGCTCATGAAGGTCGGGCCCAAAGTGGGTTATGCAGACAATTGGAAGGTGTGGTGTGTTTCTTCTGTGATTACTAAGAAACTAGGTTTTGTTTTCCTTGCACCATGCTATTTCTAAAGCAAAACCAGACTTGACAGTCGTCATTGCTTGCACACCACTGATTTTCTCTAATTTGTAGGTGGCTTAATTATTTATAAGAGAGGGAGTCACATACTTTTCAACAGTTCAACAGGTTGGGTAAGTTGGTGTATGCTGTATGTCCTCATTAAAGTGTAGAGACCATGGCGTAACTTTGATTGCCTGGATACTCCAATAGAGAGGCTTCTTACTTTCAGTGTTGTTAGCTGCTGACATGAAAATGGCTATGCAGGTGGCAAACCAAGCTTATTAATTATTTTGTTTGTATCAGATTTTTTGAAACGGTGCGCCTTGGGTATTTTTCTTCCTTCAAGGCAGGAAGTTTAAGCTGAATACTGCAATGCTGATTCGTCCTTTTTTCTACCTTTTTTTAATGTTTTCTGTTCATGCACATGTACTTTTTTCTTTTTGGTATAACCTCTGTAAGCTCTAGGTTTGCAGGATTTTTCTGAGGCAGTAACTTTGCCTCACATGCATGGCTGTTTGCAGCACACACCAGATGAAAATACATACCCTTCCCAAAGGCCCACATTGGTTAAAGTGCTCTTTTATTTTGCCCCGCCCCAAGGCCAACATTGGTTAAAGTGCTCTTTTATTTTCCCTGGAAAATATATCTTAGTAAGCTCACAACTTTGGGAAATTGGGGCTTGTGAATGCTTTTGCATTCTTTGACTCATAAAGAAGTCATGAAAACTTCTTAACATTTCTACAATTGGAAAAAAAAAAAGCCCAAACATTGGATTTTCTGCAGTATTGAATATCTGAAGAGTAGTTCTCAACAGTTTGGTTATTTTCTATTTACTACTCTAAAAATTGGGGTTTTTTGGTAAAAATAGCTGTTAAAGTTTTCTCTGATGTGGAGAAATACCTGATGCATTACTGAAACACTGATAATCTGGTAGAATGTTATATCTGCCCTGCAATGTACATTAGTGGGAACACATAGAACTTTATTGTCTTTCAGACATTTGGCATTTTCAGCTGTGTTTATTCCAAAGTCAGTAGGTAACAAATTCTGTTGAACAAAAGCTACATAAATATTAAGTCCCGTTTTTTAAAGTTTATTTATTAATTTAAACACACTAACTATGGTGTTCTTTGGTTAATTTTTACTTTCCCTAAAAACTCACATTAATAAAATAAAATCCCTTAATCCATATCTCAGTGGATTTACAGCAGTTGCTGTGATGATTTTAACGTCTGAAAGTATATTATAAATTCTTGCATTATTTTGTTTGAGAACAGATATTCTGTCTTGAAAATTAGATATGAAAGTAGTTTTTTGTTTAAGCATTTAGTGAAACTGTTGTAGGGAAAAAATGTATGTTTCACTTTTTTATTCAGAAAATAATAGAACTGGTATTGTGAAATGGAATCTGTCGAGTTCACTATTCTGAATTGACTCATAGGCGTGAGGCTGGTTTCTTACTTTTTTTTAGAAAAGCATTAAAAAAAATTACAGTATTTGGAGAGTTTTCACAGTTCCTGCTTGTGTGTTTGTTAATTTCTTCCCACATCTTGCTTGGAGGTGATACCTTCTAGTTATGTTTTTCCTAAGGAGTCAGAACTGAATTCAAAGTTGGCCTCGAGGATGTGAAAACTCACGGAGAAACTTGTAGAAAGGTGCCTGAGACTCAAAATGTGTAGATGTTTCGAGGATTCTATTCCGTCTTTGCAGGAGCTCCCAAACAGTACGCTGAGAAGTGTGAGTGGAGACACCCAGGAACATTCCCAAGGCTATATTAAAAAGCTTTTTCTTTACATTATCACTACTTCAGGAATTATACTGTGTTTTGTTTGAATATGCTTGAATATAATCTTAATTTGTAGGCAGCGTATGTGTGTCTTAAAAATAGTATTTGCTCTTGACTGAGCTTTTGCACAGAAAGAAGAAGTAATTGTGAAGGTAAGGTGCTGCAGAAATGCTGCAGTGTCTCCTGGCATCCACTGCAAACTTGCTAACCTTGTGAAGAAACCATCTGTTTTTAAAGCAAAACTCAAGAACGAAGTGCTGTTCTTCTGGACCTGAAGTAGTTCTGTAGCATTTCTACTTTGTAAATGTAGATTTTAAAGGATGCCTTGCAATTGCCTAGTTACTTGTGAAAACATTAAAAATCATAAATAATTCCATGTATATTATCAAATTCCCTTGTACAGCCTGTAGTAGAGCTGATCAGAAGTGCTAATTTAGGATCCTAAAATGCAATTTAGTAACAGAATAGAATGGGTACATAGCCTAAAGGTGTTTTTATTGCCTTTGTTGCTCTTAACCACACCTGCAATATGGGAGGCATGTGTGTATTTGGTATGTGTGAGAAAGTACATATTTTTAAGGTAAGTCTGTTCTTGTTTAACTCCTAGGCATATTTATTGAGAAAGATTTTTCTTCTGGTTAATGACAAAGCAAGGAAAAATAAGTAACTGAACACAGTAGTTTTGATGCATACTAAGTCAACTGAGGAAACCTGAAACGTGTAACATGTTTTTGTTAGGTGTTAATAGTCCGTTTGTCTCACACTAGTGCTGCAGCTTAATCTTACTTGTATTAATTTCATATAAAATTATTTTGGAAGCTCTTTGCTTCTTTAAATCCCTCGGCAAAGGAATTAAAGTTTGCCTGTTGGGAGGCTTTTGTAGGAGGGTTTACAGTCAGAGATTTCTGTAGCGAGTTTTGTTTAGTTTAACATGGAGTTCTCAAAAACTCAAAAAAATCTCAAAAACTGTTGGAAAGACAGGGTCAAATACTCAGCAGTTTAGCCTGTACCGTGTCCTGCCTGTCGGAGAGGGGTTGCTACTAATAACTGAGCTCACTCACATGTGTCCTCCTGTCCAGCTTCTTAGCCGTGACCGGTGTTGATGTGTACTGCATTGTCTAAATTGCAAGCAAGGCTTGTTCAGTTTGGAGACATTCAGTGTCAGGAGGTCCCAAACAGGATACAGAGCACCCCTAGTTCTTCTGCTTTTATTCCTGTTCCACAAATTTTGCTTCACTTTTTAGAGGTTCAAAGCAACGTGAGCTTTTTGAGATAATAGGTGCTGTGGTTGCACCTGCATTGAGCTCGTGTGACCAAGCACTGAGCTGGATGATTTAAAGAGCTGAGCTGGCTGAAAACTAGTGGTTCTTTTTTCTGTCTTTTCTTTCTTTTTTCTTTTTTTTTTTTTTTTAAATTTTGATTCTTTCTTGAGTGTTTTTTGGCCAACTTGGGTCCCTGAGTTGGCTGCCTGCGTGATTGTATGGATGGGAGGGGAGGGCTAGGCTACAGTATCCTTGGCTTGCACTGACTGACAAGAAAGCAAAACTGCGCCCTGAGACTCTTTTCCTTTTACGCTATTTAAATTAGTAAACACTACAAATTATTGCAAGAACATTAAAAAGAATTTTAAAACTACATGCTTGATATATTGTGCTTTAGAATCTCTATATTCTCATGTCTATTTTATCTATTGTAGGCACAGTTATTTAAACATGGCAAAAGAGAAGATTGTTTACCATACGGTAAGTTAGTAATAACCTGATTTTTGTTTTTAAAGCCATTCCAATACAAAAAGGAAAGAAAGATTAAACTGATAACAAATGGTGCTCTAAAGAGTGAAATCAACACGGAAGTTCTAAAGCATGTAAAATGAGGGGGGGAAAAAAGAAGACCTGACAAAGTGAGGGGGGAGCAGACACAACTGGGGAATGTTACATTGGAACAGCTCATCAGAGAATTTGGCAGGTGATCACGTTCACCATTGCTATAATACAGGACCTGAACACAATATATGAACTATAAGATGTGGAAAATATTTGTAAAAATTCATCAGAACATAAGTAGTTTTATACATACTACTGCTGAAAATTTTGCAGAAAGTCTTCAAGTTTTAACATAAGCACAGGATTTCTGAAGACCTAAGTTTAAAGAACCTACTGTGTACAAGACCCAGCTGGAATCATGTAGTGATATTGTTGAAATGAGAAAAAAATTCTAGCGAAAAGAGATTATAATGGGTGCAATTAGGGATAGACAGGTATCCACAAGGAGAGTACAGAAGTTTCTGAACTGTGTAGCTGCATGCTGGAATTAGAGTCATCTCATGGAGAATCCTGGAATATGGTCAGAACTGACTGCAAAATACTAATTTGTTTTTTATTGATAGCAGTAAAGAGAGGTAGGGAAAGATGATGGCTCGTTACAAAACAGTACAAAATACCTTGTCAGTTTTGTGGAGCTTATCAAAGCACCAGAAATATGGTCTGTGCTATTCACAGGAATTAAGCAATTATAATTGAGCAATAAACTCACTTTAGTACACTTATGATTTCACTTCATGGAATTACTTTGACTTCCAAGAAGCAACTTTGTGAATCTAGTGCTGGAAACAGTTTCGTTATCCCAGTTACTAAGTCTGAGATGCAGATGCTTCCTTACAAAATACCTGACATATGAGCAAAGGTGGAGATAAGATAGTGAAGACAAACAGAATGGAATGACAGATGTGCTGTACAGCGGGTCAGGAACAAACAGAAAATGTTGAGGAATGTCATCGCTCAGACATAGCAAACAGCACTGTGGAAGCTTGAAGAGTAATAAGACTGCCAGATAAGCTGAATAATAAACAGGCAAGATAAAATATGCTATAACACAAAATTAGGTAATTTAAAAGATGCAATTGTTCAACAAAATAGTCATAATTGTTATGAAAAGAAGATATGTGGCTCACAACGTTAACCCTGCTGGTAAAATTAAGTGTTTTGGCCTATGGCACATAGAAAGAATATTATGTAGTTAAGAGTCTGGTAATAAGAGAAAAATTGGGGGCATACTAATGAATAAATTTGCCATAGAAAAGAGAGAATGCTCACAACTAAGAAGCAAATATTCAGACAGAAACTGTTGGGGATAAGAAAATGTGAGAGACAAAAAGTAACAAAGATTTTTAGTTATTACAGGTTATAACAGGACAGAGGATCAAATAGAAAAAAAAATAGACAAATGTCAAAGGAAGGTACTGTTTGAAATCTTTTGCAACATAGAACTTGACTTAAAATTAAGCACTAGTCCTGACACTGTTTGCATGAGTCTGCAGATACTTCAGTAATTCAAGAGTTGGCAGGACTTGGAAGAGGCTTATATTTATATTTTTTTAATGTTTTTTTCTGTCTGTGAGTATTGATTTTTCTGCAGTCTCTTCCTTCTAACCCATCAGTCTGTAGCTTTTACAATGGCAAAAAACTCCAGGCTGCTGGAAGGTATAGAAATAATGGTCGTTACTGGCTTTACTTTTTTGTCTGTTATTTTATTAATATTTCAATATGTCAGGATAAATCATAAGCCATTTTAAAAACTGAGAAGATTTTTAAGTCGCATCCTACAATTTCTCAGACTTTGAAACGATTGTTATTTCTTTGATCGTTTCGTATTTTGAAAACCCTGATATCAGACTGGAGTAGGAGGTTGCAGAGTATTTTGCCAGTATGATTCTATATTTGCAGTGCTTATAGCAAGAATTGATAGATCCTTTGGAGCCCAAGTTGTTGGTCTCTTGAACTAATGATCAGCCTTCAAAACAATCATTAATTATCTCAGGCTGAAAATGCAAAAGGGACTGTGTTATTTGTCACAGGAATGTGTTCCCTGTGAAAATTTTGATTCTTGCAACTTTATGCTCATTAATCCCAGTTTCTCCTTTCGTCTGTGTTTTTTTACTTCGCTGGACAAATAACTTTGTTACCTTTGATGTGCCCAAATGAAAGGTTTTGTTGCTGATTGTTTACACATACACAGTATTTCTCATGTCTAAATGTTTATGGACATTCATAGTCATAAAAATTCCTATGCCAGAGGAGTTAAGTCGGTGCTGCCTGCAAATAATAAATGAGGAAAGGGAATGCTTTCTTAGTATGCAGAAACTGGTTGCAGAGTAAATTAATTAGATTTTCTGACTCCTGGTTCTGTTAGACTACTGAAAATTCTTACGCTCCAAAAGATACTTGAATGTGTTACTTCCAGTGAGAATTGGAGGCGTAAATAATCTCAGAATCTGAATTCATTATAATTTTCATAGTAATCCTTAAAGCAATCCTTCCTGTTTGGTAGGTAAAGGATCTGACCAGTGTCAAAGCTACTGCAAAGTAGGTAATAAGGTATTTGCATTTCAGTAATACCTTTAAAAATCTCCGTCTTCTAAAGAACTTTCAAAACTTTACAAAATTTTCTTACTGAGATTTTTTTAAAAACAATTTTTCTAGTGTGTTTCTTTTCTTTTCCAGCTGCTACTGTACTTGAGTGCCTTGATAACTGCAAGCTGTCAGAAAGCAATCAGATGGTTCTTCGGAAGCTAGGGATGAAACTTGTTCAACGACTTGGAATGACATTTGTGAAACCGAAGGTAGCAAAATGGAGGTTAGTTTAAAGCTGAAACAGTTTAAAAAAAAAAATCCAAAATCACTCAGAAAACTTAAAAATATCTAAATCCATACATTTGACTACTGGCCCTCTGCCCTCCTAACTTTCCCTTCCCTAAAAGAGAAAGAAAGAAATCCCCGAGTTATTTGGGAATGAACACATTCTTCATTTGCACTATTTGGAAAAAGTAGATTTCTTCCGCTGTATTTAGCTTCCTGTAATTTTTTTCAATTTTGGTATAGTAAATTAGTGCTGTGACAAGGCAAATCTTTTGACTTTTCATGTTGCACATTACACAAGCAGAAGCCTGTTCCTATATAACGCATAAGTCGGTAAAGATGGGAAGACAGTGACCTTTGTTACTGAAGTTGATTTAGTACAATTTTGTAAGAGGGAACATAACTTTTTCCATTACATATTTCTACCCTGATTCGATAGAAAGTTCACAGGGGAAAAGTGGTTTGCAATCCCACTTTCGTTTTGCATATTAGTCAGGTTTTGGTGTCTGGTTTTACTTATTGCCAGAGGGCAAACACTTTTCTAGATTTCTCGCACTGATATTTTAAAATTGCAGGCTCCCTTGGTGACTATTTTTATTGTATTTCTTTTCCCAACTTTTGAGAACGTCCTTAGGCATAGAAAATTCTTTTTAGGTGGAGAGTGTGCCTTGCCCAATGGCAAAAGCCAGTTTAGCATGTAAAATATCTTTTGTAAGAATGTATCTGCACCACAGGCTAAATATCTGAGTACAGCTTGGGCAGAAAGTACTGAGCTAGCTTTAGCATTTAAAAAACAGTTTTTAATAACTTGATTTTATTAATTTTTTTTTTAAGGTTTTGGAGAGGTTTTTAGGGCATGGGAATTTTGCCTTTCTTTATTGTCAGCAGTGGAAAGTAGGTCATACTGAAACAGGAAAGGGAGAGATAATGAAAAGGGACCATTTAAATAGTCTAGCTCTTCTCACCTTGGAAAAGAGACAACTGGGACAGGAGGAAGGAGAATGGGATACTTTTCCCTTTCCTTTAAAGCAACCACCAAATAACTGAAGAGCTGTATACTGGGAGGGGTAGTAACTTGACAAGCAGGCTTTATGACAGTATGTACCTGTTTCGGTTGGAACTTAAATGAGAAAAATGAATAAAATCAGAAACTGTGTTTCTTGTGCAGATACCAGCGTGGCTGTCGGTCTCTGGCCGCCAATCTGCAAGCTCCGGGTTCAGTTGTGCAGAATCAGATGATGACAGTTGCTGCTAATGAAGCTGACGATGAAGAGGAATATGACATTCCAGGAGAGATTGAAAATGTTGTAGGTGTGTTAAAACTGGACAGAAATTATTGTAAGGCCTGCAAATCAAACTGATACTGGGAAACAACCTGCTTAGTGCTAGGAAAGTCATATGGGTATCTGTGCTAATGTGAACAATCGGAAAGACTATAAAATTTCAGTCTGTGCAACTGAGTAAAATATACTATATTTTTGTGAAATGATTCGCATTTTAGCATCTCAAGCAGAAGCTCAATATGGTAGCATTTGTTGTGGGGTTGGGAGATAGAGTTACTGAAATACATTTTACCAAGTTTATCCAGTAATATGAAAGAGATACCTTGAACCTTTCACAGATGGAAGGATGAACTAAAACTCATAATGCCGAAAAAAAAATTGTGTTACATGAAAGCTAAAGAATTATGGTTGAAATTTTTAAGCTGTGGTAGTATCAAAGGAACAGCATTTTTGTATTAGTATTTAGTCATACAGCAGGTCCTCTGCTTAGCTTGCTGGTGGATATGCTGTACATAAATAGGCAAAATTGCATCAGAAGATGTTTATAACTGAATAATCTAATAAACCACTGAAAAAAGCACCATGACCTCCATTTTGAATCTTCCATAGTATTTAAAATTTCAAACCAGATTTTCTCTCTTAGAAAATAATTTTGACATCTTTCTTGTTTCTTTGATTTCAAGTTGTGCTTGTATAGCATATAGAAGAAAGCTGGATACAAATATTTTTATTTAAACTAGGGGACTAAACATAAACTAGTTCTGTTAAGAGGAAAATGAATTTTGAACATTTTAAAGAAAACTTGCTGTTGTTACATGAAAATAATCTGTTTTGTTTAAATGAAATTATCTGCAGAGCAATTGTTGGTTGGACTGAAAGACAAAGACACTATTGTCAGGTGGTCTGCAGCAAAAGGGTAGGTTTCTTATGGTTACTCTAAACTAATAAACTAAAGAACATAGAAATACAGTCTGATATAATCCATGATTGATAATTTGTGTGCATTGTTAATATCCACAGCTACTTCAAATGGCTTTAGGCCAGCTCATGGTATAAAGCCTTTTGAGTCTTTTTGTGGGTGTATATGAAATTGGGCTAGTCTTCAGGAAAATTTCAGATAGGTTTGGAAATAAAGTTCTGGATAAGACTTGACTTGAAGGGTGTAAAGTAGCATTTCTTCAAAATACGTTTTTCTTTTCCACTTTAAAAAATGTATTTCTGTGTTAAATTTGTTACTGTGTTGCTTTTGCTTCAAGTTTGAGGTTGTTGGTTTAGGGTAATGGTGTTAGGGTAGTGCATTGTCATCTTGAAGTCAGTCATTTTACTGTAAATTTCCAGTAATTATATTTTTTTTTATTGGTCTTATTCATCAAATGCAGTACTAATGAATCACTGTATACTTTTTTTTTTTTTTTTCTCTTTTAAATTCTGTAGAATTGGTAGAATAACTGGAAGACTTCCAAAAGAATTAGCAGATGACGTGATCGGGTCTCTGTTGGACTGTTTTAGGTAAAAATCTTACTTCACATTTTACATGCATCTGAAACACGTCTGCTTATGAAGCAGGAGGACAGCAATTAGGAAGACAGGTCTAAAAATCTGTACATTTTGTTACCCTTCTCCCAGATTTCAAAATCTTCTAAGGCATCGATGTGCTAAGGGTGTTGAAGAAATTATTCCTAATCCTTCATCTTGACCCCATTCTAAAGTAATGGGGAAGAACTGAAGTTCAACTTTGGAAAAATAAAAATAGAAAATACTTATTAACTGTCTGCTTTAAAAATTTCTGGTATGCTCATGTCCTGAGTGTTGTGTGCATCTTCAGAAACGCAGTAGAACTGGTAATGATAATCCAAAGGGTTCTGGGGGTGACCAGAGCTGATAAGCAATTGATGTGTGAGGGAAGGCTAGAACATCTAGAAGAGTGAGGAATAAATGGGGTATAATAGAGGTTTATGAAATCATGAATGGAAATGATTTCCCTCTAGATTTTATATTACTGGAAGCAAAGTACAGTAGCAGGTGGCACGTTTGGAATAAAGAAAAGGTGGTGGTTATTCACACAGCAACTGTAAACTGGAAAAACTTCTTGCAGCAGGATGTTGTGGATGATAAGAGTCTGTGCCTGAACAAAAAATGTTTTTCTTTTCTGCAAACTTGTCCACTATCTGCTGGAGTTTGGAGGAGAGTGGTGCAATGTGCTTGTTCTTTCAGTATACCAAGGGATGTATTGCGGGTGTGTCAGAAAGGCTTTGGGGCTAGCTGGAACTTTGGTTTGATCACTTATAGCTGCTAGGATGTTCTTCTGATGTGCTTTAACGTTGGGTATCTTGTTTCTGCATCCATGTAGAGCATGTAAAGGACTAAATTATTAAATAGGTGTTATGCTTTTTGTATGTGAGGTTGCTTATCAGGTCTGTGTTGAGTACTTGAGCTTTAAGATCTAAACTAGTGTTTTAGACTAAGCTAAAGACAAAAAGAATAATTTTTTTATTGGCAAAAAAATATCAGTAATGTTCAGATTGCCACGCAGTCTGTACCCAGTTTTAGAAAATCTTCTCATGTTGGTTGTGAGTACAAATGAAAAATACCAGCTCAAAGAGTAACACATTAAGAAAGAAGATAGAAAGTCTTAAAAACTTGCAAGGAAAGTATCTACGTAGCCGATACTTCCACTGTGTTACTGTGATTAATTTAAGAGGTGCTGCTGATCTCAATTATCCCTGGAGCTTCAAAGACCTGTACTCACTGTGTTTTCTTTCCTTGTTTTTCAAGTCATAGGGATGAGTAATCCAACTAGTAATTGAGTGACCTGCTTTCTTCAGAAACACCTGGGAACAAATGTAGACAAGGATGAAGGGAATCTTTTCTGCGTTCTTTGCACTAAATATTTAGTGATCAAAATAGAAATAAGTCAGTTGCTCATCAGAGGCACTTTAAGTTATATCACTTGGGATAAGAAGAAAGGATTTCTTATATAAGTAGATAGGTTGAAAGACAAGAGACAGGGAAGAAATGAGTGATCATTTTTCAGAGTGTGGTGAGATTATCAGCACTGTCCCACAGGGGTCTGTATGAGCCCTGTTACTCATAAAGGATCCTGGAAAACAGGTGAACAATGGAGCAAGGAAGTCAATTAATGATTTAAAGTTAGCTAGTGTGGTAAAAACTAAAGGTGACAGAAAAGAAAATGTTATCTAAACCTAAGTTAAGTAACTAGACAGTAAATGAAATATGAAATATAATGGCTAATGAATGCAAAATAATGCACTTAGGGAAAAATGCAGCTTGCAATGAAACAGTTGTTACTACTCAGGAAAGAGATCTTGAAGTTACTGATAGTTCTGTCAAAATGTCAGTGGAGTGCTCAGGAGCTGTCAGAAAAAAGAAGGCAAATGGAACTTTAGATATTATTAGGAAAGTAAGAGATAACAAAACTGAATCACTGAAATGTAATTTAACTGATGGGGATTCTTCCAACTGGAAGGAAAAAGTAGAGGGGTATAACAGATATAAAATCATAAATATGAAAGAAAGAGGAAAAGCGAGTAATTGTTTGCTATTCACTCTTTCTCATAATGCGAGAAGTGGGAAGCATCAGGAAGTACATTTTCACGCAATTATAATTAACTTGCAGAAGTCATTGCCACAGGATGTTATAGAAGCCAAAAGTGTAAAGGGAGTTCAGAAAGGTATTATCCAAATTAATGGAAGGGAGTCCCATCACAGGCTGTTAGATATGGCATTCTGGCTGCAACCTGTGGCTCGGGAAGCCTCCGCACTGCAGGTTGCCAAAGCTTGGAGGAGACTAGGAAGGGAATGCTCCTTTATGCTTCATCTTTGGCCAAACATCTGCTATTGGTCCAGGTCAGAGATGGGATCCTGGGAGTCGTGAAGCTTTGATATGACCTAGTCTGTCTGTTCAACCTTTTGTTCTTAGATTCCTATTCCTAGTTCATTACAAAATGACCTCCTTGCATGTTTAGTCGTGCAGCACACAACCTTTCCCCTTTTCACTCCTTTATCTACCAGTCCACCAAAATTTGCATACCATTTTTGATATTTTTTGCTGTGTTCGCTACAAGTTGCTCTCTTTTGGTTTATGTTTTTTAAAGGTGAATAAACTCTGCTGTTCACTGCATAAGCTCGTATAATGTGTTTATGGGAAACTGTCACTTGAACCTTTTAAGGACTGTATTTGGCACTATACTCATTAGTTATTTTGGGTATGATCTTTAAATATGCATTTTTTGCCAGTGTATAGAAAGTTGTTTTCCTTTTCTGGATGAGTTTCAGGTGTTGTATTCTTCTGTATTGAGTTTACATTTATATTGATAAATGGGTTTTTTGCTTATTTGATCATGTTTATAGCAGTATTTATGTTGCACAAAATGGGGAGAAAACATGTTCAACTTGTCATTCTTATATTTTAGAAGTCTAACAGGATTAATAACAATAAACACATGCTGGTTTGGATTATGTGTCTTTTAAAATGTTAGGAATTCACCATGAAAAGTGAAATCCAAAAGGGAAGGCTGGTCTTAACAAAACTTGTCTTTGTTCTAAAATTAGTTTCCAGGAAACAGACAATGCATGGCATGGTGGCTGCCTGGCTCTGGCAGAATTGGGCAGAAGAGGACTGTTACTCCCTTCCCGAATTTCAGATGGTGAGTTGTAGTTGCTGAATATTAGTAAGTTCATGAATTAACAATTTATAGTATTAGAAATTGAATGTGTGGCAATAGACTGGAATTTGCTGATGCGAGTGTGCTGAATAATGACTGTAGTATTGAATTCTAGAGTAAAAAATACGCCTATGGGGATATTTTAAAGTACTTCTGTCAAAAGCATTGTCTTGGGTGTGCCTTTTTTATACTTAATAAATTTTTCTTTCCAAAATGAAATTAGTTTCTTGGGGTTTTCTTCTTTCTTCCTCCTTCATGTTTCTTTGTACAGTTGTATAAAATTAATTCTGTATGTCTCTATATTGTGTCAGTGTCATTATTTAAATAGAATATATTAAATAATTGATGACTAACTTGCACTTTAAAGTTGTAGCTTGTGCTGTTTGTTTCTGATTAAATTTCATAGGCCAATTTTCTATATTTTATACAATGAACTGTTTAAGTTTTTAAAGGGTTTTTGAAATATAAGGATGGAAAGAAAAATAACAGGGCAGAGAAATTGTTTCTTTGTGTGTTCTGTATGTACCAACATACATTGAAGTACAGAGCTATTAATGTTAAAGTAGTAGTTCTCTGGTTTTGTGATTTTGGTCAATTTTTTGTAGAGTTGAAATGACAAAAACATAGTGTAGTTGTACACATCCGCTGTTGGGCACTTCTACAGCAATATCTTGGGCTGGATGGTTCTTTTGATCTCATCTGGTATTTCTGTGTTGAACAGAGAAGTTGAACACTAATTTTCAAAAATATTTCAAAACTGGTGTTTCATACTAGTAAATTAGGTTGCCAAATCTTTTCTGTTCTGAAGATCTGTTGACTTGTTCTACAAGTAGGGTATTTAATAGTCTGTTATTCTGACTCCATTAAAAGAGTTTATGTCCGATATAGTATCTGTTTTGCGTGTGAGAATTTTTGTGCAGCTAGCCTGCAGTTGGTTTCCCTTTTCTAATTACTGTTGCCCTTTTATGATAAAAATGAAACAGTTAAAAAAAACAAACCCAAGTTTAAGAATGGGAAGTCATTCAAAGGTAAGCCTCTGTTTTAGTTCTAGTAAAAAATAACGAAAGCTAGCCTAAAGCAGCAGGAATCATGGGAAGAACAGAAAATAAGACTGAGAGGAAAAGACTGAAAGAGCTAAGGTTTTTTGGTTGAGAGAAGACAAAGCTGAAAGCTTATTCTCCTCCTCTTAAAAGAAAATCTTTACTTTTGACGACTGTTTTCAGTGACCAGAACAAGACTACAGATAATGGGTATAATTTGCAGCAGGAGAATAGTTAGATAAGCATTAGGACTGATTTTCTTATTCTAAAGGAACTGGAGCCCTAGAATAATTTTTTTATGGACATTGAGTTAGAAAGATTTCTGTTAGGTAGGACAGAAATCAAGTTAATCAAGTTGTGGAGAGCTGTTTGAGAAGTTAACCTTCATGGTTCCCTTCAGCCCGTTTTTTATTTAATTTGAGGAATGGACATGAGGTAGACTTCACCACTGGAACTGGTTTTCATGAACAATATTTGTACAGAGATGGGAAAGAATAAATCGTTGAATTGTATGGAAAACCAACAAAAGGTTTTTCCTTGTTGACTTAAAGAAATTCAAATTAACAACGAAAGGGATACATGAGATTTTTTTTAAAATTATGGATAAGGAAAACTATGGAACTTTCTGCTTCCAGAGATTAGAGAGGCAAATAGTTTAATGTAATTTAAAAACCAGCAGCGATGACACTAGACTCCGTAATTTCAGGTTTGGAAATTATGGATTTGGTAGCATATGTCTGTAAGCTTGAAGCTTTAAACTTGGCCTAGAAAGAAGCTCTTTCTTCTTGTTCCATCACGTACTGAAAAAAAATTCTGGGAACTCTACATTGTATTGACCGCAGCTCTGCTTCCTTACGTAGGTTTCTACTTACTGGTAATGTTTAGGCAGGTGAGGATGTCTCTTATCTGAATAATGAATCAATGAGAAATGGATCCCTGTAGTTTTAAATGAATAATACTTAGTCTGGGTTGGGTTTACTTAGACTGGTAGTGCATACTGTGCAAATTTACGTGAGGTGTGTATACCATGGAACAGCCTTATTTTAGTTAAACTCTTGTAGAAGTTGGACAGCAGCTTTAAGGCAGAGGGAATTCTGAGCTTTGTCATGGAGAGCTAAAGTATGGATGAATTAATCTGCATAATGAACTTCCTTCACTGAAGGAAGCTCCTTTTTTAGAGTTGATTGGTATTCTGTGCCAAATTCTACTTGAAAATTGGAAATTTAGCTAGCAATTTCTTTGCTAATTTTTCTTCAAAATATATGTTACAGATAGTGTAGTGAATGAACTTGTGTTCATTAATGACTTTCCATATATTTTAAATACAGGTCACATTTATTTGAAAAATTGCAAGTTTATACACAAAATTATAGAAGCAGAAAATAATTTTAGGACGTATGTAGAAGCACACTGAAACTGATCGTTAGTGATACATGTACACTGAAATAAGACCTTCACCAGGAGAGTTCATCTCAGGTGAAATAAATTATATAAATAACCTTTTAGGCTTAGAGTTTGAAGGTTGCCCAGTGTCTGTCTAACCGCAGTGGATTAAGCATCTAAATTTTTTATATCTTCAAATTTTCAATATTGTTTTCATAGTGGTTATTAAAGGTGAATATAAATTGCATTTGTCAAATTGGTGCAGGCTTTCTCTGGTTTAATTTGCATCTTGCTCTTGGTAAACATAGGAAAAGCTTGGTTATACAAGATTTGGATCGGTTTGTTTATCTGGTGTCTGCCTCCAAGTAACAAAATTTGGTCTGTTGTTTTGTATTACGGCATAATGGTGAAGTGTATTCATACACAAAACAATTTTTACAGTAAATTCTAAATAGCCAGGTTTAATCTTAAGCTTATTTAAACTACTGCACAGTGAAATAAAAAGGTTTTCAAAGAAAAAAGACAAAAAAATCCTATTAAATGAAATTAAGCCTGAAAAAGACTATGACAGTATGTTATTGAACAATATTGCTTCTAGACCTTAAACATCTTTTAAGAAAAGAAATTGTAAAAGTTATTTTACATTAATACAAATGCAAAAACCTTAAAGATTCATCTAATGTACTTTGGCTTTAGTAATGAATGCAAAAATTCACTCATCAAAATCTGAGCTTATACAAGGGAAAGTTCAGTTACTTAAAAATATTAATATAAAATTATGCACATTATTTACATGGGAGAGATTGAATGTATCTTGTCATGGACCAAACCCACTAAGAGTTTGCTGACGTTTGCTGATGGTGCTGGTAACGGGCTTATATCACCAGAAACTCACTGGAAAGTGAAGCATTAAGATACTCTTGTTCTCTTCCTTAAAGTGAAGACTCTGCTACAGTCATTTGGCCTTACTCTTTTAGTGCCTTGCTGTGATTTTGCCGATTCTTTTTGATTTGTCCTTTTTTGTCCTTTTACTTTTTGATTGCACTGATTATCCTGAGTATCGGAAGAATTAAGAGTAGCTTCTGTACATGAAGCGTTACTGTCCTGAGGACTCTGCCCTTCATTGTCCATTCTGGCTTTGCTGGGGCTGTATGCAGCGAGCTGGCAGAGAGCTACAGCCGCCGTTTGTTTCTGTTCATCACAGCTGTCAATTATTCTTAAGTCTTGAGCTTCGTTACGGTGAGCTGTGAAAGAAGATTTGTCGCAGGCACTGTTAGTAGGGTTCTTGGGGTTACACGCATCTGCTCCGGAGCTTTCATTTTCGGTGTTTGGAGAAGTAGCAGCACCATTATCATGAGACGGACTGTGGAATGACGTTTTCAGGCTCACTGTGTTACAGGAATCTTTTACTGAGAGGTTCAGAGGCATGTCTTGCAAGTCTAGGAAGTTCTGACTTTCTGTTTTGGCTGTGGGTTTGTATGCATGCTCGTGAATAGGTCCTGTGTTTGTGTCAGCCTTTTTCGAAAGGTTAAGGGGAACGATCCCTGTGTCTTCTTCCGCGTTGGACAGTGAGCCTTCATTGTTATGGCTTTCGTTCTGTGCATGTGAATCTTCATCAGTGACATTAATGCTGAAAGAAATGAGGAGAAAAGAGAATTCACTATTAGTTGCTCTTTTAAATTGGGGCTGAGGAAGTGGGCAGGAACTTTAACTCCCCCAAGTCCCTTTCACCATACACATCGCTGCAATACAGCTAATTTCCTGAAATATACAGGCACGTGCACAGTAATGGCATTGGAAATGCCTGATGCGTTCAAGGAGAATGAGTGATCTCCTCGCTATAGCAGCTGTGAGTTGTATTGTGTTTCGCACAGTTAATATAGACCAAATTATCTCAGTGCTGTAAATTTAAATATATTTTAGGGGCATTGCATGAAAAATATCCATCTACCTTTGTGTGCCCCAAGTAAATCTGACAAGAATTTACAAAGTGATTTTATTATTTTACCTGGTAGGTGAATCTCCTCTATCTTGCTGTGTCTGCACACTTGGAAGTGGAGTTGGTTGATCGGTGCTTTTTCTCACGGGTCTGAAAGCTGTGAAGTTTTCTTCTGGTTGGTCGTACTTGCCAAGCGATGTGGAAGAGGACTTGTTAGAGAGGTCAAATAAGCCTTCGCACGCTTGACTTGTCTGAGTGAAGTTGGTTGGGCTAGGTCTGCCAGGGGAGCCTGTTGCCGCGCTTCCTGCGAGAGGGCTCATTTTAGCATTCTCTCTTTCATTTTGCTCATCTTTAGAATGACTTTTGGCGTGCAATAATGTCATTTCTTTTTCGTAATCTGCTTGTTTTTTATGTGAACTTAGAGGGTATTGTTGGGATGGGCTTAAAGAAGCTGGGTACAGCAAGGTAGTTTCTTCCATTAGGTGAGAATTTTGATCTCTGTTAATACCAGCTACATGTGAAAATCTGTAAAATGAAGGATCTGTTGGCCTACAAAATCCATATGGTATTGGGGGAGCAGAATGATATTGTTGGAACAATCGATAGTGTTCATATGCTGACGGATTGATGGGTTTTGGAAGTGGCCCAGGGTGGGGAAGAAAGTGTCTTTGATCTTGTGTGCCATAGACAGACAGAGCAGAGCTTTCACACTCTGAGCTGCCTGGCAGCAGGTAAGGGGTGTAGATAGCCAGCCTGTGCTCGTAAAAATGGGGTGAGTACTCGGGAATCATCGGTTGCATGTAAGGTGAAATGGAACCAAAACCTTTCGTGGGAGCAACTTTATGCGGAAACTCTGGGAGGAAAGGAGAACCTGCTTTCCATGGGTGACTTGGTGCGTGAAACGCAGACTTAGTGTGAAAAGGTGAACTTTTGTTAGAGAGCGATATAATTTCAGATACTTCACTAGTTTCTGGGCCTTTACTATCTCTGTGTTCTCCTACAGGAACGAAAGCGGAGGGCCTTACAATGCTGTCCAAAAGGGGCTGCATGCTGATAGCGCTTTCGGATGTGGTACTGGCAGGGGTTAATTCCTTCTGAATCGCAGATTTTTGTCCTTGAATTGCTGTGTTTGTTGCCTGGTTTTGTAATTCAACGTTTTCCTTGGCATCTTCTTTGGCAAAAGGATATTGAGGCTTTGAATCGAGATTTGACAGTCCATTTGTGACAGATTTAGAAGAAGTTGGTTTGACTGTAGATTCAAGCTGATTGATCTGTTTGGGCTCCAAGGAACTGGTCTTTGGACACTTGATAACACGATCCTGCTCCGATACTAAAGTAATTGAGTTTTTGCAGAGGCCATACTTCATATGGTTAAAAAGATGGGATTTCTCATTGCAAGTAAAGGGGCACTGAAAGCACTTGTACTTAAATGGCTTTCCTGGTGGTCTTGGGATGTAGTGAGGCTTCTTTGGTTTACGTTCTTTGAGGAGACTCATTCTTTTTTCTGTTGTAAACAATTAAATGTAATGATTCTTTATAAAAACTTTCTTGTGGTTAGCTTTCCTCAGTTGTAGCCTCTTGATGTTTCCAGTTTTTCAGGTTTCTCGAATCCTCCTTCCCAGGTGAGGCGAGGAAGCCAAGTCCCGCGGTGTCTCAGGGAAGAGGGGGTGCCGGAAAACAACACTTCTGCAACTGGTAGTGCAGGAACTGTAACGTAAAGGTTAAAATTAGCTGTCGTGGAATATTGGAACTAAATGCAAAGCGATACATTCTTTTAACTGTATTCCCCACTGTATCACGTATGGTGTGTTGTGGGTTTGTTTTTTTTTTAAACAAAACAAAGATGCCAGGTGCCCGACTTGAGATAGACATGCGTTAAACTTTGACATCCTTCCACACCTAAATGCAGTCACAGAAGTGGCCTAATTTTCGGTGGTGCCAGTCACCTGCCACTGCTGCCGGCTTGGAGGAGCTTTCTTTGAAAACTGAAGGCACATTCATTGAGAAGATGAAAGTAGAAATGTAGGTGGAGCTGTTGAGAGAAGTGGAGGTGGGCAGGATGAGGAGAGGCAGGCCCTGGCAACGCTGGATGTGGGACGAGCTGGTCAGGCCGGTTGGGGAGAGGGAGGAGGGAATTTCCTGCTTGGGCACAATGCGGTGGAGTGGGTTGGCTGCGCTTGGGGAGCTGACTTGGCTCTTTCAGGGACTGACCAACCCCCTCTCTCAAATGGCACTGCATTTCTTAACAGCCTAATCTCAATGGATACCTCAAAAGTGGCCAATCTCTCGAAGGATAAAACCACACCAATTTTCTTCCTCTTCCTAATTCAATTAAGAGAAATGAGTACTGCAATACCTGACTAATAGAATCTTCTGCTTGACAAACACATTTCACATTCTTCGGCTGTGTAGCACCTTACATATTGCTTATAGTTAACACAGACGCACAAGTGTGTTAATTCAGGTAAAAAAAAAAGTGTCTGACAGTAATTGATTTCTAGGGGAATGATCTATCTGCCTTTCTTCAGAAAAACGAAGGTTGTGGATACTTTGTACAGCCTAATGATTCGCTCAGTAGATAAGTCAGGAGGGCTTGTATCAGCTTGTTCCATTATGTTCACTGATTCTGAAGGCGTGAGAAACTCTCAGAGTCAAGTTCTCATGATTTTATAGGATGTGTTATGGCAGAGATCTAAAAACTGATGATTTCATCATGAACTATAAGCATCATTATCAAAATGATGACTGTTGCAAAACCACGTACTGTATCTATTGTGTTACCCGAAACTACAGGAATACTAATTGTAAGAGTGACTAGATAGCTTGATATTTTTTATTTTTTTTTTTAAAAAAAAAGCTTTTTACATAGAAGTTTGAAGTAGTAGTATTAAAATACTAAGTTTATGTAAAGAATTGCTGGTAATTACATGCCGTGAGATTTTAGTTAAAGTAGAGAAGTTTTGCATTTCTTAAATCAGAGGTTATTTAATAGAAAATGACATGCAACACATTATGAAAACTGGAGGCAAAGCTACAGAATTGCTGCTTGTTTCATCAGGTATAGTAATTCTAGCAAATTGTATTAAATGTTGTTTCTGATGTCATAGAAATATTCATTTTGTTAAAATAGTAATTGTGAAGGCACCCTGAAAAATGCAAAGCTGCTCTGTAAGTAGAAAAAACAATCAAGCTTTTTCTTAAAATTAACAAATGGTTAAATGTTTGATAGCCTGAAGAAAAAGGAATGTGTAGAGAAGCAGCTTTTTATTTTTCAGGTTTTAGCAAAGCTTTTTTGGTTGTTTGAGTTGGATACTGAAACTGTAATAATGAAAAAAAAATTGAATTATACAGCAGCATGTTAAAGTCTTGTCATTGACGTCTGGTAGTTCAATAGATTAAAAAAAATATAGTATTTAAAAATATTTTAAATAATGACAGCCAGAATTCCTTTGAAAGAGTAAAAATAATGCTTTTACTTTTTTTAAAAATGCTTCAAAAAAAAAAAGTAAAAACTGGGGCGTAGGAGGGGAGGTCCAAATAGGGAACTGGTCTTTTTTTTTTTCTGCCTTAAGTGCGCTTGTTGCATTTATTTTTGACTAATGATGTATAACTAACGTGGACAGTTTGTAATGGACTCGGCCAAGTCAGTTTGTACCTGTTGTTCTTTATATCTTCTTGGAAGTATTTGTACTAATTATTCTTGAAAAAAAGATGTTGTTGTCAAAACTCCATTGCATTCTTAGTTCAACCATTTATGATAACAGTCCGAATTTGCATTCAGGTGCAGCACTTATAATAAAGAGATGTTAATTAGATTTTCTTGTTCTGCTAGCTTTCCTGTGCTTAATAATGAAAATTCCTGTGTGTCCTGTTCCCCCCCACTCCGACTTTGTACTTGGTATTTAGCTTTGATTCAAGTTATTCCTGTTTAACAAAGTATTAACTATCGTTTCTTAATAAGATAAAATGCATTCTTGCAGTTTTAATGTTAGAAATTTAGAGCACTGGAGCTTCTTTGCCATGTGTACACCAGGAGAGAATTACAACAGCTTTTTTTTTTTTTATATTTTAAATTAGTTTTGACACACTCAGCCTGCAGACAGCAGTGCTCCCAGGACCTGCTGCTCTGACTCAAGAGGTAGAGAACGAGTAGCTTATTTTAAAGGGTGTTTACCCTTTCGTAAACTTAGACTGGTGTCAGCCAGATGAATGTTCAGTTTCTCTCTTTTACTATTTAATCCTTTTTTTTTTTTCACATGGTTTAAAAATGCCAGTAATAAAATATTTCTAAACCCAGACAAGAAGGATAATTTCTCCTCCTGTCTCTAAGTAAAACACCGGAGTATCTGGCAGAGGTACATATTTCATAATTAAAAAAAATTAAAACTATTTGATCCCACACATACAGCTGGAAAAGACTTTAATGATTTAAAATAGGTGCAACCAATTAAAACTGTCTCTATATAAATAATGTTAGTTACTTACAATGTATGCTTTGTGCTGCCAAAATTAATATTTAGTATTAGAAAGAAAAATCAAAATAAATAGTTGCTTTTTCCTTAAATTTGAATGCCATAACTTGTGATATCCTTCAAAAATGAGAAAAAGTTCTTCAGTAGCAGGATAACAATTTTCATATAACATTTTTTTTAGAATGAGAATTTATTTCCTGTATTCCTGATTTTAGAAATGCAGATAGTTCTATATTATAATTTTCCTCTTTCTAGTTTTGAAATGTGGCCGTATTATTTATTTATATTTTTATTGAAAACAGGTTATTCGGATAATATTGGTTGAACTTGAGCTTCTCTTAGTTGTTTGGTTCTTGTCAGTTGTGTACCCCCTCACGGCTTTCTGAGCGGTAGCCCTTCCCAGCCTGGGACTGATAGCTGCCAGTTTTCTTCTATTTTTAAAAGTATGTTGTTGCTCCCTCTGTGCCTTTGACATATTAGCAAGTTCAGAAAACAAGAATATCATTTGACATTGTGTGCGTGTGTGTGTGTATAAATACATAAACAAAAATGTACGTGGGTATAAGTGTATGTACACATATACACACATATGTATTCATACACACGCATACCCACACATATATATGTACATATATATATGTGCATGTTGTTTTTTAGGTTTTTAAGTAGTCTAAATTGTTTAAGATGCCCAGTTGATCAAAGAGGAAATTTCAAAATGTCTTTTATTACAAGCAGGAATGGTAATTACATTTCTTTTTAGGACAGTGCTTTAGCAAACTACGTAACAGTTTGTCATGCACACTCCATTATTATTGCAGTATCCTTTTGGTGATGTTGATCTCTCTGACCAGGAGTACTCACTGGGGTGGAACATTTTGAAGGACATGCTATAATTAAAATATTGTGATGTGGCATTATTGCATAATTCAAGGACATGCCATTGTCACCTACCTAGAGTGTTGCAAGAACAAGATTTGTGAGTTTTATTCTAGCTGAGATTTTCCAGTGATTAACTACCACTCCCTTCTAAACTTCCAGTTCCTTTAAACTGAAAGATAAATTTTAATGCAACTGTTTGTGAATTAGGAGGAAACCTGGGTGAGAGGAGTGGGTTGGTGAGGACTGGGAAGGAAGCGTGTGTGGAAGGTACGGAGCAGAGGACCGTGTGTGTGTGTGTGAGCTCGTGTGTCTGTGCGTGCGTGTGAGAGGAAGTACAGAAACAGATTAAATAAACTAGTTCGGCAGCGTGGATAAGAAATTAAAATCTCTGTAAATATTAAGTTAATAATTCAATGTCTTAATACACTTTAATTGACTAGAGAGAGGATAACTCAAAACAATCTAATTTTCTTTGCTAAATTCTCAGAAGCTGGAAAAAAGAGTAACTCAAAACTGGAGTGCCTTATTTTCATAGAAGCTTTTCAGACTAACCCAACACTACTCTAGGAAGAATAGTTGTCAGACTAAACATAGCAATTTTAAGCAATACAGCTTTTTGTCATACTTGAATATTGTACATTGTTTCTCTATGAAAATAGGTGCTTAAAACACTTTTCACCAACAAGAGAAATTATTGTAAAAACTGGCAAGAATTAGTTTTTCTCTCAAACTCAAATATTTCCCTTTCCTGCTGAAACTTTCTGCTGAAAGCTTAAACTGGTGCAGTAAGTGCACCTGCTAGGAGTAACCTAGGCTGGTGAGACAGCCCAAAAACAAACACCTCCGATTTACTTTTTAGATGTTAATATGAACACGCTTTATTTGAGGAAAAAAAAAAAAAAAACAAACCCAAAAAAACTATAAAGCAATGTACTTACCAGCTACACAGATGTCTGAAACCTGGAGGTGATGGCTGTTGGGGAGCTGGAGCTGTCACTGCTGGGAGAGAAGTACCTGTTCTCTGCTGGCTCCCTAAGTGAAACTGCGGGAGGCTGTTTCAGGGGGAGGGACTTAAGAAGTGTAGGAGTTGAGCCCTCGGGGTGTAGAGATGCACCTGATATTACTCCAGCCCCAAGCTACGATTCATTTGTTTGCGTCCACTGCTTTCATTCAGCATTACCTCAGCATCTAAGCTATCGGAGAGAGCTCGCCTCGCTTTTGTGCCCTCCAACAACCAAGTTTTACTCTAAACTGTAGTGTCTGTTCCTCCGAGTAGCAGTCTGCAATGTGGGGTCAAAAATGGCTTAGGGAATATACTGAGCTTTTAATATATTTAACTTTCATAGAAGTAACTTGTGAGCAGCAGAATTGACTGTACATAGGGGGTAGCAAAGTTTAAAAATAATAATTTTACTTTTTTATTAGAGACTGCCATTTTTTATTGAATGCCTTTGTAGCTTTAATATTCTTGCTCTTTTTTTCCTCCCCCTCTCCATTTTTATTTAAATCTTTTTGTCCTTCATGAGTCTCCTTTCTGAAGGCGGGACTGAACTAACTCCAGGCTGACTTGCCACAGGAACCTGCCAAAGCTTGCCTATAATCAACAGTCAAATGTACAGATCCTGTAAATGGAGTCACCTCAGTAAGAAATTGATTATCACGTCTATACGTTTGCTTAGGAGCTCTGAAAAACTGCGTGGGGGAAGGAGAAAGTCAGCCAATTGTCCACTGATTGGTATTAGTACTTGCTTTTAGTTGCATTTTAGTTAGAGTTTATAAATGACAAATTTAGTACTGTATTTGTCAGTCATCTAGTGTCATTGCTGAGTTGCTCAGTGAAATAATAACCTCTTGCATACTGGTTATTAAAAGGAAAATCTTGTGATTGTTATAACTCTAAAAAACATTGCTGTTGCTGAATGTAAAAGGGGGTTTTGGCTACTAATTCTAATGTTATTGAGACATTACAATTTCTGTTCATCTGGATTGACATGATAATCCTCCTGTTTCACTCACTGCTCTATAGATATGACAGCTGCAGATTATTGAAACTTATGTAGAAGTATGATGAATTTTATACTTGGCCTTTTGAATGGAAATTATTAAGGAAATTGTCACTACAAAACCTGTTTAGGCAGTGAGTAAAAGTTGTTTCAAAATCAGTCTCTAAAACAGTGTCTTAAAAATAATTTTAAAGGTGTGGCCTTTATCTTGATGCAATGACTTACGGACATCTAATTTCCTATCTAGGTACGCACCTCACCATCCTTCCCCTTCCTATGCCAACGGAGTTTTCTGGAATTTTTTTCTGAATATATACAATCACTAATTTTAAGGCAGAAAGGTGGCTCTTGTTTTATTTTTTTTTCATTAATTTTTTATTATTATGTTCCTATAATACAGCTTTAGCAGTGTAAAAAGCTGTCATATTGCTGTCTGGTTGTTTGTAAATCCTTTGGCTTTAGATGGAATAATAAGAATGTTTATAGTCCATCATTCTTTCATTTAGTTGTAAAATGTTTTGAAGAAAAGTAGTATATTAGAAAATTCTACTGGCAGAGAAAGGTCTTGAAATGTCTGTAGTCAGAAACATCTGGAGAAAAGGAGAACAGTCCTTTGCTTTCTCAACGGGTGTTACTCTCACTCGGTAGTAAATCGCCTTTCTTCCATGTCAGTAAGTTTGTGCACGCTATCAATCTATGTAACTGTCCTCATTTTTCTTCTGCAAATGTGGATCATTTTTATGTTGTCTCTAGCAGAAGGAAGGTACCATCAGGTTTCTTTTTTTGCATGTGATGGGGTAGAGGTAGGTTTCCTTGAACAAAATCAGATCAGATTTTTGGTTTTGAAAGAAAATTGCCATTTCTGGCATTTACAGGAAGCTATTGAAGGACTCCTTTAATAAAGGTGACTGAACTGAGATAAGAGGCAGTTAATATTTGAACTTTGATTTTATTTTTTCCCCCATTCTCCCTATCCCCCTTCCCTGATCTGGTAGGTGGAGGGGAGACACGATGACCAGTTGCTGCCTTGACCTTAAGGAAAATGTTTCAAATCTTGCTACTTCCTGGAACTTGCTATTATTAGTCAGGTCAGCTGAAATCAGCTGTGAACAAAGTAGAACTGGAAAAGAAAAGAACAGCTAATGTAAATGGTCCTTTTCTTGGTGCTTGGATGGTATTAAAAATGCAGATCTGGGGAAGAAGATTCATTGGTGGACCCCAGAAAAGGAGTGTGAGAGCTCCTGTTTGTGTATGCTTCTAGAAGTAATAGATCTTGATTGCAGTGATGTTGTTTCATCACTTACTGTTGGTAACTCGTTACACTTGCATCCTCAGTATTGGATAAGCTGACACCAGTCACCTCTTGGTAGCACCCTATGCAGTTTACCTGACCACAAGTCAGGTTAATTAAGAGCACCAGGATTGACATAGTAAAATTTGGATTTACTGATATTTTTCTCCCAAGTTGCTTTTTTAAAAATGTGATTATTTTTGTATCTCCAGAGGGCTGAAGGTTTAGTTTTATATCTTCTTTAGTATAGAGTATTCTTCTTTTGTTCTAAGTTGTATTTAAAATTCAGTATCAAGTAACTGTTGTTTAGCTGGAGCTCAATTTCATAGGTTTAATTACTGTAGCATAAAACTGCCATTTTATAAATATTACAAACTTCCTTCTTCCTTCTTGATGTTTTTATATGAATTTTTCGGGTCAGCTTTAGCACTAAACAGAAAACGAAATGTCCCTACCAGAAACCATATATACAAATGGGGTAAACTTAACCTATTCTTGATACACTGCTTACCTAATTTTTATTTTCCTCCTGCACTTCAAAATTCCATTCCCTAGGCATCTGAAAGAGTGCCAAGTGTTGCTCCGGTCAGTTATCAACCTCTCCCATCATCGGATAATTCTTAACTTTCTGCTCTAATGCAAAGAATGGCCCTGGTGACTGAGTTGTTCTTATTTTGGCTTTGCCTCCTATCAGTCAGAATTCTGATACTGGCTTTCAGAGGATGTCCACTGGTCATGTCATCACCAATGCTTCCATATTTTGCTAGAGATGCCTTACAAACTCGTGAACTGGTTAGTTATTCCAAGAAAGACGAGTGATCATGGTAAAATGTGAATAATCTCATGTAGTTGCACAGCAGTAGACATGGAGCTCCTGAAGCGTAGCTTGCCTTATAAAAGAAGCATCTTAAAATCGTGTGACTGGCAATATTCACTTCTATCTTCGTCATCTCAGTTATGTAACTAGATGGGTGGCTTTGAGCTAAACGTTCAAGAAAGTCCTTTTTTCTTTCTTTGATCTCCTGTACTGCAGTTATCGACAGATTTTGCTATCTGTATTAGCATGTTTGGACCAGGTTATTCCATACCATTCCCAGAAGGGGGCAAATGTATTTGAATGTAATTGCTGTAACTCATGCTGTGCCCCAAAACATTACCTGATTCTTGTACCATATTCTCATAATTATTTTCTTCTATCCCATATGAATAGTTATTAGTCTTAATGCTTTTTGAATAACACCTTTGAAATGTGCCTTTGTTTTTCATAACGATTCCAGTCCCTGACTTTGGAGATATGTCTGGGCAGATTACCTTGCTGATGTTTGTGAGCCACTTGTTCATGATTACTAGAGCAAATTATTTGTATGGGAAAAGAATAAAAGCTCAGCAGTTAATAGCAACTGCAGATCATATTTTTAGATATTTATTGTGGCCTGTACTGTTAGTGTTTGGCCTGGAACTAGGATGATCTTCCTTCTGGTTCCCATCCTCACCCTTGGGCAGCGAAACATCTTGGGGGAAGTAGGTAACATCAGAAATTGAGACTGTAGGCAAAACTATGAACTGTTTATAAGAAGGGGTTTTTATTTAATAATCCTTCTTTTCATTGCTAGTCATTTTAACAGAGATGTAAAATATACCTTTCTTCAGTTTCTACTTGAATGCTCTGGTTATAATTCCTTTTTAAAAATTATTATTTTTAAGGTGTTTTTCATGCAGAATGTTTTTTTCCTTTACTGCTTTGATTTCAAGACTTAAACTGGAGATTCTGAGACAGTTCTCTCACTTACACAGAGTTTTTCTCATGGAATTTATTAGTAGGACCCGAATTGTGCCACGTGCAGCTCTAGTATATATGAAGTCAGTCCCACACGGTTTTTTTTTGAAGGATAATTGGCGTTGTGCTGCTCTGATGCCGCTCTCGCCAGGAGAGCGGTGAGGCGTGTAATGAATACTCCTGGATTCAAAATATTTTTAGCTTTCAGTTATTCTTTGAAACATGTCAAATGTTCTAAAGATTGATATGATTACTATATGTTGTCTACTATTTAAATAAATTTTAAAAGTGGGAAATATAAACCAGCAAGTGAAATCTGATGTTTTATTTTATTCCATTAAAAAATGACTAATTCTGCAGTTCTTGAGATGCAGTTTGTCTGTTATGTTTTTGAATTTGAAGTTACATGCTACCATTTAGCTGTAAAATTTCAGTTGTTTTTAGAATGGATCATGCAGGAATAATTTCTTACTGTACAGCATACGTTAGGACCAAAAACTTATATTTCAGTGTGGTTTCAGTATGATTTCACATCTTTTGTTTTGTGCTGTATTTGTGGTTTTGTAGGCTTCAGACTATTATTTATAGGGTTTTTTTTTTTTATTTAATTGGGTGGGGATAAATACTAAACAAACAAGAGAATCCTAGTTTACTTGAATTTCTGGTTTGCTTGTGAAAGGACGTTATTAAAATTTCTCTTGATGACAGCATAGTATAAACTTTCTAGCTAATAAGGTGTGTCATATATAGGAACATGAAATTTCCTAGGCTGCCTTAATATGTCAGTGGTGAGATGAAAAGTGTTCTGGTGCTAAACGCCCTCAGTGGCTTGCTGACCACTGAACAGTCCCAGCTGTATCTGCTTAAAGCCAGAGAAAGTCTCTTAAATGAGATCAGCGGTAGAACTATTAATGTTTCACCATCAAAGATAATTTGCTCCTTTTTTATTGTTGTGCATTACGTTATCCTATTTTTACTATAAAACCAAATAGGTTTAAAGTAACGTTGGAAACATTTGCATCTCTGAAGAGCAAAAAAAGGAAGCCAGGGAAAGAAGATTGGAAGAACCGTGTGGTTAAACTTGCAATGAATTGGTGCTTATTTTGGGAGGATTCCAGCCAGAAAGACGTTATTTTTGATCCGCCTGCCTTCTTAGATATCCTTACCCATTCACAGTGAACCAATCCTGTGGCAATAGTGAAAGCAACGTTTAAACAGAAGGCAATAATAGTGATGAGATACTCAGATAATGGCTAGTTCAGAAGTCTGGTACTGGTGGGTCAATGCAAGTGTTCCAAATCTTGAATTTGGTTTTTGTAATCTCAGAATAAATAGAAAGGGTGGAAATAGAGAGAGTGGAAAAACCCAAGTTGTGAAGAACCAGGCTTTATTTCTCCTGTTTATAAATTACCCTCAGAATAAAAGGAGAAACAAAAAAGTGTAAGAAGGAGGTAAGGAGCATTGGAGCCTGCAGCCTTAAGTACAGGTGGTGAGGGGGCTGAGATAGATTTAAGAGGGGACTTGGCAGGTTATGATGGCTTGGGATTCAGTGACAAAATGACTATGCTTTTTACCTTTCCAGAGAGGTCAGATGCAATGCTACCAGCATCCATAAAAATCCTGGCTTAGGAAAATATTTTGTGTATTATTTCTGCTGAATGGTAAGCACATTGTTTAAATAGGAAACACTGGTTATTTCAGTTGACATTTTTTCTCTGTTTTAAAAATGTCCGTTGTCAAGTATATATTTTTGGTGAAAAGTTTGTATAAAATGAAGTCTCTCGTGCTGTCAGTTTTCAAATATGTGCAGCTAATCTCAATAGCAGATGCTACACCTTTGAAGGAATATCTGTGTGTAAGTGACTTTTGCGTCTGCAATTTTAAAATTCCTTCAGCTTCTGTTGCAAATATCTTAATAATTTGGTTGGAGTGGGGATGTGCTCTGTAGCAGTACAGAGCATGCTGTCTTCCTGGTACAGAGAATGCTTGAATATTTGCTAGTATTGGTAAGACATCAGATTCCTGTGTGTTTTATCTAAAAGTATACAGAATGGTGCTTCCTCATATTTATATATAGCTTGATATACTTAAAAAAACCCAAAGTCTGAAAACCTCTGCACACAATGAAAAAAGGAGCATTTTTGCATGGCCAATTTTACTCGGCCATTTATTAAAAGAAGAAAAAAATCAACTAATAAAAACAATACTGCTTTCAAGTGTGTTTGAGAAAGAGGTTTAACTTAGACTAAAATTTAAGTAGTCTTTTATATAACTTCTTAAACTTGTTTCCATACTTTGTTTTTAGGGATTACCTTCTATGTTTTCGTATTCCAGAATAAGTTGCCTGATACTGAATTGCACTGCCAGGGCGTTTGGAGGAGGACACATCAGGAAGTCAGGCTTCTGAAATGTGTTGGTCTATTCTGTAGTGGTAGTTAATTGTGAGGCTTTTGGCAAGAATCCAGGTACTTTTCATCACAGATAGAGGAAGAAATGAAAAAAAGATCTACCCGTCTTAGGTGGACTCTTAGAAAATAGAGAACACCCAAACCTGAAAGGCTGGTTACAGAAGAATTTCTTTTCTCTATCACCCAGGTGAACTGTAAAAATGATGCATGGTCTTGAAAATAGTATTTTAAAAAGGTATAACCCGTATGTCATCATAATAGTTTTCAAATTAGCAAGGAAGCATTATAAATAGTGCAGATTTTTTTTTTTTTTTTTTCACTAGCCAGCAGGTATGAGCAAGAATAAATGCCGTAGCTGAAGCTGGAGCAGGAAAGGTTCCTCCCCCAGCACAACTAGGAAATGGTCTAAATGCTAAGCAGGGAATAAATGACAATGAATCGCTTGGAGCTTTTTCACTGTAGGGTTTATCTCAGTATTGCACAACCTTAGCCTAAAGGTTGGGGTTTCTTTGGTGATTTTTCTTTTCTGACATGCAGTGTTGTAAGTTTACAAAATTTTTATACTCCTTCAGACTAATTTGTTTGCTTAGTAGGATTCCTTCATAAGCCTGTTTCTTCATGTCCTTAAACTGCAGTTTGCTACTGGTTAAGTTAAAGGAAGAGCTCTCTCAGCTGTAAACCTGTGTGAAGGTCTCCAGTATGGCCTTGGGTGTGAGCGGGCAGATGAATCCCTGAAATACTCAGCGCTCTGTGTTTCAGAGAAGGTAGATCAATAGTGTCTTAGGTCAGCTGCAGGCCTTTCACCGTCGCCAGGTAGGGGTGCTTAAAGATTGGGAGTTTTTAGGGCTGCATTACGTAAAGATGTTGAAATAGACTGGCCAAAATCCAGATCTGTCTGCTTCCTCTTTGGCCCCTCGCCAGGCTCAAAACCTCACACTAATTTCAGCGTTGTAGCACTTCTGCAAACCTGCCATTAGTTTATTGAAGCAGATACCTGGGAAATGAGAGCCAGCGTCCATTTCTTTTAAATACTGTATTTAAGTAATATGACTGGTATCAAACAGTAAGTCTTTGGCAGGGATGTAGTTAGAATGCAGCTCTTTAGGGCAACATCCAAGGTAACCAGCAATCCCTTCTCTCTGCCTGAAAGCCAGTCTTTGCATTACATATTTTCCTCCCTCAGCAGTGAGGCAGACAACAATCTCCTTTGCTGCCCAGCCGTGATTCATCGCTAGAGCAGGTCTTTCCTGTGTGCTGACTGAGATAGGTCCAGAGAAAAAAATATCACGTGATCATATAATTAAAGACTCTCTTTAATTCATTACATAGCGAGAGACTGAACTGAGATTGCAACCAGACACAGCCCTTCGTAGTCACGGGTTAGAAAATGCTTATTTGGTTTGTGGATATGCCTATATATATAGCCTTATATACGTGGGTCAGTGTTAAGAATTGTGAGAAAGTTATGGCAGCTTCAGAGATTTCAGCTGTTAAATTCTCGGGTATCTTCTGAGCGTCCAGGAGCTGTGATACTCTCCCCTTCTTCCCCAGCAAACTCCTAAGGAGGTCAGACTTGAGTGCAGGAAGGAGAAGAGAGAGGCCACCTGTTGACAATTTTTAGGCACTTGCCCTACAGGATGTAGGGCATCCTGCAATGCCCTACAATGTCAGAGCATTTCACCAAAACACTGCAGAATTTTTCGACAGACAAAGCAGCACATGCGCTTTCTGATCCTCACTGGAGAATTTATCTTCTGGATGAAATAGTCCTATAAGAGTAAATTCTGAAGTAGACGGCTCATCTAGAAGATGAGAACAAATCATAAATGCTTGGCAAAACTTTAAACAAATATTTATTTCTGATAATGGGCCTAACCTGAAATTATCTATGTTTGCCCTCTGTGCTGATATATAAAATATTAGTATAACAGCCCTAATGAAGTTACAATTAGGACCTGCCTCTTTTTCTCAAGAGGTCAGTGCCATGTCAGAGCACATGGTCTCAAATCTGAAATTCTTTACATTGAAAAGCCAGAGTTGTTTTTTCGCATGTGAATGAGGGTGATAGGTGTTGCTGTTGAAAACACCGGAAGCTGACATACTGTAGATATGGCTGTTTATGCTTTTTTTTATGCCTGAGGCTCACAGAGAGGACACTCTGCAATGACTTAGCTTCATTGAAGGAAAAGTTGAAGAATAAAATTATTATTCTCTGTATTGATGACTGTGTTTCAGCTTGATAATTCATTAATTGTAAGGTTCTTAGCTGCTCCCGCAGTGACATCGTGTGCAGTACTTCCTTCAGTAATAACAGAAATCCATTTTTTTGGTAGTGTTTTTTTACTTATGTTTTATAATTCTGAAAGAGAAGGTTTTGCAATATATTAACTTATGAATTGAGAAGGCTTCTCTGCATAAATGGTCCATATCAAAATGTAAGATTATCTAAGAGGTAACATTAGCTTAATCTGTTTCAAGAGTGGCATATTTTAGTTTTAAACTAAATTTAGACAATTCTTAATTAACTTGAGATGCAGTGAAAATATGTTTTAAATGAAATATTGTTGACATGAAATTTTGCAATTTTCTTGTGGAGACGAGGCCTAAGGCTAAGGAACAGGTTTTTGTTGTTGTTTGTTTGTTTGTTTAATTGCTGTATTTGTTTGTTTTATATGATAAACATTGCAATACATTAAAAAAAAACCGACAGTAACATGGGGCTCCTGATGGCATGTGTTATAGTCTAGGTTTGTGTAAAGTATGTTTTTAAAGGAATAGTATGAGGCATTTTTTATTTACGTACATGTGACCTTTCAGTATACAACGTCTTCTCTGAGTTTTTCTTAAACACTATTTACTGCCTACCACCTGAAAGGTGCGAAGTATCTGGCTGTTTAAAAAGCAGAATATCTGTACAACCTGTCTCCAGTATATGAGAAAAAAAAAAATGTGGTGCTTGTAATGCTTTGAAGCCAGAAGTTGTTTCTTTATTTTCCGAAGGCTTGAGCAAAGCGCTGTGTTGCAACCTGCAGCTCTGCTGTTGGGTAAGGCAGGGCGGAGTGTAGCAGGTGCTTATTAATACCTCTAGGCTACAGGGAAAGGTGACTCTAGTTTCTTGAGCATTCGCAGACCTAAACAGGTGGATATTGTTTTAATAATTGGGTTGAGAGTGGACACTACTTATCCTTTGTTTTTAATGGCAAACCCTTAATGTAGAGCTATGAAAGAAATGATAATTTTTAAAGTTAAATAACATTTCAGGTTTTCTCCCTGTTGTATCTCCCAGCCCCCTAATTTTAAAAAAATCACTTTTTTATTTCTGTGTTGTGTTGTTTGTTTGGTTGGTTTTTTTTATAAATTGATTTTAGGTATAAATTTGGCATGCTTTTAAATCTGAAAAATTGAAACAATATAGAGCAAGCACAGTACAACACTGCGACCACACTGAGCATCTGGGAGGTGGTTATGATGGTGAACTGAAATGGCGTAACAGGTACAAAATGCAGAGGGTGACTACACAGCTTTGAACTTCATTGCTGCTTTGTGTATCAAAGAAAACTCTATAAGACTATGAATGTGAACAGATTAAATCAGAGAAAAATGATAAATAAAATTTAACTTGGGATTTTTTGTTTAGTAAGTGTTCTACCAGTGAGAGCGTAGAAACTTCAACAGATGAGCCCTAGATCAGGATTTCCCTTGTTATAGTTGTAGAATTTGTATTTCCTTAGCCTTTACTGCTGCATACTTCAGGTTTTTTTTTCCCCCGTTCCTTCTGAATGTCCACTTTTGTATCCTTCCTTTGTATTATCCCCCGTTGCTCTCTGGACTTGGAGTCCTGTTGTTTCTCATGCAGCAGCAATGCTTTGAGTCCCAGACGCAGGAGTAGGACAGCAAAGAGGTGAGGTGCCAGTCCAAAGGCCAGCTGTGAGATCATGGGGAAGCTTGAGCTGCTTGGGGTAATAGTGCTATTTTTCCTGGCGTTTCCTTAGTTTCTACTGTTAAAGACCCCTGGCAGCATCGTCTCTGTCTTACACTGACCCTAATAAGCCAGGTGCCGTTTGGTGTTGACCTTACCAGTTGGGAAATTAATGCCCTCAACTGAAATGACATGTGCGTTTTTCTTTTATACAGACAACACAAATGTGAGGGGCTGCTTGTGTGTCTTTATTCCGTATTTCCTTCAGCGCACGGAGATGGGAGCATGCTCATAGCTGTCTGCAGCAGCTGGAGTAACCACCCCATGCTCAAGGAAGTTTGCAGCAGCTTCGCAAAATTGCCTTTGGCTCTGCTTTAGTTTTCCTGTAGAACCAGCTAATTCCATTTTTTTCATCAGTTGATGCAGCATTTTTCAAAACAAGCCAGTCAACATTTTTAAAGATTTTTATTGCAGTTTCTTTCGGAACTGGGAAGTGCCCAAATACCCATCCATCTTTGCCCTATCATTGTCCCTGAACGGGAATTGCTTTTTTTCCCATGTGTTGCTTGTGCTCCTAATAGTTACATCTTATCCATCCCTCTGAATACTGCTTTATTTTATTTAGTAGGTTAAAATGAATTTAAATGGCATTTTAACACTTCCCTTACTCCAGTCATACAGTGATGAATTGTACACCGAAGTTTAATTATTTAGTGATTATATCCACTCAAGTATATCCAGGCACAGTTTGCTAATGAAATACACTTCAGTGATCCCATTTCTTACTCAATAAGATCTATTTTGACAAGTGTTTTCTAAGGAAAATCAAGAGAGAAATTGTTTGGGTGGTGTTTTTTTTTTTTTTTCTAGAGGCTGTTGTTTCTACAGACATGATTCATTTATTAAAGACATGCCATCTAAAGAGAGATGGATTTAAATTATGTATAGAGCCATAGAATGGCTAGAGTCGGAAGCGACCTTAAAGATCATCTAGTTCCAACCCCCTGCCCTGGGCAGGGACATATATATATATATGGATTATATGGATTATATATATGGATAATCCATATATATATATGGATTTGCGGATACCAAAAGAAATCCCTCTGGGGAGCCTTGCATACATATAGTATTTCTTATTTTTGTCACTTAACTCGTAATACCAGTATCACGGTCAGTGGGATCATGCGGTTCCAGTGCTCAGCCTGGGCTTACACTCTGTGCAAGGACATTTCTTCTGGGCCTCCCTCAATAACATCTGGCACAGAGACACGTTACATTGAGGTTTGTTGCTTTTAGGGCTTTATTGGCTAAAACATACTCGGTCTGAAGTTGCTCAGGTTGTCCCTTAAATCAGGGAACAAGGCTTGGTTCATGCGTTTCTCAGAGCTGCCTTGGATATGACGGCTACCCCATCAGTGGATTTTTGGCTCATGGTTTGTTTCACGAACACAGGTAATGCCACTCTTCTCCCAGAATGAAGCTTTGGGGTACGTGTGTCATTAAAAGAGATCCCAACACTGTCAGATGGGGATGATTATCTGGGTCACTAAGAAGAAACAGAATATTCTCAAGACGACACAGTATATTATCTCCATTCAGAAACACGGTGTATTTCTGCTGCTGTTTTTTTTTCCAATTCCTGGAACTAGTTGGATTCATCAAGTGTAACATTAATAGTCTGGGGTATCATTTAGTTTCTGTTAAATGTTGTCCTGTGTTTTAATGTTCCTCCCTGTCCTCACCATCCCAAACCAGCGTGATTGAGAAATAAAAGGCACCTTCCCAGCATGGCTGGCAGCTGCTTTTGTCCTGAATCTCTCTAGTGGGCCTCAGGAGATGTCGTCTGCAGATTTGGGCGTTAGAATCAATTTAAGTGCGTTTTGAGTACACTCTGAAGTGCAGTACATGATTCCATATTGCTGTTCAGGATATAAACATCTCTATCGTATTTCCTCACTGTCTAACAAAAACTGATATGTTGGTGAAATTGATATAATTACCAAGACTGATAGGAGGAAAAAAAAAGACATTGGCTGCTTAGTTGTTGGGTTTTTTTTGTATACGGTTTTCCTTCGTCAAAGGCTTCTGGTCTTGCATTACATCATTCTGTGCCGGTGAAGAGGCACGTAGCCATTACTGTTGGTTTGGATATCCAAGCAGAAATGAGAGTAAAGCCTACCTGTTTGCTTTTCTAGGTTACATTGCAGTTTTATACATATTCTGTCTTTATCATCTGTGCAGTTTGGCAGTGCTGACAGGTTCAAGCTTAAAACACTGCACTGAGGTCACTCAGAATAACAGCTCTACGGGGAATTAAATATCACAGCTTCCTTGCTTAATGCAAGAATGACGTCGAACATGTCTCTGCATTAAGAGTATGCAAAAACTGCTTAAGTCCCTTTCAAGATTGATATATTGATAATTTAGAAGCATTGTTAATTAAGAAGAATTTGTCACGTTAGGGGTTCTACCATGATAAACATTGCCTGCTAATAGATGGATACTGATTGTTTTATTTTATGGTGGTTACAATACTGTATTTCTTAAGAATTTTTTTTTCTAGTGATAGATGCTGCTGTAATATTTGAAATCCAGTACTTTAAAAAGTGGATGCTTTAAAATACTGCATTTTAAAATTAGTTTGACTTCCGAACATGTATCACCGAGTAATAAATTATATCAGTGTTACTTTTTACATAACACCGCCTTTCATTCTCATTGAATTATATGTGAATAGAATAAAAAAATAAACTGCTACTGACAAAGCAGCAAAATAGTGTATTAAAAACCCCATTCTTCTCTCTAACAAACGTCAAAATTAGCATGTATCAAGAGCCTTGCTTTCTTTTCTTTCAGAACAGGCAACTCCACCCTTTATCTTTTCTCTAATGATCCCTGGATGCTTAGACCTTTTTTTTGGTTCACTGTATGGTCCTAATTGTTGCTTTTGTGCATTTTTTTCTTTACCAGTTGTTCCCGTCATTTTGAAAGCTCTGACATACGACGAGAAGAGGGGAGCGTGCAGCGTGGGCTCCAATGTGAGAGATGCAGCGTGCTATGTGTGCTGGGCCTTTGCTCGAGCTTACGATCCTGCGGAATTGATACCATTTATTAATCAGATTTCAAGGTAAGTTGTGGCAATAAGAAACTGAGCTATTTACAGTTAATTTTTAAAATCTGTTCAAAATTAGGAACGGCTAGGAGTTAATATAGTAGTCTAATTCTGTATCTTCTAGAAGTTAATAGTCTAGGAGTCTAATGCTATGACATTTAAAATTAGTGATACATCCATTTAGGGGAAATACTTTCACACTTAAAAAGTAGCTGTTGTGTCCCATATAACATGAATAAAATTCATTGATCTCTGGATATTGTTATCCAAAGAATGGATATTTTTGTTTCTCTATGACAATTTTTAATGAAGTTCATTGATTCATGCTAACAGATATACTGAATATCTTAAAAAAAGGTAAAGAATTGAATGTGGGTAGAATGATGATGACATAAACAATACCCTTGCCTTTCCATGTAATTTTTAAAGTCTAAAATTTCTTCCTGTTGCTGTATTCAGTAGGAGGTTTTGGTTAAAGGTAAAAATACATGAGAGAGTATTTTTCTCTTTTAATACATTTTGTTTTTATAGAGTACCCCAATCCAGAATGACTGCTGTGCTAATCTCTTCTTATAGCTGAATGGAGACACACGCAAGTGTTTTCAATCAGTGGTTTCTGTTTCAAAAGACTTTCAAAAGATGCCCACACCAAAATCTGTCATACTGCAGTGCTGGACTAGAACTTGGTGCAGCTTTGCCCTTAGTACGGAGGATATTTCTGCAGATACAAATTGGTTTTACCTTTTTCTTTTTTCTTCCTTCTGCTGCGTTTCCTCCTACTTGTGGGATTCTCTCTTCAGTGTTTAGTCTTTTTGTTGGCATCACTGGTTGACATTTCAGGATGTCTTTAATGGGTGATTTGCACTGCAAACACAAAGAGGTCGCTTCTAACAGTTTCTTGGCAGACTTTTAGTGCACCCATTGATAGTAATAACTCAGGCATCTTTGTCTCCATTGGAGGGGTTTTGATCCGTAGTAATTTAGTATTATCTTTTTTAAAAGAAAAAAGAAAGTTTGGACTGTACAGTGATCTGTGGTCCTTGATATCTGGTTCTATTTCTAAGGGCTGTCTTGCTTCCAGATTGCTGACAGAATGGTTTCAACCACTGTGTGTGTCCATCTCATCCAAACAGCCTTGTTTGGAGACACCAGATTACTTAACTCAGCAGGTTCCCAAAGAATATGTGACTATTTCTTTCTTCTTTAAAACAAGTTTGGGACAGCTGTACATAGCCATTTTTATTCCTTGATCCCAATGTACTATACCCTTGCTGGTCTCTGATGTTCTTCATCCTTGTATCCTTGCTTTCCAATGCTCATCCTGTATTGCAGGGTCACATAACAATGTCTCTTATCTGTGTGGAACTTGCTCCTGGGGTTTTTTGAGACCTTGATAAAATCTTTCTGTCTAAGAACCTGCTGTCAAATTTCTTGAGGCCAGATGCTGTTTTTCTTTCTTCTTTTTTTTTAAGCTGTCGTGTGTTTTCTCTGAAGTGAGCAGACAAAATTTCTAAGACATCTCAGCTTCGTGTCTCTGATAAAGCAGTTTCATGTTGTTCTGATCATGTCTCATCTACAACAGAATACAAACTAAAGGAGAGGAGTTCTGTCACGCCAAGCTGTGCTGGAACATGATGCCATCCACTGTTTCTGGGCTGCATCCCCAGCACTGTGAGGGAGGGGATTCTTCCCCTCTGCTCCACTCTGGGGAGACCCCCCTGAAGTGCTGCCTCTAGCTCTGGGGACACCAGCATCAGAAAGATGTGGACCTGCTGGAGCAGGTCCAGAAGAGGCCATGAAGATGATGAAGGCCTGGAGCCCCTCTGCTGTGGGTACAGGCTGAGAGAGTTGGGGGTGTTCAGCCTGGAGAAGAGAAGGCTCCAAGGAGACCTTATAGCAGCCTTCCAGCACCTAAAGGGGGCCTACAAGAAAGCTGGAGAGGGTCTTTTTACAAGGGCATGTAGCAATAGGATGGGGGGTAATGGCTTCAAACTGGAAGAGGGGAGATTGAGATGAGATCTCAGGAAGAAATTCTTTGCTGTGAGGGTGGTGAGACCCTGGCCCAGGTTGCCCACAGAAGCTGTGGCTGCCCCATCCCTGGAGGGGTCAAGGCCAGGCTGGATGGGGCTTTGAGCGACCTGGTCTGGTGGGAGGTGTCCCTGCCCAGGGCAGAGGGGTTGGAATTGGGTGAGTTTTAAGGTCCCTTCCAACCTGAACCATTCTTTGATTTTATGACTGATTCTGTGACTTTCAGAAGGAGAATACAGTGCTCCAGAAAAGATCTGCTGCAGTTTAAGCATGCTAGAAATAGTGGTATTTTCCATAGTAGATTGTTAAGGAATTATTTTCTCGTGAAAGGACATATTTAATTCCCTTCTAGCTGAGTTCATGGTACGTTACGTATAGTATGAAATTCTTAATATAAAGGTACCTAAAGATGTGTTTGCACAGTAAAATCATCATGTGATTATATCTTGGGTTGTATTCCAATTTTTCATCTAACCAGCGCAGGCAGTGAGTAGCAGTGAAGGCACAGAACGTTTACGAATGCTTTGAACAGCATGTGCAGGTTATTTACTGCTATCTTTAAACTCACGGGAATTATATTTCTGAAGAATTTCCTGTCTTTTACTTTTAGACTGTTCTGGAAACAAATTCTTCTTTTCTTTTTAGGAAAATGTCAAGTGAAAATAATTGATAACTTTTACTTATGGTCGTAAGAGCAATTAACACTGGCAGTGCCAGCTACGACAACTTCAATTGTTTGGAATAAGTTGGTGAAGAGAAACACAAGGTGGCTGGCAGGGGGGAAGCTGAGCATTGCTTCTGAGCAGTTGTAAGGTGTTGTGGTTTGTATATGCTTAGTTTTCTAACAAAGCTGCACAGTATTTTAGCAAGTATTAATGCTGTATTAAGGCTTTCCTTAAAAATCTTTGTAGTTATGTTGGCCTTACCTTCTAAATATAATAAACTCTTGAAGGGAGAATTGCCGCTCCAAAGAGAAATGGTGGAAAAAAAAATATTCAAATAAAGTATGACACAGAGTTTCACCTATTGTGTCAGCAAGCCGATAATTACATACAGCTTTTTTTTTAAATCTAGCCTTAGGTGTGTCACTGTTTTACTTAAAGAAGAGTCATACTTCTAGCCACAAGCAAATTGTTGCTACCCTTAAAAAATGCAGAACTCAGCATCTTGAAACAAAGTCCATAATATCCATTGTGAGCTGAATTACACAGCAAAAACATCTGCCTATATAAGAATACAAACTACTAGATTCTTATAGAAAAATTAATAAATCATTTACTTGACAGGAAAACTGCTAACTTCTTAAAAAAAGGTAACGTGCGATTGCAATCCTGAACTGTTTGCTTGTCTTGGTGCTAGAAGTTGCAAATGGTTTATGGTTCACTCCCGGTCTGTGACACTGGTGTTTAAGTGGCTGGAGGAGCACAGGTAGAAGTAGCGGGGTGCTACACTCCCACTGGAGAGGCAGGGTGGCCGTCACGGTAGAGCCAGCACACTGGTGCTAACTGGAAGGTGTTGGGCTGAACGGCGGGCTGCTTCATGTCTTCCTGCACATGTCTCCTGGCACGTGTTAGCGTGTCTTGTCAGGAAACTCACTTGGGTACCAAAAATACCAAAGAATTATGCTCCTTTACTGGGTCCTGCCTCACAACCCATTCAGACTGTGGTCCAGCAGTTGCAAATTAAAGCAGAGCGGTAATTTGGGGATTTTATTTTTTTTTTTCCTTTTCTTGCTTGCAAAGTTGTATCGTCATAATAGAAAGACATTGTTTTCTTTAGTCAAGGGACGTAAATATTTCACTTTTGACTAGTGAAAAATCACCTTAAACTGCATAAAGTCATATTTTTTTTAGTAAACTTTGTGACACTTTTGAAAGAAATAAGTCTCTATATTCAGTGATAGCTATTTCTTCTCTGCTTTCTTACAAATGTTCTGTTATTAGTGATGAAATGATCAGAATATGGAAGTTACAAACTCAGATTGCTGTAGATCACAGATTTTTTTCCTTCCTGGCCTTTGTATTTCCTTCCTGACCGTACCATTCTTCTTTAAGAAAAAAGACAAAACTTAGACAACACTTATTAGAAATATTTGCCCAAGAGTATTTCTACTAGTACTTGCTCTTATTTTTACATGTCAGTATCTTTTCCCTATCCATATTTCAACAAGATACGCTCACTCACATTTGCTTATTTATTTTTTTAAAGTCCAGTTAAACTGGTTTCTAAAACCTTGCCTGATCTATTCAAACTACGGGACCACAAAAAGAAAATTCTTGGCAAAGTAGATGAAGCTTCACTTTTATTGCAGGATAACCTTACTGCATTTTGAAACACTTGCATGTACTGAAGTTGCCTTTCAAGCACATCTTTAGAAAAGCACTACTTGATGGAGATCTTTTTCTCTCCCAGTCTCTACATGCGAGCTCTCTTGTTAAGCTTATCTATGAGGGAAGTTAAACATCGTGTAATAACTTGGAAATACGGGTAATTTGATTCCTGCCCCCTTGGGTGTGGAAGTTACTGTCTCTAAAGCGGCAGGTGCACACTAAGAAGCTGAGCTGTTTTGTTTAAAACCTAAACAAAAAATAAAAAGGAAAACATACTTGTACTCTATTATACAATTACAGCGATTAAATTATTGCTGGCTATCTTAATTATTTGGAGCGGTT
Source organism: Numenius arquata (assembly GCF_964106895.1). Lineage (NCBI taxonomy): Eukaryota > Metazoa > Chordata > Aves > Charadriiformes > Scolopacidae > Numenius > Numenius arquata. The sequence goes on from NC_133592.1 coordinate 9,874,973, forward strand.
GCACAGTCAGCCTGCAGTTTCACTTATCTGTCATTCGATGGTGTAGGTAATCAATAAATGAATCGTTATTTAGAAAGATCTGATTGCTGCCTCCCGTTGCACAGAACACTAGCACAAGTCGTGCGTGCAGCGGAGCAGCGCAGGTGGCTTTGTCTCCCCTGCGGTGGTGCCTTGGTTTTGAAGAGGGAGGGGAAAAAAAAAAAAGGAAGGTGTGGCTATGGATGAATGATGTAGCTCGCTCCAGGGCAAGATTGTCCTGCAGAATTGGAGAAATCTGAAGCATTGCTTTGAGCTACATCTTGTACCATGATGAAATATTGAGAATAGCTTTTTTTCTTTTATGTACTTGAATATTGCCTTCAGAAGAGAGTTGTGTGCCTACTGTGTCTTGCACTTGGGTAAAGATACTTCCCGCAGGAACAACATATGCCTTCTTTTCTTTCTTTCTTTTAACAGCAGCCTTTGTAACTGCTATTCGCAGCATTTTCATGCTCTTTTCTACATGTGTATTTATTTTAATTTCATCATTGTACCTCAAAACTTTGGGATTGGAGTAACCCACTGAAGATTTAGGACGCTGGGTGGCTAGCAGAAAGCGTAAGAGCTGGCTGTGAGCTGAGTTAGAGAGACTGTGAAGGTATCCTGTGTGGAAGGGGGAAGGGTTACTGTATTTCTCCTTTTCTGCAGATTTTCTCCTTGCCTTGATAAACAGGAGGCATTAAATCTGAGACTGGTCTGCAGGGCTTTTTCCCCCAGCAGCGCTGGCTGAACCTGCCTCTTCTGCTTCACCTGCGCTGCTCCTGCAGTTGAGTGTAGCACAGCTGCATGTGAGAAAGTGAATGGGGGAGCTTCTCTGTTAGTTTGGTTTTTTAAAAAAAAAAAGCAGCAAAAGAAGAATTAATGGAGCCTGGATGTGTTTTCATTATCCAGCTCACTGTGTAACCACTCCAGCTGGGGTACCGGCACGACTGGGGTGCTGCAGCTCTCAATAGACTCGGGTCTAACTCTGGTCTCACCCCCTTTTTTTAACTGGCTTAAATTGTTCAAAACCATTTTACTGGTGATCTTGTGATGATTATTACACTTTTCATTCCCTAATGTATAACAGGGAGGAGAGCTTTCTGCCCTGTTACAAGTTAGACTTTTCCCTTTTTTGGGCTCAGGAAGGAAATTTTGGTTTTGTGCCAAATTGGCAGGAGGTTTGAGAGTTTATTTTTTTTTTTCTTCCCGCAGCTTCAGGGTGGTATGTTTGAATTAATAGTAGCAAATTCTCAGAGGTTAGCAGTAGGATAAGCTTCTTGCTGCTTGTGACTAGTATGAACGAGAAGTACCTGCTACAGGTGATAAAGGAAATTCAGATTTATTGTCTGGTACCCTCTGGTGCTTCTAAGGAGAGGGTAACCAGATATTTCTGCTATTTCTATGTTCTGATGTGTGTCACCTGGCTGGGCTCTGCTCTGATTCTCTCTGCCTTGTTGGGAGAAGGTAATGAGATCAGTGTTGGGCCGAGGAAGTGAGCCGGTAACATACTTTAAGTCCTTTAACATTTCCTGAAGCCAGTTATGTGAGTACTTGGGGGGCAGGGGAAGGGATAGGGAAGAAAGGGAGAATTTTTAGTTGACTGCTAGAATTGCAGCTTGCTTTTTAAAGTCCACTTGTGTTTATTGTACACTTACCTGCTTGTCGTGCATACAGGCTAAACGTACCTCAAGGAAATACAAAAGGTGTTTCGTAGAGACTGCAAGATGCAAAGCCATTCTTTGCTCTACCTGTTAGTAGTCAGGTGTGGTACATTTCAGGCAAGTCAAGACATGATTCTTTAACTAGCTTAAAAAAAATATTCCACTTTGTTTGACATAAACAGTTTCTTTATGTTAGGAAATCCTGGTGGAGTATCACATAAACTCCCACGACAAAGCAGACAGGTGAAGACACCTTAGACATGTTTCATCTTAGGCATGTTGCTTTCCTTGCTAATCCCTGTGTTACGGCAGACTGTGCCTGCATTTTCAAATAGGAATTAACTTGAAAAATGTATTCATGTAGTTTGATAAGCTTAAAATACTTCTATTAAAAGCATTAACATAAAAAAGTGACTACAGTATGATTTATGAATATAATGGGGCTATGAGAGCAAAGACAAAAGTCCGGTTTTTTTTTGTTTTGTTTTTCTTAAATGTGGTATTCTGTTGCAGCACTGAATAACTCGGGTGGCATCACATAGACAGTATGTTGTTTTGCTGGTTTTAGTTATACAGGCTTGTCTTAAAGTAACAGAAGAATAAGAAAAAATGGAAAAGTATAATTTGATTATAAGCTGAAATATTGGCCAGAAACTCTTGTGTATAATAACCTGAAACTGTTTTCCATTACGTTTAATAAACAACATTTTAAGTCTAAATATGAAAATCAAAGAGGAGTATTTATTCTCCAGTTTGAAAAGACTGCATTTTCTTCCAAAGCAGTATGTTAATAATGAACGTGTATGTCCTTACACTCGTCCCTAAGTGTCCCTTTTGAGCCACTGTTGGAGACTAGACAGTGACTGGGAAGGATTTTGGTCTGACCCAGCACAGCTCTTCTGAAATACCCCGTAGCACGTCACTGCAGGGTACCTGCGGGGCTCTGCATTCTGAGACTCCTGCCTTGACCAGGGGCTTGGGGATTTTTGTTTTTTGTTTGTTTGTTTCTCAGAAGAGAACAATAATGAAATATTGCATAACTGATAAAATAATGTTTTATCTTATAGCCCGTATAATTGGAAACGTCAGGCAGAAATTTATTTCTGTTTGCTTTCCAGGATGATTTTCAACCACATCCTTAGGTTTGAATGTTCTCTTCTATGAAAGATTTATGGGAGCTACTCATATCATTAAAACTAGGTACTTATGAAAAGTCCTTTTAAAATTATTTCTAAGTTTCTCTGTATGCCAGAGAAGAAGATGAGCAAACATGGTATGAAGATGCTGTATTTGACCCAGCACTTTTTCAGCTGTTAGCCATGTCTGCTGCTTCCTCATGGAATGCTTCCCAAACATTTGCTCTTCTAATCACTATTGTTTGGGTGACCTCCTCATATTTTATAATCACCTAATATCTTTGTGGCAGAGATAGAATTTGCACATGCAGGTATCAATAAGAAAGCATTAGCTGTCTTAAACAATTTATTTGGGTTCATTTTTATTTTGTTCTTGCTTTCTGTTTCTTGTTTTCCTGAATGGAGGTAAACTGAAATGACAGAGGCAACAGGGATTGTGCATTTCGGAGAATTTTAGCAACATAGTATTCTTCACTGTAGGAAACTGATAGCCACTACCCAGGGAAGTTTGATATTATCAGTGTAATTAATATCTTTATGCTAAAGAAAAGCTATTGTGGATTTACTTTTCAGCCAGTATATATTTCCTGTTTTGCCTGGAGTCAGTAAGTAATGTAATGAAAAGTTACAGAGTTTGAAAGGAATAATTTTCTGCTTAAATGATTCTCCTGAAGTGATGTTTATTTATCACTGAAGTTAATTGAATGCTGGAGGTGGATTTCTAAAGCTGTAGACTTCGTGTCCTGGGATATATTCTCTCTCTTCTGTTGTGTAGCAAACCTTTTTAAAGCAGTTCTTTTGAGGTAGAAGAATTAAACTGTGCAGGGTTACCAGACTTCATGCACAAAGAAATAGTTTCATGTAATCATGCCTTTGTATCTACAGGTCACCATTTAAAAAAAATGCTTTGCAATTTCTCTTGCAGGTCACTTTTCAGAAGGATTTGCATATTGTTTTCTGATCTTTGTTACTTACAGGATGTGATCGTTCTTGCAGAGATAGCTGCAAGTTTCCGTTGCTTAACTTTAGATTTGCTTAAGCCTTACCTAAGACTTGCTGTGCAGTTGACTATTGAGAAACTGTATTTCCAAGTTTTCATTTAAAATTGTGCTGTGTGAGTCTCACATTAGAGGTGATAGTTATGTCCAAGTTTTAAACTCCTGCTATATTTAAAATAGAGAACCTTTCTATGCAGTTAAATGTATTTGCATACTCCTTAAATTGCTTTGATACAGTAGGTTGACAGTTGTCTCTTTATGCTCTGGAAAGTCCACAGCAACCTTAGAGAAACGAGGAAGTACGTGGTTGTTTCAGCTCAAATTTTAGTTTAGGCTTGTATTTGTAAATAATAAGCTCCTTAAAGGAAATGCTGAGTGTTCCGCTTAGAAGACTAAATGTTGAAATGGTGTTATGCATTTCTTCTCCTATTTTTATACTAATACTCAATATTTTATTTCCTCAGTGCATTGGTTATCGCTGCAGTATTTGATCGTGATGTTAATTGCAGAAGAGCTGCTTCTGTAAGTTATCACATTCTAGTTTATGTGTTTCTGTTATTTTTTGTTTCTTTTCATTTAATTTAATAATTTGTAGACTTAGCTATGTAGAACTACGGTATATAAGCAGTATTTTGTGTGGTGAGCACAAAAGTGCTTTTAAATCCTTAGAAGTTCAATGTGAATTTAGATTTTAAATTATATAATCCTCAGCTCCACATCTTGATTTATGGCCACAGTTCACAATCTGCTGTGTTGTTGTCATGATGGATAAGATAAAATATCTGAGAAAGAGCTATTTAGCATTTTCTAGTCACAATGTCAAAAGGCTCATTCATAATACACAAACACTGTGTCTTTTTCAAGTCCTCAAGCTGGTAAGTTTTTGAAGTTATACTTTTCTAATCGTTCATCAACTGTCGCTCTGTAATTGTGGTAAGTTGAACATTTCTAGAATAATATCTCTCCTTCAAACACGTTTTCAGTTACTGTACAAAACTCTTTCCATAGGACTGGAAGTTTTTAAAAGAAAATGATAAATCCATTAGGCAAATATTGTTTTCTAGTTAATAGGACTGACACCAAAGTATGTTCTGTGGGACCTTTCTGTAGAAAATATTTATGCTGTTGAGAATGAAAAAGTACGTGTGATTGTTCTTAACAGAAGGGAATCTATAGAGGAGAGGTGATAGAATTTGAGAAGAAGAAAGAATGGACATCTTTGAGAATTTAAGTCAGTGTGTTGTATATATTGAACTTGATTTCTTAAAAAAAAAAAGCAAAAGAAGTATGAGTCGTCTGTTTCTACAGATAAAACAGATTATTTTATGCAAATGTAAAAAACCACACCCTATAACTGTATTAACTCGGGACCAAACAATGTCTGTCAAAGAACCAGGTCTCAATTCCTAAGAATAAACTTCACTGTGAAGGCATTTAAAACAAACAAACAAAAAAAAGTCTTTCTTTGCAACATGCAGATTATTTAATGGGTCTCTCTTATTTTTTGACTGAAATTTTGAAAGCTAATGCATTTATAGCATAAGAAGCATTTCTCAGGGATACCTGGATAGCATCCTTATTTTTTGTAGCCACACCTCTGCTGGAGAGTTTAAGCTGTTGAATGAAGCTGCAGCATAATTGCTGGGGAAGTGAGTCAGTTGCTTGTGTAATTGTATCACAAATCGCTTTGTCTAAATAGGTTAAAACCAAAGCCGGGAAGCTCAGGTGCTGTAGGTTGCTGACTGCTCATATTCTTCACATACTGTACATCTAATGAATACAAGTAATGCTACTTGCTCCCCAAATCCCCTAAATTTTAGAAACTGTGTAATTTGCTGTTCTTGGCTAATTTAAGTCACTTTATTCAAATAAAATTCTTATAGGAAAACAAATGTAGCTTTGCTTTCCTGAGAACTGCACAAAACATTAAGTTGGAGTGTAGATGGTGAAAAGTGAATTATTTATTTGCTTTATAGGAATTGTCCTAGGAATCAGTGGCAATATATATAAAGAGGAGAATTCTCTTTAATGTGATTGCCACTACCAGTGTACTGCTTGCTTTTAGTGGCTCAATCTAATTGTCATGTGTAATCTTCGTGATGTTTCTATGCTTAAACATTAACCAATAGTTTGACTATGAAATATAATGCTAAACCAGTTACATTTACTAATGCTACAAGCTTAGTGCAGATTGTGCTTCCACGTATCAAATGAGTACAAAATACAGTACATTTTTATCTCACTTTCCTCTTCTACTTTAAACCAATCTATCGAGCATTTTGCAATTCAATTATTTCCAGACAAATTAATTAATTCATTACTACATCCTAATTTAGAGATGGTCAAAATTTGGAATTGCTGTTTTGATGAACAGTTATGAAAGAACTGAATTTTTTTTTCTCATTTTAGAAAGTCAGGCAAAGAAATATTTCATGTTCACCGGGCATTACTACAGTTTTGAAGAAGAATACCTGGGAGTCCTAATTATTTCCAGTCATTACTACGGTTAAATACCTATTTAAATAAACAACGTGTTTTACTAGATTTTCCATCTATTACAATATGCAATATATTATAATGCAGAGCACCAATAAAACAAAATAGCATATAGAGATATTTTGAACCCTGAGGTTAGAGAGAATAAAACCAGACTGTTCTTTTGAAGCTCCAGAAGCGTTCTGAGCTGACTTTTGCAACTCTTTCATGAATAATCATTATAAGGAATAGTCACATGAATAAGCGATCGCGGATTGGGCTCCATTCAGCTCTTACGTCTTAGAGAAGGTGTTTTTTTTTTCCCCTCTTGGCTGGTTGATAGTTTTAAAAATCAGGACTTAGAGAATGTTTTAATATTTTTTCCATTTTTGTGGGAACAGCAAAGTGTCCAGGTTACAAGGCTAGTTGGTCATCTTGGTTCTGATATCACGGAATCTTAAATTAAGATCTTTGTATCCAATTTTTCCATCTCCAGGACGGGATTGTATGAAAAAAACGATAATTACAAAACAATTGAAATATTTGGCATCTTTTAGGAATTTGCAGTTGTTTCAAAGTGTGATTAAATAGTATCATTTTCAGTCTTTTAAAATCTCAGAAGTATTATGAAGAAAAATCTTTTGTGAAACAATAAAAAAGCTCTAAAGGAACAAGGAGGGAATTCTGTCAACATTAAATGAGCTCTAGAAAATTGCGTCTTCACTTGGATGAAGAATATGTTTCATTATTTTCATATTTCTATTTTACTTTCTTTTACAAAGCTTTAACAGCTGCTGGACTATTTCTTAGATCTTCATGATTGTTTTACTGAGTTAAAAAATGAAATAGTGATACAGCAGTGGAATTTTAAAAATCCTACATTAAATAAACAAACCATGTGAAATCTTTATGTACAATAGCTTTTTTGCTGCAACCTTGTCTATAGGCCCCTATATATCTTTTTCAAATGATTTTGCCACCATAAATTTCATAGAATAACACTTTCACTGGTTTGAGAACAGATTTACGTTGCTTGGATAACAAAGGTTGTGATGTAAAAAGGGGGGGAAAAAAAGGCTTTACGGATTTTGTATGTTTAAGGCACTTAACTAATCTGAGCAGTATATTTTTAAAAGAAATGCTAATGCAGTGATTATTAAGTCCCTTGGATATGATAGCTGAGAGCATAATCCTTGCTGAACCCTCCCTATGTTGAGTGAAAGGGTCCCAATAGCATACGAGGATCTAATGCTAGCATGTAAGTAAAAAGAAATAAATGATGCTTGGTGACATGAGACAATGTCCTGGCAAATCCTGGCTGGGGTGTGTGTTGGTGGAGAGGTCAGGAGGAAAAAACCCATGTCAGAAGCTGGGCTACAGTACGCAACAATGAAGGAGCGGAGGGCATTGCTGCAGCTCCTGTTCCTGTTCAGGAAGGCTGCTGTATGTGTTGCCCAAGGGTGTATCCACGCTGCCACTGCTGTGGATGGCCCATGCCGTGCTGCCGGAGGCAATCCTAAACTGGTTACCTTGGGGCCACTGCTGGCAGCCTGGCTGCCACTGTGACCGGGCTAAGGTGGGCTCCCAAACCTGTGAGAAGGCTGGTGAGTGGTTTAGAGTCAGCCTGTGCTACGTGTCCTGCGATGGAGGCACTGCAAGCAGAAGCCAAACGAGCCCAGGCAAGTCTAGAGGAACTGGAGTCATTATCCGAACCAGCTGTAACCCCAGAAACGCACTCAGAGACTTCATTAGGGCTTGCTTCACCCCTGCTCTGGGAGCGCTTGCTCCATAAGTGGAGTACGATCCCTTGGTGAGCTAACTTAACCTCTTGTTTTTACAGCTGGATTACCACATCGTGCAGTATTTGTGTAGGAAATACAGAAGCTCTGTCTGACAAAGTTCTTGTGGCATTTTCAGTAAAGATTTGGACTTCCCCCCATATGTTGAATAGCAGTTAACTGTCAGGTGACAAGTCCTGCCCATCGCTGGAGCTTTGTGTTTGTAGAGAGAGTGACGTTCCCTAAGAGAAACATCCAGAAAATTATGATCTCTCCTCTCTGAAAAGAGCTAAAATCTACAGGTTTTATTAGATTTATGACTATATAGTCTTCTAAGGAACAAAAAATAATTGGCTTTTTTGAGAGAGGGAGAAAATTCAAGTAGGGAGGAGAGAGTTTAGTAGGTTTTATTCTGTATAGTTACAAGTAGAGAGATTGACTTTATGGTTGTATCCGTTGCAAGATTTTGAGTTTATTTAATGCAAAACACAAGAAACATACATGAATTTTGTCTTCAGGTTTTAGAATTTCAGTGTCTTGACATGTTTTCAGATGTGTATCTTTCAAGTAAGTATTGCATTCTCAATATTCTTTGTCTGAAGCTGTCATTGACAAAGAATCACATTTTGCCTACTGTTAGCAAATTACGCTGAAGTAGTCAGACAGAAGTGAGCTGGCTCAATTTCTGTTGTCTACCGGTATTGACTTTCAATTCCAGTGCGAAGCCTTGTGTTACTACTCAAAAGCACTCTTGTGGGTGTGACTGGTTTAATAAACTTGCATTCTTAAACTGCTGTCATGCAACATACAGCTTTAAGAACACCAGAACGTAGAGACGCAGAAACAAAAAAGCCCTCTGGGCTTGTTCTACTGACAAAGCTTACTTTATTTAAAAAAGAAAAGCCATGGGTCATTTATATTGTTGTGTGTTTTGAATTCATCATCTGGTGTTTATCAAAAAGCAAACCTGACTCGTTTTGGTATGTTTGTTCTCTGTTCCTTAGGCTGCCTTCCAGGAGAATGTTGGGAGACAGGTATGGTGACTTCCCTCAATCTTCATTCAATCCTGCCTTGGAGGTTACTTACTGTAAACCTGTAGTACCTAAAATCAAAATTAGACTGTGGCTTCAGAGAAAATGAGCAAAAGGATGTCACAAAATAATTATTTTTGTTATCAGCAAACAGGTTCTTGTGGAATATTTTCCTGAGATGTGAGTTTTGGAAGAAAACAATCTTTCTGGTAATTTTAAGTCATTCTGAAGAGCAAACCCAGCATATGTGATGGCAATTACACACCTTGTAAACGGCAGCACTCTTAAAGCAGGACAAGCCCAATTTTATGGTTATTCTTTTGTTTCATTGACTTTCTAGTTTTCAGTAGAAGTGGGACAGCTGAAGTGTGCTGCCCAGTCTTTGCTGTGGTTGGTGACGCAACAGTGAACTGGGCTTGAGAGTCTTCAACTCAATGTTTGGGTTTGCCTGTTGGACCATAATGCTACTGTCTAGATATTTTGAGGAATCTGTTACTTTTGGAGGTCCCTAAGTGCTTTGAAAAAAAGTGTTGTGATAGGTTCCTATGTAACTTAACAACGTTTAAGTAGTTAAAACGCTCAAACAACTTTGATTTACAACCTTGGAGGAGAAGCAAATAGGGTCAAGGCTTGGAGTTTAAAGTTTTCTGATTTCTCATCAGAACTAGTAAAGCTGAATATAAAACTTAGAGGGGGGGAAAAAAGTGGGGGAAAATGATTCAGTGGTTCTTGTGACAGAGCGGTACACAGGAGCATGGTTAAAGCAAATTTTATTCTCAATAAGATATTCTTTAAGGGATCTTTGTTAAAATGCTGTCTAGCTTTCCCTGATGGCATTCCTGAAGACCTCTGTGTTATGAACTGGGATACTATTCCTTTAGAGCTACAGGCATTAAGCAACGTGTCCCTAACTGGTGTATTTCTAGATAGAATTAGGTTAATAGCAGAGAAGGGGTGTGAGAAGACTAGGAGGAAGAGGTTAATTATTTTTGGTGGCCTAAGTTTGGTGGCTAAGTGGAAGCCAACATGATTCCTCCCCGGTCTGTAGTCAGTGCCTGGAGAGGTTGGTCAGCATCCAGCACCTCCCGCTGGAAGTAAACACCATCAGTGACTGCAGTTCCAAGGGAAATAGTGCTCTGGGTGCTGCAGGTCTTGTACAGTTTCTTATTTCTTAATTAGAGGAGCACAGTCTAAGTTAGTTAACAACCAGAAAGTTTGTGTATTGATTCTGCTTTGAGGCAAGATACAAGTTTGTCAGTGTTGGTAGAACACACAAGAATTTTAGCTTATATATTGGCACGTTAAGGAGGAGTTCGCCATGAAATACTAAGTTTTCATGGCATGAAGAATGCTATCAGTCTCCAGCTGGTTCCTGTAGAAGTTCAGAAGTTTTACGTATGGAACCATTCCTTACTGCCTAGGAAAATGGTTACTTAATTGGTAGATACACCCTCTGTAGTTCTTTACCTGGATGTAATGTGTTGAAAGAGACACCCTTTCTCTGAATTGGAAGGAGCTAAAACATATTCTCCAGCTGAAGTAACAACACTGCTGCTAAATAGGTGGAGAAGAAAGTTGACCTGGCTCATTTCCCGGTTCCTGCTGCCTTGGCCCGTCCTCAGCCCCAGTGCTGCCTTCTGTGGCCTCGAAGAAGCAGCCATTGCAACTTACACTTCATCTAAATGAAAACGTTGGAAAATTTGAAGGCTTTTTTAAGCCTAAACCATGCAAAATGCACATACTTCTAATAAGACAAACTTTTATATTGGAGAAGTAGGTGTTTTGACAGAATAGAAACGGGTCAGTTTTTCCCCTAAAGTCTGTTGCTCCCCTCGGCCATGACCTCTGTACTCTTGAACTTGGTTTCAGGAATTTTGCCGTCTCGCTGACATGTACCGCTGCACCATCACCTTCGGTGAGATGGCATCAAATTGGCACACTTACAGCCAAGTAATAAATAGCAAGCTCCAACTAGGAGCTGGAACTGCAATTGCTTAGCCGTGATTTTCCTTGTGTACTATATGCATTCTTATGTATTTACTTGTTTGCCATCTTGTTTGGCTATAAGTCATACTGAGGTATTTCTCATGGGTGCGTTTTTCTCCCTGATCGGTGTTTCCTTGGGCTTTTGAAGAGTACATTCATTTTGCAGTTATTAGGGCTTGGAGGTAGTCTCTTGGATAAGCCATAAATACTCCGTCTGTCCTTGGTTCAGGCAGATTCCGGGCCTGTTTTTTGGGACTGTTGGAATTATGCTTCCCAGAATGAGACCTCCACAAGATTCCCACTACCTGCAGTATCTACTACTTCAATTATTCAGGCTTACATCTAGAGATATTTCCTACTATTTTTGCATGGCTGTATCCTAATGTGGAAGGGATGAGTGAGCTGTAAACAAACAAAACTGTATCCTATCCAGAACCTGTACTTCCACACAGCCTTATTGCTTAAATATCATATGATTGTCCCTTTTGTAAGTGAGCACGGTGTCTTTCAGTTGGCTGTTTTCCATTTGTACTTAATTATGGCCTGTGGAGGCTTTGCTGCCTCCTCCGTTCCAGAACACAGCCCTGCTGCATAATACTATGTTAGTCAGTCACAGCCAATCAAAATTCCAGATATCTGAATTGTATTGCTTATATAAAAAGGCAATTTTTTTAGGTGGGAATTGCATATTTAGAAAGATAATTTTTCTTCTAAAACCAGAATTTTTTGAGCTGTGATGTCAGAAGTGTGATAATTCTGTAGGATTCAATGTTTCAGGCTTTGCTGGGAAACCAATGTTCTTTTGAAAAACCAACTAACTCCAATTTTTTAGTTCATTAATAAGTAAGTCATAAAATATATTTGTAAGTAGAAACAAATAGAAGTAATTGGACTGCCATGTATTCTACCTGCGATGCATTTCTTGGTGCCTAATTTTATATGTTTTCAATAATGCTGCCTATTTGGAAAGTATTTTATGTTTTTACATAATATTTTCTTATTTTTTCCCCCTCTTCCCTCTGATGTTTGTAGGGCACTTTTCCACATGGCATAGACATTCTAACTGCAGCTGATTATTTTGCTGTTGGTAACAGAGTTAACTGTTACCTGACTATAAGGTAAGTTTGCAAACATTAGTTTTCTTAAACATGAGGGACCTCTTTTCCATAATGAAATATTTGTCTGATTGTTTCACCTTACTGAACATTATGTTTGTTACTGTTGGTTTTGAATAAATTACAATTTTATTTTTCTTATTTCTGCATCAAACTGCTTATTATGCATAAGGCATGGTGCAAATGTGCCTGTGATTTCCTTGCCTACGCGAGGAAGCAGGCAAGAGGCAATATTTGCAGTTGTCACAAAACTATCTGAGCCGGTCAAGATTAGAGAAGACGAGGGGATTTTGAAGAGCTGTAGTAAAAAGAGAGGCTGCTGTGGTGGCAGATAGACTCTGATGTGGGTAAAAAAAATAAACTAATACCCAATTTAAAAATATACTTTGCACAAGTTGTTGAATTTGTGGTCTGTGCATAGACCTTTAACTTGAGTGCTTATATTTTTCATAGGTAGCTCAGTGAAAACCTACCCACAGTATGCAGCAGTGGCTGAAAAAACAAAGTGATCACTGCAGTCTGGAGTCTGCAAAGAATGTAATGGGAAATACCGAAACTGGTGTGGTGCTCTTATAAATCAGTGGCTTGTCTTGGAATACTGTGTTCTCTTCTGGTCAGCTATCTGAAAATACAATACAGCTGAAGTCAGGGGAATTCAGAGGCACGTTGGGTGCACAGGATGACTACAATGAACTTAAGGTTGCACTTCCTCATGAGGAGATGAGAAAGACCGAGGGCTGGGTTCTTGCTTTAGTTGTCTAAGACAGGCAGTCTAGCCGGGGCGTCTCGCCTCTCTATAGCCAAAGCAGAGAGACGGCACCTACAGGAGGTGATTCAGACCGTTTTAAGATAGGGCAGATAAATTGCCCCGTGGAGTTGCATGTTGCTCAGAGGCCAACAGGTTGGAAGGGCTTGAAGAGTTTATATTCTTGGGGAACAGAAATAGCAAATAGGTATATGATGGTTTGTGTTCCATCACCAGCTTTGGGACTTCCAATGAGCAGTTTAAGATAATTTGCACTGGAACCCTCTTTCTTCTTCTTGACTTTTTCTTTTTCATTGGTCTGTCCACCTCTGTATTGCCCCTTTTGTGCACAATCATTTCAGGCTGTACATCTCTTCACCTTTTACCTACCCTTGTTCCTTCTGGGGTCCACACCCTCCTCCTACACCCTTCCCCAGAGCTCCCGCCTACTGAGCGGAGATGGGGAGAGTGCGGGGGCTTGGTGTTCAATGCTCTAGATCTGGAGAGTGTCAACAGGATTTCTGAAACACTGGCTTTTTGTACTAGTAGAAAATTGAAAATATTAAAAATTGACAAAGCAGTTTTTATTTTGTCTCTTTTATAATTTTGGCTTGGAGACTAATGATGTTCTCCTTACTTGTTGAGAGCTGAATTGTTAATTTCTTTTTTTTTTAAATGCTCATTCATTACTCCTTTCATTGTGATTTCTAGAGTTTTTGTAGAAGTCTTATAAATAGGTAAAAAAATATTTTTACTCGATTGATTTCTTTCTTCTACTCCTGTGCCTTTCTTTAAATTGTGCAACAGAAAGAATAAATTTGTAAATTCTTTATAAATTATCTTAGGCACTTAGTAGCATGATTACTAAGTTATTAATCAGGAGTTATTAATCAAACTCTTCCTTGTAAACTATTTGTCATCTCATTCATTATATTACTTTTCAAAATCTTCACCACTTTGCTCTTCAAGCAGGTTGCAATTATTTGTGTCAATACTTAATTATTTCCTTATTTTTGCCTGAGTAACATCAAAGGAAAAGTACATAAGCATATATTTGGCTGCATAGAAAGCAAGTATCGTTATGATGTGGTAGGAAGAATGGACCTTTCTGATCGTTATGCCTTCAGGTGGTGCAATTGTTTATATAGCTGGAAAAAGCTGCTTGAGGTTCATATTCCAGATCTAGAACCTTTAGCTGTCCTTCCCCCGCCCCGATACACCGGTCCTGGGACGCTCTGTACGGCAGCGCCGTGCCGCTGTGGGAGAGGGAGCTTGGTACGACCCGATTCCTTCGGACAATAAAAGCTCGAAAAAGATGTGTCAGTTTCTACAGCTTAATTTGTGTTTCGTTAATAAATGATGATATATTCTTGTAGAGACACACTATCATATATATTTATACATATGATATATATGTTGTATATGAATAGTTGCTTATATGCTTTAAAATCTAAAAAATTTTATGCACGTTTTTCACACTGCGTGCCCTTTTGAAACTTTTTCAGCTCAAATATAATCTCTTTCTGAGGATGGAATGTAGAGGAAACCCATTTTCTATGAACTGGGAGTAAAGAGATGATGTGATCCCAGGAGTTCTGGGCTTGGTAAAAGCAGAGTGAAGGAAGAAACTGCTTAATCTTAGTAGAATGGGATAGAAAAATCTTACCAGCAACTTTATCAGGAAAGCTGGACTTGTATCCAAGGCTACTTGCATTAAATACTCAGTAGGGTAGAAAAGATGAGGACTGTAGTTAAACTAAAAATGAAAGTGAGATTGGGCTATAGACATGCCCAGGAGATCAACTTTGAGTTGAGCAAGGAAGTTCAGATTAAAATGGTTGGAAAGAATGGTGAGAGCTGAAACTAGGACCCAAAAAGCAACTATGAAGAAGGGAGGAGAATTCAAATATGGCAGGGGAAGCGTGGCTATTGGAGTATGTTCTTCCAGAACAGGGAAAGGAAACAAAGAGTAATGAATTTTCTCATTTCTCTGCTGGCATCAGCAACCAGTTAAGCCAAGTGTCTAATCCCTCTAGGGCTCGTAGCCGTAGTAGATGGTACTTCTCTATCCTGTGTTGGCTCAGGTGGCTGAGGTCTGTGCTGTGGATTTAAGGATTCCTACTCTTCTGATGAATTCACAGATACCAGTATGGTAACATGCAACAGCATTTGGGTTTTGTCTTTGTTTTGCTTCTAATTACACACACATATATTAATGGAACACTATTATGGCTGCAAAGTTAATCACTCAAAAGATACGAAAAGGTGAAATTAAGGTAATCCATGTGTCCTTAATTTCATTCCTTTGTGCATGCAGTTTTGACACAAACGTGCTCTGCTGATTGTTTAGCTTTCCAAGATTATTAAACGTACATCAGATGTACTGAAAAAAACACTTCACTTAACTTCTGTTGACCTTGGCTTTCAATAGTTGATGCTTCTGAAAATTGGAAAGTGAGTGTGGCTGTAAGGTTAGGTAATGATAGGTAGTTCTGGTGTTCCCTTACATCTCAGGTCTTGACTTTGCAGCTTTAAAATTTTTTTTGTCAGAATTGACTTTTTGTGTGTGTTTGATTATTAAAAGCGACAAATTGAAAACCCATACTCAATTTCAGACTGTTGTGTTTATGAAGATGTAGCACATTTCTCTAACTTAATTTTACGATATACTGTGGATTGCATCAGTAATATATTTCTCCCATTTGAAATAATTATGTAGGTTAATATACACAGCTATGTTTTCTTGAATGTCACCATGGGTATTGAATGTTTATTTTTGCTTTTTGTTGCTGTTGAGCTTTTTCTAAGTGTAGTAGTAGTTTTTATAGAGAATCTGAAAGAGTTTTACAAAGTGATTTAACTTTTTTTTTTTTCCCAATAATTGTAAAATATTCCCCATTACATTATTTCATTCAGCTGCATCTCATTTAGCAGAAGGCATGTTTAAGTAAATTGGTTTAAAACTAGAGGATTGGAAGCTTTGGAGTAGCTTGTGTTAAAATGCACACAGATGTTGATTCTATACTCTCTCTGTATGGACATTTCTTTTTCAGTGTGTATATTGCTGGCTTTCCTGAGTATACCCAGCCAATGATCGATCATTTAGTTAACATGAAGATTAACCACTGGGATAGGTAAGTTCATAAAATCTAATTATTAATATCCAGGAATTGACTGTTCTGCGTATGATACTTTCCTACATTATTTTTGTAAATTTTACTTACACCAGAGTTTTCAATAGCATTTGACTGAAGGAAGCTGGGCAAGTAATAGCTGATACCTCCCTAGCATATTGTCACTTAAAACAAGCTTATGAATTTTGTCTTTTTGCCATGACCTCAATCTGTTAATAGATTAATAAAACACTTTTATATGGTATATAGTGTATGTGAGGGGTAAACACCATCACCATACAATTATCATAATTAAAGTAGATTTCATGCATAGAGATGGTGCTTAGTCATATGCAGTGTTCACGAAGATTAAAATATGTACATAGAACACAAATGAGATTATATCAGTACTGATAATAGTTTGCATCATGAGAAATAATAATAGTTTACTGTAGTGTCCCTGCCAATGCATAGAATGAGCCCTCGGGTTCTACCATCCACACGTATGTTTTTCTTTGTCTCTTTCAGCAATGAGTTCTGTTGCTGTAGGTAAAAGCTAGCTGTAGGCTCTCTGGTCCACTCTCTTGTTTTCTTGGCTTTTTGGGGGGGGGGAAGCACAGGATGGACAGAGAATACTGTAACTTTTAGTGTTGTTGGAGTCTTTATTTTGGTACGGGACAGGAGTCCCTTCCTGACATTATTGTTTTTAATACGTTACTTCTGCTAAATTGCTAACCCCAAAAAATCCAAAAACGCTTTTTTGCATTTTCAGTGTTATTCGAGAACTTTCAACCAAAGCTCTGCATAACCTTACTCCGCGGGCTCCTGAGTACATGGCAAATGTGGGTAGGTACCAAATACGTTCTGCATAATGGGCCATACCAAGCGTTCTAGCTTGTGTAGCAAAAACGTGCCAAGAAGAGAAGACTTAAACAGGCACCATGACTTAATAAAAAGTAAGATTTCCCCTGCAGCTTTATACAGTGTAGTGACACTAATAGCTTTACCACTTTTCAGGTTTTATGCAAAAATTATAAAATACTGCCAGATCTTTTTCTGCCTGGAGACTGGACTTTAGTTATCCGGCTACACTGGACCCTACCAGTTCCGAGATTCCGAGATGAATAAATGGGTGCAGTTCTGTTGCAAGAATTCAGGCAGCCAGCCCTCAAATTCCTAGCTTTTGTTTTCTTGATACGGCTTTGATGTCATAAAGGGTGGGGGGATCTGTTTTGTCTTGTCCAGTCTGACATCTTCCCAAGAATTCCTTTTTGGCTGGTGTGTGCGTAATCAAATGTTTCTCAGCATTTAGGATCCTGTGCTCGGCCCACTCGAGATGCTGAGGATGTATCAGCTGCTTTACCATATGGCTGAGAGAGCAGCTGACACCCAGGGAGTCTCTACTTACAGATCTTACCCTGGAGCAGTCTGGGAAGGTGGCAGTTTGCATGGAAATAAAATTCCATGGAAGTACAAGCCTCGTTTCCCTTACGCTCAGCTAGCACAATACTATTCTATTTACTCCAGAGTGCTAGCTGCAAGTACAGAATTTCTTGGTATGCTTTAGTATGCTTTGTCAGAATTTCCTTATATTTTTTAAACTTGCGTTTCGTGATGGCCAGGATATATTGACCTGACTTCCCAGAAATGGTTTTCCTATGTTATTTCTAGGCAGACATGTTTACATTTAGAACCGTGATCTATCACTCTGCTTTGTTTAAAAAAAAAAAAATATTATTTAATCTCTTTCAGTTTTGCCAAGACTTCTACCTTTATCAGTGGGCACGGATCTGCACACTCGCCACGGGGCAATTCTCGCCTGTGCTGAGATCACCCATGCACTGTGTAAACTGGCAGAAGAGAATAATAGGTATAAATGCAAGATTATCTCGACTATAAATTTTCCTTTCATGTCTGGTATATTGAAAGCTTCCTGAGTATAATTATGGAAATCTCCATCTTACTGAACTTCTTTTCCATTGAATTTTTGTTTGTTTTGATCAGTCATGCCAAGCCTTCACATCTTATTCAGTGATGTTATAACCTTAGGTCTAAATTCATCATCAGGAAAGTGAGATCATTTGGGACCTTACTTGGAGAGTCCAAAGTTATCATTTAAATATAGATTAAATACCCTCTCCCCATAAGTGTGCTCTCTTCCTGGTGAGGGGACAGTCTGTTGTCTTCAGTGTTAGAGAAATAGCTCCTCATATACCTTTTTGATTTAATTGTTGCTGCGGAGTGCTGGGCCAGAGAAATATATATGGGTGTACATGTGTGTATACACACACATTACATATAGGTGATGTAGCCAGGATAATCAACAAAATTATTTGGAGATGTCTTTGCTTTAATGTTGTGATTAAAGAAATGAGTAATTTACCTTTTCTTTCTTTCACAAGAATCAGTTGTGAAAAATGGTTGAAAAACCTTATTGCAAAATCTAGAATATGGAAGTTACAGTAGCAGTAGAATTTTATACCAGTGGGACTTAATTAGGATGAGCAGCTGTTTAAGATCAAGGTAGTGGAAAATAAGGCTCCAGAGTGCAAACTTCACGAAAATAAATACAGTTCTAAAGGACTCATAAATTTATGTACACTGAAAAAATATATTTAAAAAAACCCCAAACTTTCTGGGTCATTTTCATTCTAAAAGTTGGATAATTACTCTCTGATTAACCTTTTTTATTTTACTTCTGAGAACATTCTGTTGCAGTCATACAAAGATATCTAAAGTGGTGAAATCTAACAAATTTAATGTTGTCATTGTTTGTACAAGGTAAATATATACTGAGATGAACACAGATAATAGAGATCAAAAGTGTGCACTGATTTTTACGGCCTTAGTTATTGACAAATAGGAATAGTATTTGCCAGCAGTGTCTGTCAAAAGCATTTGTGCTTATCTTAACAGTTCCCTTTTCAAGCAAGTTGCAAAGCTAGAGAAAAAGATGCAGAGCATTTTTAGCAGTAGGAAATACTTGAAATTGATGGAAAAATCACAGAAGTGTTGGAATCTAAAAATACAGCTGAGCTGAGAAGGGCTATTGGTGTATTACTGATTATAAAGTTATTAGTCAGTGACACTAATTTTTTATAGCCCTTTGAGAACGAGTTTGCTACATGATAAGGAAAGAACTTATGTTATAATGTTTGCTGTATTATTAAAATTAAATATTGCATATTTCTGTTGAGCATAATTTGGAAATCAAATGATTGTTTTTCTGTTTGAAAGTACAATTAAAGTCATGGGAAAAAAAAAATTTATACCATGATTAGGAAACCAATCTTAAAAATTTTGCATCCCTTTACAGATCTATAACATATTATTTCAGTGAAGAATCATTGGAGGGACTTAAGCAAATCCATCAAGAGGTTTGTAGCATATAAGTCATGTTCTGTATTTCAGCTGATGCATTGTCTTTACCTCTGCTTGTGACACATGAAGTCTTGTCCTGCTCATAGTAATTTAAAATGAGTCTATGGTGATAATTTTGCCCAACTTGTCCCTTAAGTCATCCTTTTTTTTTTTTTTTTTTTCTCGTTCCTTTTGGCTCCTGTTTCTTCACCTTATGGAACAGACAATACTTCAGCATTCAGGTTCCTATTTGTTTTCCACAGTATCTGTAGTACCTTTAGTCCCAGTTCCGAGGCACTGAAGCTGTCAGGCTCCATCGTTCACCCGTTGTGCTTTAAAGGACGTAGGTTCTTGCTTAATTTTCTGCATAGGTGAAAGCTGCTGCTACGGGGTGAAAAGGCATCTTTGTCCTCGTTTCGCTTTCTTGTGTTGAAATGCCCGAAAGCTTGATCAGCAGCACCCGTACTGTTATGGTGGCCTTCAGTTGTTATGCTACTTTCCAGTTTCTGCTGTTGTCTGTTCTTATAATTAATCTGTGAAGTTGGTGTAAACTCTTTCTTTCTAAAAATCTGGTTTTTTACAGAGAAATTTGATAAACTCTGATTTTTGAAGATAGTCTACTGTAATGTTAACAATGAGATAACCTTTTTCAGTCACATTTGAAATTTTGTTGTAGGGTTTTTCTGTTTCATTGGTAGCTAACAAAGTTATTTTCAGTTTTAACACAATACGGTATATCGTCATTTTAAAAGGACCGACTGTGGAAAGCAAATACATTTTAAAAAACTGAAGTAGCTTCCAGGGTATGTGCAGCAGCAGCTAGGTTTTGGAATTAAGAAAGTGCTTTATTAATGTGTTAAATGGCTTTTCTTTGAATGTAAAATCCAAATGGATATAGAGAATTTATTTTAAGAAAAACCTTTCCTTTTAATTTTATTTTAAAAAGAATCCAAAGTGTTGCATAGCTCACAATATACAGACACTGCATGCCAGGAGGAAAAATGAAAACCCTTGTATCAAGCAAACGCCGCTAATACTAATGTTTGTTGCTTTCCCTCCACCCCCCAGCTCTGCAGTCGCCAATTGTACAGGTAAGCAAAGAGATGTAAAAAACCTATTTTTCGTATTGCAAAGCATCAGTTACAAGTAGTGAAACCAGTAGGATCCCAGGGGTTTTTTTTGGTTTGTGGGAGGTAGTTACACCTTCCATAGCCTGCCAGTCTGGCCCAGTTCATCAGAGTGCAAGAGCGTGCATTCTTTTGGCTTTGCCTGCCTGTCCAGAGGCCGATGTCCTTTTATAATAGTTGGGATGTTTAGAGAGCGCAACTCACAAGCATGGTGATTAATGGGAAAGTGGTAAGTACTGGTCGCAATATTGTGATAGAGGCAGTTAAAGAAAGGAAAGAGTATGGAACAGAATATGCTCACTAATCCATGGCTTCAGCACTGTGTAATAGAATCATCTAGGTTGGAAAAGACCCTTGGAATCATCGAGTCCAACCATCTACCCTACTCTACAAAGCTCTTCCCTACACCATATCCCACAACACCACATCTAAGCAACTCTTAAACTCATCCAAGAATGGTGACTCAACCACCTCCCTGGGCAGCCCGTTCCAGTGTCTGATCACTCTTACTGTGAAGAATTTCTTCCTAATGTCCAGTCTAAACCTACCCTGTTGGAGCTTGAATCCATTCCCTCTTGTTCTATCGCAATTTGCTTGTGAGAAGAGACCAGCACCAACCTCTCTACAATAGATTTCTTCCCCATTATTCACCTGTACTGGTGTACTCGTGTGGTGCACATAAGTCTATAGAATTGACCATCAACTAATAAGTTAATGAGTCCAATTTTACTTTTTTTAAAGGAGCTTTTATCTAAATTCTAGAGTTACTTTCTTCATCGTGTGTAATGAGTAGGCCAGGAGTATTACAAAAGGTTGGATAGAATTTTTCAGCTCTTGCGCCAAAGAAAACGTGAACGAGTTTTCACTGAGTTGTTTTTCATTTCCTATTTATTGAAGCTTCCAGGAAATAAAGGGGAGTTTCCCTAAGTAACTGTTAAGTAAATGTGAAATAAAACCGGTATGTGACTTCAGGGTTTGTTCCTAAATGTAAGGAAATCAAAACATAATTAATGACTCGTATTCCCCAATGATTGTATATGCGAATAAGAGGTTTTTTTCTGCTTTAACTGACAAATTCTTTGAGCTTCTGGGCAGTTTAGTTCACTTCTTTTCACATGATGTATCTGAAAATAGTAAATGTTAAGGAGTTTTTTTGTGTAATTACTAATTATAATTTAAAGCATTTTTATGTAAATTTTTGTATCCTGAAACTTTCTGGAAAAAAAGTTAAAATTTACTTCTTGAGGGTCATACGTACTGATATGAAACTTCCACTCCAAGTTAGCTTGTGCTGGTGGAGGGTTTTAATGCTGATACTGTATATTAGTGTCTTTGTGGGTGGCTGTCTTGGCTCCCATAAATTCTTTAATGTCAGGGTGGAGCTTGGGTGTAATTTGTTTTTGTCATAATGTGCACTTCTTGCACTTAATGGTATTTATAAGATGCCTACAGAAATGTTTTCATTCTAGATAAGACTTCTAATTCAAGTCCAAGCAAAATGGATTCTGTGCTGTTTACTCTAATACTTAGGCTGAGACAGAGATGTCTACTATAATCCATATTTTAAAATATCGGTATGCATAAAATATTTTAAAATAGGACAAGAAAAATAAACTAGGTTATAAAAACAAACCAGCAATTTGAGTATTGCTGGGCAAGCATTTAGTGAAACAAGCCAAACTTGTTTCATGATGAGTAATTATTGCACATAATATTCCAAAGATTTCCATTTGAGAAATTGCTACTGGGAATTTTCGGTGTAACAACGTCTTGAAGGAATGTTGAAAACCTGTGTGTTTTATTTATTTGTGTTTCTAGTTTTTAAACTGCAATAACAAAAAGCATCAGGCCACGTCTTAACTGTTTATTAGCTATTTTGCTTTCACTTCTGGCAACAAAATAGCGTGTTAGTCTTTTTGCGGAACAAATGATTTTTAGTACTTTGATCAAACTCTTTTCAGAAGTTGCGTTGGCCTGTGAGAAAAGGAAAAGGAAGTAAAGTAAAAACACTGTGATTTTATTTTTTTTTTTTGTAAGTTGTAACTTATAAATTTTACGCTGGTTCGTGAGGTTCCTGGTTGTCTAATGCTTATGGATTGCATTGAATCCATAAGCACTTCAAGTCAAAAAAGTTAAAGCCGAAGCGCTGTGAAGAAGGCCTTCATTTAATTAACCATCTTGCTTTAAGCAGCTCTTGTCATGTCTTTAACCTGGTTTTGAATGACGGCCATGAATTATCCTTCAGATGGAGACCAAGTTTTGAGTTACACTGCACAGTCTCTCAGTTTTGAGTATACTTGAAGCAATCACATTTGTTTATGCTAATTGTAGAAATTCCCTTCCTCTACTGTATTAACTTTTTTTTACGAAATGCAAGTATCTCTCTGTCTTCCTGTGTAAGTCCTTTCTGGGTTTGCCACAGTGCGCTGAGAAAGGAGACTGCAAGCCCGGGCATGTCAGTCTGTACTTCCTTCCATCGGTCTCCCTTCTGACACATTGGATGCACAAGTTTGTCTTGAGGAGCTGGTTGGTTTCAGCATTTGCATGTGCACTTCAGCTGCGGGTTGTGCAGGAGCCCGGCTCCTCTCTTCAGTGGGCACCAGTTACAGCAAGTCGTATGCAAACCATGCAGCTTCAACAGAGTAGTTGTCCCTTGTGCCTGGTTTGTGCTATATGGGTTATGCTATAGAGTTAGAAAAATTAGCCTATATTTTATTTGCTTTAAACTTTGCTTTTATATATATAAAAAACTGAGACAGAAACTTGTTTAAGCACGGTGTTAGTGGTCAGCCTAGTATAGATTATGCTTCCACTGAACCAGCATGGTTACTACCTTTTTTTTTTGTAGCACATATATTTCTGTAGTGCATCTAAGACTTCGTACTAGTTTTCAATATGAAAACTCCTCAAGAAAAAAGTATTTTTAATAGCAGTTCTGTTAAGATTCTTTAAAAATGCATCATCTGATATAAGCTTCTTGACTGAATATTCAGCTGAATAGATGTTCCGAAATTTTTTTCCCCTCCTTTCTTGTAGCCAGTTGTGAGTCTGATAATGTAGGTCTTAATACACAGAGTTGGGCAACAAGATAATTTAGGAACGGATATGCAAGCGCTGCAGAGAGAGATGATGGGCTTCTTCCAGGCAGTTGTGCTGCACTTCTGTAGTTCAGCAGATGTTGTATTTATTGGGCCTTTAGGGTTCCCGTCAGAGCTGGGTACGACGGGCTGCGTGGGGTTCGTTAGCGACTCCCACGCTGGGTGAGTCAGTCCATGTGATGTGCTGCATGCTGAGGTCTGTTCTGAGCTCCTTCTCCTAACACCAGAAGAGGCCGGCTGCCTGCGTTACATGCTCAGCGGTGTGAGGAGAGCAATTTTGGGGTTTTAGAATAGCAAACAGTGTAAGCTTGGACTGTCGTCTGCAGAGTTTCAGCTTTTCCAGAAGAGTCCGGTAGCCTGGAGGTGTTGACAGGTGCTCGGCTAAAGAGAAACTCGGCTCATTTCAAAGACCTTTAAGGTTGCAACTAATCCTGATGGTTTCAGGGCAAATGTATTTCTTGGCAGTCATCTACGTAAAAGAGCTTTTTTAGGCGTATTAACTTAATCAGCAAATAATTCCAGCCTTGCAACAAAGCTCATCTTAACAGTTCTTCCAAGTTGAAATTATTTTTTGCATCCAGCAGCATGATGGTTCTAGGAGACCGTGCTGTACTATGTTCTGAAGAGCTATAAGGTGAAATTCTTCTGCTACTGACTGAACTCACTGGGAAAGCTCTTACTTCTCTAGAGCCAGGATTTCACCTGTAATCTTCCAGTGTTAGAACGCAATGCAGAATGTGTGCGGGCACCATATGAAATTACAGTAACCTAAAAATCTGTGTTTTTCAGTCCCGTCTTCAAGGGATGACCATAAGAGCTTTATTAAATTCACAGGCTTTTTCATCCATGCTCAAAGGTATCTCTTTCCTCTTCTGTGTGCCTTGTGCTAAAGCCATGTTGTAGTTCCACAGCCCAGCAAGTCTGCAGCCTGGGCCTTTTAAAATACCTCAGTTCTATTTGGGACAAAGAGATTTCATGGAAAATACTTGGTTACTATTCACGTGGAGATGAGAATACCGATTCAGCAGATGTTCTTAGCTTCCTGGAAATGGATTATTTGCAATTAAATCTCTTCGGCTATTCCAGGAGTTTTAACTTCAGATTCAGATGTTTATGAAAATGTAGATGTTCTTCAATTCTAAACAGCTTCAGTTACTGTTAGTTTTATAATCTCTAAGATGAATTCTGAACTTCTCACAAAAAGCAGGTTTTAAATAATTTTAAAAAAAAAGCAATCCACAAAAGTACCGTGAACTTCTATACGCACTGAAAACAGCACTGACGTTAGTTCTGATTCAGCCCTACAGAATTTTAAAATAGATACCAGCATTCTTAGGTCAGTAATCTTAATTCATCGGTCCTGCAAGGGATTATATATTTTGATTATATTTTCCACAAATAAATTGTGACTCACGCTAAGGTGTTTCTGGGAGAGAAGCGTTGCTGTGGGACTGCACATAGGAAAGAAAGTTTAGGAGCTCCTGGAACCTGGGCACCGCATCAGTCAGTTTACAAATAGAATTAGTAATTAAACCTTGAGACAGGTCCATCTAATAATGTGATGCAACTTGTGGATGTGTCTTTGGAAGAAAAAAAGAGAGAATACTGACTGTACAGCAAAATTCAGAATCTCTGAATTAGGTAGATCATATCTTTTTAATTTAGTGAAATACTGTAGAGCAAGATAAAGTTAATAGAAAGATGCACATCATGTTTGACAAAGTAAAGATCTGGGATTATGATAGAACTCTCAGTTCTTGAAATATGCGTGAGCTGTGGAAAGGGGGGAAAAATGTAGATACATTGATGGACGTAGTGTGATGTGTAGGCAAGAAACAAGGAAAAGTTTTGCAGAGGAGAACACGTGGTATCGCAGTGCCTTCAAAGGCAGATTTGATTATAGTTTCTGCGTTACGTGGAAATCTTACCATGCAAATCGCTGTCACCATTCTTCATTCTTGCACAGAGGCAACAATCCTCAGTGAAGCTCTAAACTCTGAAATTAAATTGAGTTGATGTAATGCCAAAGGAAGGGATAGCTGTCAAATTATTAACATAAGAGTAGCTTTAAGTGGCCTGACTTCCTTATTGGCAGTGTGAAGAAGTGGAGAAGAGCAGCCTTTATGACTCAGTTCTTGCTTTGTAGTTTGAACAGAAGTCCGTATCTGAACCCTTGCATCAGCAGACTCTTCTGCACACCAAACACATCTACAGGATCATTATTTTATACTCATTTGCAGTAAGACAGCAGACAAAAGGCAAGGAATGGGTGAGGACAAAATGAAGGGAAAAGAAAGGTTGAAGAGGAAGCAAGTCTTGCCACATCATTCTTCTGGTTTTGCTGCTGTCTCGACTCCTTGCATCACTTCTTTGTTTTCTAATTTAAATTTTTTAGAAGCTGGAGAGCAGACAGCATGGCAGGAAGGTGGGGTAGATAATACAAAGACCTTATCAGCATGGGGATGTGGAATCTGTGCTTGCTTCCTATGATGATAAATCGAGCTGTGGATTATTACATTGAGCTTAGTATATCGGTTGTCGACAGCAAAAGTTTCCCAATTAAAGGAAGTGCTGATGAGAATACTGTGGAGTTGGCGTCTCGCTATTACCTGAAAAACCAATGAAAATGTTGAGCAGTCAAAAACCCAGTGCATGTTACAGGAGGCACCTACTTGCATGGAATGGAAAAACTTGTTTAAAATGTTTAGGCTTTTGAAGCTCATATAAAAGGATAAATTGGAGAACAAAGTTCTAAGAGTTGTTAGGGTTGCTAAGTTTGCCTTCTGAGCACGGCTACTAATTTTATTGTGGGGAAGGAGGAGGAGAGGAGGGAAGAAAAGGTTTTAAAAAAAACCAACACCCAAGCAAATAAACAAAAAAGCCTTTGTTGTTCCTCCCCCTTGCTGGGAGTTTCTGTCAGAGCAGTGCCATCCAAACAGGTGATTAAGGGTTTGGCACACCTCAGGGAGGAAGTATTCCAGCAGAAGGGAAGGGAGACAGGAATAAGGAGTCGAGGGAGGAAATATCCAAAGGAAGGGCAGGGGTCAAAGGTTCATAAAATAGAAAAAATGAAGCCACAGAGGGTGACACTGTGCATAACACCTCGAGCGGTGCTCCGAGCACCACAGGGATATCCATGGAACCAGCAGACATTGCTCGGCAGGGTGGGGAGATGTCTCTGTGCCTGGAGACAAGTGTGGCCGAAGAATGGGAACAGGCCCTGCCGTTTGCAGGGCACTTCTTCCTTTCCCCACTTTGTGCCTGGTTGAGACTTTCTCCTCCTCAGCATCCAGGTTAACGGTCAGCCAGGAGAACTGGGCTGGATGATGGATAAGCTGGTGAGACCATGTAACACTTCAGGAGGCTCTGAAGCATCTTGAACCATTTGTTTCTCTCCCTTCTCTCATGTGTTGGAATATTTTACCCTCTGACTCGTGGTGATAAATGCAAGGTCACCTGGGAGAGGGTGGAGAGAGAAGGGTGAGAAACTTCACCAGGAAAGTAAACCAGTTCACATTTGTGAAAATGGGAACTGGTAAATGAAGCTTCTATTTAGTGTTCCAGAGATGAAGATTTTGTTAAAGAATTACATGTAATTGTTTTTCAGTTGTGAAAGTCAGAAGCTCGTAGAGGCTGTGTGACTGAAAAGTCCGGTGGCAGGTCCTGCAGGTTTGGGATGCTTCTGAAGCAAGTGAAAAGAAAAGCAGAATTAACTTGGCAGTCTTATTATTCACGTTAAAAATCAGAAATACTGGGACTGCTTTTTTGCAAGAAGAAGGTTAAATATTCAGGGAGGTTTTGTATAAATCACGCTGAAGTCACGACAACATTTGATTTAAAAAGAAGTATTTTAGAGTTGGTCAAATACAAAACTGCAGGTATTTTGTGATCTGCTTTCATTCTGAAATGGTTTTGAGGGTTTTTTTCCTCACTAGGCGATGAACTGGGACTGCCTGTGATAGG
This sequence comes from Numenius arquata, assembly GCF_964106895.1. Lineage (NCBI taxonomy): Eukaryota > Metazoa > Chordata > Aves > Charadriiformes > Scolopacidae > Numenius > Numenius arquata. Next base: position 9,902,580 of record NC_133592.1, read on the forward strand.
ATACTCTCTGAAGGCTCTGTTTCTGCTTTGCAGGGGTTTGGGCGGAGAACTGATGAGACCGGCTGGTAAGTGTAAAAAATACTGTAAAAAAATACAAAGTTTGGAAGCCAATCAGAAGATAGATATGCCTGAACACTGGTTGCCAGCACAACTGGGAATAGCCCTGTTTGTGCAAGAGTTTGAGATAGTTCTTGGGTTTATGTCACACATTCTCTCTTCCGTTGTTGCACACAGTGAACTTTCTGCAGGGCTGAGCTGGCTTCCGTCATTGATTTACTCCGGTTCCTCTGCAGAGGAGATGGGATCTGTCCATTAAGACAGATGTCATCATGTAACTAATTATTTTATTGTAATACATAGATGTGCAAAGATGAAGAATAAAGACCTTGTAACCAACAGGTTGTGGAAAGGGTGGTATCACAGAAAAGATGGTGGGTTGTTCATATGGATTTTGAAGAGTTTTATATACCGAACCACTGTAAAAAGGAAGGGCATTGCAAGAAAGAGTCCCCATCCAGGTGGCCTGGGTGGATAGGGAAATGATGCCAGGTTGAGTTTCCTGCTCGTGGTTTGAATGAAGGAAATGCTACATAGCAGATTCCGGCTTTGAAGATGTGAAGCCGTCCCAAACTTGGGGGGCTAAAAGAGTTTAGGTACCAAGATGGAAGGGTGATCAAATAGAAGGGGCGAAGGGGGCAAGGGGATTTCTGCAGTCTTTGAATGAGGTTACAGTCTTGACGTGATAATGCGGGCTGAAAGAATAGGTAAAGGTTTTTTTTAATGTTTTAGCTTTTAAGCAGCTGAGTATTTCATAGTATCGGAGAAGAATAAATGACAGTATTTTGGCATGATACAGCTGTGTAGGTAGAATAAGAGAAGAATTGAAAATATTCCACAAATTGCCTGCATGTCTAATGAAGATGATGGTCTCAACCACAATAGAGCATAAAAGAAGTGTAGAAAACTAAGGAGGAACTCCAAGAGACTTGGCTTTAGTCACATTGTACTTAACCTTGTCTGTGAATAAATATTAGAACAAAGAAGCTGACATACAACACTGAATGGAGTTTGAGCTCAGGGAGCCTGACTGTGTGACATTACCATAGTGAGGACTGGATGCAAGAGCAGATTTGGAGCCCAGTAAGTTGATTATAAATGAAGAAGAAGATGAACTGTGTACGGAACCCGGAGTAAGATTCAAAGATTAAGTTGTGGGAGGAGAGGAAAACAAAAAGGTGGCATTATATAGTAGCTGGTTCTATCCTCTGCCTCCTCTCCACCAACCCTAAAGCAGTCAGATGGTGAGTATGGATGTATACCCTATGGATGTATACCCATCTGGTTCATTTGAACTGGGCACCAGGAGGTGAAAGGTACTGTTTTACCCAAGTGCTGAGTTTCCATTTGAGCCATGCAGTCAATGTATTGTAAGTTTGCAGTGTTCACTGTGTTCATCTCTGTTCCCCAAAACAGCCTTGAAACACTTATAAAAACCAAAGTATTCTGAAAGTGGGTTTGTAAGCTTAGAACTCATTGAAGTTTATACGTTTAAAATAATGACTTAATTATTAAAATGACGTTTTCTCGTATTCTGAGTATCAAAGGAGATAAATCTACCTCCAGTTTCAGTTTTATAGCACCTAGTTCTGTGCAGCGAATGGACGCTGATCCTTGAAGGTCGAAAAAACTGCTAATAAGAAGTAGGAAAACCTTTCGTCTATTTGAATAGTTTTTTTAGTGGCTGTTCAAGTTGGTTTACTGTCAGTGATACTACACAGCCATTTACAGACTGGTGTGGAAACAGAAAGGTGTCCAGTATGTACATGTACACTGTACATGGCAGAGGAGAAAAATGTACCTCCAGAGCATGGGTCTGCATGAATTGGTGGGACTGACTCATGGCAGAGAACAGTTACTGCACAGTAGCTTTTTTTTTGGATGTAAGATCGCACGTGTCATTTCCGTTAATTTTCTAATTTCACATATTTTGGACTTCTAATTGCAAATTTTCTTCAGTTTAAAATTAACGTTAACATAACTTGATGTGGTTGTACTTCAAAATTGCTGCAATTTCTCTTTTTCTTTGTATTTATCTAGTTATCAAATTTATTTTCTTACAGTCTGCACTTTAATTGAAAAGTTGTCACTATCAAAAATGCCATTTAGAGGAGATCCAGTGATAGGTACGTCATATTTTAAATACACTTCCGTTATCTTAGTAGTTATTCATTAAGCCAAAGTATTAACGAATGATGTTTTCAAAGAAGCAAGCTTAGCAAAGTTGGTTGGCCTAACAAATAAAAAAGTATCAAAAAGATACACAAATACTGCACCAGATAGTGATGTTATTTGAAGTTTAGTTTTGTAGCTGTCAGATTTTCAGCATTGCCGGACAGCGTTTCCACTGTGTACATTGTAAACCAAACCAGAAGAGCTACACCAAATCAGAATCGCAACCTTGTTTACTTTGGAAAACTGAGGAAATACGTACATGTAAAATAGCTGGTCTTTGGCAAAAAAAATAAAACAGAGAATGTTGAAGTTGAGAAAGTAAGCAAAATTAAACCCAATTATGTTCCTTACTATTCCAGGTGGCTGGCAGTGGTTAATAAATGACAGTCTAAGAAATCTCCCTCTTGTTTCAAGCGCGGCACGACAGCATATAAAGGTACAATAGTTCCTCCTTCTTCATGTGGTCACATTAAATACAGAATTTGAAATATTTTTGCTTTCCGTTGGTGGATTATTTTCCGTGGAATCTAATCGGCTCTTGAATGTTTGTTTCTTAGATTGCTAAGAAGGGTTATTTTTTTAAAAAAACTTAAATTCCTCACAATTCAGAGGGCTCTGTCACAAGGGTGGATCTTGTACATAGGTGTGGACACAGCGATTGCCAGGTGCTGGCACTGACCGTGGGCTGGCAGCGAGTACTCACTGATGGTTGGAGCTACATGGTGTTGGCTGTGTGGGTACATTGGTATGAGGTTTTGCTTCTGTTTTGGTGTGCCTGCAATATGTGTAAGATACGTTGATTTTGGTAGTTTCAGAGAACTTTTGTGAGAATTAAAAAGAATCTCTGGATGATGTCCTCAGACCTGATGTCCTGAGGGCGTGTTTAACAGTGAGAACATTGGTGTGATCAACCAGAGTTAATCAGGACAATGTGCTGAAATTTTCCATTAAACTCTGTTGCAAATCCTTTTACCGTGCTCTCGAGCTACTCCAATTCTGGTTATTAAATCCATTGAGAAATGTGTTTTGTGCTGTTTTACATATATAATCATAACACCCCCAGTTATTTGTCTTGCTTTGACAGTTTGGTCTTACACTTTTAAAGTCTCTACCAAATTATAAAGACAATTTTTGTCTGCCCTGTTAGAGCTTATACCCATCACAGAGACAATTTAAATGTAACATATTGTGTTCATTTTTTTAGTTTTTCAAAATAAGATAAAAAGCCATTGCAAGTAGCTCATCTTTTAAAGTCTCCCTTGGAAGACAGAGTAGACTAGAATGTATCCAAATCACTAAAGAAAATTAAAGATGAAATTTGAATTCTTGGAATATTCTTTTGGCATTAGCAATTTATTCAAAGAGTTTGTGTCTCATAACTGGAACTTCTAAACCAAGCTTAGAAGAATTAATTATAGACTTTAGAGAATTTTGACTTGTTTGGTTAACATTAATTAATGTTGAGCAAAGTATGTTTAGTAAATGTCAATTCTCACTTGATTTCTGTGTATGTTTTAGAGAGAAATAATTTTAAGGGTGGTGCTTAAGACATTGAAAAGTAATCTTTTTTTTTCTGGCATACGGTGTACTCTTCCAATGTAACTTCATGCATTTAAGGTGAAAACCATTCTCTTTAGCAAATGAAGGGTCTGAGCAACCTGATCTGATTGAAGATGTCCCTGCTCGTGTCAGGGGCTTGGATTTGTTGACCTTTAAAGGTCCCTTTGAACCCAAACCATTCTATGATCTACAGCAATTAGATAATTCTGTGTATTTTGCTACTATAATGTTTATGGTAGTTAAAATAATATTTCAGTGAACACTGGTTTTCTTTCAAGTCCCTGATTTTGCGCAGAGAACAATCTGAGGTGTCTTTGAGGGCAGAATGACTGGGCTGTACAGGATTCCTGTGTTATTTAAGATTTCTTGAATACATGAGTATTGAGAATATATGATGAGAACATGAGTATTAGTAAGTATCATTGCTGTTAGCATGGAGTGGACAGTGCATAGTTTTTGTACACTCTCAATTTTATTATAATTTTAATCAGCATTATCTTATTAGCTGAAAAGTACAATTCAACCATGAATTTTACGAGAAAACTTGTTACATGCTTTTTGAAATAGCAGCTGTATTAGTTTTGTGTTCTGTATCAAGTGACTAAAACAACTCTAAAGATTAGGAGATTCAGGCATAACACGCAACCTTTGATCTTTTTTAAAATCAATTAAGATTGAGACACAAGGATTGTGATACTGGATATTTTAGGGGTTTTGTTTATAACCTTCAGTCCATGTGTTTTTCTGTGTTTCCTTTCTATAGCTTTCTGGGGAAACATGGTTTGTTTCATATCATTCTGGCATCGATATATTGAAGATGAAATAATGACTTCTTTATTTTGTAATACTGTGTCATCCCAGAGGTCTTTCAACTGAACTGAAAATACAGTTGATATATTACTATTAATGTCTTAAATATTAATTTATCTTACTAGTACTTTTGAAGGAATGAGAGTAGAATCTGGGTTTTTTGTACAGAGGTTTCCTGTTCAACTGTTCTTAGACCAGTATTGGGAAGAAGTAAAAAGAAAGTAAATGTCAGTAGCTGAAAGGAATGATTTAGAAAGAAAAATAAATCCACTCTCTCTTTCATTAACCTTTTAATTCTAAGCACAGTTATCATAAAGTATGACCTTAGTAAATATATGAAGTTTTTTTGCCTTTTTTGCAGGAGTCAGCAGTCTCTGCCCTGGCTGCACTGTGTAATGAATATTACATCAATGAAAAGGGAGAAGCTGATCCAGCTCTACAAGGTAATGACTCATGTTTACAGTAGAGGCAGAAATACTGGGCTGGACCTAACTTGCACTTTAGAGGTATTGGATAGAACAGGGAGGAGCGTCACTAATTTAAAGGACCTTAAAATGCTACAGGAAAGAATGATAAAACCAACTGAAAGTCTAGGAAATATCTCAAGGGTTTTGCTTGTTTTAGACTGAAGGTGAATGCAAGGTACCATAATATTGAATATTAGGAAAAACAGATCGCTTTTCTATTCCATAGTGTAAAACAAAGAAGCAAAGAATATGTGTTTGTCCAAATCCTAAATCTTAATGAACTGAGACATTTTTACATCATATTTCGATAAACTGTATGCCGTGGATAAGAAGAGAAGGATAGCAAAGACACCCAGAGTTCTTGAAATGTGCAACCTCTTCTGTTTGGATGTGAACCAGCAGTACAGGAGTAGGCTTAACCTGTTGTTAAGGCATATGAATCAACATCTTTCTATACTGGATTTCTTGGACCTTTATTTCTTTCAAGTATCAAATTGTATCATCTATCAGAGACACATTGCTGGACTGTATAGATAGGTATTTTAAGAATAACGACATTTATGTTCTTGTGTTTATAAATATGGCAACAAAATTAGACATATTTAACAAATAATGATTTGGTTTTTTTGCCATTACTGAGTCATTCCTAAATCAGGTAACAGGATAGCTTATTATTTATTTCTTTTACAATAGTTCCCAGAATGAACCTGATACCTATCACTTATACAGTACCATGCAGTCCGTGCCCCAGAGAATTTATGGCTGATATGGAAAAGCAGCCTATCTTGATTTTAAAATCTTTTCTATATTGCTAAATCTCTATATTTTTGTCAAAAAAAAGTAATTCCAAAAAGAGCCCTTTCCTTCATTGAGGCTGGCGCTGATTTTTTGTAGGCAGCATGGGATGATGTGATATGGAACTGAGGCAGATTGAAAAAAAAAAACCAACCTCAGGAAAGGGTAATGTTTTGTGAAAACAGAACACTTTGGGCAGGAGGAGATAATGCTGAATCAAACAAAGGTGGCTAAAAATGAGCTGAAAGATTAATGAGTTACATTTTATGTAAGGGTGAAGTTTCAAGCGTCTGTAAAAGTGACTGGAGAACTCAGCCAGGTGTCAAAATCAAGAGGGAGAGAGGCCGTACTGGAGGAACACGCAGTAGGTGGCTGCATCAGTTTTGCTGCTGTACTCGTTGAGATGCCTCTGAAGCTTTTTTTTTCTTAATTATTATTATTATTTTTCCCCCTCCTGGATTCTAGGTTAACTTTTCATCTGGCTTCTGTGTGAAGGAATCACGGTGATGTAGCCATGGTGATCTCCAGGGACATAATTAGTGTCAGATTTGTAGATATTAGGCAAAATTTTTCATCATACCTTCTAGTATGATTTAGGGAATAGAATTGTGACTTGGAAATTTTTCTGTTCTAAAAAATTTCTAGTCAGCTCTGCCTTGATTATGCTTTTATTTGGCCTTGTACTTTTATGAAGACTCTTCTACACATGGTAACAAAAGTGCAAGCATCTTTTAAAAGGAAAAAATATGTGTATTTTTGTCTCTTTGCCACTAAAACCTCTCTATTTCATGACCATTAACATCTGTATGTTTGTGGGACTGAAATCCACTACTGAAAATCCTCCCCATCATATGTGCTGTATGCATGTGTGTGTGGAATCCGCAGTGCAGAACACACTCAGTGACAGTGCAGGTGCCTTCGATGAGTCAGTTAAAGCAGGTCTGAGCATGATGCAGGGAATTAGAAAGAAAAAAAAAAAAAGTTTATGATAAAATTTAACCAGTGTTCCACTCTGGCTTGACAGATTAAAGTGAAAAACCAAACCAAAGATGCTTTAATGTTCACATTCTGAATCTGTCCCTATGAGGCTGCGATTTTATTGAATCACTTCTTTGGCCTGTTTTCACTGTTTCTTTTCTGTCCTAATGTGTTCTGGTTTGGTTTTGATGACTTTCTCTTTTAATACTCTTTCAGGATGGGTTGTGTTGAATTAATATCGTAGGCACTTCATAGCCCATGTTGTTTTATGAAGCTGAAGACTCTTAGAAGAATATTAACATTTGCATTACCCTCGCTAGCATAATTACTAAGTAGTTATAAGTGAAAAGCTGCTCGTTTGCTAGTTGTCATGTCTTAATTTTATGTCATTTGGCTAAAACGTCAATCTTAAATTCACATCAATCAAAGGGAAGTCTGTCGTAGTCTCACTGTCTAAGATCATTTTGCTGTCTAAGCAACCAGAGCATCTTCCTATGGCCTCAAGACTCTATCTTACACTCCAGTGGTTTGGAAATTTTTAACTAATAGATGTGCTTCAATGAAGGTATTGCTAACCTCTGGACAGGGAACTAGTTCCCTGATGTGAGGAGCCAGTCGGGGCCTGCTGATTGCATAGGGATTTAAAAAAAAAGAGTCAGTCATGACTTATGATTAATGTGTAGTTTCTTGTGGTAACTATTCTTTCTTCCTCTAGCAAATATTGCTCAATCATTTAAATCTTAGATGACAGTAAGCGATGGCACAATTATGTAATCTTCCTAGGATCTCCGATTCTTTTTCCTTGAGGATTAAAACATGCATATTCAGTAAAGTGATTAATAAGACCACCTTTCTCCTTTCTGAACCAGAGTTGTGTCTATTGCAGCTATCTTGGTCATTCTTAGAAGCTTTTCTGAAGTACCTTGTTTTCTCTGCATTTTACAGAAGAGTTTAATATAGTAACTGAAAACTCTAGTAAAGGAAAATGTGTCTTTAAAGTTTCTGTTAAAGACTACGGCAGAGATAGAGAGATTTCTGACTTTTTTCTTTTTTCTCTTTTTCATTCATCCTCATTTTCTTCTTTGTATCGCATTACTTCATCCTTGTTGCCTCCCTTTTCCGTGCCCAGTTCAGTTTAGAGCCCTTGTCCCTATTTTGTCACATAACAACGCACAGAATCCGTGCGCAGCATCCCCGCTTCAAAGCGGTCACTTCTTTTTGAGCTTTCTCCTGTAAAAAGCCCAACTTTATTTTTGTCTCTATATAAAAAGGGATATGAAGTTATCTCATTGCTTGGGTATGATCTGTGTGTGTGTGTTTAAACCCTGAGCCCAATTAAGACTTTTCTTGGGGAAAACTGTCGAGTAACTGACCTTCACAAGTCCAGAGACATCTCTTTCCTAACACAGAATTCTTGTCTAATTATGGAAAATGATCACCTGTAAATACAAGAGAACTTCTTCCCCTGTGTTTGCATAGGAATTTCTGCTTAGGCATATTCTTTGGATTTTTTAAAAAATTATAGCTTTTTTAAATTGAGAACTTCATCTTTTCTCTCTCTGAATGACTAGGATCAGTCTGTCTAAAAATCTGACTTCATCTTTAGAATTCATTCATATAAGTGTGAACATCTTAAAATTTTTATCTTTTTTCTGTAGAAAATTAAGGGTATTCTGTATTTTAGTTTAATGAATTATCTATGAATTATTCTGTATTTTAGTTTAATGAGTAATGAAAATTTTCTATCTGTTCTCTTTTGGGGATCTTTTCCTGGTTTATTTTTTTGTTAGCCAAACATGCAACAACGGTGATGTAGTAGCTGCTTTTCACTCTGCAACTGTGTTCTTTCTAGATGAGCTGGTGACACAGTACGTTTCAGAACTACAAAACACAGAGGAAATGATTCGTTGTGGCTTTTCACGAGCTCTTGGGGCCCTTCCAAGATTTCTGCTAAAGGGCAGGCTCCAACAGGTGAGCAAATATGATCATTGTAATGAGAAGAGGGCACACAGTATTTTGAATTAAACCTACGATTGTAATCAAATAAATAATAACGATCGTAATTAAAGGTCTTTGTGAAAGGGGTTTGGATTGTAATGTGCAGTAACCCCAGAGTATCATCATGAGTTTAGCCTGCCGCAGATTCTGATAATTAAAGTTTAGTCCCGCTTTAGTAGTGTTAATGGAAAAGCCAGAGATTGAATTATCCCTTTGCTGTGGAACATTTGTCCAAAGGGAAGAGTGAGGCAATGCTGACAGGTCATGGGGAGAAACCAAACACTCTTGACTGCTTGATTCTCTCACATGTGATTGAGCTTATTTTAATAGGATATTTAAATTTAACTTTTATCATAAATAATGCATTGGATTTAAATATCTCAAATTTTATATTTTTTTCAGGTTTTGGAAGGTTTGAAAGAAGTTACCTTAATTACCCCTGCATACGTGAGCTTTGCAGAATCCAGAAGAGATGCCTTAATAGCAATTGCGAAGTATGTTAATCATCTTTATTTTTGTCTAATTTTAATTCTTTCTCTAGAAGCTTTTCTCCTGTTCATTCTGCTTTCTGTTATAGTGTGGTTCTTGAAATCACTTACACTGAGATACACATTTTTAGTGTGGGACTGTGTGCCTCTCCATTATTCAATATATCTTTAATTCAGAGAACTATCACACACCTGAGGATGGAGTAAAACTTGGATGATGGTGTGGTTTTTTAAAATGAACTGAGAAGCTAGAGTATATTTTAAAGCTCACCTTTCTCATGGGCTACATTTTAGCGAGCTTTAGTGAGGAGGAAAAACATATGCTTTTTTCAGCTTTCTTAGGAAGAAGATTGCATTGGTTTAAAGAAACTGTACTTTAAAGGAATATTTTCTGTGTTGACTTGCTGCAGTGTAATTGGTGTTAATAGTATCATAGTATATATGCTCTTAAATTGTTAGAATGCAAAAAAAAATCATCTCTTTCTCACATTAAGCATGCCTTCAATGTAAAGATGTTGATATCAAATTCAGTGCACATTATATTAGTCCTTTGCTATTCTTGCTTATTTCATTTTAAGGAGGGTTGAGGAGCTGACAGGTACATTAAGCACGTTCCTTACTGTAGTATTATAGGCATAAATCCAATCCGCTTTTCAGTTGCGTTTTTTTTGCTTTGTCAGTTCTTTAAACCTGAACACTGGTCCGAAATCCTCAGGTCAAATAGAATACAGGGCTCAGAAATATTCTTCATACTGTTTGTAGCAGATGTTACAGGTGTTTAGAATATTTTATGTCCGGGGAATTTTATTAAGCAACAGAACAAAGCTACGATCTTAATGCTTCTCCTTGCTAGTGTTTTCATTTTTCCTCCCCTTTTTATCTTTTTAAGGGTTTGCCAGACAGTAGGTGTAAAGGGAGAAGGATCCCAGGAAGAATATGTCTGCAAAGATAATGTTTCTCAGATTTATGCTACACTACTTAATGGCGTGACTGACTACACCACAGACAGCCGAGGAGACGTTGGAGGATGGTAAGATGCTTTACAAACGGAGACTTAAACTTAAATGTCATGTTTGATGTCTAATTAAAAATTGATATATTTTCAAAACCTGTTAGGAATAGATAGCTCCAAGCTTTTGGGGATTTGAGTATAGGTAGAAACACACTCGGGGAAGAGATGTAGAAAGTGAAAGGAAAGGCTGACAAGAATTTGGTTGTCCCTTGCCTGGGAAGTTAGGAAGGTGGGGACTACTGTGTTTTAAACTGAATTTCAGCCTTATTCTGGTTTTGTGGATGTCAGGAATATATTTAGTTGTAAAAAGTACAGAGATTTAAAACATCATTTCTGTTTCTTTGAAATAATACATTTACACCTATTTGATGAGCCCTCCTTTCGTATGTTCCTGTTGTGGGGATTTTTTGCCAGGAGAGGGAGCAGTTGCATAGCGTGTTAGTGACAAGTTGTCAAGGCTCGGGACTCTTAACTGAGATGGCTAAAAACTTTACACATTAGTGCTGTGGTATTACTGACTCTATTGTAAGTTTAGGGTTTCAATGATTTCAGCTATGAGATTGCAAGAATGATTAAATCCTAAGTCTGTGGGAATGTATCTATGGATGTGAAGCCTGTAGATACAAGATTAAGTCTGAAGCAGTCATATTCTTGTGACGTTCTTCAGTCTTCACAGTTCCCTTATTATATAAAGAGGATTTGGTATAAAATACGGCATTGCTCTGAGTGTCCTATAGTCCTTCAGCAAAAGTGATCTGAAAAGGCAATTTCTAAATTGATGAACCAAAGCACTGTAAAGGCTTGTGTCCTTTGGGTTTGTGTTTAATTTCTAAAGAAGCTGTGATTGGGGATGTAACATCACTTACTGCTTGGAAGTTCCTGCAGTCGTCGAGTGCGGTAGGCAGAGCAGGAATGGAGATTTCGTGTTATTTGCTTCATCCTGTAGAATTCCATAAGGTAGTTACAGGGTGAGAAAACCACGTGGAAAATGGATCTTAGAGATCAAATGAGTACTAAGGGAACACAGGCTCTCCTCTCAGGGTACTTTTCTGTGTGTACTTATGAGTACAAATATGCCCAGCCTGAAATGGTACTTGTTAATAAAAAGTATTAAATTATCAGAATTCAGGAATAAATCTGCGGACTTAAAATATATGACAATTTTTCTGCTATGTAGAAGGCTCAGAGCAGTAACACTTAATCCTTGTATAGAGAAGCCATAAACTAAGTAAATGAATGTGATAAAATCATGTTCCACCAGCTGACAGACAACTAAAATTAAGTAAAATGCTGTTTTTGACAAAGACTTCTGAATTTTATTGTCTTAATCCATAATTTTAATTTGAAAATATGCAGACATATGTTGCTTTTAGATATGATTCTATACATAAAGTATCAGCCCTGTTGAACAGTATGGGTAATACCATTTAGACGGTATGGTAATGACATGGTGATATATATTTGACCTCTCTGGCAACAGGGCACAGAGATGCATGTTCAGGATTGTAAATTAACAACCTGTAGAAGAAAGATAATTTGTGCCATGTTAGTATTGGGGTTGATGGGCTTTTTTAATTGACTAGCCTTGATCCTTTAGGCACTGCACTAAGTTATTTACAAATGTGTTGGAAAAGTACAGAGGGCAAATAATCCAGACTGCTCTTGCCAGCCTGAGTTAATATTCGTGTGTTTGTATTTTGCTTGTTTTGTACAATGATACCCAGCTCCTCAGCCTTCAGTACTGGGTGTCAAAATTGTCATATGACAGGGGAATAATAACACGGGACAAGAAATGAGAGAAAAATAGGCGTGCTTGACATCTCCAACTTCGAAGAGGAAACAAGGATGCAAACTAGTCAGGATCACGAGCAGGTCATTCCAGCTTGTGCAAGGAAAGAAGGAGCTTGGCTTTTCCTCTCCTTCCACAGCCGCCAGAGAAGCAGGAGGGAGGTGAATGGGTCTCTTGCTCAGAGAATGCGGGGACACGAGAGACACCAGTGCAGCTGAAAGAAAATGTAAAAGGAACCGTGTAGGGTGGGGAGTGAGAGAACGGGAAGAGATACTAAGCTTTCTGCTTTCAAAGTTAGGCGAGATACTGAAGTTGATAAGAACCTGGCTAAGTATAATTAGCTATTCAAATTAACTTCCACATCTGAGAGCTCTCACTGATGTTGCCCGTACCTATTGTTTATCCTTCTGTCTATGTCTTAATTTAAAAACAAAACAAAACTCTACAAAGTGGAAATTTTCAAAGAAATCCTGAGGAAATTAAATTCCCAAAACCCATTAAAATTCGAATGTGCTTTGAGCACCAGATTCTTTTTAAGCTCCTTTGGCAATGCCAGCCAAAACCAAGTCAAGAAACATGCAAATTAAAGGGGGAAGGGGAATCCTTTCTTCTAGCAAACTGTTGGCTGCTAAATACTCTTGTGGCCTCTCAAATATGAACGTTTTTATCATTCTGTTTCTTTTAAACCATTGACTAAGATGGAAAGATATGGGGAGAATTGCCACTGCTCTGGAGAGACCTTGTCTTTGGAGTGTAATTTTTGTCTTTGTTTAATGGAATCGTGGGAAAGTTTAAGTAACTTTACTCTCCGTATGCAAACTTTACGTTTCTTCTGACAGATTGTTTGCTGGGACTTGTCCAATCTGTCTACAGGTGTTAGACATGAATATCTAATAGTCAGATGCTATATGAAGAAAGTAGGAAAACATCCTTTGATGAAAGATTGCCAAACTTGTATTAAACTACTTAGGAAAAAATGATGTAATTTACCTTTTTTACCATTGTAACAAATGTCCCACCCAGTTCTAGATTGCATAGGCAACTATTTTTAGCTTGTTTTGGAAATTAGAAACAGGAGTATGTCTTTTCACAGTAGGCAGGTACACCTTTTCAAATATTTGGATTTAAAAAAAAAAATAAAATTATTAAGGAGCGAGGATGACGTTACCATGAGTGACTAATGGGATAAATGTGTTGGTCCTGTCTTCTGCAGGATCACGTAACCAGCTGAGGGTCTGCCATGGTACTGCCAATGACAGGGGCTCCCTGCCCGTGGCAGAGGGGTTGGAACACGATGATCTTTAAGGTCCCTTCCAACTGTAACCATTCTATGATTCTATGATCTAACTGGAATGAAAAACAAGACGGTGAGGCCTGGGGGCTTGCCTGGAAACGAGGATGGCTGTTGTACCCTCAGTGCAGTGGGGGCTTCACTTTACTGAGTGGGGCCTGAGGGTGCCACTCCTCTTCCTCCCAAAAATACGGTAGTTGCTCTCAGTGGTCAATGCTTTCATTATTTTGAATTCTTGCCAGTGTCTACCTGAACTCCTGATGCATTTATTTAAACAAATGCTGCTGTAACTACTCCAATGTATCTCTGTTTCAACAGGGTGCGTGAAGCTGCTATGACAAGTTTAATGGAAGTGACGCTTCTGCTGGTTCAGAACGAAGCGGAGTTAATTAATGCCAACATGTATGCTACTTGTACTATTTTTGTGTCTTATCTCTTATAACTGCATCCCAGTCCATACAAGAAAGCATTGCTTATATATTATACACTGTCTACTTTATTGAGTGTGATAGAACTTTTGATAGAAGTGCATCAAGCTTATACCCGGACAGCTGCTGAGAATATTGTGTTTTTGAGAGAGACTAATGTTATTGTGAGAGACTGGGTGGCAGGTCCCACCTTTGAAATCCAGCACATCTGGGAGATTTGGTCTATACTTGCCACCCTTGTGGGGCTTGCCAGTATTGTTCACTTAAATAGAAAGCAAACCTCCCCACTTATCCAGAGCATTGTATAATTAATTTGGAATGTGATTAAATGCAGAGATGAGTTTGTTTTAATTTCTCTCTTCTCTGCAGAATTATTAGTAAGAAAATACAGAAAGAGATAATTTACACCGAGTTTCTGATTTTTCATTTCATAATGCAGTACTCCTAATAGTAAAAAAACCAACCAAAAAAACAAAAAACAAAACAAAACAAAACAAAAACCACAAAAAAACCCAAAAACCCCAAAACTTTGCTGCAGCAAAGCTTGAGCTTCAGCAAAACTTTCTTAATAATAGCCAGAATTGAGGAAGGGATTAATGCGGGATATATGAGATTTGGGATGACTTTGTACTCTGCTACCTGTGCAGTTTTCTACTTGAAGATGTGCTTTTCTCAAGGTTCCTACTCTATTTCCATCTGAAATGTAGGAGTTCTTCCAAACTGTAAAGCACCTTTTTGGATGAAAGGCAGCATGTGAATAACAAACACTGTGTAATATTATTTTCATAATGGGTTTTTTGATTGATCTACAGAAGACAAAGCTTTAAAGATTCTGCCACCATGTTGATGTCTTAAATCACTTGTACGTTCCTTATGAAGAGTTAAACCAGAATACTTCCATAGCAGGATATTGTTGAAATCGTTGAAAGAATTTAAATTTAAACGCACATTCTACTGATTAAATTATAAGATTAATTGTTTTCTTTTTCATAGCTGCAAACAGATTATGTGCTGGCTGGCTCAACAGTCGGCTGAAAAAATAGATAAATTCCGAGCTCATGCAGGATCTGTGTTCCTTACTCTTTTACATTTTGACCGTCCTCCGGTTCCACACATACCTGATCGAGAAGAGCTAGAGAGGATATTTCCAAGGTAATATATTGAAAAGCTTATCCTAAACTAGTGAAAGTAAAAGATACGTGCACACAGTTATACCTAACACAAGCAATCTGATGTAATTTCTGTGCCCAAATGCCTAATATGTGCGTGGAGGAGTATTTGGTGCTGTTTGTCGGAATTTCATTGAAGTGTCCAATGAATATGCATAAGTATATCAAATAGTCAAAAGAAGAACTTTGAGTATGAGTTCCTGTTAAAACCATAGTTTCCTGAGGAGATAGGTCTTACATGGTCATGCTGGGTGAGTCTTTCTCTGGATCAGACCTAATAATTTCTAAACCCATCGGCCAAATTGGTGGTGAATGGCAGAGATTTCATTAGTAGACGGGAGACCATTGGTAAAACAGAACTGCTGGGAGCTGTGTTTTGGTAATTCTGCTGTTTATGAAATGGCTGGTTTATAATCTCATTTTCTCTTCATACTGTGAGGGCTGGAATTTATTGGCAATCCCCCTTCCGGATTATTTTTTTCCCCAACTGGAAAACCTTGGTTGATCGTAATGATAATTTGCAATGAATTGTATTATTTTAACCAAGCTCTAGTTGCAGTAGCTTTCCAAGATGGAATTTCTAGTTAAAGCAAGAGTGAGAGCGACTCACTCCTGAATGGTGATTAGAACACCTGACTGGGATGAGGAACATCCAACTTTGTGTCCCCGTTCTGTTTGTTCAGCGGAATCTCAGCCTCCTGTAACTCAAGGAGTGCTAGGGCTGCTGATTGATTGGCGGTGGGATGTGTGTGTGTGTCAGCCTTTCCTGGGGTGAGTCTGTCTTTGTATCAGTTGTTAACCAGCTGTTGGTGGGAGAGAACTGGGAATGGAACGCAAGAAGAACTTGTTTTCTTGGCGTAGAGAAAAGTGCATGTGAAAAGGAAACTGTGGTTCAAAACCCTTATCTGAATCAGAACAAAGACTTGAAGGTTGCTTTACTGGCAGCAGCTGAAGTTTGGATTTCTATTTTCCCCATATGCTTAAAAAGCAATGATTAATTTGATGCTTAGGTAATTCAGAGACTTTCTTCACTGAGGTGCTGCTTGAGGATGAGGAGCTACGTAGGAACGAATGGATGGAGAAGACAGTCCACATACACAAGATAATTTTTTTTCCTTCCTCTTTCCCCAGGTCAGAGAAAGAGACTCTAAACTGGAATGCAGCATCAGAAGCTTTCCCTCGAATCACCCAGCTTTTGGGTTTGCCAACTTACCAGTACTACGTGCTTTTGGGTCTCTCGGTGTCTGTCGGTGGATTAACAGAGACAACGGTAAGGAAGCCGAGAGCCTTTGCTGGGTGGTAGGAGAGTGCGTTTCACGGTGAAATTGTTGACTGAAGTATTTAGTCACAACGGATATTGCAGATAGGTTTGGGTTTTTTTACTATGAGAATTTCAAATGCAAGATTTTTAAAAGAAATCAAGTCGGACTTACAAACCTGATGGGCTTTATATTTTTCATCTTTAAAAGTATTATTTTGTTCACTTACTGAGCATGCAAGAAACAAGGAGTAAGGACACTTTGTCTCATTTTTGCTATGTTCCTCATACCAAAAGTTACATTACAAAGAAGTAGCATTCGAATTTGTATCTGAATCCTCTGAGCTTTGCAATCTCTGATTCATTCTTCTGTGCATGAACAGTGTCTTTATCACTGGTTTTGGTAGTCTGTTACGCTGCCAATATTATCATTTTGGTGTATCCTTATATTGCAGCTTTTTTCTCTAATTGCAGAATTCTTGGTTTCAAGATATTTGGCTTCTAATTTTTTTGTTACTTCATGTAGCAAAAGATGTAACAGATGTGAAAACATCTATTGAGGTTAGGACAGGGTTCAGTGTGAGATTCAACACGACACTGCAGAGAAATACTAGACCAGAAACAGAATATTCTGGACTGTCAGTTAAGTCTTTAAATTGCAGTGATCCTGTAACAGGAGGAGGAGGTCATGAGTCAGCACCCCAACAGTGGTTAAGAGTGTTTCTAATTAAGATTGCCACATCTAATTAAGAAAGCTGGTAGAGTAGTGGTAGATGCTGGGCAGTGCAGTTTTTGTGGAGAGAGAACAGCTCCTGTTTTTCAGTCTCACCACGAGCTGTTCAGAACATCCCAAGTGATGGTTTGCCTGGTGCCATGGGTTCTGTGCTTGTGAGCCAGAGAGCTCCATGTGCCTTTGGGTTTCATGTAGCTGAGAATTTGGCGTCTGTGCAGTCTTGGGTATTTAAACCAATTTTGAGAATTTTCATGTTTCTAAAATGGCATCAGATTATATAGCAACGGCTATTTTAGAACTTTGAAAACGTATGCTTATTGGTTTGTGACAATAATTACCGGATAGACAATGTAACTCTTCACAGATTTGTCTAATAGCAGACATGCACATGAAATTCAGCTTTTGGTCAAACACAGTTAATTATAGGAGGCTCCAGCAAAACCAAAGTTATTCATACAAGTATAAAAAAGGGAGGAAAGTTGTGGAGGAACAGACATTCTGACTGCTGACTGAGGTCGGAGGAGAATTCTTATTCAACATTTTAATATCATTTTTTTCCTTTTTTTTAAAGTTCTGGTTGTGCTTGGTTTTGAAAAGTGTAAACAGTTCAGTTACTTCTAGCTCCCTTCCCCTGTTACCATCTGCCAGTATATTTAAGGGAAACCTTCTGTACTCTTTTCAAAATATGATTTTGAAATGTTAACTTTCTGTGACCCTGCATTTTTCTTTAACGCTAAAGGCTTGTTCCGGTTAAAATATTCTCAAGGGCTTTAGCTTTAGAAAGAAGATGACCTAATTCTCTTTTGAGCCAGATAGAAGTACAAGGAAGGCTCCAAGTATAGGGTACTTACACTTGGGATTATACAATGTGTGGTGAATTACATTTAATATTTAAAATGTGATATATAAATTAGAACTGTGTGTCTTATAATGACTTGTGTTTCAAACTATTCTATCAAAGCCTGTAGTGCTCTTTACTGAATATCCAGGGACTGATTTAAAATATTAATAGAAAATTTTAAGAACTATTCCTATTAAATCCATATGAAAGAAGCAGATTTTTAAATTCTTGGATAAAGGAAAAAGATTATTCAATTATGTCTTCTTGCAGTGACCTGTGTGTGCTCTTGTGATATCTCCTTTCTTCCCTCTCTCACTTTAAAAATATATCAGCACATACACACGTGGACATAGAAGTTAGAAAGTTAGAAGATTCTCGTATACTGCAAGATAATCTGAGTTCAAATGTCCATTTGTCTTTAAATCCTCTCGGGGAATTAGTAGGAGAAAGGCTCTATTGTAATTCAGTGGTCAGTGGCTATTTTTCCATCGTTAAAATTGCTCTGCAGTATATTTAGCAAGAGTAGTTCTTTGTTTTGCTTTTTAAAGACGTTTTCTGCAATGAGCTGTGTGGGGTATGTCAGAAACAGTTTGGTGGCAGCGTGGTCGCTGAAAGAATTGTAACTCAAGCATTTGAAGTAATCTGGAAAAACAGAAGATGTCATTCCCTTTGGGATCTGGCATTCTGCAACATCGCCGTGGTTCAAAGGGCACTTTCTCTGTGTAAAAGAATCTTCTAATTATATATCTGGCCCACAATGATGCATATTTCTTATGGCTGCATAAAAAATCCTCTCAGAATATGGAGATCAGAGCTATACAATGGTGTTCTTTCTCCAGTTCACAAACCCTGTAGTTTCAGGGGTCGGGATATAATTTGATATAATTTCATGATTGTTCAACTACACTACATTTAAAATTTTGTTACAGCACAGAACGTACTGTGATTCCCCTCCCCCCATAAAGACTGAAAATGATGTTTTAAAATGGTATAGAAATTTTAAGTAAAACCTTAAAAAATAAAATAAAAAACTTGGAGTAGCCAGTTCCAAATCCATCCAACGAATATATATGGATGTTAAGGCACCTGACAAAAATGAAAGCCTGTCTATGGCATAAGGATGTTAACATTATGTAGGTGCCAAATACGTGGTACAATTTCTGTTTTACTTTCCTTAAAACAGTCTCATTGTGTGCCAGTTGTGTTTGTGACTATGTACCGTTTGGAGAAACTACTGGCCTTTGAACAGCTGTGTTAATTCTTACACATGAAGATGTTGGGATGTTCGAAGATGACGTTCTAAAACATCTGGTTACTGTGATGAATTGTATGCAAATTAATGCATATTTGGGGTGAAGGAACAGGCCCCAAATCCAGTTTTCTTGGTTGACAATCCTAGAGCAAAATCCATTTGAGAGTAATTTCTGTCGTTCTTTTTTTAAAGAACAAAAAAGCGTGCATTATTCTCTTCCTACCTCTCATAAAATATCACTGGCTTTAGTCTTAGAGTCACTGCCCTCCAAGGATTCGATTTATTAAAAGGAGTGTTGCAAGTAAAACAAGGGAGACATGGTTTCACTTGTGCTAAAATTTCAGTGTTACGCCATTTCTTCTGAAGTTAGTGGGAAAATAGGCTGCTGCCACTTCAGTGCTGTAGATTTGTCAGGATTAGAAATGATCCAAAACCAGCGTTATTTATTGAGCGTGACATGGTTTCTCCTGCACGTGTTACAGGAATGCTCTGATTCCGTGACTAGGTCTTTCTTTGCTGAAATGCTACGGGGAAAACTGGAGCCGTTAGCAATGATCTGTCCATCTCATGGTGTCCAGGCTCTCCCAGTAGTTCCTCCCTTAACTTCAGTTTGTGGTGGGTTGGGGCAGGAGACTGAGTTCTGTTACCATTCCTGGGGCTTGGAGGAGCCTGGTGAGATGGGAGATCAACAGCCACGTCCATCTGCTGAACGTCTTCAGGACAGGCTCTTCTTTTCTCATTGTGCCTCACTGGCTTCTTTATCTGTCCAAGATAATCCTGCAAAGTAAGAATCGGAGTCCTGGTGTGGATTGGGCATCTTTAGAGCTAAAGGGAAGCTGAGATTTTGAATGCTCTGTTACAAAACAGATGCCTAAGCTAATTTTCTTTTGACCTTATCAGTCCTGCTTGTTGCCTTGAGACTTTTTAGAACTATTTACTTCAGGTTTGCAACAAGCTGACTAGGAAATAATTTCGTGAAGGTTTGACACCTTCTTTATATGCCATGCTTTAATTACCTTTTCCCCTTGCTGGAAACAAGCAACACTTCCTCGTGCCTTTCCCCTGGTTCAGGAGGTAAAATCCTTAGGACTTCAATTTTATCATCAGATGAATGGTCCCGTTGAACACTGTTGTCCTTATCGTGTATTGCCTGTCACTGAAGTGTCTACTATGGGCTTAAATGATGGGAGGGTCAAGCCTCGGCAAACCCTGGTTTTGTGATGTTTAATAAGAACAAGGTCATTCTCAGGCCTCCTCTTAAATTCTTATCCAAAGTTGTCCCGGTTCCAACCCATTAACCTCCTAATTTCCTTTCCCAGTCCTCATGCAACCCCTGGGAAAGGTAAATGTCACACAGTTGATACAGTGTGAATTCTGTGTTCTCTGTAGGTGGGGTTGAGGTTGGAAATGCTCTTCTCTGCAGATACTCAGCAGCAGTTAGGGTTATAGCTCACATATTGCCCTCGTAGGTTATCCAGGAGAAAAGGAGGGTTCACCTGAGAAGGAAATATGGATTTAACCTGTTCGTGTAATGTTATCTTACGTTGGAGTTTACTCCAGTAAAGTTCTTACGGTCTATGCTACCTATTTGGAAAATGTCCCGTTTTTAAATCCCCCAAGCAGTTATGGGATGGTTTATCCACACCTGTACTTCTGCATTGTTTAATTACTTGCAGTAATTTTTTCCGATTATCCTGCTGCTCTGTCTTGGTTTTGCACAGCTTTGGAACATCCTACGAGTAGCTATGCTTGCCCTTCTCTTTCGTGCCCATTCTTGCCTTTTCAATTATTTGAATCTGCAGGAAAAGCATTGAGGAATTAAGCTTTCTTCAAAAAAATGGTGCGAGATCTGCAAAGTAGTTTAAAAGACAAAACAAATGGGAGAGAAAATTACATGGTTAACCATACAGGTTTTAAGATCTTTTTCTGAAACTTGACTTGGTTGTAACCTTTCTTCTGCTTATAATTGATCTCTGCTAGAGTAAGATATTAAAGCAAAATATTCCTTCTTTATTCGTAATGGTCGTAAATGCACAGATTGTTTTCAAGGGTAGTGTACAATAATTGAGCAGGTTTTAAATTTTCAGGAAATCTCTTCCTTACAATTGTATATTGTGTAAAGACCTTTCAGTGTGAGGATACTGAGATTTGACGATCATTTTGAAATGCAGAATTAACAGAATAATTTCTTTAAATTGCTTGACCCTTCTAAAGAAATATTTCTGCTCCTGTGTCGCCCAGTATGTTTCACTCCAGAAAAACTTGTTAAAATAGCTGACTGTGCTCCTTCCCAGGCGGTATGGATTGCTGTGCCGGGGTGTTTGTAAGTAGGTTAAGGCTTTTGGAAACTAGTTGAAAGTTTTGATTCAAGGCTAAAATGTTTCTTGTTCTTCTGTGCTGATGCACCCATAAATGTTGCTGATATAAAAATTAAATTAGATAAACTGTTTAAATAGAGATTCCTCTCTTTTGCTTTCAGGAAGACAATTGTGACACTTCTTATACTGATTTAGTACTGAATTTTTTTTTTCTTGATAAAAACGTCAGTCTGCTGAGGGAACTGATTGCACCTTCGACTGAGCTATCAAAATGCTGTCTGTGAGCTTCAGAGAGAAAATCTGCTCTAACTTCTGAATGGACTGACTCATTGCTTACAGCCCCCTCTTGACTCAGCAGAAAATTATTTAACACTTGCAACCAAAACTGAAAGAAGTTCATGCTTCACAACTGATCTGCACCAACTACCCTTCCCACAGCCCCCTTCAGCGTAACCCTGTTTCTCATAGGGGGGACACCCCACAGCTGCCACCCCCCTTCCCTGCATGACTTGACCGAGCCCCAGCAGGACTGATAGTCCTTCACATCAGTCAGGAAAATACAGAAATCTGATCATAGAATCATAGAATGGTTTGGGTTGGAAGGGACCCTAAGATCATCCAGTTCCACCCCCCTGCCCTGGGCAGGGACACCTCCCACCAGACCAGGTTGCTCAAAGCCCCGTCCAACCTGGCCTTGAACCCCTCCAGGGATGGGGCAGCCACAGCTTCTCTGGGCAACCTGGGCCAGGGTCTCACCACCCTCACAGCAAAGAATTTCTTCCTGAGATCTCCTAAATCTCCCCTCTTCCAGTTTGAAGCCCCCTCATCCTATGGCTCTATGGGGTAAAAAGCCGCTCCCCAGCTTTCCCGTAGCCCCCCTTCAGGCACTGGAAGGCTGCTCATCCTTGATGAGGTATTTTCCTTTGAGGTAGTTTCTGTAACAAAAGAAAACCCAAGTTTTCCTTCTCGTCCTCAAGGCAAGTCAATTAATATTTTAAAAGATGAGCCTGGAAACTAAAATTCTTACCTGTCCCAGAAATGAAGAATTTTAGCATTGGTAGTAACATTGGCATAGCCTGTCGCAGCCCGTGTCCCTGCACAGGGGTGTACCGGTAGCTGCCTGGGGGCATGGACCCCGCAGGACAGGGGGGTCCCACAGAGCCTCTGCCTCTCCCTTCCCACGCTGCAGGGCCGGGATTCACGGCTGGAGCCGGAGCGGGGCTGGGAGGGGAGAAGGGCCTGTGGCTGCGGGAGAGTGGGACCGTGGCGGGGTGGAGGCTGGAGCCCGTGCCATTGAAGGGCCGGCCTGACCCCTGTGGGCACCTTCCAGCTGAACCCACTGAACCTCCTGCTGCCATCTTTCTGAACTGCCTGATTAGCATAATAAAGTTAAACCGAGAGTCATTATTTCTGAATTGTTTTTAATTCTTAACCCCAGTTTACTGTTGGTTTGTGTGGCCTGCATCATGTGCCCAGGAACTTGCCTGCATTTTTCAATTACATCAGCTTGTTTAATAAATATTACCTCTTGAACTTCTTGTGTACTCTTTAACTTTCAGAGCCATAACATTATTATGATTTAGAAATAAAGCAGGATAATCATAGCGGTTTGGGGATGTTTTATTTTGAGAGAAAGAAAATAATGAACCTTTAATGTGGTCTTTTTTCCTACAATGGCAAAACTTAAAAAGGAAAAAAAACCCAACCTTTCTTGAAGAAAGATTAATGAAAGTAAAATAGCGATCTTCCTGTCAAATGTTGTTGCTGAATTTATACACACAGCTGCTGTTGGCAGGTGTACACCTCGGGGAGCGAGGGATAAGTGTAATTTGGTGCAGTCCCTGGGTCTGTGTGTTGCAGCGGGGTCTGTTCCCGGGGCCTTCACTCCGGTTCCTCCCGTTGCAGCTCCGGTACTCTGCCCAGAGCCTCTTCGACTACATGAAGAAAATCCAGAATGATGCCAGTGCCATGGAGAGTTTCTGCGGGACGCTGCTGAAGGTCTTTGAGGACAACCTGCGGAATGACCGGTAATGGTTTTCTTTAGCTTTTTTCTCTTTACCAGCAGGACTGTTTGAAATCAGATGTGTGGCACAGCTTCTGTAGTACGCCTAACGGAGTATGCCAGGCCCGTGTAAATTTGCTTTAATACACCTGTTTGGTAAAATGGATAACAAAAGAGTGATCGTAGAATATTTTGTATTTACTAGAGATTAATATCAGGCATAATGTGATAAGCACCAGATTTTATACAATGCACTATTGGGGGTTGTATATTGCTGCACGCTTTTCATTCTAGTCCAGTCTGCGTTTTGTTTAGGTAACGTTTTTTCACAAATACTTGAAGTATAATTTTCTTTTGAAGATTCTTCTTTAAAGGTGACTCATTCTGCATAATGAGATTAATTTCCTTAAGCCTCACTTATCAAACATTTGCAAAAATAGAAAATATTCCCTAGAGGGGGAAAAACTCACAACTATTAATAAAATTTTATTTTATTTTAATTTTGTTTCTTGTCTCAGCTGTTGAAATAGACAACACGACCATAGTTATTCCAGCTGATGTGTTGTGTGTTGGTTCACTTGGTAATTACCTGTAGCGAGAAGGTGTTGTAAATTGTGATACATTTCGTGGAATACATTGTTTGGATACTTGAAAAGAAATTAATATTTTTTTATACTGTTAATTGTGTCTTCAGGACCCTGCAAGTTTAAACCAGGAGTGTTGTTAATTAGGTTTTTTCCTGTTGGCTGTAATGAATGTCCCCCGCTCAGCCAACGAGGATGATTTAGCCAACACCAAAGTTACCGAGCAACCTCCTCTGTGTAAATTAGAGTTCTAATTTAAATATGTGTAGGTACATAGGAAGTTTATTTCTTTGCTTCTAATTAAAAATAGTGTATATATGTATGCCAAGAAGTGTATCTACATCGTTAAATTATTTTCTTTCATCAGGGTGTCTGTACCTCTCCTGACGATGCTGGACCAAATGCTGGCAAACGGCTGTTTTGATATATTTACTGTGCAAGAGAAGTAAGTTGTTGAAAGTCTTTTTTGTTTATTTTCCACTATGCATCAGGCCTCTTAAATCTCCCACTGACCACTCCTGACTGTGGGTGCACAGGACTCTGAGTGTGTGTGTATGTGGATATAACATTTTGGTTTAATTTCCCTGAAGAGGGGCAGCTGTGACCAATTCTGGACCAGATGGCCTTGAAAGGGTCTTGATATAACGTCTTTGACTCTCGTATCAGTGTAGAAGTTGGTTATTAGTTCATCGGTTAACAACCAGTACATTAATCAAATTCCATTTGCGTGTCCCACCTGGCAGACTTGGGCCAGTATCAGACCCATTTAGCTTCTGGCCTTTACTGGCTTCCAAAATGTCAGCTTTTTGGGTACATTCCTCATGTACTGTCAGCCTGTAGCAACAGCAGCGTCCTGTTGTGATGGTGTAAAATAGTGTGCCTACAAGCTATCGCTTCCAAAATCCCACTGCTTTTGTTAATGTGAATATCTCCAAAGAATTTAATTAAGATTCTAGTAAGAAGACCAAAAAAGGCATGTCCCAGCTTTTCCATACTGAGTTCAGTCTTCTGGAAAGTATTTAGTTCAGGAATGGATAAACATGAATGAGATGCTCCAATGTGAAATCCTGCTTTTTTGCAGATGTTTCAGAAGAGAATGATTTTAATTTCAGTAACATTAAAATATATTCCACAAACTCTCACAGGCAGCATCTTGGCACATTTACAGATATTTGCAGAACTGTACAACATGAATCCTACGAGCACGATACTGGATTTGGAATCTGTTGATTCAAGAATTGCTCTCACAGCATATAAATTTGAAAAGCTTTTATCACTCTAAAAGTTTTAATTGAGTCTGCTCTTGTTTTCAAGTGTGTATTTAGATAATCTCTCTTAAATCATATTTGGCAGTGCCTTTTTGAGCAGGAATTTACAATGAGTCAGATACAGATGGAATGAATATTACTTGTTTGGTTTGGTAATCGTGCCAGGGATCTGGAGCTTCCACACAGGCTCCACTCTCCCCTGCCGGGTTATGGGTCAGAATCCCAGGTGAAGTCGGTGTCTCCCACATCACAGGAGAATTTAATTCCCGCGTGTGGCAGTTTGTTGGTGATGTGGGTACGTTATGGTTGAGAGGATGGAGGAGTTAGTGTGTGCCCCTCAGGGGGAGCCCAGTGAGCCTGCGTTCGGGAAGAGCCCGTGCGCGAGGCAGCTGAACGTGGTAAGTGGCTGAGCCCAAAATTATATTTAGTGCAATGTTTGTGCTTTCTTACTTTGGCATATGTTGTTTGGGTATAGTTAGGGACGGATAAACACGGATCCTGGCTCCAAGGCCTGTCTGCCCACACTCTCACATGGCATCTACTCCTTTTTGCATAAAAAAATACGGACAAGTGTGGCTTTGGGTCTTCTCTCCTGAGTGGGACCATTTACCCCCTTTCCAAAGAACCATGCTGTAAAAATGTAGAAATACAATACAGAATGAGCCTGAAAATTGAGACACTTTGCTTGGGGCCGTGCAAAGGCCATGTGTGCATGCTTTTTTCACGTACTTTTGTAGAAAATGTGCCTGTAGTAAGTGGGAGGAGGTGCACGGTTGTTTTTAGGAAACAGTCTTACTGCTGGTGAGCAACTTCCCTGTTGCCTCAGTCCTGCAGTGCATTTCTGGCTTGTCATGTAGCACATGAAAAACTTTCCGGAGAAGCTGGGAACGAAACATTAGCATTCCTTGGGGTGTTTGGATCCCATTTCATCTCCTTCCCTCGTTTTTTACCACATTGGGCCGAGTGGTGTTTTAGCAAGGGAACTTGGATTGTAGGATGTCCGGCATCGGGATTATGCCTCCACCAGCCCCTTAATAGTCAACTGTCAGATCAGAAAAAAGTATTTGCAAATGCATTTTGAAGTTTCAGATGGATATTGTGCACTACCCTGGACCTTTTTTTCTAATAAAACATTAACACTCCAGAGCAAGTAATATCCTACGCTGCTTAATTTAAACAGGATTGATAGCTGTTGGCTGAATGTTTGACACTGGTTAAGAGCTCAGTGCTCCTGTTGAAGCAAATTGCCACACGGTGTCACTCCTGCCCCGCAGAGGCATAACCTGCGGTGCATTTTCCTGCCTCTTCACACCATAAAGCTCATCAAGTTCAGAATACGCAGCTTGACATTTCTGTAGATGAATTTCAGCGTTCGGGAAGCTCTCTCTATGGCTGGTCTCGCGATCTCTGTGCAGGAGGGCAGGTGGAGCACTGGCTGTTTCTCTGCTGTTGTTGTGATGCTGTTTAACGTGAGGTTCGTTTGTCACTTGTGGGTCGTTTCCGTGCCAGGGCCCTGCTGAAGCTGCCAGCTGGGAGGCAAAGTGTAGGGTACATACCTGTGCTGGAAATGAATCACCCCTACTATCACCAGGGTCAGCAAAAGGCAGTCAGAGGCAGCTTTTTTTGTTGTTGTTGTGCTTGGCTTAGTTTGAATCTATAGTTTGAAAAGAAAAGCTCTGCCTCCCATTTTTGAGGCCATTACTTCCTACTTGTCTTAAGCTGGCATAAACCTGAGAGTTCCCCTCCCTTGAACTGGCAGGAATGGGTTGTATCTACACGGGAAGTGGCATTAGAGAACTGTTCCAGGTTTAAAACACCCTTCCTCTGGTAAAAGTGAGATTGCAGTCGTGCCTCGATCTGCTCTGCTGTGTGCTCACAAATTGTGCCAAAATAAGGAGGGAAGTGGGGGAAAACCCTGTCTTCTGGCAGCAGCGCAGGTGTACGCTGGCCGAAGCGTGGGTGAAAGTGCAGCATCAGTCACCTGCCGTTTCCTCCCACCACACGCAGCGACGGAGTTCCCAGATGAAATGTAAGTTCTTCTCACAACCCAAAACCTCGTGATTTCATCTCAGTGTCCATTGTGAATTTGCGGAGCTGTATTTATAATAATGTAGCGACTGTTAATTGATTAGAGAGACTGCTGGAGGCAAAGGGCGACCTGCTTGAAACAGCTGCGATAAATAAAGCAGAGCATATTGGGCTTTTTTTAAGCTCACTGATGGCTACTCTTACAAAATAGTGGTAACTGTCAGCTCCTCGCTGATAGTGGGACAAGGGAGAGGGACAATCAAAGAGAGTGAACCAAACCCACTGGCAAAACTGGCACTGGAGCATTGTTTTCTGGTGATGGCTACTGTAGCTGCAGGAGTCGTTCCGCTGGTCTGGTGAGTGAACGATCACCGGAGATGCTCAGGCCACAGAGAGCCCAGCGATACTGCTCGTTCCTTCCAAGGTATCATCATAACATCAGGCTCATACTTGGTACCGTGTGAGCAGAACAGCCTTTGAATGGCAATTCAGGATCTAACACTTTCCCCATGATCTCAGACTAATGATCTCTATGTATTACATGCTGCTGTGGAGTTTTTTTAAAGCAATTATACTGCTGTTGCTCAATAAACCATAAAGAGCACGGCAATGGCTGTCCTCTGGTTTCATGGCCACCCCACGTGAGGTGAGGTGAACTGTTGGGGTGAACTGTTGACACTCTGGTCACCTTTAGGAGGAAAAAGCCGGCGCCTTTTTGCAGTACTGAGTGCGCCCAATTTACATAATGTAAAGACTTTAGACTGATCCCTTTTCCCCACGTGCCGACTCTGTTTCTGCTGGCACCGTGCCCACACAGGAGAAGGAATTTTCTCAATTTCCTTTAAAGAGGCCAAGCTATTTGAGTCATTTGAGATCACACATAGGTTAGGTTTAGTTATTACAAATGTGAAATTGGCAAATGACAGAAAGGAAAGTGCGTCTGTTTTAAACACAGAAAGCTGCACATAAGGTTATGTGTATTAAATTTATTCCAGATGCTCTTGCTCCAATTGGTCTCTGTGTTGCTATACTTCTCAGCCACGTCCACGGGGTTCAACCAATTTAAATCTCACCTAATTCGCTATATTGCTGTTGGTCTGTGCTGAAAGCCAGGCGTGCATTGCAGGTATTGTAATTGTCTACACAGTGTCTGTGTGTAATCGGGGGTGGGAGGAGGAGAAATTTCACCAAGATAAGAAAAAACATACCTCCTCTAAATAGTAAGAGAGCAGATAGGCTCTTCCTTCATCTGGACAATTCAATGTCCATAGACACACGCACAGACAGAGTCATGCAGGTGTCTGTCATCCTCCTGATGTGGCTCCTCCGTGCCCATTGTACACCTTAAAATGGGGCATCCCTGCTGAGGTGACTGCAGGCAACGGGGGACAAGGACCTTGCTCTTTCAGCATCTAATGGAGGTATTTTAAATCAGCCCCCTCAGACTTTTTGGTCCCAAAAGCCACTGTCAGCTCTGAAGGTGTCTTAGGAAGCCCCAATAGCAACGTTGAAAACCTGGCAATTTTATTTACTCTCTTAATGTGGTTTTCTGGACAATATTGAGGCAGCTGTAGACAGCATTCTTTAGCTTAATGGGTCCATGGTTTGTTGTTTGGGTTTTTTTAACCAAGTCAATATTTGCCAATATATGCCAGGATCTTGTTAAGAATTTTTTTACAAGTAATTAAAAAACACTAACTCTTGTCTGGAAAACTATATATAACGAGGTGCATTAACTTAACAAAACATCTTGTCACTCCTATAAACCTTTTGTTTTAAATGTTCTGGTTTTCAACAGATTACACTACACAGCTTTTTCGAGTAGTTTTTAGCCCCAGCTTTGACTCCTGGTAGCAGAGAATAAACGTTAGGATTTTTGCTTTCCTCTTTACATACACAATACAGTGAGGTTTCCAAACTATACAGTCTAGAAGGAATTGCACTTGCCAGACAAATATGAAATAGTTTCTTTTGCATCTATGGCACTTCAGCTTTGAGTGTAGCAAGTAAAAGATTAAATAATTTGTACTGAAATAAAAGCAATATTCCCTCTTTACTTCTCCTTAATAGATCCTTGGAATATCCTAACAATACTTGTGTTTGTATGAGTGTCTGGGAAAGAGCTGTGAGAAGCACGTTTCCCTTTCCCAGACTGTGTGGAAAAGGAAAAGAATTTGCTAAATATATTTAAAGATGGCTTCAGGCCTCATACACTTAACAGAACTGTAAGCCCTGTGTTTAATTACGTTGTCTGGAATCACCGAAGGAATTCGGGCTGTGAAATGCTGGAGTACTTAAGAACAACATTCATCCCCTTTTATGTAAAGGTTGGTTGAAGACCGTAGGGAACGACCAAGGCACCACCATGATAAATAGACAAAATGATTTTTATTTGGCTGTAGAATATTTGAATTCCTGCCATAGTATTTCTGATCGTACGACGCCGTGTTGTAAACACAAGCCATGACTAGCCAATTATACATATACTCAATTAGTTTGGATAAATGTAGTTCATACCTCAGCATACAGGTAGTAGCAATGTAAATAATTAATACTAATCTCTTCCCTTCAAAAAAAAAATAGAAATCCAGTAACGTGGTGGCCAAACTCCTTGGTGTCTTTACCAAAGGTCCACCTGAAGCAGAGTGTGCTCTTGTGGCAGAAGCAAGTACCATCGTGTCTTTCCTTTCCTTTGAATGTTAATTTGGCACCTTTACAATCATTACCTGTGTTCAAAATTCTACTGAAATCCATTGCTTATCTTTTTTTTTTCTCCTCTCTCCCATTTTCAGCCATCCCTTTTCCGTGAAGTTACTCACCCTCTGTAAAGAAGAGATCAAACGATCCAAAGACATCCGGAAGCTTCGCTCCAGCATAGGAGTGTGAGTTGCTGAAATAAAGTCATCTTTTCTCTGCTTATAAAAAGAAGTGTAGACAATGCAAGTACAGGACATACATACTAGGTGTAACAACCAGGGCTACTTCGTGTGAAAAACGCATACAAACGTATGTAATATGAGGTGGTGAGGTTCGTTCTTTTACTTCTGGGTGGTTGGGGTGAAAACATACGAAGGATCTGATAAAAATTTAACTGCTGTTAAAATGCTGTTGGTATTGTTAAAGATGCAGTGAATCATTTGCTTTTTTTCGCTCGTAGAGAGCTTGACTCGGTGCCAATGCAAACTGTCTATAATTGATTAGATCTTACATGTGCGCCAGAAAGAGCTGAAAACACCTGCGAATTTAGTGTCTGGCTTTAGGGTAAGAGCCCTCAGCTCAGCCGGCAGCGAGGGGAAACCCAGCCTCTGCCGGTCGGGAAAGACAGCCCCGGGCGGGGAGAGAAAGCATTGCAAAGCCTGAACCAAGGTTCGCTGCCAGAAACTTGGCAAAATTATTCAGGTGTAACGATGTCAAGCAGTGCTTTTATTGACTTTCATTTCTTTATTGGCAATATTTTAAGAGTGCAAGAAAGCCTAAAATGAGACGTAGCCCGTATTTCTAATGTCTTTCACTTGGAGCCCACCCTGGCTGTTGTGGTCTTTGCCGGAGCTGGACTCGGAGCTGGGTTTGGTGCTCGGAGCTGGGTGCTGTAAATCCCTGTCTGTCCTTGGCTTGGCTGTGGGGCAGCTCAGGAACCCTTCAGGATTCCAGTGCTCTCACCCTCCCTGTTGGCTTTCCCACAGCACTTAGAACTGAGATTTCCTGGGGGTGGGAAAGCTTCCCCTCCCGCCCTTCTGTCTGATACATTTTCATTCTGATCCTCAAAACGCACTTTTGCAGTTATAACACAAATATTACACAAGTTCTTTTTTTTTTCTCACATGTCCTAGGTTTTGTGGCCTCATTCAATTTCAAGGAGACATGAGAGAGAAAGTTTTATTTCAGCTGTTTCTCCTCCTTTGCCATCCATTTCCTGTAGTAAGTATTGAAGACGTTGTATATTATCAAATGGATTATTTAATACACTTTACCAGTAAAAAATAATTTTCAGTGCATTAAAGCAG
The DNA here is from genome assembly GCF_964106895.1 of Numenius arquata. Lineage (NCBI taxonomy): Eukaryota > Metazoa > Chordata > Aves > Charadriiformes > Scolopacidae > Numenius > Numenius arquata. The sequence goes on from NC_133592.1 coordinate 9,933,885, forward strand.
GATTCTTTTTCACAGATATTCGTGTATACAATAGGTTTTATTTTAGGGTAGAAGGTGGCACCTGGGAAGGTCAGTGGCTGCTGCAGCCCAGGACGCTTCATCTGTACTCGAGGGGTGCAGGAGAAGCCAGGGCTGCAGAAGTAATTGCAGGGGCACGTAAAAGAACGTGCAAACCCGTGAGGGCTTGAAGTGCTTTGAAAACACACGGAAAGCCCAGTGTCCGGCCAGTGCAAACCAACACTGGTGGTTTATTCTAACATTGACTACATTTGCCGATTACTTTTTGGTAAGGTTAAGATCATCTGGTACTCAGCAAAGCTTGGTACTTGAGATCTTTATTCCAGCCGTTTCCCTGTTGTGTGCACTTGCTACGTGAAGAATCCTTTGCAGGAAGGGCACAATGTAAGAACTGAAGAGAGATCATTCCAATTTCATCTTTTACTGGTATTTTACATAATATGTACATTTTGTTTTTACAGCTGAGTCAATATAATTTGGCATTACTACTCCAGAAATAGCCCTACACATTCTTTGCCTTCCTTTGGTTATCATCAGGCTTTCTTGAAAAAACCCCAGAATTTGGTTTTGTTGCAATTTTACTGCCTTCCCTTTAGTATAGTTCTACGCATTGTGCTGCAGAAACCAGCCTAGTGCACACACCAGTATCACCACTGAACGGTGCTCTGGGAAAAATACTTGCAAATTAACTGCCTCCAGAAACCAAGAGTGGAAAAAGCCACCGTGACTCCCATCACCATCTATCTCCCAACAGTTTTTTACTGAGTTTTGCTGACTCTTACACTCTCCAGACTGGGAAACCCATCGGGTTTGGGGGCCTACAGCAACCAAAGTGAGAGCCAGACTTTGGCTCAAGAAATGCTCTGGTTGGGCCATTCTCAAACACTTGAATTCGCTCCCTGCGGGGGCCAGACCTTAATCTGAAATTCTGCAAAACTGAGTGAAAATAGACCGATGGGAGTAGCATCCATTTCCTTGAGGTGCAGAAATGAAGTCCCTCCCTGCAGCAAATCGCTGTCGGAGGCGAGGACAGGCTGTAGTTCTGAGTATTACAAAGCGCCCACCACAAAATGTGTGGAGAACCAGTACTGGCACTGGGCTCTTCCCTGCAGGACTCCGGATACTTTCCTAACGGTGCCTCTTCCTCCCAGATCCGGAAAACAACGGCCAGTCAAGTTTACGAAATGCTCATCACCTACAGCGACGTGGTGGATCCTGCCATCATGGATGAGGTTATGACCATACTCAGCGATACCAACTGGTGAGTGAATTTATTGCCGGATACTAATAAGAGCCGAAATAAATTCTGTATCATTGAAGTTAAAAAAAAAAAAGCCGATGCCTCTGACAGCTGCTGGGAAGGGAGCTGTAAGAAATGATGCCGTGTTTTCAGCTATTTATTGCTGCTAGGCCAGAAAAGCATTGCTGAAAAGAATTCTTGTGTTTTAAAGAACTCTCTGGTATATTGTCCTGCTGGAAGGGGTATGTACAAAATCACCACTAGATAAAGTAAAATATCTGCATTTTTCTAAAAACATAAAAAGGGAGGAGATGTTGGAAATCGTCCATGAAGCAGAGAGAGAGACTGGGCTGTGCAAACAGTCAAACTTCAACTGCACAGGCAGTTTCTTGGCATTTATGAGCACTGGCAGGATTTTGGGAAAGGAAGGATCTCTGCAAGCTGGAAAACAACAGAATGAGCAGAACAGCTCAAATCTCCCATGAAATGTAATTGCTCAAACTGATACAAACGTTGTATTCAAGCAAATATTTTGAATTGGAACAGTTTAGACATTTCCCAAGCATATGATCGCAGGAATTAAACAACCGCTTTTATATAATTTTTTTTTTTTTTTTTTTACCTACTGTTACCTGTAACCTCTGCTTCTCCCAAGCGCGGGGGGAACCGGGTCTCTTCAACGTTCACCAGAGCAAGGTGTCTTTGTGGGGCAGGAGGGACTCCTTCTGTTGGCACCCGGGAGGTGGCAGGGGGAGGATACTCCCCAGAATTTGGGCACTACTTTTGCCTCTTCTGCAAATTTTAGCATTGTGCATTGTGGTCCCCTGGAAAAGTTTATAAAGACCGTACACCTCCGATGTTTTAGGAAATATAGCGTTTTAAGATACTAATTAGTTTGTTAGTTGTGCTGCCCTGTTGAACATTTTTGGGTTATGGGTCTGCCAGCCCAACACCGCCTCAAGCAGCAGTCACAGTTAACCCATGACAATAGACAGACATACAAAATATATATACAATTTATTTAGTCGTTATATTCAATAATGGCTTTTTGTCTTCATTGACATTTCATGGAAATAAAATGAACGCAGACATGTTCAAAGAACAAATACGCTTGAAGGTTGTAGTTTACATATTTTCAGTCTGTATGCTTACATTATTTAACTTTCATTTAATTTCTATTTTATTTCTGCGCTTGAGCTTAAATAACTTTGTATTTGGAAAAAGAAAACTAAGTTGGTCATTGTAGGGGGTGGCTGCTGCTATTTTTCTGAATTTTCCAGTACAAATTTAGAGTAACAGTCTCAGATTCCAAGAACTGGTTATCACCAGTTGTTAAATCGCTGCCCGTTGTTCAAACGACTTGCTCAGCTGAACACTGATGCTTCGTGCTGTGCTCGGTGCGAGTCAGGGCCGGCTGGTGAAATCTGAATTTAAGGGCAGGCTCCCTCAGAAGTCACAGAAAGAATTTGTTAAGAGAAACAACCGAGCAGGGTTAGATCAGAGCTTCAGAGGGATGTTTACAGTAGCACAATTAGACGTGGTACGCACCAAACTGCTACAGAAAAAGCAGTGGTCGTTCAGCTCTACTCGTAAATGGGTTATTAAACCAAAGCAAAATACTTCCTAAAAACCACTTCAGAAAACCCAGCATTCTCTTTTCACCTTGTCATTTCCGAGGTGTCACTGGCTGCATGCTTTAGTCTCAGCTCAGGGCCTGCTCCGAGTTCCCCGTTGCAGTATGGCCACTGCGCTATGATTAAAGAAGAGCAGCTCATTTACTTAAAACTTAATTGTTTTATCTTGCTAGATTTGAACTGTTTACAAAAGAAGATACTTGAAGTCATTGCTGAGTGTCAGAGGGAGCTGCTTGTTACTGTCAAGCTCTCTCAGCGCTAACCCGAGCACAGTACATGAGCAAATTCGGGATTACAATAAGCATTAACAGCAGGAAGCCAGATGAGAATTAATATTTGGGGAAGATGCTAATTACTGGCACACGCATGTTTGGTCCTTGTTGGAACTACAAAGAGTTTATCATATAATTGTGTAATTTGGAATTTAAACAAATTACGCTATGAATAAAAACTTTTGTTTAGCTACAGGAAGGTTTCCAGTATTAAATGTGACAAATTGTCCAAAGTATATGAACACAAAAAAAAAAGTTCAGGGTTTTTTTTTGATTTTTTGCTGTAGTTTCGGGCTCTGTTTATGTGTCAGTCACATCTCCAATAGCCCATTTACAGCTGTTACTTAAGAAAACCAAAAGAAATGTACTGAGTTGGTGGCACCAGCAGTCCCACAGCATTCCGGTCGGAGCGGGGTTTTGTCCAGCAGCAAGAAGAATGGTGTTTGTGCGGATTTTTGGCATTTTGGGGCTTTTTGTAACTGACAGTTCTTGAGGAAGTTACCTCACGGATGTCGTGCTATTTCAGAAACTTTGTAAAAGACTCAGAAGTTTTAGGTTTGGATTTTCTGTTTCAGGAGAAAGCTTCTATAGATGGTAGAACGTTCTCCAAATCCAGGGACTGTTATTTAAATTCTTTGTGTGACCTTTTCTAAAGCAAAAAGGAGCTATAAATTTAGAGAATAAATTAGTGAACTTCTAGTCAAAAGGCTTATACGAATAAATGTGTTTTGATTTTTTTTTTGAACACAAAACCCTAGAATAATAGTCTTAGATATTTTACTAGTAATTGTGCCTTCTGAAGCCCTGCTGTGCATTTATGTTTTCCTGGCTTAAGATGGTACAAAAACATTACACTGTTCTTAAAATTTGACCCAACAAACACTTCTGCAATTTGAAATGTATATGAAAGTAGATGCATACATTGTAATTTAACAATACAATGGGTGGTGTAAGACGTTGTCTGTATGTAGCCAACTCCAGGGTTTAAATTTTGAATTAACTGGAGGCTGTTTCTTCCCGCAGGGAAGCTGAATTGCCGGTGGTAAGAGAAAAACGCAACTATCTCTGTGACCTCATGAAAGTGCCCAAACCCCAGCTGGTGTCCAAGGTAAAGTACGGAAATGTGCTCCTGGGGGGGGGGGGCGGTTAAAGAAACAAAGTAATGGCCAGTTGTTCCCCCAAATCTACCCCGTACCTGTGTGTGACAGGGGCCGTTCTTCACTGGTTTGTGAATGTATCGATGCACAGCACGAGGAACGGCCTCCCAGCTGACAGCAGAGCACACGGAGCTGCTGACGGTGGTTGTCTTAAGCCCTTCCAGTCTCGTTGCCTGAAAACGTTCCTGACTCGTGGTGTGACATCTTACTGGGAGAAAACACAAGAATGAAATAATACACTACGGATGTTTCAAAAACCGTTCGTCTGCCCTTTCCGGGGAAAGAAAAAAGGATAAAAACCTCCCAGTCAATTTCACCAACAAAATTATCCTGTGGTTGTGCAAAGCCACGGGATCCTAGGAAGAATGTAATCTAAACGTTAATACACCGATAAGAAGACAGACACTAGATCCGTATCTAGCTCCCATTTCATGTTGCTGCTGATAGTTTGGGACTTCCCATCTGCTCAGTAATTTCAGAACTAGAGAAATCTGTGCTTTGGTAAGGGTTTCTGAGAGCTTCCTTTCCTCTCTGTCCAAAGATGAGGAGGTTGAATTATTACTGTTTGGGAGAGAACATGTGTTAACTTGACAATTTACAAAGAAAAATTATTTTTATTTTGAGTAATATAAGACAAGGTGAAAACACGTGATGCCTCAAGGCTACTTCCCACAGGCATCCCCAGCGTATCATCTACTCCTTAAACTACTCCAGAGCTTAAAAATAGTGGTCTATCAATTTATTCTTGGTCTTTGTAAGTTTTATTGTTCTGCTTTCATAGTTCCAGAAAGTTTTGTCCTTTTTAATTAGAATTCAGAAACATCACTAGAAGAGTGGATTTTCATTCCTTTCATTTTCTCACTAAGAAATTTGAACATCATTAAGTTTATTTTCATGGCTAGGATTATGGAAAGTGTTCTTTTGTTGCCCTGCACAGTTCCCTTCCAGAATTGCATTGCCCTTTCCCACAGCTGCAGCGTCGGTGGCTGAAACTCACTGAGTATTTCCTCCTCCAGAGCACCCAAAGGTGACGGTCACTAATGGCATTTTAAAGTGCTCGTGGGACTGGCCCTTTGTGACGTTACATTATTTAAGTCTCTGGGGTCAGCCAGTTCCTCCTGTGGGATATCTCATAATCCTTTACACTGAAGCTGCTTCCTAATAAGTAGATCCTGTGTTTTGACCTGTCATTGATATAAAAAAATATATATTTTTTTTAAAAGTGTATTTTAAAAATTGTTCAGCAGACTAATACTCAAGATGTCTATGAATAAGTTTCAAAGACCCCCTGCTGACCCCACAGCAGTTCTTTCTGCTCATCTTCCTGTTCTTACCCAGACAGTTCTGCAGTTTTTCTGCTTTTAGTACAATTTTAAGAAACCTGCAACTAATATATTTGTAATTTTGGAAACCAAGAATTTCAACCCCTGGCCCGTACAAGGCATTCTTTTTACAGCAGAAGTTGACCCGAGCGTCGCTGTTACAAGGTTGTCTAGTCACCCACTAGAGATGACGTGTTCAAAATGAAGACGTTACAAGATGAATTCACTGATCTCAAACTTACTTCAACTCCTTAATTATTGGAGGCTGAGAGCAGCCCGACAAGTGAGGAGAAAACTCTCTGATATAAACAGAAGAATAATAAATAGCCAAATATCCATGTGGGCATTTCAGATGGAACTGTCACAAATAGCATCGGGAAATCTGGAAGTTCCGTGGCTGAATTTGGAGCTTCACCTTTTCCTCCTCTTTTAACGTAAGCAAATAGTACAACATTTAGCCAAAAGCTAAGCCTGCACCTGCCCCGATGCTGCTGGAGCTCACCCCAGTGCCACTCGCTGGACTTGAAGGACTTTTCCCACCAGCACAGGTATCCCCAGTGGCCACCAGTTTGTGCTCACACAAGAGCACGCGACGCTCTGCTCCTCCGGAGCAAACACACCCTGAGAACAGAGGGGACACAATAGAGCAAGCCGAGCCTAACATTGTGAAAAGGTGAATGAACTTAATTTCATATCAAATCAACACTTAAAATTCCTTTAAAACTTGTACAAATACCATTTGCTGAAGGGTAGTTAAAAATTGAGGTGTTAAAAATGACTGTAAATATTACAGCTCTGTAAGTCTGTGTTTTCCTCTCCACATAGTTTACTTAATTACGTAAATGGGATGCTGTCTGACAGCGGTATGTGCTGCTCCACGGCCCCTCTCCTGTTCTCTCTCTCTCGGCAGAGCTCGGCGTGAGGCAGCCGCGGGGCTGGTCGCTGGGTGTGAGTCCAAGCTCCTGGTCCGGGCGCCGCTGGGACGGGAGGAGTTTGTGCTGCCGCATCCGGACAAACCGGGTTCTCGGCGCGGGCTGCCAAGCGCTCTGTTCAACCAAACAAGAGGCGGAGGTTACATCCTGAAGCATCGTGCAGATACACCGTGTGAAGGCAACTAAAGATTCATTACGTTTTCGGGTTTTAGGGTCATTATCTGTAGCCACAAGATGGCGGTTTCTTTTCATACTCTGTCACAACTGACCTGGCTTTTTTTTGGATGTTCTGGTTTCTACAGCTCCGAGCGGAGCCCTTCGGCCTGTGCTTTGCTGTACACACACGGAGTGTTACACCCGACTTGCTGCATTAGTCTCTTTAAAAGAATTGTTTTTCAGCATTAAAAATGACAACGCTTAGTGATAATGAAAACTTCCCAAAGCGTCTCTGTGGATAAGGCTGTCGTTTCCATCTCGTAGTTGAACAAAAAAATCCAGGTTTCACTTCAGCCAAAGTCCCAGCCTCTCAGTAGCTCTTTAGATAAAGAATTCAAGCAAACGTCTTTGTGGTAAACCAGCTTTAAGGACTGAAACTTCACTTTTTTTGCTTGAAGAGCACAGAGGTGACTCAGTACTTCAAGCAACTGCTAGGAATTTAGACCATTTCTTATTGACTATAAAATGAAATAGCTCTAACATTTATCTCTAGTAAGAATAATGTGATGGGGAGGACAAATGCACAGGCAACACGATATTCTAATTAGACTGTGTTAGTTGATGGTTCTAATTACATATCCCTCTGTCCCAGCACTTCAAGTGGAACAGCAGAGCTCTGTGTGTGTATACACACACACACATCTATGACAATTTGAGTTACTCAGCACAAAGATTAATTTAATGATTAGCACAAATTACTAAAGAATGCTAAACCTCTGGACGCTTTGGTCTTCCTACACCCAGCTCTGCAGAGGGTAACACACCTTCAGCAGCGCTGCCTCACTCACCTTGGGGTTTAGTTGAAGTGATAATAATCCCTCCCTTCCCTCAAGTTCAGCATGTTCAGGTTTGTTTCAAAGGCTCCACCTGTCAAATCCTGTGCCGGAAGAGAAAGAGAATTAGATCGACCCGAGAAACTCATTTCAGGTTGTAACAGGTTTTGGTAATTTGGTTCTTTAGACCACAGGAGAGAGCCCCGTTGCAGAATCAAACAGAAATAAACCAAGGCTCAGAAATGTTTCCATTCAAAAATTAAATGTGTGGTGAAAACTCAGTGTTCAAATTAATTTGAAGGACTAAGTCCTAGTTTCGCAATTCATTCAAGATCCCAAACTGTCACTGGTCCGTCATGTCAGCAGGGAATTCGACACAGAAACATAAGCCTTGATGATGGCTTAGTGATGGCCTTCAGCCGCCACTGACGAGTCCATAAACCCACCATTTCCCACGTTAGGACACAGGGTACAAGTCGGTTGCACTTACCTTGCGGAAAATCAACCTGCTCCAGAGAAGGGTTAAAAAATACATATATAAAAGAGCCCAGATGCTAAATTAAGCGGGAGAGTTAACACCAAACCTTTCATTCCCAGAGCACAGACCGGGGAGACAGAACAAGGCGGGGTCTACAGTAACTGCCCAACAGTAAATTTACAGAAAACTTTATACAATCGAACTGGTTTGATTACTGAGAGAAAAATAACAATCCCTTTGATTGGGAGCACTTGGACACTGGAATTTCAGCATGGGACAAGCTGCCTGAAAAAATAGATAAGCGACCCCTGCTCCCAGTACAGGGCCAGAGGAGTCCTTTCTTGCAAACACCCCACTTAATAAACACATCTAATCCTCAAAATTACCCTCTTAGAGCTGTGTATAAATGTGCAGGTTTTCGTCAGTATCAAAACTAAAAATAATCCCTACCACGAACTGCCAAATGAATGAAATAAGGCCCCAGGACACTTTCTGCTTCTTCAGGACGGGGGTGAACTGATTTTGGTAAATAAAGCAGCTACATTTGGAAGTCTGGGATGTTTAGGAATTTGTTAATGACTTTTGTTTAAGAAATTAGCTAAGAGGATCTGCAGCTGATTCTGCCTTACATAAACTTCCAGCGGTTCCACACACCCGGCTGTAGCTGCTGCACAAGGGATGTCCCTTTGGGTGTTTGTTCGCTGCGAGACCCGACGCGCAGAGCTGGGTAAAGCCACTTCTCCTAAATCGGCTGAAAATACGGGTCATTCATAACCTCTCTTTTAACCCCAACCTTCCCCACAGCCAACTGCGCACTTCAGTCACGGGGTGGGAAGGACTTGGAGAGAACTCGCCTGCAGCTTCCAGAGATACGGCTCCATACAAATGGCTACTGAATTCCTTAAATTCTCCTAAAAAGGGAGCTGCTTCCAAGATAGACTTTAGCATCAGCTTTACAAGCTCTGAAACTGTTTCAAGCAGGTCGAATAGTATTTCCAAGGAAAATATTGCATATTACTGAAACCACACTATGGCCCGTAGCGTTCCGTGACCAGCAAGTAGAAAATGCTGAGTGGCCACGAGTGGAAAAACGCACGGAAATAACAACTGGAGTCATGGACCGGAGTGCTCAGGCAAGATGTTGTATAATAGTCTCATTGTAAGGGCTTCACAAATTAAATGTGCTTTATAACAGGTTGCACAGATGTTTTGTCTGGGGACTCCCACCCACCATTGTATGTAGAATGAAAAATTAAATTAGTTGTAATATTAGTGGCTTATCCAAGAGTTTATCAACCAACAGTACATGATAATGCCCTAAGGTACTTCCCGTCTGGTTTTACAACTCAGAGTTATGATCTCAGAGCTGATCGTAAAGTTGGGAGCGCTCAGTTAAAAGCGGAGTGCACCAGATGAGATTCAGCTCCTCAGTCCTTGAACAGCTCTAGCGCGGCCTTACAATGTCGGTGTTTAGATGTAGCTACAGGTTTTAGTTACAGTTAGAGACTCTTTTAGTAGCATTTGCAAATAGAATGTATTTGCTCTTTTGCTTTAAACCTTCTGTGTTATCCCATACATGAGAAAAGCTACTGCAGTAAACAGAAATCTGTTTTCCTAAGGAGCAAATGCCGATTTTGCACACAAAGCAGGTACTCACCAGCTTCACGCAGATGATGAACGGTGGAGTTGCGTCTCTGAAGTGACATACTGGAATTTTTGGTTTTGGTCTCTCCTGCAGGAAAAGGCAGCAGATTTCAGCAGAGGCACAGCGTTACCCGTTAGCTTAGTTTTAGGGGTTACTAAACATTAAATGGGAAAAAAATCTTGAGACCTCGTGCTAAATAGTGCAGCTGGTCACACGCTTCCACTCATTACTTTGCCAGGCATCTGAAGTACCCCTTACTTTCTTACCATAATCTTTCAATACAATTGTCTTTCTTTGAAGGAAGTCACACTTTACACCAGGGCTGAAGGCAGAGCTTTCTGCTGCTGAAAGGAGAAGGTCTCGCTCATCTTCTCCACTGCTGCTTCCTTACCTCCAGGCTCTACTTTTAGCCCTTTCCCAAACAAGTCAGACTGGCCGAACCCCGGTGTCAAACCACGCTCAGGGACCTCTGTGCTCACAGGATCTGCCCCAACGCCCAGCGAAACCAAGAGCTGTCTCTCACCAACTGCTGTAGGGACTGAATCCGGACAAAACTTTACTCCAGGTCTTGAGCTAATTGCTGTCATGAAATTAATAGTGCAACAAGACAACTTTTTTTTTTTCCTATATGGTTTGTTTATTGCCATCTAAGTATCATGCTTCCTTGTCTAGGGAATAAAATGTAGCTGCCTACAGTTTTAGGCTCCCAAGGAACCTATCGAAGTTTGATTCAGATACAGTGTAACCACAACACGGATAGGTTACAATTAATTGGTCACAATTAATCACAGAAGCCTTATTTATTTTAATGGATATTTGACTTTTATCCATCACGGTCCAAATTCTACTCTCACTTCTGAGAAAAAACTGTCAGTGAAGACTATGTTTTACCCCGTCATCAGAATCCTGGCAGAGTCTATCTATTTTTATCGTTCTAAACTGACCCCGGGGAGCGCGAGGGCCGCAGTTCCCACTCCAGTATCGATCCCCAGCGACTCAGCCTGCTCTCATGGGCTCCTTACCCCAACGAGTGGCTACACAATATTAAGAGCAGTGCTGTGTTCTTTCATCGCGTTTCCCAGAACACTCCAGATCACGGTAAAGAACGCAAGAGTGCTTGTAACTAACCTCCGATTCCTCGTAGGTGTAGAATCCTTTTGTTATTTTCTTTTCGTCAACATCACAAAACGCGGTCACCTGGCAAAACAGAACAGAGCATCAGAGCGTTTCAACCCCATTCTTTGCTCCCAGCAGGTATCTCACCCATAGTGCGTCCACGTCAGTAACACTCCCGGTGTGAACGGGCACGGGAACGGGGCAACGCACCTTAAAAAAATCTAATAAATCCTTTCTGGGTGTATCTTAAGGAGGTGGGCGCGTTCTGCAGTTCTCTGCAGGCACATGACGTTTGTACAAACACGAGAACAGGTGACCGAAGCTACTGACTGTGACAGAGTAAACATCAGCTTCAGTCTCTGCGATACACCACGTAACCTAAAGCCAGAGACTCGGCTCCGCGTTTTGGCGCTTCCACCGGACGCTCAGAGCAGAGGATGCACAGCCCGTCCCGCAGCGCTGCGCCACGGCTCCGGGTGCTCTGCCCACACCAGCCTCAACTCTAACACACCAACTCTGGGAACTCGGAAAATTTCGGCTGAGGTGGTGCATAAACACATATAATTGCTGCTTCGTCTTGGTTATTCTCGCTGTAGTTATGGAAACGTTATTTGCAGCCCCAGTTGCCAAATATTTCGGATGGTTTTTTATTTGCATTCCTCATTAAATATGCAGGCACGATAAATGCCTGCAATCCCAAATACGCAGTGGCCTCATTTTTGAACCGTCAGGCTGGCACCGATATTTTCAAAGACATTTTAGAATATACATAGCTGTGTCTTCCTCTGACTTCCACTGGATCCGTTCGTATTATCTACACAGAGCTCTTACGCTGAAGCAGAACGGTTACGATAGTCAAGGTCTTGCAGAAATCGATTGTTCTGGTGGAAGCTGGATAGCAGTCTTCCTATCTTTTTTATTGTTGCATTAAAAATTGATTAACACCACCTACTGCTGAGAAAATCTGAAAAGCCAAACAGCTGTTTATTAATTTATTAAGTTTGAGAAGGCTGCAAAAAGCTGGCTGCTTTCTGTGTCTCCAACCCTCTCACGCATTTTCCTCCTGTGATTAAGGTTTTTTTCTTTTACCTAAAGTGACCTCATTCTGTTGGTGCAGAGGAAAACACCGACACGAGAGCGTTGGTGTCATAGCGTTGGACTTCTGCATTCTTATGTATATTCTATATACACACATACATACATATATATATATATATATATGAAGGGAAGCGAGTAGAAGCCACTGTGGAGAGAGAGATTCCTTAGCTGTGTCCTTTCCGTTCTGTGTTAACCACCTTTAAAATTCTCCAATATTCTGCAAATCTCAGTTCCACCACTAACGTTTCACTGTCCTAGAAGCTGGGATCATTAGGAACACAATTTACCCGGATGCGTCTTCGCTGTCAACCCTGCGGAGCTCTGGGAGTAAATACAGTTCGATGCATTGACTCATCTCCCAATAATTCAAGCTCTTTTTTTCAGCTGCTTATACTCCTGTAGATTTTAAAAACCAACACAAACCACTAAAACTTTTCACTTAAGGTGAAGTGAAATTCTGCCTCCGCGTTAACGCATGGTGTTAGAGCGCCAGAGAGAGTCCCTGGAGCCCTAGTTTGCCAACAATCCTAACGCTGCTCTCATCCTGTGCCGTGACTCGTACTGATGTGTCTAGAAAATTCTGCAAACTGCCTTTGGCCGAGTAACCACAGGCAGACTCCCGGTAACAGCCGGGGAAACACCGCGCGACAGGGAACCCTGGGACAAAGGGCCCCTGGAAGCTGGAAAGGCCTCCAACCTTTTTTTGAGTTACCACTAAGGTACCCCATGTATAATTTCCAATGGATTCAGCCAGCTTAAAGCTGATATTTACACTATTAGAAAGCAGGTCAGACTTGAATGGGCAATTTTTCTGCCAGACTGTGCACCATGTGGGTGGCCAAAATACAAGTCGACTATTTTTCTGACACACGCTATTTATTTTCCAATTAAAGAAAATCTGTGTCTGGAGTCTAAATACAGGACTTAGGCCCAGTTGTTTATCCTACAGGAACTCACGGCATCAGGCCTGAATGAACTGTTTACTTTATGCTATTACGATGAACCCAGAGTTACCTATTTATTTTCCTCCATTAATGGGCTTCCTTCTTCTATCTTTTATGAAAACCATCTCTCCGTACGTGAACTCGTGTCTCCCAGGGAGGAACCTATGAATTATAAAGCTATAAAGCAGTCTCCAGTTGGGTTCTTCCCCCCCCTCCTTCTAGCGAAGTGGCTCTTTTGCAATGCCTCTGGCAATCTGACCCCACCGAAGCTCACACAGTCCTCAGATCACACGTCAGTTTGAAGAAAATATATGAATGATTACATATTTTTGTTTTGAACATCATTTATACGGAAATCTGCATAATTGCAAAACAAAGAAAAAAGACTGCTATTTCTCTCAGCTAAAACCTGGCAGAGACAGCTCGGTGTCTCACCTACAAGCTGCGTAATTACGGTAAGTGATTTTTATAAATATGGATGGCAACATAAACAACGGTGTAAGGGAAAAAGGAGAAATTGCTTTCTCCCTCATAAGAGAAAGTTTATGTGGCTGAAAAGATAAGATACTCAAAAAAAAAAAAAAAAAATCTCTGCTGGGGAAGACAAAAGCACTTCTCTGGCTGGTTCACTCCATAAACAGCCGCTGCGTGAGGACGATCAGACCTCCCCGTGGCAAAGGGAGATTAATGGGCAGCAGATTCATCCTGCTCCAACCTACAGCCTCGCAAGTCACCACGAGTGCCTTGGGGCGCAGCGTCATTATCTGCAGTTTGAGCCGTGCTATTATTACACAATTAATAGCTTGTTCCATACCTGACTTGTTGGCTGCTGCGGAGGATGTTCCCTTACACTTCCCATTCCACTCACATATCCTAATGGAAAACCTGAAATATTTCATCAACCTAATAATGTCCTTTGATGGTGGATGATCTTCATAGCATTTTATTCCCTCCTCTTATTTTCAGCTGTGGTTTGCTTCGGGTCTGTAATCATCAATTACAGAAAGCACCAAAAGGTAATCACAGCAAATTCTGGAAGCAAGTTCTACAAGGGAGAGTGAGTAACTTTGTAGAGCACGACAGAACACATGGAGAACCCTTTTGATAAATGGTCACCTGCACATCGTCTCCTCTCCCTCCTCATCAATTGGTCTCATAAAATTTATCTTTAAAAAGACAACCTGCAAACTCCGCAAAATCCTCCATGAGCGGATCTTCCCTACTGCATTCTCTCCACATCTCCTGCAATCCTTCAGCCCTTTTAACCTTCTAGTGACCCTGTTGATTCTTCTATTTATAATTCTTTCATTCATACTTATATAAAGCCTCAGAAGCATGTTAATACACAGCTCCACTAAAGTTAAATCAATTTTGGCCATTCATGTCAAAACAAAGCAACTGAGAGCATTATAGTGCAAGTTTAAATAGATACAGTTAACGACAAACAGAAGAAGAGACATTCAGGGGCATAAACATCTCCCAGTACAACACAAGGGAACCATGAAGCCAGCAGCGAATCGAGTGGTTTTCAGTCCCGAGGTGCTGCTTTTATTTCACCTCTTCCGCATTACAGCCACGACAGCACCTGGGGGTACCTTTACACTCCAAGCCCACATTTCAGGACCCCATTTAAAGCCACTGTTCCATTAAAGTCAACAGCATTTTCCCTCTCACACGTAACAGAGCTGCTCAAGAGAGTTTTAATGCCAGAATCCAACATGCAAAATAAGCTCCGAAATATCACACGTACAAAGTTTCCCTTATTACAAGCAACTGCCTTTACAGGTAACAGCGTTGGAAGGAGCTGCACGTGCCCGTTTCTCCAGAGCAGTAGCTACAGGAGTTGGGCAGGAACTTCTCAGGTGCAGAAGCCTCTGCACTGACACCACCCACCTCAAAAAGCCCGTCGTCCCGAACGGAAGCAGCAGAGAGATTTCCCCGCCGTATCTCAGCAGAAAGTATTCGCTATGGTCCAAAAAGAAGCCTCTATTTTACCCCATGTCATTTTAGGATGGTTTACACCTGGATTTAACTGAATTTCACTGAATTTTTTTAGAGTTGGAAGGGGCCGTATAGATCATCTAGTCCAACTCCCCTGCTGAAGCAGGATTGCTTAGAGAATGCTACTCAGGGCTGCATCCAGGCGGGTCTTGAAAATCTCCAAAGAAGGGGACTCCACAACCTCCCTGGGCAGCCTGTTCCAGGGCTCTGTCACCCTCACCGTGAAGAAATTCTTTCTCATGTTTGAGTGGAACCTCCTATGTTCCAACTTGTGCCCGTTGCCCCTCGTCCTGTCACTGGGAACCACTGAAAAGAGTCTGGCTCCCTCCTCCTTCAACCCACCCTTGAGATACTTATAGGCATTAATAAGGTCTCCCCTCAGCCTTCTCTTCTCCAGACTAAAGAGTCCCAGCTCTCTCAGCCTTTCTTCATAAGGGAGATGCTCCAATCCCCTAATCATCTTTGTTGCCCTACGCTGGACTCTTTCCAGTAGTTCCCTATCCCTCTTGAATTGGGGAGCCCAGAACTGGATGCAATACTCCAGTTGTGGCCTCACCAGTGCAGAGTAGAGGGGGAGAATGACTTCCCTCAACCTACTAGCCACACTCTTCCCTATACAGCCCAGGATTCCGTTGGCCTTCCTGGCCACAAGAGCACACTGCTTGCTCATTGTCATTTTGCTGTCTACCAGGACTCCCAGATCTTTCTCTTCGGAGCTTGGCTCCAGCAGGTCCACGCCTAACCTGTATTGGTGCCTGACATTCTTCTTGCCCAGGTGTAGCACCTTACACTTTTCCCTGTTGAACCTCATGAGGTTCTTCCTTGCCCAGCTCTCCAGCCTGTCCAGGTCTCTCTGGATGGCAGCACGGCCCTCTGGGGTGTCAGCCACCCACCCCACCCAACTTGGTATCATCAGCGAACTTACTGAGGAAACACTCTGTCCCCTCGTCCAGGTCACTGATGAATATGTTGAACAGGACTGGACCAAGTATTTAACTGAAGCTTTCAAACTTCATCTCCCTCTCCTTGGTCTGTGGGCTCTCTTTTAACTCACTTTCACATTCTAGCTTTTGCTCCACAGCCAAGGCGGAAGATTCTTCCCTTTATTTATGTTTCTTTGCTTCTCCATGTCCCCACCTCAGTCTCTCACGCTGCCATTTCTATACTTTAGAGTAGTTAAAATGCTACCAAACTTCAGCATTTCTGGCTTCGTGAGCGAGCTGAAGGAGCGCGGGTGAAGCACGGGGTTTGGTGATGTTACTCTTAGAAAAAGGTGAAGAGAAATGAACAGATGATTTTAAATGGTTAACGAGCTGGGGAAAAGGGTGTACAAAATACTCTTGAAGATCTCAAGTTTGCCACTTGCAGACAGGGTTGTCACAGAGAAACCTCAGGGGCTGGCTGAGTGCTAGTGCTGTTTCCATGCCACTAATTAGCTGATGCTTATTTGGTCCTTGCCCCCTCCTTTTCTGTTGGCCGCTGGAGCGCTATTTTCAGCTATCGGAAATGACACAAAATATTAATGCTCAAGTTCTCCTTTTAGTTAAAGTTTGACAGAGAATAAAAGAGCAGACAAGACAGCTCAGAAACCCTCCAGGCGTATGTAGCATCCCAAAAACATTTGGTTTCCATCTTCAGCTGCAAATTATAGACAAGACGGATGTGTTTTAAACAAAAAAAGGTCTGTTTGACTTCATTCTTGCAGAAATGCTAATACTGAACCACTGTCAACTGTGTGAATCAAGAAGGGGACAGCCAGGAAACAGAATTTCCCTAAGAATACTGAGATCCTGGTAATTAATTCATGAAAAAAAGCTACGAGTTGAATAATTTTTTTCTTGTGTTGCCATTTAGCAAAAATACTGAGCCTTGGATTTTTGCCTGAACTCTCTGGAGACAAAGCATTATTTTAATATTCACCATACAGATGTCTGCAGGGAAAGAGAGAACGTTGCTTAGGTGTCCTCTTCTCCTTTAACAAAGCCATGATTCCAATTCAGACTGTTTTCCAAACTACAGTCACAATTTGTGAGCGGGTATGAACATACACAGGCTGCTGCTTCCTGGAATTGCCAAAATGTTGTTTTCTAAGAAACGCTGCTGTTCGGCATGTAACACGTTTATACTTTTCAAACATCCCACAATAACCCAGACAGTGTAAGAAATACAACTGCTTTGTTTATCAGGTTCTAAAAATACTAGAAACATTTTTTTTTTTTTAAAAGATTTTTCCTTACATGCCTAAAGCTCAACAGTTCAAACTAATTAATTCTCTTCCACAAGATTTAATAAAGTTTAGTTTTTTTCACAATTAAAAAAAAAACCAAAACAACAAGCGGTATGTAATAGGTTGTGGCTTGGTTTTTTGGGGAGTGTGTGTGTGTGTTACTGTTTATTCATGTCCCAAATTTTCTACAGGTACTTAGTGCCAAGTTAGAAAAACACCCCTGTTGTGACTCCACTTTCCAACCGAGATCAGTCCCATGACACCTAACGAAATTCTGAATCTCAAGAAAAGGATGCCACAACACTGAAACAGAGCCCAGGTCAAATTTTCAAGAGTCTAAACGCAACTGAAATTAAATTTAGACAGTTAAATTATAGACCTTAATTAAATTACACAGCTTATTTTAGCAATATTACCTGCATTTCAAAGGGTATTACACCTTTTAAGATCACATTGTTTTGCACAACTGGACCTTCAGAGGAGAAAATGGTAATTGTACTGATGTAATACATCATAGTTTGTCTCACAGGGCTTTTGGAATTGTATTTTAAAGGTGTCTATTTTACATAATTGATTAATTCATATCCCAGGACCTCCATTTACAAGACAACGCTAGATTCTACTTGTCGAACCAAAATGATACTGAATCTCTAGTGTTCTCATAAGTAACAGAATATATGAAAGCTTAAATCTTATTAAGGTAGTCTTTAATGAGTGAGACAGGAAAAGTACTTTATTGTTTTTAGGGCTGGAAAGGACGAGGCAACAACTATTTACAACCTTTGTTCATATGGGATTTTAGAGTCTTTGGCAAGAGTCGAAGATTAGTCACAAAATACCTGAAGGATTTTTGAGAAGTGTAACATGGAGTTTAACAAGCCTTCTTTTACTGTTATTAATTTTGAAGAAAATGAAAACTGCCATGAATTACCTACTGCAAATTTTATGAAATTTATTTCCTGAAACTCCAGCAGCGTAATCCTTTGATTAGCACTCGGAGAAGTGCGATGCTTTAACTCCTGCTACAGCCTTTTGCCAATGACTTACTATCAAACATTAGGGTATCGTTTAAGCTTCAGTTCTGACTGAGATGGATGAACTTGGATCTCAGTTTTGGGAAAGCAAGGAGGTTACAATAGCAATCATAACGAGCCTGAATGACTACCCAGAACCAGTGCTTTAAGCACCACAGATAGCTTATTTCTGATGAAATTAGTGTTATCTAAAAGCCAGGCCTCTGCTCTCATGTATGGATGATACCAGTCACTTTCCAAAGCTATTTATCTTCATTGGGTTTTGAGAAAGCCTCTGAATACTTCAGAAAACGTGTCAGACAGTGGATAAAGTTTGATTAGTCTCTCTAAGGTATTAAGGTTCAGACTGTGACTGCATTTTAGCAGCAGTTCTCAGCAGTACATTTGCAAAATGAGTCATTCTTGGCGCGTGCAATTGCATCTGGCGTCTGAGCTGGCTAAACGTGTCTGGTGTAGTAGCCAGTAATTAACGGGTTAATGCTCAATGCAATATTTCAATATCAAACCAAAGCATATTGGAATATGTGCAACTGTAACCTTGACAGAAGCGAAATAGCATCATGGCCTGCACCACTGCCAAAGCAAACGGTACGGAAAGGTCAGCTGGAAAGAACGGCAAGAGCCAGTTAATTAGAACCACACCATCAGTGCTACGATACTGGGGAGCGGGGGTTGTTCTTACCAAAGGAGAGGTGAGCTTTAGTTCTTTGGCAGAAAAATGGCAACTAAACACCAATATTACTTTTGCCCTTTTTATCGCCTCTGCAGTGGCATCTTCAAATTATCATTGTGTTTGCTCAACAGGATGTGAAGTCCTGAATGAGTCACCTACAGAAGAAGGTGGCAAACATGACCCAAAGCTAGAGAGGTGCTCTATCTTAATCTCAATCTCCATTTTGGCTTGGCACACACACAAAAAAAAAAAGCTAAAGAACAAACCAAAACAAAAATCCAGCACCTAAGATGGTGAGATACTGCTACAAAAACAACAGCCTGTTTTTTCCGTAACATCTCAAAAATCCCTGCTTGCATGGTTCTACCAGACAAGCTGCCATCTCTTCCCCTGGAACTTATTTTCTAATTCTCATAATTTTGCAGACAGAAGAGTGCAACAGTTGCTAGTAAGTCAGTGGAATTCACAAAATGCTCTGCAAAATACCAATAGAAGAGAATATTTTCATAATCCCCCCAAAGACACGCGCACAAGGCACTGCACGACCAAGACAACGCAACACAGTTAATGGACGGTTCTGTCCTCTTGGGATGAAGTAACTGATTGGAGACACGTCGCATTTACAGAATCACAGAATGATATGGGGTTGGAAGGGACCTCAAGAGATCACCCAGTCCAACCCCCTGCCAGAGCAGGTCCACCCAGAGCAGGCTGCACAGGAACGTGTCCAGGTGGGTTTTGAATGTCTCCAGAGAAGGAGACTCCACCACCTCTCTGGGCAGCCTGTTCCAGGGCTCTGCCACCCTCAAAGGAAAGAAGTTCCTCCTCATGTTTAGATGGAACTTCTTATGTTCAAGTTTGTGCCCATTTCCTCTTGTCCTGTCCCTGGGCACCGCTGAAAGAAGACCGGCCCAGTCCTCTTGACACCCACCCTTTAAGTATTTATAGGCGTTGATCAGATCCCCCCTCAGTGTTCTCTTCTCCAGACTAAAAAGACCCAAGTCCCTCAGCCTTTCATCGTAAGAGAGGAAATCTTTCTTCATACAGTTCACCCCCTGCCCCGGGATGGCAATGAAAGAGGGATGGCACTGCAGTACCAAATTCAGGTTCAATTCTTGTGTTGTGTATTTACCGTGTGAGCATCGCCCATGTCTATTCAGTAATTTTGACTACGACTATACAAATTTCTTCTAGTTTCTTTTTACATGTGTGTGGTCTAAGGACCACTACATTAATCAGATTTATATATGTATTTGTCATTTTGTCTTCCCCATCCATATTTTTAAGAAAAGAAAACACATTTGGTAATAAAATGAATGTTCTGTGGCTCTTTATGAGAAACAGCCATCTGACATTAGCCCTGAAGCCTTTATCTAACAAAAAGTTATTATGCAGAAGAAAATGCTATAAAAGTAAGGTATTTAAACCCTCAGACAAATCTCTCCTGAGAAATATCTGCCATTGCCAGATCTAAGTAACCTCCACATTTCCATTGATTGTAAATTGAATTAGATACTCACGTACAATAGTCTTTACTCCCTTCTTCACCCCGCACCCATCTCTATTTTTAAACAAGCTTTTCAAAAGGGAGTTACGGTACAACTGCTCCTCGGAACACAAACCAGGCTGCTCGGCAGCTGAGAGGGAGCGGTTCACCATCCACTTGGGCAAATATTATACGCGTATGAATAATCCTGGACAAGGCAGTTCATTTTATACCACCCAAATAAAGAGTTATTCTGCTCACCCGGGGTCCCTGGCTGCTACGCTGGTAGTTACGCAGCAGCGGGCCATGAACAGTTCTATAGTGTGTCTAAGTCACCAGCAAGCAGGAACATGGGTGCACACACACCATATGCTCTAAATAGCATAATACAATATCTAAAAAGAAGAAATACATTATGCAGAACATTGAGAATTTCCTCTATTCATCAACTTCCATTCATTAAGAATTCCCCTAATCATCAACTAGTACTTCGGGGTCAGTATCTCATGAGAATTTTGCTGCATTATGTTAGAAGCAGCCAGGAGGCACGCAAAGAGAAGAAAGTGGGTTTTTGTCCAGATGTCACCCAGCTCTGACCAGCTCACCTTTTTCCGATTAGCTGGTGACAAGCTTCTGTAGAGCTTCTTGCCTTGCTTGCCAGCATTCCAAATAGTGAACGATGTCCAGGAGCTCAGGACTCTTTCTTCAAGAAACCTGACTCGGTGATTCCAGATGGTTCCCCTAGAGAGTTAGAGAAAAAGGTGGATTTTGAGCCCTAAAACTTTTCACAGAATCACAGAATCTTCATGGTTGGAAGGGACCTTTGAGATCGAGTCCAACCACAAAAGCACTTTTAGCATTATTATATACCAATATGCTTATGTACATACGCACATACACATAAACCTGACCAACCTGATTCACACATGATACAAAAACATCTAAAATTTCCAATTCTAAAATTTTAATTATAGGAATTTTGTATTTTTATTTATATTTTTCCTTCACATCCCTGAGTTATGGTTTGAAAACCATGGCACCAGGACATATGGATTCTTGCTGGGATTACTGGTCAGCTCCAGAGAGCCCACTTCACTTCAGCGTGCGATTTCTGAGCGCAGCCAAATCCTGCTTAGCACTTCATCACTGGCTGTGGTGCGATAACTTGGAAAGAACTTCACACACAAGTAAACGTACCCAAGAAGAACAGTTACCCCAGGTAGAGTTTCCACGCTGGTTTGAAGACTACGGCCGTGCACCGGCACGTCAACTAATGGAGGAGAAAAAAAAAAAAAAAAAAAAGAATCTTGGATTTGATTGCAGATCTCTTCTAATGCGACCACAAGCTGCATTCCTGCTGCAACGCTTGAGCTGCTGCTGGCATCTTTTGACACTTGTCTTTTTCCACGTTCATTAGAGCATACCAAATTCCCAGAAGGAAAGTTAAAGGAAAGAAATACGAAGGTCAACTACTTCTCCAGGATCACTTTACTGGAAATTTTAGAGCTTCTGCTAACTTCTAAAAAGGAAGATTATTGCTTTACACATAAATGGAAAGGGCTTAAAACTGATTTTACTTTGAAATGTGACTTCAGAAGAATAACACTATTACATTCCAGAGGTACTTCAGAATCCCTTCTGTGGACTTGAGTGACACGGGCAAGTTTCTGTTCCACTTGAGTCTGCAAAGTTCAGAAAGCTAAGATAAAAACAGACAACCTTACAAGGCATAAAAAGAATTACCAACTAACTTCTAATTGTAGGGCAAACGCTGGACTCTACGTCCAGGCACACAGAAAAAGTCTTTAATCGTGATGGAGATGTGCAGGTACGTTCAGTACCGGTCACTTCCAGACAGGACACACTTGCTGTCCGGGTGACGGGTGCCTGTGTTCCACGGAAATCCCTCTACAGGTAAAATGTCATTGTTGGTAATCACTTCCAAAGATTTCACACTGAAGCAGATGTACTGACCCAATCCTACCTGCGAATGTTATATAAAATCTGTATTTTGGGTTGTGAAAATGAAGCCAATACACCCAGCACTTGGGATTTTATTGTTTGCATCACTATGAGGCATTCTTATGAAAATGCTCACAGAAAACCATATAAAAATCACATCCCCATATTCTCTGTGCCATTTTTAATGAAAATTTTAAGTTACATTGAACACTTTGTTGTCTTTACCTAACACTGAAATTTTTTTAATGGCACAAGCTGAGATCATCAGAAAAATACAGATTTAAAGGGAGAATTTGTGACTGGGCTTTAGAGTGACGACCACAGGCTTAATCTTTGTGCTCTTGCACAAACCACGTACCTCACATGTTGAGGCAAAAGGCAGCTTACGCAGAGTCAGGAGAGTTTCAGTTATCCCCTTCAGGTTTCCGCTTCACCTAATTTGCCACATTTTTTGATGTTTCCAGAATAGATAACTGGGATTCCTGCCTCCAGGGATAAGGGAATGCCATTTTCCCAGCCTTTAAGAGCCATTGCAGGTGCAGCAGACGGGAACTGTAGCAACGTGCAAAGGATGATTAAAGAAAATGCCTGAAACGATCTAGAAGTTGTACAAACCACTACTCAGAGATGATTCTCACAGCTATTTTCAGATTTTGCATTATTACATATTCATAGCCACCAGCAAAAACCAGGAGGTATTATTACTCTGCATCACCCCAAATCAAGGCTGTTTTCCCTACCCGTGTCAGAGAGGATTAAGGAAGCCGTTTCCCAGTAGCCGTTAGTATCATTTCCAGCCTGTATTCAGTTAACAAGATTTTCCTCAGCCAGAAGGTGGGACACACATTCTACTGACTGTAGAAATTTGTTCCCACATCTTAATACTCCTCCTCGGCCCAGATTCTTGAGGTACATTATTTTTCCCATTTCTTTAATTTTCTTGTCACTTCTTGCCTTCCCAAAGGCAAAGTGAGAAGTACACATTTTTCTACTTGGAAACCCATTCTCGAGGCTTACATAGTTTTCCTAAGATCTCACTTGCCGTGGCCCCTCAGTCCTCATCAGTTTTGTAGTCTGGAAGGATGAAGAGGAGCCAAAATTCTGCAGGAGTGAAACGAGGGTATTGATGCCGTGGGTGAGAATGACTACCAAGTGTGCTCCTCAGCCCCAACAAGTTATTACCACCCCATCCACCCCAGTCCCACGACAATGGAGCTCTGTTCCAAAGTGTGGTGACCTACTGACTGAATACAGGAGTCAAGAAACATCTGCTCCATTCCTATTTTGAAATGAAAGTTAATGTGACAATAAAAGCGATATGATTTAATGTCTGAGCTCAGTTAAACCTCGCCATGCTGGTTGACTGCCTCTCCCCTCCTTCCCCCAGCCAGGCTACATAAGTGAATCCACAGAGCAAAGACAGATGTACAAGTACTTGAGACACGCACAAATACAAGCCCGATATCCTCAACAGTACTGGAATTTTAGGCATTGATTACCATCCACAGTAATACTATAAATCCATAAATCTGAGCTTTTCCATGTCAGCTGGTCCCACGCGCTACTCGGGTGACACAGACAGGAAGAGCAGCTATTCAGCCTCTTCCAGGGGTTTTTTATTCATGGCAGGATAAGAGAGCTCTATAGTATAGGTGATTCTCACCTGATAGATAATCCAGAGATGGAAGAACAGAGAACATTTTAATCACAGAGAGAGCTGAAAGAACAGATCCTTTACAGCTAGTTTTTCATGCAGAATTTAAGGTCCTTACAATCCACAGGAAATTCAGAAATTAATCCCATTTGAACCTTGACCATACTGGTGAATAAACTGATTTTTTTTTTTTTTTTTGTCGTTGTTGTTCTGCTGAACTTCATATGAACTTATTAATTGCTGGACTATATCGTCCCACTGAGTTATTACATTTACACTGTTAATAGGTTCTATTAATGTCTGAGTTCATCTTCAGGTCATGGGTCATTAACTGAGGCATGGTTTGCATTGTGGCCTATTTTTCATGAAAGGCTTATTAAGAAAGACAGAGACTATCAATGGTAATGCCATTTACTTTTCAAGAATCTAATGAGGTCATTAGTTTCCGTGTTTAATTGAAGTGCCAAATGCAAGCGTAGAAGATAAAAATGCAGTTGACCTCATCTTTCTTTCAGCTGCACAGGAATATGTTACGCTATTCCTCTTCTCCTGCCTATTTTTGGATGCGCGTGTTTTTGCAGGAAACGAAGCCGGCGTTCCTGCACTCATCGGCGATACCAGACCACAGCCTCCCCCCTACCTATGAAGCACCAAACGTGTGTCTCAGGCTAAGTGCCTCTTCTCCTTCGCTCAGATGACCCTGGAAGCTTCTAGTGCCTGAAGCCAGATGGTTTCAATAGATTACGTAATTTTTGGTTATTTCTGCAGAACAAGCTCTTGCAATATTATACTCATTCTGAACAGACAGCATATGACATTACTGTCAGCCTTGCAAGCACACTTCACATTTTCTGCATAAAAGGGAATTGCCTGAATCTCACATGGAAGGTAAAAACCTTAATTTCTGCGTATATTAAATCTCCTTTGACCAAAAGGTTGTAAATTGCTGCAGAGATCAGGTACCTGCCCCACCTGCCTGTCTTCACGAGCAACACTTCCTAAAGACAAACACCATGTTTTATGGCTCGTCTCGTTCCAAGCTGACTTTTATCTCGCAATGAGGTACATTGTTTTATATACAGTTCCTTTTTCTCCCCTTTGGCAAGATAAATATCTATGAGTTTTACAATGTTTTTATTATACACCAAACTTTCTTACTTCTCACTATAAAGCCAGCTCTGATATTGTATCAAATCAGTGTAATGTAGTTGTGTAGCACAAAGCACACACAGCCCTAGGACACAGGCTGCAACGCAAGATAAAATGATTTAGATCCAAGAGATACAATACGTGGGATTTTGTGTTGTAAATTCCTGGCTGAAGAGAAGTTTCTCAAAATTTGTATTGCTCACACACACAGAGCAGGTATCCAGCATAGACTTTAGATGAAATTACAATGAGAAGGTTTATATTTCTGTATGCACCTAATGAAATCTAAATATAGACCTTGTACTTCATTCAGATTCTGTCACACACCCAAAACATTTAATAACGCAGCCTGATGCCCCCAGGGTGAGGGAGAACACAAATCGGATTTTGTTTCCTGCTTCACAGATACTTTCACCTCTAGATATTTGTTCCAGAAGGCTACTAATCATAGGAAATGACCTAAAAAAATCATTAGTGTTTACAATTATACATACTAAAGAAAAAGAACTAAATGTCACTTGCCAAGTAGTTTTATAGATATTTTAGGAAGTCTGAAAATGCAAAATCAGGCATCTTTTTTCCCCTGAACGGTAATGAAAGACACTCGTATAAACTGAAACCAGCCCATAATAGGCTTCGAGCGACTGTTCTCTTTGCTGAAAAGATCGAATTGCGCACCTTTGTATAGACAAGTCTTATTAACCAGCTCTATCTTTTATGACTGAAACTAGGCATAAACTGTTAAAAAAAAATTTTAAATTCATCAATTTCCAACAAGCATCATTTTGATCCCTCAGACAAGATATTAATCTGGTTGGCGAGTTACCGCTTCCAAATCCAGGTCTAGGCCTTCTCTGGAAATTCAAAGACAATGAAGGCCAACGGCGAAAGGCAAAATGCCACAGAAAACTGCTCATATAGAACACACCATTAAAGGAAAAAAAAAAAAGACACTCTAGAAAAGGTAGAACATACATTAAATAAGGTGAAGTGACCAAAAGGCAAATTAGGGAAGACCCAATTTAAATTATAAACTTAAACTCTTTGCGATGAGCCCAATAATGCCTGTTTGCTCAATGCGCACCCCAGTCTTTACAAACAAACGCCGGGCAGCCCTTCACAACTACAACAAACAGGGGAACAGGCCAGCAAGAAGAGATGTTACACAACCTCAGGTCTGAAAGCTCACACAAAATATTTATTACCAGTAGTCCCAGCAAGAAGCCAACAGGAAGAATGGCTAGCCTGGCTTCTTAGAACGAGACGAGAGAGGCGCCAATTTGGACACACAAACTGCACATCTGAAACAGCTTACAGTATTTCCACATTCTCCCAGCATGTTGTAATTCAGGGTGCTTATGCCACACAACCTTGTAGATCCGAATAAGCAACAGCTTGCAGTAAATTCAAAACAAACTCATTTCCAAGAATAAGATGTTTTCCCACAGATACAAGCAACAGCCTTCCAAGAGCTCCAGCATCCCATGATGCGTGGCTGAAAAGTTTGTAACCAACTGCCAAAGTGATCACACACTAAAAGAGAAAAAAAACCCCTTACATTTAAATACCAACAAAAAGGAAAATAATTTACCACGTATTTGTTTGTAAAATCCAGAGAATATCTTCTATTTGCTTGGAAAGATTGTTTCAGAGTTAAATGGTTTTATATACATATATACATTTATTTATAAAGATCTATAGCGACATTAACCATGAGCATTTTTTCATGTATTTAGCATATTTATGCTAGCATAGTGCAGTATTTACAGCAATACAATAATACAGTGATGTACAAGTAAAATGCACATAAAAATGTTTAGTTTTACTAGTCAGTTCTACGAGGCCATACAAATAGGACTGACTGAAAAGTGCATTTATATCATTAATCAGTAAGAAAACAGTTTACTTAATTACCACTGTGGTTGTGGTGTGGGACTCCTAAAGGACAGTAAAACCCACATAATTTTTCATTAATGTTAATGCATAGGAGAAAGAAATGACTGGCTCAGCTCGTGGGGCTTCTGATCAGGAAGGAGACCTTTGATAGGTAAAACGAGCACGTAGAGGAATCAGCAATGGAGAATTTAACATTTTCTTTCGGGGCAGACCAGCACAGCGAAAGCAGAAGGCAACAGCTTACAAGGAACCACCCGAGATAATTACTCCTAAACATCCTCAGGTATTTTTCAAACCTCATTATCTGATTTAGATGGTTTAGACCTTTTAAAATAGGAAAATTATGTATGTGAGTACAGCACATTATCAGATGAAAGGTTTAGTTTTTATTATTTTGTTCAAAAGAAGGTATTTGTTGGTATTACAAGTTTTACATCTTTTATACTATGATTCTACGATTATGGTTCATATGGCAAAAAAATATGAGAATCAAAACCTCACATATTAAAAATCTTAATTAAAAACCCCAATAAAATTTCACCACTAGGATATATTTCAAAAACATTCTTGCAGTCGTGCTCAAAGTATTGGAGAAGTTACTGCTTCAGTGCTTGCTCCTACCACGTTCAGCAGATGAGATACATAATCACATGGAGTGTCTTCTCTGAGGGCAAGAAACTCCAATGCTTTAAATAACCAGGGAGGTTATTCAGACAGATTACAAGATCTCAAGTCACCAGTTACAGTCTCAGCTGAAGGGATGGTAACTGGAAGTTGAGAGAACACTACTGCTGTAAGGCAGCAGTCCCCAAAATGCTTTGTTGCTCTTACAATACCTATTGGGAAATTATTTCAAAAATGGTTGCAAAGACAAAACAATTTCTTAGAATATGTGAAATGTTAATATGCCCCCACCCCTGCCTCAGGAAATCACTAACATGGGTACAGCCACAGTGTATGGGCAACAGTCTCCAAACCAAAGATTTATTTCAATTCCAGCACTACAGTCTGTTACTCAAAAGCAAATTATAACAAGAGCAAGCAGAAAACCAGGCTTCCACCATCAAGAGGATACTACCAACATATTATGTTATGCTTGCTTTTTGGCCTTTTTTTTTTTTTAAACAAACAAACCAACAATTAAAAACAAGCGGGTAATTATTTTGCTGTGTGTTGTCTTGAAGAGATTAAGCATCCTTGCTGCCAGTCATCTAAGATGAAGCTAATTTTTAAGTTCTACCAAAAAAATCCCACTTACTCTAGGACGGAATGAGTTGCAGCCTGCGGATGGTATCGGTAGAGCAGGAGGCAATGGTTTACTCGAAAGACTTCACCGCCCTTCTGGATGTGTTTATAAAAAAACAACAGATCTTCTGGAACACCCTGGAAGAGAAGCAGTTATTTCAAACCAGGAAGTGACCAGTATGCATAGTTACATCTGAAGACGCGTTTTATTCTTCTGCCAAATGACTAAGGTTTCACATAATTTCATTTGCATTATTTCTGTACGTCTCCATGAAGAGACAGCTCATTAAATAAACGTATCTGTAGAAAAAATAAAGCTATTACAAAAGCAAGCAGCGCTCTTTAAAAATGAAGTACAGCTGACCACAAGGACAGAGGTAGAAAAATAAACATCTCACTTCGACAGGGATATAGAGCTTGGTACAGGTTAGTCCCAGAAGAGGAAACCCAGCTGCTCAACAGCTCATGAAGCCTTACGTGGCAAGGACCCAAAGAGTTTACTGAAAGGGATCACTGACTTCAGAAGACTGTTTTTTTCATTTTACTAGAATTATTGTTCTTTCTTTGGTTGCCAAATACGTATATATCGGTCTCTACTTAGGAAAGGTGAATCAGGCCCCATAATAAGAGCCCTTGTTAAAAACAGCCTCAGAATGAGAAACATCTAAAAACAAAACGATTTTTCTTGCAACTTATTTCCATGGTACATTTTTCCTAAAGGGATTGCAAGCAATGCTGCTGGAGCACTGCAAGAAAAAAATCTCCAGGAACTGTGGATCTTTCACGCTCTAGGACATATTAGAATCACAGAATGGTTAGAGCCGGAAGGGACCTTAAAGATCATCGAGTCCCACCCCCCTGCCCTGGGCACCTCCCACCAGACCAGGTTGCTCAAAGCCCCCTCCAACCTGGCCTTGAACCCCTCCAGGGATGGGGCAGCCACAGCTTCTCTGGGCAACCTGGGCCAGGGTCTCACCACCCTCACAGCAAAGAATTTCTTTCTAGTATCTAATCTGAATCTCCCCTCTTTCAATTTAACACCATTATCCCTCGTCCTATCGCTACATTCCCTGACCAAGAGTTCCTTCCCATCTCTCCTGTAGGCCCCCTTCAGGTACTGGAAGGCCATTATAAGGTCTCCCCAGAGCCTTCTCTTCTCCAGGCTGAACAAGCCCAACTCTCTCAGCCTGTCAGAGATTCCATATGCAACATTTCTCATGTAAAAATCAGAAAATCTTCATGCCAGAGACACGGTGTCAGACAGGCGATATTAAGGCACATAGCATTCAATTACACATCGTAACATATGAAACATAAACCCACCTTTAAAGATAGAGCCCCATACTGGAGGTAAAAAATTAGCATCTATTTACATTTTGCAACAATGCAAGTTCTTGAAATATGTCTAGAACATTACACTTTTCTATATGTTTAGATAAACATTTTAATTTCCTCCAACCTGGTGTTTAAAAGGTCACATGATTTTATCAGGCTAAAAATCTCTGCTATATAAAACCAGGTGGGCCAAAAAAAGAATCTTTATGTGTAGCCTCCAGAAAAAGCTGAAAAATAACACGACAAGTTGAGAAGGAAAAGTAAAAGAAGGAAAATATATTGAAATACATTTCTTTCTGTAGGCAATATCACATATGTGAATAAGAGGGACCTAAGCCTCAAACCTCAACGTTAACTATTCTATTTCAACACACAAAAATAATAAGAGCACAAGTTTTTAAAAAGAATTTTTTTTTTTTCCCCATTACCACAGCTTCTGAGTTTCTTGCATAATTAAGAAAAGGAAATTCTCTAATTAAAGTGCTGGACACAAAATCCCTCTGTGGTTTCTTCTGGCCTTCTCGTTACAAGAGCGACACGGTTGAGGGTCTGTTTCTCATACCCACCGCACCGAGCGCTCGTGGCAGACATGGGCTGGACTCAGCAGCTGGGAGGCGGGGGGGACTGGAGAAACGAGACAAAAAAGCTTTGAACCCTGGAAAACAAATCCAAAACGCTCAACTGAACATATGTATCTTGGGAGAAATCAGAACCAAATCAAGCTCTGCACTTCACATCTCCAGACTTTGCTATATAATTGATTTAAGGCACGGAATTGGGCCACGCTCCCAGATTCTGAACAAAATGGGTTCTGATGCGATTGCTGAGGGCAGCTTATCTGGAGCTATTGCTTGTCCTTGTGGATGTTTGTCTGACTTCTAGTTTAGGAGCTGCGATGCAGAAGAAAACTTTTAGAGAACTTCATACAATTTATGCTTTATATGAACCTACTTTGAAAGCCGCAAAAGAAACCTGGGGGAAGCTGGAGTAGCAGGCACCAACCACAGCCATCAAGAATATAAGCAAAACACAACCGCAAATTCTTTCCATTCATCTCGTAGCCCTTTCTATCTTTTTCTTATTCTGGACTTTAATGGAAACACTGAGAGTCTGCAGCAGAGTTTAAACCTCTTTTTCCTTTCCAGTCACCCACTGTTTCAGGCTGTGTCAGGCAGGACACAGATTTTGTAGCACGTATCTGCTTAGTGTTGGAGTCCCATTTTGATTCAGATATAAGATTACATCACATACGTACCTGCAATTCATTTTCTTTTGGATAAGCATTTCCATTAATCAAGATAACCATTAATACGTATGTTTAAAAAGTTACTGCAAAAGCAAAAGGACCTTTCAAAATGCTGTTGGTTCTGGAGTGCTCTTTCGCTTTACTTTAACGGGCAGAAACCCTTTGAAATGAAGTCCATTCCCTGCAGGAAGGAGCAGGTGCCGGGGAGGGCTCAGCCGGTGGCCTCTCGCGTTCCAGAGGAGCAACGCTGCCCTGCCTTTTCCAGGGGAAGGAAGATGTTGACTGTGTTACAGATCCTGCCGGGAGGGGACTTCCTACGGCTCTCGAGCATGTACATTTGTTGCAATACAAGAGTTTCTTCCCAATTGAGACGTATTATTGGATCCAGATGACATTTTAAACACCGGGAATCTTTGTCTAACATTGCAGCTTTCAAAGGGAAGGCTGTTTAACCACTAAAGGGATATTGTAGCTATGGGTATCCATTTTCTAAAAATATGTTACAATTGTTACAAGTATCAATTAACAAACCAGCATTTCACCAACAGGCTACCACATAAATGGTTTTCAGCATTGATAGCTACAATTAAATTGCAGCGTTTACATGTTACTGGACTACATATGGAATTTTCCATATTATAGGTAAATCCCAGCCCTATAGACTCTGCTGCCCTATGGGATAAACTCACCGGCCTGTCTCTCTCAACTGCTGATGACATCTCCTAGGGAAACACCACAGCCTCACCTGCTCAGCTCTAACCTGCGTGCACTACCCATATCATAGCAAAACCACCCTTCACTGCAAAGCTGCCTCCTACTGCTAACCCTAATACAGGAAATTGATTCTGTGTCCAAAGCAATCTGTCCTGACTTCCTCATCCATCTCCCTTCCCTCCACTGCACCTTCTCTCAATCACCTTCGACACATTCTCTTCCCCTGTCCTCCTCCAGCTGACGGGCACTCCAGGAGAGGTGGCACATTGTTGTGAGCAAAACCAAGGGAGAGATTCAGCCTATGCAGAGCAGTTTAACTAGTGAAACTGGGAAATCTGACACTGAACGTTTTATATTTCAAGAATACACACATTTATAACAAAAAGTGATGACAAACAAGACCAGGGAAGTAGATCTATTCACACATAAAAAAACCTGTCAGGTTTGGGAAAGCTCGGCTCTTCCTCTTGACCAGAGGCATCACGTAAAATTGGACTATGACTTGGTACACTTTTTGCAAACCAGACAGCAACATCATGGTAATTGTTGGACACAATAAGCCAAATTGCTTTCATTCCTCAGAGGAGCGTAAAATTGGTGAAAGGAAAGAATGAATCAAAAAGGAAGTAAGTTTTGATTCCAAACTAACCTGTTTGTTACAGGACTTTTACAGACAATTTATTTCATTGCTATTTTATAAACTAATTCATTTCATGCTGCGCATTTTAGAACGTACCTTAAAAAACATTTCAGTATTAATATTACGTTACCCAACTGCATTTCCTCAGCCTTGAACTAAATTTTGGACTTGCCAAAATAACACATACAGAGGGGTTGGTGGCGTGGAGGTGAACACAAAAGACACCCTATTTTAAGGGAAGAACCCCTGCTTCCGAAACAAACGCTGTTCTGCCCGGCATTGAACTCTCTTACTCAGCACCAAATGCTGTTCAAAGTGTACTGCTAATGGGGAACAGCCACTGAGCTGCTGGAAGCTGAAGCTAAACAAGAAATTGCAGCTCTTCTCCAATTTAAATGTAAAGGTGGAAAAAATTAGCAGCTAAAGTAATTTATCAAGAACTATTCATCCTTCAGTCTTTCCCTAAAGAGAAGTTTTGTATTAAATGTCAATTGTGTATTTCTTTTGTAATTAACATCTTCTCATTGAAACTACTTATTTCAAGGAGAAATTATTGTTAATTGAAAATACTCCTTAGTTTAACTTCTTTTAGGATAGCCACCAGAGGTATGCAAGCAGACTAACCACAAGATAACTCCATATTAAATAGCTATTAATAGCTTCTCTTTGGGATTACCCAAGATATCCTTAGATCTCTTTCTGCAGATCTGTCACTTCGTTCTTTGGCTCCCATCCAGTTCATGTCTTTGCACCATTTTGCATTGACTGTAAGACCTGAAGCCCGTCACATTGACTTCATTGCTTGGGAAGTAACAGGTTAGAGGAAACTCCAAAACATTGCCTTTATCCAAACATACCGGCATGGAGAAATTGAGTTAAACAAAGATGATGGGGAAGTCAAAGGGAAGGGAGGTGGTGAATTCTAAATGATATTTAATAACAGACTAACAAAAACTGTCATTAGATATGGGGTATGGGGTGAAGATTCAAATAGCTTATAAAGTATAATCAAACATTGGCTCCATCACTTTTTCTTTCCTTTTCAGATCAAATACTGATCTCTGTTCAGCCTTAACTACACCAAGCCAAAACCATTAATGCCTCTATTTTATCCAGATTTTCCCCCAGAGCACCTTGATAGGTTATTTGACAAACTGACCATATTTTAATTCACGTTCCAAAAAACCAAGTTCCTACTTAGCCTTTTACCTTTCAGGCATTGTTGTAACTGCCTGCCTTTCTGGAGGGAATGACATTTGTGTGCTCTGGCAGAGAAAAATGAAAAAATTCATTAGTTAGCGCCTAATAGACTACAAAGTTATCTTAGAGCTTTGCAGCATGTGCTACAGTCTCCTGTGCACCCAAGGATATTTTGACACCTCCTCAATTTGTGGTTTTTGTGACCTTTTATCACAAAAATAGATCAAAACCAAGCTCCAGACACTTTGTTTGGAGCCACAGTTTATATTCAGAAATGCCAGTGGCTTATAATATGCTATTCCATCTGGGGCTCATTAAGAATAATTTCCCCCTGTTTACACTTTGAGATTAGTTTAGAACTTTAAGGCTGTCACTCCATTTTTAGTTTTCATACGCTTAAAAAGGAAGGTTAAACACAGAGGTGACAGGAAATTTTGGACCCAGTTGTGGTAAAACTCTAGAGAAAGAAACAAGTGTGGCATATTACAGTTGTGATGTCAAGAATAATACTGGTCAAATAAAGGCAAGACTATACAATATGCCACATTTGCACGGAGCAGAGTCTGCAGGTCAGCAATGCTCACTAATATAGTCCTTATTGTACTCCAGATTTCTTTGAGCATTTACCTAAAGCAAGAAGCCAGTTGTTTTAGCTTAGTGCCACTGCACACAAGTGACTTGAACAAAAGGACAACATGCCAAAAAGAGACAAATAACAAGCCTTCCCAGTGACCTCCATTTGGATACTAATAGCAAGCAAAATCCGTTGTCCACCTGAAGAATACATTTTGGTAGGAACACACAAAGTCAGTCGGATACAATTGCAAAACATCGCTTTTGTATGTGAACTGAGTGCACTGTCAAACATACAAAGCAATAACTTTGCTTCCCTAATAACAGACACCACATCTACCACTGCAGGTGACTTTATAAGTTCCCTACTTTAACATGATATAGCTTCAAAATCTGCTTTTCATATTATACAAGACCATGGAGATTTTCTTCCTCATCATAACTTTTTGTGATGCTTTTGGACAGAGTTACGACTTTTAAACAATGATGTTGGTTGTTAAAAGACACCAAAAAGCATAGAAGCAAGAACAGTCACACGGGTAAGGTCACACACTAATTTTCAAGTGTGAGTTCTGAAGCGTTTAGAAAAGTCCTGCCACTTCTTTCAGTATGGAAATACTGCACTCTTTATCCCAATCAGTTGGAAAATGGAAAGATTATTTTCCCTATAGTTTCCTAATTTATTAAGTCAGAAATCTGGTTAACAGGACTCTCCTCCTAGCAAGTGGATGCTATTTAAAATGTTACTTTATAAACCTGTGACCAAATATGGTCACTAAGATAATAATCTTAGTCTCAGTACACCATTAGAGCTTGCTAAAATTAACTACTTTTAAGTACTTCTGCTTTAATTATCATATATCAGAGAGTGCCTAAGTAACACCTCCACCATTTTAGTCAATTGGTGCAGAAAGCAAACCTGTCAGGTTCTCAGCCACCATTCCTGAAGACACTATTTTGGATTTTGCTTGGACATTGCCACAGTGATTGCATAAAAGGAACGTATTTCCAACAACTGCAGATCTTAACCAGAAAGAAGTACTTATTTCTAAAATAATTTTGTAAACATTTTAAAAAATATCTGTTTCGCATGAAGCCTGGATGGACAGAAAGGTACACGCATACCTACCTGTAATAAAAAAGATTACATCATAGCTTATATATTTATATTCTCTCAGTCCACCCATACTATTAACATAAAATCAAAACACAATTTCTTCCATGGAAGAATTATCTTCCATTTGTTCTAAGCACTGAAATACGAATAACAGGTGTTTGGATTTAATTCCAAATGAGAAATGCAGCTTTTTGGCATGGGAACAGTTTAGCAAATGGAGAAAGCTGAAATGTGGAGATTTGTTGGCTTGTGTCTGTGTTTACTTGCAGCAATATGACACTTACAGGTCGCACTGGTAAATACTATCCCAAAAATGGAGATGGAAGTGATCAGATTAACATGGTCAGATCATGGGTGAGGTCAGAGCACACACACACACACACACACGTGGGCAAGATCCTTAAGAGTACTCAGTACTAGTTTATAACAGCTCCATTGACACACAGAGAAAATCTTTCTTTGCCTCAAAGGAATTCTTTTAGAATAAAAATGAATGAGTCGGATCAGTGTTAAATACTTTACAGTGCTAAATGCTAAAAGATTTAGGACTTGATTTTGTGTCCTCTAAACTCACGTAGGACAAAGAGTTTAACTTCATTGCTTACGTCCATTACTTTGTTCAGATCTGTCGTCACCCTTCTTCATAAGGGATTTTTTTGAAGGTCCTCTGTATCAGCCAGAGTTGGAGATCTGACACACTGGGATCTTCACAACAGGGACAACCGAAAGTTTAATTTATCACTAATAATTTTTAAAACTAGGAGGACATACCATGCACTGTGGCTAAAAAATCATTAGGACTGCCAGTGCATTACATCTGAATAACCACTGGCATAGTCCCTACAAAATTATATATATAAAGCAAAACCAAAAAGCAGAACAAAGATAAAAAAAGCAAACACAAAACTAAAAGCAAAAAGCACAGAACAACAGTCTGTTTAACTTAACCTCTTGAACTTTATCGTTAGGCTTGCTGTTCTATTGTTATCATTATGTTTTAGCTTGCTTTCTTTTTTGAGCTTACTAACAATGTTCAAGAAGTTAGGTCAAACATTCTTCAAAGAATGAAAATACAAAGATAAGGAATAATAATAAAAAAGGATTAATAATAAAAAAAGAAATAAAGAGCACGGGTCAGCAAATGCAGATTGTATTGGGAGCCAGGCACCATTCCCAGCTCTTCCACTCACCCGCCGTGTAATTAAGGGCAAATCTTTTCACCACTCTAAACAATTCTGTTCTCTGTCTGCCATCTCCTTAAATTATAATTTTTTTTGGCAGCCCAAAGAATAATATTTGTATAACCTCATACATACATGCACATGTGTGTGCATGTCTGTATGTATATATACACACTGCATGGCACAGGAGGGCTCCGTTTAAATGCTATAAAAAGAATAATAATAGTAATCTGTTGTAGTTTAAATAATAAAATAGGAAATAGCCTTAGCAGATTTTTTTAAGAGTACTATTAAACGAAGGCTTTCCAAAAAAAACTCAGAACCACCCATTCTAGCCCTAAAATCTCATCAAAATCACTGGAAGCAAAACCCCTCAGGTCCAAAACACACAAGAATGGATCCAAATGCATCTGAATTAGGTCTAATTGCCAACATATTTCTACTCCTACCACAGTAAGTACCTCCAACAGACTTCCCTGGATCTTATTCCATAAACAGGCTGATGAGCCTAAAGCAATCAAACTGAACTCATACAGGAAATCTATAAAGAAAAAGAACACCTAACTGGCAGTGGAGGAACACTTCTCAGGTAACAGTCGTTTAATCTGTAACCTCCCACTCCCAATCCCCGAGGAAAAGCCACTTAACATCACCCAAGGACAAGCCTGAGAACTAAGATTGACAAGTGGATATGAGACAAGTGGATAAATGAGATTTAATGATGGCACTTTTATGGCACATCATGACCTCCCCTCCTTCCTTCATCTCAGGGATATAAATCTTCCCCTGAGAAGAAAGTATTACCATCTCTTTGCCTTCCTGCACCTTTCCTTTAACCTCCTTCACCAAATCTACCTTACTTTTCAGAGTTGGTTCATAATGAAACCATGAGCTGAGTTCTTAGCTTTCAGATCTGCTGCATCTATTTCAGGGACCGAAGAGGAGCTTGAATGTCTGAACCCTTCTTCAATTTTTCCAGCTATGCTGACATATCTAACAAATGTGTTAGATTTATCTTCAAAGCCCATCTCAGTTATGTCATTTAGTCACCAGTTACCCCAAAACAACTGTACTTGGATAACAACTGTTGTTTGGTTGGGTTTTTTGTGTTTTTTTTTTAAAAAGTATACAGTACAACCCAGATTTTTTTATACCTCAGTTTTTATCTCTATCCTTTTGCCTAGTGTTTCTTAATAACAGATTTAGGGCTTTCAGAGGCTGTTAGACAAAGAGATGGCTACAAAGAGATGACTAGGTATCATTCGTATCACCCATAGCACTCACCTTTCCACCCTCATCAAATTTTCCCACGTGAAAAAACCATTCTCGGGAACAGAACCAAGTTGGCATAATCACAGTAGGTCCATGGGAGGTAAACACCTGCGGAAAAAGTGAAAAAAGCCAGCCTCAATAGAATATCAAAACCAGCATCTCTTGGGGAACAAAGCAGACCTTACACATTCACCTGAAAACCCTGCCTCTACTTAACCTTCAGCAATTTCAAGCACTGAGAAATACAAGTGCTTTAAATTCAGTATGTGCCTAAAATGCGGCATACACCAGCACCTTTGAGGTGTCACAGCCCAACAGATTAATCTATTGCCTGCTTCATATTCCATAACCTCCTCTTCCATCATAAGTTCCAACACACACAGAGCACTTCAAACTTGATTTCAAATTTCGAGAGGTATACTGGAAATGACACCTCTATTAATAATGGCGACGTTGATACTGAAGTGAATTAATTGAGAAGAAACTTAACCCTGCAATTGTTGTGCATTTTATATTTTTTATATATAAGTTATTTCTGCCAAAGACACTTAATCAAGCTTGGCCAAGTAAGATGCGATTTATTTTAAACATTACCAGGGCACTACGGATTTGCTACCCAGTGGCACCTACCTTAAAATGTAGTTGTAAAGAAAATGCTTTGGGGACTGAAAAGGGAGTGGCTATTGATTTCATCCTCTCGACTAGTGACAGCCAAGAACTATACAAATTGTTCTTTGCAGCTTTAAACAAACTTGTTGTCAACACAGCTATGAAATAAACCAGAATCTGGATTACAGAAGGTAAAGTGGTTCTTTCTTTTCTTACAAGACGAAGTCTGTAGCCGAACAAGACACCGGCACTTGTCAAACAGAATGTGCCAAGTTCAGGCAGGAGTCTGTGCCCGCTTCCGAGACCGACACGGGAAATCCAGAGCCCAGCCTGGCTTACAAGAGCAGGAGAAAGAAACCTCAAAATCCAAACACTAATGAAAACACTGATCTTGTGAGCAGATGATTTCATAGCATGCTATAG
Organism: Numenius arquata; assembly: GCF_964106895.1. Lineage (NCBI taxonomy): Eukaryota > Metazoa > Chordata > Aves > Charadriiformes > Scolopacidae > Numenius > Numenius arquata. The sequence continues at coordinate 9,972,367 of NC_133592.1, forward strand.
TGGTAATATTAATATTCCTGTATAATTGAAATTTTTAAACAGTGCATGAATGTGAATTTTATCACATACATCTAACCATTTACATTTTAAAGGTGTTCCTCATGATTTCAACCTGGTGATGGAGCTCCTTAAACTGTCAAATTCATTTTCCACAGATAAACACGAATTTAAAGCCCAAATTTTACACACTCAGTTCTATACAGACACTTAGAGCAACTCTCCAAGCAAATTTGATTAGAAATCTAACCAAAATTTAACGTGATCTACTCCCACTTTTCTTATGGCCTGAATCACCTGATAGAACTCAGGCATCCCCCTTAGGGTGACACGCACTGCGTGCCAACTCCAGGGACATCATGGTAGAACTTCACTGGCCAGAAAGGGGTCCTGGGGTGACTCATCATGATACAGACACTTAAATTTTAGGAAGTCATATTTAGTCAGAATAATCCTATCACTTAACAGCTATGAGTTAACACATTAGCAGCTTGTTCATAACTGAAACACCCTGGCTTCAGAGGCGCTAAATTTCAAAAACTTGCCCCAAAAAAGTCAGTGGGAGCTGAAAGAGTCAAAACAATCCCAGAAAACCAGAGCAGACATGATTAGTCAGTACATGGTTATTAGCTCCACACTAATTACAAGGGCAATTGAGTATGGTCTGAACCGAACAATGACCAAACAGTAATCCCAAAAGAAAACAACAGTAGGGAGAAAAGCTAGGCTAGAATGCATTGCATTGAATCTCCTCTCTGAATGAAAGAAAATCTTCAAAAGAAAGTCTTGAGCCTATTGGAATACGTGAAATGTGTTTGGAGAGGCCAGAATGCTATTTCCTTGGTTCAGCCAGGTTCATCAGAGAACAGAAATGCACTTAATCTTAAAGATGTAGCTCAAGGTAATTAGTCATGCCCATGTGCAAAGAGCAAAAATCCCATATATCTTAGATAATCTGTGTTCCACTGATGTATCTGAAGTGAAACCAAATAGAACAAATTTGAAACACTGAGGGGAAAAAAAAAAAAATATATATATATATATATCAAACTGTCACTTCTGTTAACATAGATAATGATGATGATCCAGTAGATCATCACACACTGCATACACTGACGCCCTTCCTAAATCACACAGTGCTCTGTCTCATGACAGATACTAGAGGGGAATGACAGACAAAACTGAGACGGATGATGAGGTGGGCTGGACTGCCACATGTGATTTCAGGGTCTTATCTTTCAAGAAAATCTTTGAACCTGGAACAGTACACCAGCTAAGAGCCAACAAATTGGTAAAAAAGGTTTTTTTATCTGAATATTTAAAATGCAACATCAAAATAAACTTTAGGAAATACAAATTTGTGCTGCTGCCACAACAGACAAATTCACACTACCTTGTCCCTCGCCATGCTAACAGTAGCATTTGTGAAGATGAAGTTCTTTTTTTTGTTAACTTAGTTTTCAGCTGGACCTGCTCCCTGATCCAACTAATCACAAAAGCACTAGTGCTACCAGAAAGGAGGATGTACGGAAACTGGGCACCACACACAAGAGGAATAGCAGGACCATTCTTTTCAGCAGCAGTATAGAGAATCCATAAATAATCTTTAACCTGATAGAGGTAACTGTATGCTCAAAGTCTAGATTTACAGTACATCTATATTAATTCAAGAGCTCTCCCACTCCTGCCTTGGGTTTTGCATCCCAGTCACTTATGACAGCACTGGCACCCACCTGAGCCCATGTTCAGACAGAGCCGAGCAGTACCTCAGTAAAAAAGCTATTCTTTTCTTTTTTTTTTTTTAGTGTTAGTTTTCTGTAGCCTTAGTTCTCTCAATCGGTTCACTGTGGGGTCAGAGTAGCAATACTGCTGACATACCGGAGGGGGAAGGAACAAGCTTTGGAGAAGCAAACAAGACCTCCCTCTTCGGTCGTTGCCCACAGTTAATCAGTCCAGCTGTAATCTAAAACTGCACCCTCTGGCTGAACACGTACCGTGATGGGAGGAGAACTGGCTCAGCAAAAACACTAAACTCCTAATAACTGCATCTGCCAAACTTTTGAAAGCTACCTTCAAGAGCTTTTGAAATTTCATCTGCAAGAGAAAAAAAAAATAACCTCACCCTTCTGCAGTTTGGAAATTCTAGATTTCAGCTTGGTTTAGCCAGATGGGAAAGTCTCCTCTGGGTATCTTTTTTTGCCTACTCTTGTCATACACACTTGCCAGGGTGTTAAAAAATAGTTGAATTGACTGACTCCATGATAAAAACCGCAACTTCTCACTTTGTGAGATCGCCACTCAAGATTTTATCCATAAATCTTTTAGATTGCATGGACTGGAACAAGAGAAACAAAGAGGCCATGCTAGCCTTAATGTGAAGGTCAATCAAAAGCAGAACGTGAACGATGGTGCAGCTCTGTAACTCCCATGATTAGTTTTCTTGGAAATGTTCTCCAGCACTGTCCAACAAATGTCCTGTATCACCTTGGAACCTCAATGGGTTTTGAGTCCGCCTCGAGGAGCTAATTCAGTATATTGGAAAGCAGGTTGGACCTGTGAACCTCTCACACACAGCTGTATTGGAACATTAATGCTTAATAATAGCTGTCATTAATTACGGTACACTGTATGCTGTAAAGATTGTCTAAATATGAACTAGTTGAATGAAACCAACTTGTTAAAAACTAGCTACAGAGCAACAAATGTATAAATCTGTTCAGATTTAGAATTCCTGAAGAACACAGTGTTGTCAAAACCAAATCGGAATCCATCATCATCAGCTTCCAGGTGATGGAGACAGGCTGCTATTTCAGCATCATATTTGTTACATTATTTACAACTTTTATTGTCATCTGGTTTTATTCCAAGGATCAAGTAGCAAGTAATTGAAACTGATTTACTCTGGTTTGTTCCTGCTAACTGTTTGGCTATCGAATTACATTCAACTATTACAGAGATTCTCTGAAAATAAATTAAAGAACATGAAGGGTTGATAAAGTGACTTTCATTTGTTGTGTTTCAAAGCTGTCAGCAGCACATGTAATTCTGGTCCCCACTGATGCTCACTTCAGATCATGCCAGCATTCAGTACAAAATTTAAATTCAAATACCGAGAAAGACATTCATGTGTTTACAGGAACTCTTCAAGGAAAGTTCTATTTCCTGAACCAGCAAATCGAAATCTAACAGCAATGTGCCAAAAGAATACATGCAGATGGTGGACCAACCTTATCACATTATGTCCTGCAGAACAGAGAGAGGAAACCAGGCAGCTCACAGGAGCAACTATTTAATCAAGGGTCCAGACTGCTCATTCCCCAAAACACACCACACATTTAGTTCTACTTATGCTATAGCCTTTATGAAAATTATAACCACATAGATCAAGGATTAGAAACAATCTCTTCTACGATGATAAATAAAGCTTTCCAATATCCAGGGTCATACATTAACAAATTACAAGGTGAAAAAGAAAGGAAAAGAAAAGAAAACAAAAAAAAATCCCATGGCAGAGGGCCACAATGATTCTGTGAGCTGTAGACAGACCACAGGCTAAAGGACATTACTCCTGAATTAGAAAAAATTATGCCTTAAGATACTAGTGTATTAATTCAGCAGTGAATGTCCCAGGACATCACCACTAGAGATTATCAGGTTTCCATCCAGACTCAGGTGTGTATATCAGTGGGACAGAAGAGGTATAGAAGGTCAGGGAGAAGAACAGGCTCCTTATCCTACTTCAAAAAAGCATTTGGCAAATAGAATCTTTAAAAAAAAAAAAAAAAAAAGTTACAACAAACTCTATTAAGCTTTAAGGAACCTAAACACCCCGCAATCTGGTATGGATTACATTCAGTTAGTTTCTGTTGTACTGAACTGGTGTACCCTTTCCTATGCCTATATAAATAATTGCCTGTATCACCTAATCATTGCATGCTTCAACATTAGCTGAAAATCCCTGCTCTAAAGAAGCCAGGATCTGGCACAGCAAAAAGTACATTTCAGAAATAAAACATGCCATGACTGTCCATACATATATGGACATGACTGTCCATATATATGACAGGAGTCATATATAGTCATTCCGGTGCAGGCTTGACTGAAAACCAGCATTACTTCAAAACCCTCACAATACCAAACTCTACTTAGCAACAAAACTAATCAAAAAGAATTCAAGAGTCCAGAGAATTGCTAATGCCAGTGAGAGCAGTGAGGTTTCAGCAGCTCTGAGAAGGTATTCCAGTCCAGCTCCTGCAAAAATTATGACCTACAGCTTCCCGTGATTTCCTCAGGATTTGAAGCCTCAATGAAGGCTGAAACGTTTCACAGTTTGCAGGAAACACAGACTCTGCAAGAACAGAACCAACGAGAGCAGCTGTGAGATGATGCTTTCTCAGTTGCTCTGTTTTTCCATCTAGTGTTTCCTATCGCTGTTTGAAGGGACCTATATTGTTTATTTTCTGTAGCTACTAACCAGCTAACACAGCTACTCTCTGTCAGTATGCATCTGGAGAGCTGAAGTACTGCAGAGATGTCCTCTCACACCTCTCACCTTCCAACATTTCAAAACTTTATTGAGGGCCAAATTAAGATACTACTATAAAAAACCCAGGGTTATAAAAGGATTATAAAAGTTAAGTGATCTCTCTCCTTTCACACAAATACAGGCCGATGATCACATCTGCATACAAGCTGTAGTAAAATAATTTGTTTGATCGTTCTACCTGCACAGTGACTGTGTGATCAGCAGTTAACTTTTCTGATATATATGTAAAAAGTCTTAAGCCTATTCAAAGGTGCAGCCAGTGAATAGTATAGTACAGAATATACATAACAAAGTATTGTATGATTTATGGAGTGCCACAAATACACAGAAATATATTTTTAAAAAAATAAAGAAAGAAGATTCTGCATTCAAAATTATTAGAATCCTACTTATACAGGCTAAATAGTAACACTTGAAAGTGTTCACTTTCATACACAGGCTGTCTTCCTGGAAGCCCAGAAGGTTAATCATGGCATAAATGCTATTACATTAAAAACTGATCTTTGCTTTTCGTTTTATCTTTTAATGCAGATTGAAAAGATGTTCACTAAAACATTTATGGTGTATTTCAATACTTTCTAGACTATCTAAATCTTGAGGGACACAATGCATGAATCTCTCACGCAGCTCCCTGCTCCCCACTTCCCAACATCCCAACACTTCCAGTTCTCCGGTTGTAAGCAGCCGACAGTAACGGGAGGAAAGCTGGGAGAGCAGTAGTGCTGGGAGAAAAAAGTAGAATTTGTTTGAACTGCTGTAATGAACTCCCTTGTCCCCCACAGTTTATTACATTCTTAGTGCTTTTCACCAGGCCATTCACTTCAAGAAAAACACGATATTCCTCTTTATAGCTATTTGACCACTAAACCAAAACCATAAAATTCTATACAAATAGTATTCCCTATGTTATATAAAATTTTAATACCAAATCTCTGAGCTGTTGGATGTGAAACCACCATCTGAACTAAGTAAGAGGGTGTGGATTGAGACGGCATCACCTCCTGACGTCCCTGGCTATAACAAAGCACGCAGAGAAGGAAATGCAGGGTAAAGGCTGCACTCTACCTAGCTTTTTTTTTTCCTTTTCAAATCTGCTGCTGAAAGGAAATCTGTTTACAAATTTTCTAAAGGTAAATATATTCACTTTGAGTTTATAGTCTAATACATACGTATTGAATTAGCTGTGTTTTTGCTTTATGTGAGCTAGCCCATGCCAGCCTCATTGTGCTGGATAATTGAGAGCTGACTATACTGCTGAATATCTCTCTTTCGTAGTTGAATGCTCCTACTAAAACCCAAGAGCAAGTGCCATTCTTCTAGTCTTTTTCAGAGCTTTTATCTACTAATGACGATGAATTAACCTACTGCTGAAACCAAAAGAATAGATGCATGCAAAGGGAATAGCCTGTATGATTTTAGCATGTCTTACATCTTTTTTTCTTGTCTGTAAGCTGCTAAAAGTGGTCTTTGTAACATCCATGCCTTAACAAGTCTCTAATTCTTGGAGCGTTTCCAGTATTTAAAGAGTCAAGTATTTACAATGGAAGAATTACTCCATCCAGTAAAATGAAGCATTTTGTACCAAGAGGTTGTCTCCTTGGCTTGCTGTTTATGCTGAGCTTTTACTGCGAAAGAAAGAAAACAATCTGCTTAAAGTCATATTAGCAGATACTAAATTGTGATTAGAGCAAACAAGAAATCTGCTAAGAAGCACCTCTGACCAATGCCTGTGTAGTAAGTCTTAAAAATGATCTTCCCACTTGACTTTTGGACAGGTCATTTAGCATTTCACAACATGAAGACTGAATGTATCTTTTAGATTTTGAGACAGTACCCAAATGAAGGCAATACAGCTGAAATATTCTAACCTATTACAACAAAATATGTATTTACACGGCAATTTTCATCTCAAAGATCTATGAAAAACAAAAGATGACATAAATGTCCTCTTTTTTCAATGATAGGACTCTTACAAAGAGTTATAAAATCTGTAGTGTTCAGAAGATTATTTGAAAGTATTATTTTATTTCTGTCTATAAAAACATCAGGTATATTTGCAACTTATTAAATAATATTTAATAGGTAACAACAGATACAGCATGAAGATAAGCACGCCAGCCCTGCAATGCCCAGGAAAATCCTTTTCTTGGATTCCCACTGTTACCCCCAAGGAACATCTCCTAGTTCAGTTGAAGAAATGCCAGCTCTGGGGAAGTATATGCTGCTCTTGGCTCACCATTTCACTAATCTTTTCCTTTCCTACCCATGTTCCTGACAACTCCAGTTTCACCTCCCTACATGGTGTGCAACAAAAAAAAATAAGGCTATCCTGCCTTTTCAAGTGGATGATGCTATATCCACAATTCACAAAGCAGTCTCTTGTTCACGTCTCTAAAACTTGCCAGTAAAGAGGAAAACAAATTAGTATAAAAAGCAACACATAAAACTTTTCCACATACCACCTTCTAAAACCAATGTTCAATTACTATGTGAATAAACCTTCTGGAAAATCTCAACTTCAGCAGATTTTAAAATGCAGGCATTTTGAAAGAGGAACATGAAATATTTCTGAGTGTTTCGGTTTATCCAAAAGCACAATATATCCTACCTACTAACACTCACAGATTCTCCTTTTCAAATGAATGTTCCTGTTAAAAAAGTTATGTGCAACTTGGAAGCGGGGGGACATATGAAAGAAATAGAAGCATCTTCTAAACAAAAACAGAATTGTAGGTAAGGAGATTACTTTTGAATTTCAACAGTTCAGCTGTGTGCTAATGTACATGTAAAAGAATCACAGGAGAAATATTAAATATTCATGCAAACTTGCTGTGTTTGTTTCAATAAAAATGGTACTTCTTTTGTGTGCTTTCTTCCCCCCTGTAGGCTTTTAACATTTAGAGTAGGGAAAAAGAGAAAAATTAGGTCAGATCTTAAAGACTACAGATTCTGATTATCTGATTAACAACTGCAATAGTAGAATGTTTTCTTTAGGAAATCAAAGCAAACTTCACCCTAAATCTCTCCCTCATGTCTTCCATCATATCTCAAGTCTTCGGGGGGTATCAAAGTACCAAATGCATTCCAGTGCCCCGAGAACGTTTCATTTGCATTCTGCAGCACTTACAAATTGTGAACAAAGAAAAGACAGAAAATAAAAATCAGTTATTTAGTTATTTTAGAAAAAAAAATTTCACTGCTAGTGCAAGACACAGTAACACAACATTATTTCACAGAGGGGAAAATTAAACTCTTCTCAAAATTTGGTTTTATATAAATGAACCTTCTGCACTCCGTTTCAAATCTTCTGCCCCACAATTCATGTTCTCACAATGATATATAGAAACTGAGAGAAAAAAAACAACCCACTACCTCAGTAAAAGTTTTTACACACAATTACAATTTTAATAATGAAAGGGCCCTAATACACATCAAGAACCCAGTGATCTGTTACCAGAGTTTGTTTTTCAACAGGGCAGACGACAAAACTGGAAAGACCTCAACCAACCCTGAGAAAACACAGAAATAAAAATTAAGTGCCCATCAAATTGTAAAAGTCTGAGAAAAAACAGAGCTGAGAGCACTACAAAGCTTTTCCCTCCTATCTGCATTCTCTCTTTACAGCCTCCCTAATAACTTGTTGATGGGTTTATATGTGGGATTTGATTTTGTAGGTTCTTTCACTGCCTCCCAGCCAACAATCTGATCAACATTTCCTTTTATTTGTGCCTGCTTGCTCTATAACCCCAACTCTCACAGCACGGGTAGTTTGAAGGTCATATCCTATCTCTGAAATCGGGCTCTACGTGAGCACCACTCCTGACACTTACTCCTACCTTAAGTTCTGTCTGAACTTGGCATTCTCTGTCACTGGTTTGAATTAGTTACTATTCAGAGAGTCACTCGTTCAATCTATCCAGCATGTTAAAATATTTTCAAAGTCTCAAGAATTCAATGATAAGAAAGAAGGACAATAAATAGCTTAAGATCTTCCAAGTGGAGGCTGGTATGAATTAGCTTCAGGGCAGCTGTGTTCCAATTAGAACAATACAAATTAACAATAAAGAGGAAGGGTTAGGGCCCAGATCCATCCTCGGTCAGAGACGTGTAAGGAAGCAGCGCAGGTAACAGGGGTCCTCTCTACCATGGAGAATTTCTGCCATGGAGCAACTCAACTCATCCCAGATCTTTGTTGCCATCTCTAAGGAACACAGGGGAGCTCCTAGAGAACAAGGCTTCCAAATTCATGACTTCAGATAAGCACCTTTAAATGGGGGAGTATCTGCCTAAGCCTCACACATCCACACATTCCTACAAGTAGAGTATTATAATTATCCTCAAATTGATTAAATGAATTTCTGTCGTAAGAAATCATCTCTAAAACACTGCTTCAGTATGTTGTAAGAATCTGATAATAAGCAAAGGGTAGCTAAAGTAAGAAGTAGTAAATTCTGTTACAAATACGAAAAAGATTTTTTTACATTCTTTTTTAATACCTTTCTTATCCTGTCCTGCAGAAATATTTACACCTAAAAGGACAGTAAACATGTACTATTTGGCACTTGGCATGTATCATTAGTAAATAGTAATGGCATCATAGAAACATGGCGGCAAACAGGGTCTTGCTATAATATGAAAGAAAAAAATATTAATAACTATCTAAAGGAAGCCAACTGAATCAGAAAAGAAAATGTTGATTTTTCAGCTGTCAAAAAGCTGAAAAATCAGGCAGGAAAGAGATGCTAGAATTGTACTTAATGTAACTTAAAATTTGAAAACAGAGCAACACTTTTGACTATACGGAAAATCAAATACAGTTACAGCACCAGCTGGGAAGGGTCTATTAAGCAGCTCTTGTGATTTATATCTTTGCAAGTTTCATGGGTCACTCAACATAACCACCTTTTTTTGTCACATACATCCTGCTAAAAATGATTAAGATTAAAAGGTTTCAAATCCCTGAGTTACAAATTCTGAAAAAAAGTATTGTAAAACACAAAAGGACAATAACAACGTATCATAAAAATATCATGTAATAATTCTAATTTCCCTGTCATTACATTGTAAAATTTAGGTAAAACCTTTGATAATTTTCCCAGAACTCCATGAAGTTGATATCAAGAACTTTGCACGTGCTACTTGTAAAAATATAAAAGAAGATTAATCACAGCAATCCAACAGTAACTTTCAGCAAAGCTTCCTCTGTATTTTTTTCTAATAATCATTGATGCAAATTATTGTGAAGAATAGCCCAACCTTTTCTATAGTAAGGGAAGACACCAGTTTGGACGTTCCTACAGGGAGCAGCAAATACCCCTGCCAGTATGGATGGAGCATCCAGTGTTACAAACTGAGCAAATTAGGAGTTTCACTGCAACAACCAACCCATGGTGACAAACGACTGTCACTTTGAAGCTCAAGCACAATGCCAGCATAACAAAATATTAAAAAGAGTAAGGGCATCTCCCAGTAAGATCTCCCAGTATGGCTTTATCTAACTTAGCTTTGTGTTAAGCACAATCAATATATCAAAAACACTTATTCTAATTTCTTATATTTACTATTATTCATATTTGTTGTCTTAAAACACTGTGACTTCTAACGACTATTTTGACTGTAGGGATCCACTGAAATCTATGACAAATTAAGCTTCCAATTAACAAAATATATGATTTCTAATCCTGAAGCTCCGAGTCCCTGTGCAAGATCCAAAAAAAGGCACATTTCTAGAATTAAGGCACCCCTGCCCTGCAGCATCCCTGAACAAATCCAGTTCGAGTTCCTCCTGGCCGGCACAGGCAGTTCTGGCTGCTCTGAATCCAGAAACACCTACATCCTTCCCTGCGCTGCCCATGAAACCCAGCAAATCTAACACTGGGGAATTAGACTCCCGTGTTTGGGTTAATAATATCCAACGTAAGCACTTTCAAAAGGAGGTTATAGTGCCCTTTTCAAAACTGCACCACTTCACAGGGAAATTCTATGTAAAAATAAATGATAGAACCAGAAGGACCCCCATATTGCAGTAACAGAGTCTAAGTTCCAAAATCAGCATAACCTCAGAAATAATCTGTTAAATCCTGATTCAGGAAACCATTGCTTTAGTAGCATATACACAGGCGAGCTGCATATGTTTAAATATTTAGCTAGGTTGAGACATTTATGAACAGCAATTTTTCACACACGCACACGTGTTATTCTGCCCCAGCAAAAGTCTTTGGAGACAGGAAGGAGAAAAAGGAAGGTTTTTAAAGAGAAAATGGATCCTGAAAAATATGCCAATTCATCTATAAAAGCTACATTTATGTCGCAAAGGTTACTCACATCATCCCTACTAGAAACAAGTCTTATTTTCTAATTTGAGTTCAGGGAAAGAACTGCAAGTTGTATCATCCAAAACCAGCTGAAGCATTTTAGTCACGCACCCAGTTTCATGATAATAAACATGTTCTTCCCCTTCAAAAAAAAATAACTTCAAATACTGCCAAAAGACCATAAAACTAATGAGGTATAATACCTTCAGGACTTGTTATTCTGGCACACTTCAAGCAACAGCCTGTGAAAAATGACAGCAACGCTGGCCCTATGAAGCACAGCCTGTGTCAGCGCAGTGACGGGTCACCCGGGTACCAGCCCAAGAAGAGAGAGGGAAGGCCGATGGCAGCTCTGTACTCACGCCTTCAAACTCAGCAACGTTGCTTCTAAATACACAAAAAGATACTGACTGGCAAGTCTTCCAGCCGGCTAATGGAATGAGGAGAAGACATCAGCTCTTTAATGCTCATGGAACATGAAAAGATACCCCGTTCAACTAAAATTACAGTATATTTTCCTACTTCGCTGAAATGTGGGAAAACTTAATTCTAAGAAGAAGGAGAGAATAAGGTGCTATATGTTATTGCTGCTATTTGTACTGTATGACTGCCGCGGAGGACAAGGAAAGAAAATCCTGCTTCGGCAGGGGAGTTGGACTAGATGATCTTTATGGTCCCTTCCAACTCTAAAAATTCAGTGAAATTCAGTGAAAATATCCTCTAGGCTAAGAAAACCCTCCCTTTAATAGAAGCACCAGAGGAAAGGAGGGAATTACTTCTTAATCCCTACACATGCTTTAGCCCCTTCCCTGCGCCAGGTGTGCCAGGTTTTTAGCACCGAAGCAAGTGTGATACTTCAAGCACTTTAATTTGAATTAGGCTATTGCTAATATCCTCTTCCCTTCGTTTCCAAGGGGAACTTCTCACATGTTTCATCCTATACAATGATACTATGTTTATACCAACTGCCACTTAGGAAAGACATAAACCAGGTTTATATACAGTATCTGCAAAATGTAAAGTTAAAAAATGACATGAAGTGACCGTACAGTGTTTTAAGTTAAATGGGAGATGTTTCTGTTTCCACTTATATCAGTGAAAACATAGACTACCTTCGCTGACTTCAGTAGAATTACTGCACCCGGTGCGTAACTGGACGTATGTTTATACCTTCTGATCCATAATACATTTCTGACAGACCTACAAGATGCTTCGCAGGCAAATATGAGCTCTCTGGGGAGAGGAGGTGTGTTAGCTCAGGCCAGTGCCGTGCCAAGCCCGGGCACGCGGCTTCCAGTCACACCAATGAGGCAGCAAAATTAATTCATCACCACCCTGACCTGGGATAAAACTCATCACCGTCGAACGTGACAACATACCCAAACGGAAGGTATTTCTGCCGATTTATGAGGCCTTCTGAAACGGCCTGTCCAAACACCGGGTCATTTGGACATCAAGAGCCTACCTGAAAGCTTTTCATAGAACCATAGAATCATCTAGATTGGAAGAGACATTAAGATCATCGAGTCCAACCATCAACCTACCACAGCCAAGACCACCACTAACCCATGTTCCTCAGCACCGTGTCTGCCCGCCTTTTAAATACCTCCAGGGATGGCGACTCCACCACCTCCCTGGGCAGCCTGTTCCAAAGCTTGACAACCCTTTCAGTGAAGAAATTTCTCCTAATATCCATCCTAAACCTCCCCTGGTGCAACTTGAGGCCGTTCCTTCTTGTCCTATCGCTTGTTACTTGGGAGAAGAGACCGACCCCCCTGGCTACACCCTCCTTTTAGGGAGTTGTAGAGAGCGATATAGAAAGTACAAATATTTTAAAGCACAGCTGCAATTTAAAATCTCATATTTTCACACACACAGAGGCAAAATAACAGACACTTTTATTTTATCACCACCAAAAGATGACTGGACGAGTTTCACTGAGCCTTACTTTTGCTATTTCTGTGACAGGCTGGACTTACTCTCAATTTCCAAGTTGTGAAGTTTCCAACTCCCAAGCTCACAGTCTGGCTGAACGTCTGCGCATCCCTTCCCTCAGCATTTGCCCTGCTAATTCCACTGGGCCCCGCTGGCCACCGCACCCCATCCCATCCTCTCCTCTGAAGCGCCTGCTCCAGCAGCGGGATCGCGATGGGCTGGAGCAGACAGCAGTTTGCCTTTCATGTCACACATAAATTCAAGTATTCCTTCTTACGCTTGAAATTTTCATTAAATGAAGGAAGGGTGTGTCTTCCAGTTTTACTTTAGGGACTACAAATTAAACAAGCTGAAAAGGATAGGAAAAGAACAAGGTCTTCAAGAAAAGAGAAAAAGAATAAAAGAAAAAAGGAGAAAACTTGAAACTTCCTATGCTGTCACAGCTGTTCGGGTCCTGCGTTCTGTTTAAATATTTTTCAGTCTAAGAGTCAAACAGTTCAAACTAACACAAGGCGTATGCTGTACATCAACTATCAGACCTGGATTGTCTCATTTCTGCTGCAACACGAGACCTATCACCTCTTCACACGGACTGAAATAAATAAATAAAAGGAAACTTTTAAGATCAATGCCATGACAAATGATTCAAACCTCATCCTTTCTTTTGTGGAATCTTAGAAAGCTAATTATATCTTTTGATAACAAAATGTCCACTGTAGCTCAAAGAAAAATGTATTTATGACCTAAGTATTTTTGGCAGAAGTACACTAATAGAAACTATAATGCCATGGAATTAGTTAATAAATTTTTATTTCAAACAAAAAATATGTGTGTTGAGGGGTTAGTTTATCTTTTGAGCTACACAAAAGATTACACGGATAGCTATCAGTGATTCAAACCAACTTATTCAAGTTTAAAACCATTTCTTCCTCACAAACATGCATTTCTTAATGATGACACTTTATAGAAATTGCAAATTACTCAAGCTTCAGTAGTTGTTTACTAAAAATAAATCTCTATTGTACTAAACTAAATATTACAAGTCAGAAGTACTATGAAAGAAGAATGGGTACATAGAGACCTGTTCCTCTCGGACTGCTGTGTTTTAACAGAGGTTATTTTCACAGAGCGGCAACTTTTAGAACCTCAAATGAAGTGTTTTCAGTGAACATTGATACAAAGGTTTGCTTTTTAAGCATATTTCATGCATTTCATTCCTTCCCTTTACGAAAAAAGGTCTGTGTCAATGTTCTTTTTGTTTAAAATCAAACTATCCATAGTTTTGACAGCATCTTGGTGTTTCACTAATCTTTTCAGTCTTATCACCTCTTGTCACAATGCTCTTCCAAATTGTTCTAGACATAATTTCTTAACTAAGAATAATAAGGTAAGTAACTGGTATTCTCCAATTCAACATAATTTCTCATTAGCCAGGTGCAATCAGAAGATATCCTACTACTGCAGTTGCTTTGCAAATCCACCAGGGATTTTAAACATCAATATTTAAAATAGCAACAGAAGCTAAAATCCAAAATCCATTCTGTATTAAAAACCATAATCTCGTCAGGAATGTCCTTCATTTTCTAAATATTTCCATTTAGTTGAAATAAACCATTCTCTGGACAAAAACGTGAAAGCAAGGTTTTTCTAACGCAAGAGAAAACTGAAGAGGTTTATGCTTTACATGTGCAGCTCTCCCTGAGTGTGCCGTTTCAAAACCAGTTTTAGCCAATCCAGCCAAGGCTGCGCTGCTCCTAAATGAGCCCTTGAGCTGGAAACGAACCCTGCAGCTTTAAATTAATTGCAGCAACACAGAAATGCATTATACGCTACTATGTGCTCTGTACTGTAATTCATTTTCAACTGTGGGAGCAAAGTACGTGCTTTTTACATCATATTACTTTGCCATTGTTGTTGCTTTTCATAAAAAAGATAAATTGTCCCGCAACACACTGGCCTGTGCCCTGTGACCCCAAGGGACTCCAGACCCTGTGTGCTGGGCTGGCCTCGGCTGGCAGCCAGCTGCCTACCCAGCCGCTCGCTCACTCCCCTCCTCAGCAGCGCAGGGGCTGAAAATAAGATGAAAAACTTGGCAGTCGAGATAAAAGCAGTTTAATGAAGGGGGGGGGTGGAGGGGTGGAAAGAAGAAAAAAGCTGCAGATGGAAGCAAAGGGGGAAAAAACCCAAAAGATTTGTTCTCTACTTCCCATGAGCAGGCTATGTCCAGCTGCTTCCTGGGAAGTGGGACCTCAGTACATGTAGTGGTTGCTTCGCAAGAAAAAAATCCTTAATAATAAGTGTGCCCCCCCTTCCTTTCTCTTTGCTTTTTTTGCTGAGCATGACCTCACACCGTAGGAACACCCGTTTTGGTCAGTTGGGGTCAGCTGTCCTTGGCCTTGTCGCCTCCCAGGCTCTTGCTTGGAGTCCCAGGGACAGCCTTGATGCTCAGCAATCGCCAAAGCAGCGCTGTGCTATCAATATCCTCCCAGCCACAAATACAAAGCACAGCACTATACGGGCTGCCATGGGGAAAGTTAACTCCACCCCAGCCAGACCCAATATACCTCGGTTTGTACTTTCATAAAGTCTTTTTTTTAAAAAAAAAAAAGGGCTTGTGCATTCTGTCAGTAAAATCAAGCAATCTCCTTAAGATGCTGTGCTTCTGAATATTTGCAAATACTTACAAGTTATTTTGTTAGTAGTTGATATCAGTGAGCAAACCCATGAGGTTTTTAAATGTTTATCTAAAAATTAAAAGCTTGGCTGCATATTTAGCCCTCAGTGAAGAGAAGTAAATAGCTTCCCCTAAACTCAGCAAAAGACAGAACGTGGTGCTAAAATCTCAAATAAGTAACTCAAGATCTGATGACAGATCACAAGTTTCAATCGTGTAAGGAGAAAATTCTTTACTTAAAAGAAAGGCTCTTGGAACTCACAGATGATTTATGTCACCCTTGGGCATTTCTCTCTCGGTCTCAAAATAAAAAAGAAATTGTTAACACAATCTTCTGATCAAAGAGCACCACTAGGAAACAGAATATAAATTTTTCTTTTTGTGTTTGAAAAGGTAAAACATCAGTGTCCTCTGGGGAAAAAAAGAAAAATAATCACAAGGAGAATTATGAAAGAAAGATTCAAAGATAAAGGAAAATTAAAATTTAGCTCTGCTGCTAGAAATGCTGTCAGCCTCCTCTGCAGATGTCCCACACTACAAATGCCCAGTCATGGCTCAGGGGCAGACTCCTGAGATCTCTCTCAAGGTGACAATTACAATATCTGACCCGCATGGAGCAAACCCAAATGATATTCAAGTTTCAGTATGGAATAGGAAACTGAAGCGAGAGAGAGAGAAGGAGAGAAATGAAGGGGAGAAGGTGCTGGCAATAAAAGCACCCTGTGGAAGACCCTTGGGCAGAACCTGAAAGCTGCAGATCGTACTGCAAGATATTGTAGAAAAACCTACAAGGCTGGGAACAGCGAGCAAAGAAATTGCTTGCCTTTGCTTCCTTTATGCTTTATTCAGGGGAAAAAAAAAATTAAAAAATCAGATTTTGCATGGGTAACGAAACTAGACTACGACAAGAAATATCTGCTGCTTTCATCAGCTTATCCCGTAACAGAAACAACTCCCCAGACCCCAAAGCCCTACCTCAGAAGAGGTGACGTGGTATATACGGCTAATACCTTTCAACATGTTCCAACACATCTCGCAACACCACAGTTGAGTCTAATTCACATGAAGTCTTCTTAAAGAAAAACAAAAGTAACATGATATACCAATTTATTTTATGAATGTCTGCATTTACAGATTAAAACATGTGGATTTGGTTTTAATTTCATCTCCACAGTTTTATTGATGAGTTTCCTAAATCCATCCTAAATGACCCTACATCAAACAGATACCTGTAAATTAATTTTAATGCATTTTCTCACTCTTTGCTGAGCAGTAGAGGCTATTAGAATATATAATAATCTTTAACAGATTTCATATGATACACAGAACATGGAGAAAATAATTTCAATCATTAATCCAAAGTGAACTCCTTGCCATTAACATTTACTTTTTCTC
The DNA here is from genome assembly GCF_964106895.1 of Numenius arquata. Taxonomy (NCBI): domain Eukaryota; kingdom Metazoa; phylum Chordata; class Aves; order Charadriiformes; family Scolopacidae; genus Numenius; species Numenius arquata. The sequence continues at coordinate 9,989,228 of NC_133592.1, forward strand.
TGAAAGTTTATGATTCACAGAAAGCAGAAACAACAGATGAGTAAGGAAAACAGTCAAACAGTTTTTATTTGGCTTTTCTCAACCATTGCTTCCTGACGGAATCTGCTTGAAGCCAAAGGTTTAGTCCAGTCTACAACACATCCCTGACCAGAGGAACTGAGATACTGGGCTGATAGAAAGGGTCACAGTAGCAAATCACGAAGAGCACCCAGGGGATCACTTGCATGGAATATATACTTGGCATCTACCAAAATAAATCCAACCAAACATAGAGCTTGTTCACAGTTATGCCTCATTTCATATTTGAATATAGACCACATGTTTGAGGATTAAGCTGGTGAACCCAATCTGTCTCTTCCAGGAAACAGTAATGTAACAACTGGGCTATAGAACTGTCAATTATTTCATATGGACCAGCTGTGCCTGAGGCATCTCGTGCTCCAAAACACAGACCCTTACTCCAAGAAGAAGATCTTCTGTAACAAGAGCCTTAAACTCAGCACACACCCACACGTAACTGAGCCACTCGTCCTTCCACAGAAGAAAAACAAACCCTCCGCACGTTAATTCTGCAAAGAGAACACACACTACATTTCAGAGCTCTCCCAGTCCAAGGTGGACTTTAAACACCCCTTTTCTCATTTAACAGTTCCTTTACTGGGAGTTTCTTTTTATCATTTTGTATAGAAAAGAAACTAAAAAGGGAAATCACACTTGTACTTTTTCCATCCACTTTACTGCTGCCCAAATTATGTTTCATCAGACAGCAAGCAGACCTCTATGGAGCAAATAGCCTGCCAAATTCTAGAATTACAGGTTAAAAAACAGACATGAGCCAAATGAGCAGCACAGGATCCATAAATCTCAGGCAACACTAAATTAAACTGAAGCTTATTCTTCCTTTTGATCTCACTCAGCAGATTAACCAGGCTTTTCCAGCGATCAGTATCTAATACTTTGAAAAAAGACACACAAAAAACCTGACAGTTTTTATAATTCATTTCCAATACTTATGCTTTTTTTCAACTATTTTCAAGAGTTGATACTTGCACATGACTTCAACAGTATACAGAAAAGATGGATAGTAAATCCTGATGGGGAAAAAAGCCCCCATTGCTTCTCGTCTTGCACTTCTAAGAAAGTAAACATTAATGTTATGAGTTAAGTTAATGACTTACGTTAGTAAGTCATGTTTAATCATATATGCTTTGAAAAAAGCTTCCAGGCAATACCAGCAGAGCAAGAGCCACGATCCTGTTCACGTGAGTACCTCTTTTTCCTTTAGAAGACAAACCTATAGATAAAGTAAATCAGTTCATTGAATGACCTGCAGAAATAAGCCAATGAAATCTCAGCTAGGAATCAGAATGAAGTGGAAGAAATAACCACCTGTACGATCCAGACAGTCACAACAGCCTTAAAGAAAACATGACTCAAGTTACTCTTAAACAATCAAAAGCTGCTTATATTTTGGATGCACATTGAAGAGTTTCCCTGTAAAATCTTGCCTCGTGTCACCGTATCACAGGAGCAGGGTACGGTTCCTTCAGGCTTTTTAAACATTGCACAAGGCAAGTCTCCTGCAGTGGAGAATTCACTTTTGTCCTTGTCATCACTTGACTTACTAAACATGCATAAGGTTAAATAATCTTATACATAACATGACCCATAACATGACCGCATTCTGCACATATAACCTTCCTGTGTAACAAACATACAACAGTAAAATGGGCACATGTTAGAAATGTCAGTCTGAACATAAAGACGTACATGACTTTGGGTAAGAAAACACCTGCAGGAACAAGACAGAATTGTTCAAATTCTGTTCCAAGCTGACACCACAAGACTTTTAAGTCTAAAGAACCAGTGCCCTTGAGTAAATACTTTCACTTACAAGCAGCATTGCTGCCTGTCACACAGGTGCTTATTTTTTTTATTTAATAATAAACGCTTCAGGAATCCACTGAGGACAGACACTGAAAAAGGCATGTACCTCATGTTCCAAAATTATACTTTCTGTTTGTGGCATTTGTCTTTATCTCCATATATTTCCAACCCTGGGATAAAAGTTTGTATTAAAAGCATAGGGCCTAAAAAGAGACTCACAATACTTTAATGGAGTACCACTTCAAGAAATCACATTTTACTTCTACTATGGAATAGTGACATGAATTGTTCAAACGCAATTCCAGGCAGGTCAGAACGCCGCCTTCTCTCCGCAATCAATGCAGAGGTAGGGTCGGAGGCTGCAGCCTTTGGCAGCTTCCCCGTGTCACACTGTGGCAAAGCATGATCTGAAAACTCCAAACAGAATTCAGTATTGAGACAGGAAAAGAGATTAGAAATGAAAATCTTGTTCAAAGTTGATACTTATGCCAGACCCACCAAGTTGCTTAGAGAAAGCTTTATACAGAGAGTTAAAGCTGCTTTGTTAGGCAGCTTTAGAAATATTTTGAGCTGTGGGAATTTCTCCCCAGTTCTCCTTTCTCCCCTCCTTTTTTTAAATAAGAACTTTTATGAACCATTATTCAACTCCGAACTTCAGAAAGCACTGAGGGCCATTTGGTCATCTGCATTACAATGCCTGATTCATCATGTATTTATATCATAAATTATGTTTCACTATAAGAAAAATAATTTCCTGTCAAAACAAAAATGCTCAATTTTGACAGTTAATCTATACACCTGGCCAAAAACCAGACCCAGGCCAAAAAGCCTCATTAACTTAATTTTATCTAATGCATACCCATATGGAGGCAGTGAGGAAAATTAAATATTCATAATTTCATTATCTGGACCGGAAGATTATTTTTGACTATGGGAAGAGTGGCCATAAACATATAAATTTTAAAGATACTGGACTACTAACCTCATCTGTATCAGTTACATCCATAATTTACCAAACTTTTCACTTTTTCCTTATGAAATCTAGAATACCTACCGTAGTAGTTTTGAGCTTCAAGTTATCTCAATTTTCCTCTTAAAATTTTTTTGGGGGAGAGAAATATTGTATATTACCAGTATTATTTTGTATTCTTCCCTTCCAAAATAATAGAAGGTTTCTAGGGCCCTGCATAGTTCCCTCCAAAGCAGAAAGAAGTAATGTATGAATAAAACAAGTTATATCGGTTATATCTGTGAATGTAAATAAATTACTGCTGTCAAATTTCATTCAGTAACTACAACTGTCAAAAATGCTTTTTTCCAAATACAGCTTATATAAATCTACACTTAAATCATACTACAAAGTATATGAATTTCTGAGATGTTCATGTCTACAGTTACTTGCCCTTTCTCCCCGGCCCTTACCTCTCAGTCACCACTTTTTCCCCCCCCTCTTGGTGAGTCCTTGGCTTGGAAGTTCAGTACCTAGTACGGCAGCTTATGTTGTCCCTGAGAAGAAAGGCCCAGTTTCTAACCTTCTGGCTTTCAAAAGTGCCACTCATCAAAGAAAAGAGAAGGGAGACTCAACCAACCAACCTAAACAAAGGCAGGAAAAAAAGTGGGGGATTTTTAGAAAAATAAGGAGAGTCCAAAAAGTGAGCAGAGAGTCAAGTCTCTACTCAGCAAAGGCTGTGAAACCTCTACCAACTCAGTGGAGTATTCCAGCAGGATTTGAAGTGCAGAAAGGTTTTCTCCGCTTGTACTACTATTGCTACTTGCATCTTTACAGCTATTGCTTTGAGCAGGTACTTTTGCAGATCTCTGCACTTGGAGCTTTGCAAACCTCTGAAAACCTGATGTGGAAACTGCTCACGGGGAGCACTGACTTCCGTCAGCAGAATAATGAGAATGATGGAAAGCAGACACCACACTGGAGTTTTATTTCTAATAAACAGGCTGAAACATTAAGAGGCTTACTTATAGAAATCTGTTTTCTAAGGTGAGAAAGTTGTATTCTTGATTAACCTTCTACTGGCATCTACTTCACCGCTTTCATTGGAAGAATTGCAACCGAGACCAACCTCCCCTGAAGAAGACAACAATAGCAACAGTTGCGCCATTTCAAAAGCCAGGATCTTGTACCTCCTTTTTTCAGCAGAAACTCTCCTATCATGCCCACACTCTGCTATCAGCAGATGCTGCCACTATTTTGAGGCATTTTTTAATATGTTTGTTTCTCTGTATCACACCAGAAAAGCCTCCTCAGCCCTCAGGAAAATTATGCATCAGTTCAGGTGTTTGTTTCAAAATAACACACAAGAAAAGCGCCCACACAGACATTTCCCCTCCCACACACCTGGAAGTCAACTGGGAAGTCTGGATGCAAATCCACTGGGGACACAAAGCACAGTGTTAGGGCAGAAAAACAATATTTGATCTTGATACCACTCCTAACCTAAAGTGTGAAATAACTCTTTATCACTTGCAAACTTAAAGTACTCCAGATTAATACATCTGGAATTTATACACTTGTATTAATACATTAATACAGAGCACATTGCGAAAAACAGACCTTGAGTAACTGTTGGGATAGGGATTGATATAACTATTTTTCCACTTTTTTTTAAGAATATTTTCTGACTTCTGCAGGTTTTAACTTTGGTCTTAGATGCAAACCATCAAGCTTCAGAATACCAGCACTTCCAAATAGCTTGAAAATATAAGTGTCACTGATAGATTTCATTCAATGAACATGACATTAACTGTCAACAAACCAAATACCATGAATGAATTAGAATTCCTTTTCTTCATTAAACTCTCCTAATCACACAATTACTGCTTGTTAGGACAAGTTCCCTACACAGTCCTTCTGTCAACAACAAATAATCAGCTTCACCCACCTGAAAATTCAGATAAACTATTTGAAATAATATGGGGGAGCCTGCATAAGTCCACTCTTTGTCTTCATCCAAGGCCTGTTCAACCAAACAAAATCCATCCAGCAGATTCAATGAGACTGAACAGTGCACTCATCTGCTGTTATCTTTCCAAGACACAGATATTTTGGGTTCATCTAGGCAGCTATACAAGCCATTACCAGCTGAAAGCATGATCTGTTTTCTTCTTACAACCTTTTAAACTCATCACAGAAATGTTAGCATTATTACATGCAGTTCAATCAGTACACAGAGACATGACCCCCTGGTCACGAGCCTGGGAGAGAACCTGAATCAATCTCAGTGTTTTCTCCCCTTGACCATGGATGGCTGTTCACCACATTTTCTGATAGGGATGGTACTGAAAGGTAAGTCCTGCGACCTGGGATTTACACTCAGTGAATCCTGAAGTTTCTTGCCTGGAGTCATGGCTCTTCCCTTAATCCATCCTTAATTTTCCCTTTAATTCCCTAAAGAGGGAACTCTGAAAAATGAGGAAATATTCTATTCAATTTCTCTGCCACAGTTTACTGAATGGAAACCAGATTTGGCCCCGCTGTATTACCCAATACAAAACTGAAGGAGTCAGCTCAAATTAATAGTTTCATGTGTAGAGCAGAGCAATGCATTTTCGAGAAGTTATTAGTGATTTTAATACAGGATTACTGAATGAGGCTCTACAAGCTGTGATGATAGTAGAGTAACTGTATGAATCCAGCGGGAAGAGAGCTTTGCTGGAAATCGTATGTAAGGACAAATTCCCTATATTAAAGGATTTGATCAATGAACTGTCAAACAAGATTTCTAAGGGTATTTACAAGATGAATTATTATTTTAAAATCCATACAGAACTTTCCTGTACTGCCCAATAAAAGCCCATATAGCCATTCATTCTGGTATTCATGCTAACAGCCCAGTCAAGCTATGTCACAGTAACAACTGCAACGCTCAATAGACCATGAAGGAAGAGGTACCCTCCTTCTTACGGGAAGGAGACATAAGAAGGATGTTAGAAAGGCCAACTGCCAGATTCTTAAGACCTCGCTTTGGATTCTACACAGCTACAATCACAGAAACAACAGTTGGAATATGTAAAATTGAGGAGAAAATAAATTTACTGAAACAACCCAAAGCTTCTGCAGTGGAATAAACATACCCAGAAATTCTGATATTCTGCTGCCTCTACAACATAATCAGAAGGAGGACTTAATGCTGTTAGAAAGACAGTAAACAAGAACCACGTACCCACATACTCAGTTTTGTCTTCTGCTCTAAACATGCAGCACGTACAGAAGAGCAAAATGCACTATTTTGCACACTGCCAAAAATATGACACTGGCTATTTACCAACAATCAGTGTTTGAGATGACACACACAGTGTCAATGTTCAAAGCTTCTATAATAACAGTTGCTAAGTGAAATCATTCTTTCTCGTCAGGGCTTTAATATCATCATATCATCACCTATACTGCCTAACTTCCTGTTAGGTTTTTTCCTACTTTCATGCTATACTATCCAAAAGAGAACGTTATAAATACTTATTTTCCTAGTACTACTTGTAAACCCACCGGTATTCCATATCTTTCTTGTGTAACTCAAATGGTCCATAGGTACGTATGTAGGTATACATGAAGATCTAAAAAACACCCAGTGCTTGCAGGTGCAAAAATGCATATGCTGCAGCCAACTTTTATTTCTTTATCTTAACACTGGGCTCAGTACTACCCTGGATATAAGTAGAAATAAACTTTGCTTTTGAAGAGCTCTAATTTAGAAATTTAGAAAAGCTCTAAGAAACTTAGATGTGCACCTCTAACTTTTGTTAGAGCCTTTGAAGCTCACAGCAACATTTAATTGATTGATACATTTCCATCCAGTTCAGTAATTCAGAGGTTAAAGGGGAGAGACTGGAGGGAGGAGAGAGGCTTCAGCGACTTCTTGTCACTATTGAATTGTAAATAAAGGTTTAAGCCACTCAAAATTCTATCTTTTGTGCGGGTTTCATAAAGTCTTCACAGATATCAATTGGTATTATTCAAGGCCTACAGGTGCCTCAGATTCCTTAGATGCCCTGGTGATCTTAAAGTGCTTTTAAATGTATGCTTCTATAACCACTGTTATGCTTTCTAAACAGGCAAATTAAAATTCCATAGACTGGGATGGCAAGAATTGTTTCAGTTCATTATGAGTTTGATCCCCAACTTCCACTTTCTGAAAATCCATTTTGTTAGATGAGACTAAGTTTATATTGCATGAAATAACTTCTCTGCACTTTTTCCAAATACTTGCCTCAAATTAACTCTACAAGTTCCCCAAGTAGTTCTCAAAAGCATATACTTTTGGTTTTAATCAAAGGATACCAGTCTAATGGATAGCACATTGAACATATAATGTTCCGCACTCCCTAACAAAACTAAAGCTGAAATGCAATTTATTTTCTTAAGAGAGAAATCACAGTAATTGCTAGAATTTCCAGACGTAACTACTGATTCCCTAAGAAAGAACAGTTTAATTCTCCTACACGAAATACGCACGAAGGTTAGGAACTGTTAGGAAATAAAGAGAGTAGATTAAAACTAATGCTAACGGAATATATTTGGATGACCTAAATAAGTAGAGGTGACATCTAGCAAAACTTGGAAACATGAAGACGATCAAATTATGTTCTGCAAGAAAGTATATACTTCCCCTGCATCAGCAGCAACGGTTGCTACCACTTAATAACAACATCTGCCCTTTTGGAGGTGTTTTCTTTACGCTTGCTAGTTAAAGATGAGCAGAACTAGAAATGAAACCCATGGGGAAATTTCTGAGCTACAGCTGACATCAAGCTAGGATCAGCTCAAACTGAAAGAGGAAAAAAAGGGAAAACATTTGTCTGGATAGCCCCTTTGAACTTCTGCAAGAGACAAATGTCACATAGGTTTGGCTCACAGTGCAAGGATACTGTAAACTCAGGAGCATTACAACTGCCAACTGAATTTGCCCCAACTACATCTGAAACAGGGCTGGTATCAGCACACACCATTGATAAAAAGCTTTATTAAATGACTAACTACCTAATGCAATGTTTCCGTTGTGAAAACTCCTTCAATTCTCCTGTTGCTAAAACTGCCAGTAGACATTTGTCCCGATCACGGAGACTGTGTGTGTATATTGTGCTGCTGCTCCTGCTTTAGGAAAGAGATGCCGACACCTTCCTGTAACACCTTTACAGAAATGTGATTATGAAAGTGAAGACAGAGAAAAACAGCTGGTATTGCAGAGAAATCTCTTATCTAAGCAGAAGCTCAACTAAGATTTCTGTAACATAATGGGCTTTCTTCACCTACAAAATATCTATATTTTAAAAAGACATTAAAAACCATTATCAGTTACTGTCTATACAAGACTGGGTATACAAGACCTATTCCCCTATGTTCTTCTGAAACATATATACAAGTGCCAGTAATTTTTTGTCTGGTACTTTACTGTATAAACAGCCCGTTAGATAAGTTACCATCACCAGCAATGCTCCTCCCCAACTAAATCCCCCTTTCAGCTTTGCCAGACTGTCTTTTTAAACAGGAAGCTGAAACACAGAGGTTTTCTTTTCTTCTTTTTTTTTTAAAATCAGGATGTGTCTTGGTTTAAACTTTCTTTTTTATAAATACAACTTTTAAGCCTTCATCTGAAAATACTTCAAACATTGAGCTTACCCTTCACCCAACTGCTCCACCCACACAGCAGTAACACAATGCTAAAAGCAGAACTTTCCATAAGTCATATTCGTAAGTCTATAAATCAAATAATAAATTTTCTTCATCACTTTTGCTTAAAAATAATGTGCATAGACAATACTTCATGTAAACTGCAAGGATCAAGTGTAATCGTAAGAACAAATTTGTTTTATTCTTTTTTTGATGTACTTCTAGGGCAAATTAAGTTCTTATGAAAACCACGTTGGAGGGCGAGAGTGACCAGACTGGTGACATTAGAAAGGAAGACAACAGATTAAGGCAATGAAGAGGTGTCAAGTTTGATTACTCATTAAGACAAAAGGGAGAGAAATTTGGATAGATAAGTAACTTCGGTCAGATTGTTTCTGCTCTCCCTTTCGACTGAAGGTGCTGCCCCATGAGTTCAACTGCACCCACCCACAGCCAAAAGTGGAAGAGGTGGTCCCATATTCCCCATGCCCACCACCCCTGCCTGGCCTTAAACATCCGTCTCCTCCCTTGCCTCGCTTTTGGCACCAATTCAGCTCGCTAAGTTGGCAAAAATGCTAATGACAAATAGAGAAAGTGAGGAGAAGGGTGAGGGAGGAGTTTGGCTGCTCTCTTTGGTGGCAGTAAGCCATGAGCTCAGCTCTGCTGTGTTATGTAGCTCCACCATCGATGCAAAGCTCTGCAAGACGTAACTGCTCACTACGGTGGTTGGGAAGAGGATCTGCTGCTCCTTCCCTCCTGGCCACACATTTCCCACTATTGCCCTCGTTACAGCCCTGCTGTTTGTCTGAACCCTCAGCAAGTCTAACCGAGAAAAAAAAAAAAAAAATTATTTTTCTCTTTATTTTCTACCTGCCCAGCAAGCTATATTGGCTCATTCAGGAGAAGACAAGCACCAGAAAAGCTCAAGAGAGGGTGCCGGGCTGCCCTGCTGGCAGGCAGGTTTTTTGGGGTGACAATAAGTTCTCTGACAAGCTCTGCAGCTATTAAGGAACCTCAGGCTGCAACCCCGATACCAATCAAAGTTAACAACTGCCTTGTTCTGCCTCCTCCCTCCATTGTGCCAGCACAGGTGCTCCTCCACACCTTGATGAAGTAGTTCAGTGTATTAAACAAACAGGAAAACCTTTTTCTTTTCTTTGTAAAGAGCTGAATTGGCTCATTAAGAAGTTAGTTAAACCCTTGTACCAGCAAGGAAATGGGTGGGAATGTGAAGAAAGGAGAGAGCGAGAGGGTAGGACTTACGTAAACTGAAATGTCAAAGAAACACAGGCTTAAAAATACAGTGAAGTGCATTTAGATGCAGAGGCCAAGATTTTACTCAATTCAATCTGAAATGGGTATTTGGTGTAAAACAAACTTTATGCTGAATGATGCTTTATTAAGAAATAAAAATAATTGCTGCTTTGTTTAGGACAGAAATGAACACACAGAACCTTATTTTTACACAATTGTAAAGCAATTTGTAATGGTTTCTGTCTATTGCTTCCAGTATCACTGTTAACTAGAAATCTTCTACACATTCACCTTTCTTACTTTCACCATTTTTGTAGGTAATGCAACAGCATCTATAACAAATCTAATACAAAATGATCTGGAGACACGACAATGCTATTTTCTTTGTCATACACACAGAGGTAACAGCCACTTACTTTCTGATACCATTAAATATCACCTGCTGCCCGTGGGCCATGACTTCTGAGAGGATTTCCACAGTCAGGGCAGTTCCCAGCAGTTCTCTACAAACACAATGCTGCCTAATAACGTGAAAAAATACTGTACATCAAAGCTGCATTTCTTCCAGCTGTAAACAGCAAAGGACTTAACGATCACATATTTTTTACTTCAAATTTCCAAGTGCAGCTGGATACCGGTGCTCTAAGTAAACAGTTGCACTACTTTAGCAATTATATAATACTTCAGCCCAGATCGGACTGATCGTATCTCACTTTTAATTCCACACATAGTGAGCAGAGTCTTCATTCTAATCCTGACTTTGCTTTTGCTAAAGATCTCAGCATAGTCTTCATTTCTCCCGAAAACAAGGAGACAGGACTACTCTGCTTCGCGGAAACTAGAAATTTGGAAGTGCTGCAATGATGAATGCTGGTTGAAAGATGTCACAAAAAACAACTGCAGGAATGTGGTCTGTTGGGGAGACTGGGAAGGTAATGAAAGAACAGAATACTCCCCTCTTGGACACCACCAGCAGTAGTATGGGAGTCCTTAAAGGATGAAAGATCTAATCTGTTCCTAATTCAGACCCTTTTTCTTCAATGTGGAGGTCTTTCACAAAGGCTTGCACTTATTTCCACGGAGAGCCTGAAACTCAGCAGAGTCTCTGGGCTGGCAACCAAATGGGATGCATATTCAGCTGCAAAGAGTCCTTTACCAGACTTCCCTGGAGTAAACCCATGGCAGATGTCTTTGAAGCTCACAAGGCTGGAATTCGGATAGCCAGTGCTCGTCCCATGGCTAGGAAGGCTCTAGTTTCTTGCTTGAGCAAGTGATGAGTCTTGAAGCTGAGACTCACTCAAAATTCAAGAGCAACTGCAGTAGGACTTCTCTCTTGGCTGTCTTCCAGACAGCACAAGCACCCAGAATGCAAATATGAGTGTAGAATATGATGCTCAGATTAAAGGATAAAAACAGAAGGCCTTCAGAAAAGGCATCAAAATAGACGAAGGACAACACTACACACATGGAAAACAGAACAGCAGGTTTTTCTGACTCAGAGGTGGGTGAAATATTCTTCAATGGCAACAGGCAAACTCTCACTTCGATGAAAGTCACCAGGCAGTTACAGGTCACCTCTCCAGATGTTGCAAAAGAAAAGTCCCTTAGGACAGGTGATGGACATACTCAATGTGAGGGTGCACACCAGGGTTCTCTCCCCATGGGCCTTTCTCTCAGACTGCTGGCTTATCTCCCAAAATCAACCAAACGCTAAAAATGGTCCTTTAAAGGAGCTCGGTTCACAGAACAGACAGATGTGTTGATACAACACTTAGGTGACAATAAGAAAGCTCTCAGAAACTGTAGATACTAAACACAGAATGAAGTAAAATTTTGAAAGACAGAGTTGTGATGTTTCTTCAACAAACTTTTGCTTAACATTGTTACAGAGGTGACTTTCCCACTCTTAATTATTCCAGAGCTTCAAGATCATCCAACCTATTCCTACACCTTTGCAAATGACTACATTATATTGCCTTATGTAAGACACTGCTGTTCGTGTTCAGTCACTCTAAATTCAGGCAAATAATCCTAACATTTATGCCCAAATAGAGAGTGGCACATATAAACCTTTATATGGTCTTCACTGGTGGTTATGTACCTGTTGCATCTACCAAAAACATTAAATTATGGCATGGTATCATGACAGACCAAAGTCCCGATGTTCTTGGAAACCAATGAGTGAGACTTGACAATATTGACCTTTAATGATGGTTAAAAGTCCTTGAAACAGCCCCTCCCAAAGAAGCATATCAAGAACCTAATAAATGGTTAATCATTAGACAGAAATATGCATCCTTTTTTAATCAAGTTTTCACTATTTTTAAAGATCAATCCTGTGATGGCACAGTCAGGCACTTTTGTATTACAATTCCAAGGGCACGTTCACATTTGCAAGAGTAAATACATTGCATTTAAGCCAAAAGCACAGTGAAGGGCAAATCTGTGAATCCATAGAGAAGAGTCCAAATATCTCTTGACTGGCTGTAACTCAAGTAATTATTAGAAAAATATACTTGAAGAAGTAGCAGCTGAATAGAAGAAGGTTAAAAACCAACAATTCAAGGCTGTGACATGAGAATAACAATGCGTTTTAAATGAAAACAATGCATTTTTTAAAAAAGTTTGTCAGACCTTTTTTTACAATGAGCTGAAAACATTCCAATTTTTTTTCCCCAATTACACAAAGAAGTACTTTACTCAAATACCACATGCATTGTTCTTTTATTCTTGGAGCCTAAAGTAGTGAAATAACAGCTACTTTATAATGTAAGGAATAAAAACAGTTAAATTCACTTCTGTGCAAAGTTAGGAAAGCCATACAGTTATTAGCTTTGTTTTTCCTCCTCCCTAAATGAGTCACTTCACCATTTTTCAACTGTTGGTATTTATTTTCTGTTGGACAGAATAAAAATAGACAATCTTCAAACAAAATTCTTGCGCACACTTCATGATTCACTGTATACTGTACGGTAACTGGTTTGATGTCAATACCAAAAATAAATTCTCAATATGTTTCATAATCAGTACCGTGGCCAAAAGGTGGCCAACATTTACTGCTAATAACCATGTTTATATACTGGGTCTTTGTTGTTTGTTTTTTTTTCTGAGAAGTTAGAAGACTAAGGCAGACCATTTACCAGAAAAAAAAAAAAAAAAAACCCAACCTAAAAAAGAACCACTTCCCTCTGGTGTTAAAATTCACCACATCTTTAGATTTAAGTTTACGCAGCTGAGAGATTTCGGAATAAACATTACTATACGAAAAATGCTGACGCAACTACTAACCCATAGAGCAGCTGATCTTATGTGCGTGCATAATAATGAACTCCCTGATGAAGTTTTCAACTTGGAAAACCCTATGTGTCTTCTATTTTAGATTCCTTTCAACAGTTAACAACTAAAGGCCTTATTCATGAGGTAAATTTATCTTGGGAAGTGCCCTGAAAGCACAGACTGTACTCTTCCTATGTACAGTAGCTCACTATTTTCTGAAGATTTATCACATACATTTCTCAATAAGAGATTACATTTCATTATTTTCAAAACTGATTACATTATACATATTATACGGCACTTTTACTAAAAAGTAAAGGATTTTTTAATGATCCCTCTCTTCTGAACAGACTTACCTGGTTATATAAAACTTGTAATTAAGAGACATAGGCTCAATCATTTTATCTTGTTTTTTATTGTCTTGTGTTTATTTATTGTCACAGCAGCAGCTGAAGGAAGCATTTGGAAAGATCTCACAAGGAAAATTCTTGTTGGCTTTTCCCACTCTCAGTGTCCAGCCAGCTTCTGTATAATCACACAATAGCTAGTGAATTATAGAGTGTGGTTTTTAATTTATTGCAAGATTTCTTTTTTTTTTTTTCTATTCCTTTTTTTTTGGCAACACGGATCTCCAATCTGAGAACCACATCCAAAGTCTAGATGGCACTGGATTCTGGTTTCAGTTCATTCTTTACTTTGGCCACGATGTGAAATATAAATCAACCACACAATGGAATTTAGCTGATGTTTGCTAACATTTCTTTGACACCGAAATGCAGGGATCTGACATGAGAAAGCCAAAGAACAAGTATATAAAGATGCGTGGTGAATGTAATAAGAATATAATATAACTATTAAATTGTAAGCACTATTCTTCTCTTGTGTTGCTAAAGGGTACAAGTCTATCGCCTGAGAGCATCATCCTCCACTCTAGTGAATGAAAAAACTTAAGAAAAAAATTAAAATGTTATATTTTAAGAAATGATTCATTTAGGTTATATTTTGAATTATGATCTGCATAGAAGAACTTCGTTCCAGAGGTCAAATGACTTGATCAAATACTTATAAGTAAGGATACAAATTCCTTTGAGTTTAAACCCTTCTCTGCCAAAATGTCCTATTCCAGCCTATTTTCTAAAAGGATAAAAACGCAAGTAAGCTTTACTCAAAGTAGCTGAAAGATGCCTCAAATTCTATTTATACATGCAATAAGAAACATGGATCTCTCTCATGGATCTCAGGAAAGCCCCTTTACTTTCTGACTCATAGAACTGAAGGAACTGATTCAGAGAATTTAAGGAACAAACCCACATGCCCAGGGAAGGATGTTTTGAAGCCAGGTATGTAGGAATGGTAACAGAGCTACTCTGTATGAGCATCCTAAGAGCTCCGATTGATGTTATGAAGCTTTTTGATATATGTGATATCTATGCATTCTTTAGCATCAGCATTTTACCAAGTTACACAAAACACAAATGGATCCACCATTGATACTACACTCCCTTGACCTTCTTCAAGATTCCCAAGGTAGGATGGCAACAACAAAGGAAGTGTTTGGAAGGGTTGTACCACCATCCAACACGTGGGATAAGGGATGAACAATATTGCAAACAGGGACCAAAAAAAATTAACATTTTGAAAGCAGGAGAATTATGTTTAATCAGAAGATCAGCTGAGAAATAAGTGAACTGATTATAGCAGGAAAAGAGGAAATGCCGTGTATTCAGACAAAAAGACTTGTAAAAAAGGGCACAGAACAGTATCTGACAGCAAGAGGACTGTCACTTCTATCCAGAGAGGTGAGGCTGCAGTCTATGCAAAGAAAAACAGAGCTGAAGAGCGTTCAGTTTTTGTGTACTGGAAACAACCCATAGCAGCCCGCACAGAGAACCAAACTGATTTCATCCCTGTAAATGCTCCTTAATGCATGCGCACAGATACTGTATTCCTGACCAACGATTAATGACATTTCTGTGTTAGCTCTTGTAAATGAAATTCCTTTTTAATATAAACAAACATTAGGATATATAGACAAAGTGTGAACAAGCAGGGGACGTGCTTCTGCCACGTGCCTCTGTAGGTGTTAGTAATATTCAGCCAGTACAGAAAAGTCAGAGTCCCAAGTCCCAGGAACTCAGCGCTGGTTCAACGGAGACAGTGGCAATGCCAACAATCTTCATCGGTTAAAACTTTGAAGCAGCTCAACCCACTTCCACAGATCTGAATTCCTGGTCTGCTTTTCTCTATAGATTTCCAAAGTATCTCCTGGGTTTTAATTTCCACACTGCTCAGCTCAGTCAGTTGATACTGCTGATCCCCTGAACCCTGACTGCTCTGGTTCTGAACCTAGAAACTCACAGTTTTGCCTTGTCCCTCACTGGAAAACGCTGCAGGTAGGTCTTCGAAATACAGCTTTTACACTCAATATTTTATACCTTTCTCAATACTTCTACTTATCTAAATAAAAAACAGAACCCTTTTATTGTTTTTGATCTGCATATCAAATTGCTTGAGCAATATAAATTATCTGTGTCACCTTTCCTAGAGCAGAGTGAGGTTCCCTTTGGGCACATTTACATGGCTGACACTTATTTTTTTTGTGATGAAGTGTAACTTCCTCTTGGTAAAAAAGCTTCTTACAACATCCTCCAAAATTTTATGTTGATTTGGATTATCAACTCCTTGTAAACTTAGTTTTTCTTTTACTATATCTGCACTTTCAGTTCTGCTTCTTTTTTATATCCTCCCAGCTTATTCTTCTATAACAAAATCTCTCCCAGCAGCTGACAGCCTTAGCTCACAGTAGCTATTTTCTCATCACATTTTGCAATTTGATTCTATTGTGTCTGAAACATTTGATGGGCTTTTTATATATTCAACTTCAGGTCTTCCAGTCATATTTTCCCTAATTTTTAAGTCTCTTTCTGGCAGTAAGCTTCATTTAAATTAAAATTTCTGTGCTTTCAAACATTACACATCTGAAGAGGAATAAACTTGTTAACAAATGGATTGCATGTTACTCCCTCCTTTATGAGAAAATTAAAGAAAAATAAAATGAAAAGCCAGAAACAGAGGAAAGAATTTACAGGGCATCACAGAAGGGAAGATGAGATCAAGAACACTAGAGGTATCTTGGGATACTCCGACAACTGCTCTCAACAAAAAAACCCAATAATCTGCTTCAATAAAATGCCTAGAAATGATACGTTCTAAACCAAACTTGAGAGTGCCAGACACAACATGCACAGTACAAACTGGAATTCACCCATAATTCCCCACCAAGGCAGAAAAATATAAACATTTTCTAATTTTGTCATTATCACTTAAAGATAATAAACATGACAGAAAAGCCAAGTGACAAGAAGAGAGAAGCGCATTTGCCTGTGGTTACCTCACCCCCTTGCACACCACCTCTCACCTAATTCTTCTGGAAATACATGTTGTGGTGTTTTATAAACATCATTCTCATTTCCTTTTCAGGGAGTTGTCTATCAACAGTCATTATTATAGTGCCCTAACTATGTCAACTCCACATAAAGGTTCCAGCCTTCTACCCAAACATCCCTCAGCTTCTTTCTCAAAGGCTTTTAAGGAAACAGAAGGAAACACAATATAAAAGCACTGGAGCATATGTCTATACACCTCCACCATCAAAATAGAAAAATCACTGACCCAGAAATACCCTGAACCGTGTACGATTCTCTAAAGACTCCAAGCAATCAACAGAATGTATCTTGGCTCTGTACAAATCATAATAAACTTTTTCTTTTTTTCCATTTTTTTTTTTTCTTAAACAAGTGTAATTGTAACCCCTCAGGGCATGTGGTGATGCCTGTGGTAAGAAAGCTAGAAGTAAAGCCAGGGTGCCCCCGAGTCTGTGGAAATACACAGAAATACACTGACTTAAATGAAACTAAGCCTCCACCCTGCAAAGAAAAAAAAAAAAAAAAAGCACTGGCTTAAATACATCTCTTGCTGAAAAACTTTCTAAAAGCTCCATTAAGTGTGGCATCCAACAGAGTGAAGTGGAACAGGTCCTTTTCTCCAAAACACAGCATGGTGTGTTTGCACAGAAGGTGGAAAGGAACAGCAGAGGGGAATTCTGCAGTAGTATAAGGCGATGGGGCTACTTGGCTTTTACTTTGTGAGCTTTTTTGATATTCTCCACTCTATGCTGAATTTGTTGGACTCTTACTAATTTACTACTTATGGAGAATGTGCTTGTTTGCACCACAACCTCAAGAACTCTTTGTTTTTCTCCATCTACTCAGACAACACTAGATTTTGTTGTAGGTTTTTAAGAAATCACCCCATTAAGTCAAAATGATGCTTTGATTATTTTATAGCACAGCTCCAGGGAAATACACACTTTTAGCTGCTGCCATATCACGACCACCTTAAACTGTGGAATGTCTTCTCTAGAATTCTCTCAAACACCTGACAGAATTGTTACACCTGTGTAGAATTATACATTTCCCTTGATTTTGATGTACAAAAATAACTGCTTTATACTCAATTCTGTAGTGGATCTAAAAGATGCAAAAAAGCACGTCTCTCTCTAAATGCTTACCTTAAAGATGTTATGGCTTGTTTAAATTAAGAATAAGTTAGCAAGCAGTAAGATAGTACTTCCTAAAATGTCTAACATACAAAATATAATCATATTGCCCCGTCAGCAAAGAATGACAAATAAAACCTAAACCTATCAGCTTCTAAGCTGCATAATAACCTTGTCTTGTGTAAATACACGAGCTATTAGAATGCATGCTTTAAAACACAAAGGAAAACCCCCAGTTCTTCCATGATATTAGTCAAAGGCTGATTCTGCAATAAGGATAGAGACAACACTAATTTGTCACTTAAAGGAAGAAAAGCCTAAAAAGTAGGCAAAACGCTGAATAACCTTATCTTCATATGTTTGCATTCATAAGAAATGCCATCAAAACTCACAAAGCCTTGGTTCAGATTAAAAAAGAAAAAAATATAAGTAATCCTTTGTTCCATGTCAATAATAACTTAATAACGTTGGATATACAGAATTCCAAGCTGCCTCCATACGCAAACTGCCAGAGTGACAGTAAGTCAGTGAGTCTTTCATACATCGGTCCCTTTGATCCAAACATGTAAGCAGCTCGTGCTCAAACACACTCGCTGAATCTTCATGCTTCAGTTCACAAAGGACACAACAGCAGTTTTAGTGTCAGACTTACTAAACAAGAGCAGGAAGATAATCCAGAAACAGTCACAAATTTGTTATTTCGTTCCAACAATAATTGGCTTTTTTGATCCATGATTCTTTTACCATTACAACCAATTTCTGAGTGCCAATATAACTCCTTTGATGATTCACCAAATTCACACTAAGCCATGGCAAACAAATCCCCAGGAGACTGGAAAAGATTTGGCAATTTCTGTTTCCAAGGTAGACAAACCAGTATTGTTAATTTTGCCTTCTCCTCTCGGTCTTATGCATACAAATTACCTTTCTTGCACTCCCTTCTCTCTTTTCAGATTCTTTCCTCCCATCTCTCCCAAGACAACTTTCAAAACGACATCCTCCATAAGCTTCCCAATCCTTTCCTTTCTACCAAGTCTCTGAAAACAAACACCAAACAACCAAACCCAGCACTTCTTATCCCATTCCCGGCACCCAGCAGTCTTGCTGCCCCATGGACATGGCCAACCATTTGATTAAATTATGATCCGCTCGGAGGGTTTCACAGCGAGCACCTACAAATGCTCTGTGTGTCTGGAGAGCACTTGTGCGTTCGGTTTGAAACAATACGCTGAGTTCGGCAAAAACATTGCTGGAGCTTGCAACTGCATAAAAAAAAGCTGTCAGGACGAGAGAGGGAAAGCCATTCATCTTTGATGAGAAAGGTAGAAGTGTTTAGGTTTAGAACTATTCTTTTCTGATTGAAAACAATCAAAGGCTAAGGAAAAAGGCATTTTGCTGTCTAACTGTATTCCAAATTATGCCTTTATTAATGGAGCAGAGATTTCTGGCAAGGAGGGTGGCTGATGCAGAGGAAAAGTGGATGAACCCAGGGGATACAAAGAAATCATCTGCTGGAGAAGGAAAAACAACAGACAAAATGGATTGCAGATCTTAAAGAGGCAGCAGCAGAGGCCTGGATGTCAAGAAAATGAAGAGGACTGAACAATAGCAGGATATCTCTGGGTATCAAAGGACTGAAAGTCCAGTGGCATTATACGCCCAAAAGCACTGGATATTACTTAAGTTGTTTATACTGGGAGGTGTGAAGGTCAGCTACTTATGGGCACTTAATGTCAAGTGACATTAACAAGGACAAAACAGGATCCTTCTTTAAAATTGACACTTTGTTTTTACTGACTTCTAATGAGACATCATCTAAAGGGCTTAAAGAGAGCCTGGGAGCTGAAAGAATTAGTTATTAATCTAAGGATGCCTAGTTAAACAAATGCCATTAGGAATGGAAAGCGTTAAAACAGTCAGTTTCGTGCTAAAACAAACAAACAAACAAAATCTTTCTTCAATTGAGGCTTAAAGGTTCTCACTTCTTCCATAACAGAATACAGATGATTCACAGCTGTTTGGCATCTGTTGCACTTCTACCTAGTGAATGCATTCCTCTCTGTCATTAGATATCTCCAAACACACCAACCGGGGCACTCGCAGCCAGTTCACTGGAGTACGAGCATCCTGTGTGTCACTGAATGCTCTTTCCACGTTTCTGATGGTGGAAATCAACAACTAGAGACCTGCAGGCACGGTAATGTGAACGCAGCATCCGCCTACCTACGCCTAGGAAAACACACTTGCACTTTGTCTGGCTATTTAATTGATGAAATAATCTAAAAGTATCACCCCTCAATTCAAAGCAAGATTTTTATTGCATACATGGCTAGCAAATAAAAAAACCTTCTTGCAGTCAAAAAGGCGGAAACGTGTCAGATATATGATCAGAGAAGTCTCATGTTTACTGGATGATTCAGAAAATGTAGCTGTTATTTAGCTGCATTATTTTGGCCATGCAAGATGAGCCAAACTTTTGGTTATTTTGTTTTGAAACATAGAAGCTTTTGACCATATGAAACCAATTTTATGTATGCCACTGATTCAAAATATATTAAAAAAAAGTTTATGTATTACTTTTGGCATCAAATTACTCTACAGTATCACATGGATGAAATATCTCACTTGAAACAGCTGTGCAAAGTACTCAAACTGCCTTGCTTTCTTCCTCTTTGATAAACTTCTAGTCTGCTTGGAAATTCCTATTTTTCCAGACCTCAGTTTGATAGGCTTATTTGGCAATCTGTCATCTTTCACAGGCACATTCTCTCTCATTTTCTAGCAGCTGCGGACATACAAATTTCCATAAAAATCTACACATATCCACTTAAAAGATCAGATTCAGAAGCTTCAAATCTGTTAAAGCAGGAAGGAATAACAGCAAAGCGTAAGTAGCAGCTCGAGATAAATTACAAAAATAAGGTATAAAAGCGACATTTACCTATTGTCTCTTCTAAAAGTGAAAAAAAAAAATTGCATCAAATTTTCATGATAATACAAGCACATCTTCCAAGACTGTATTTGAAATTAAGCCCTGCAACAATGCCCAAAAACATTAAGAACAAATGGTTTTCCTAAATGCAATATTTTAAAATGAATGACAGCAACGAACATCAAGTTCTTGTCAAAAGATACACAAACTTAAAACAGTTGATGTGTAGAACACTGTAAGATGGCACTTGATTTGCATATTCAGGCTATAGCTGGACACATCTCTAGTCCAGAGCTCTCATTATCTGTAAATTCCTGACAATTAGAAGCCCTGAATAAGAGTAAATATTTAACACCATTTCATGCCAGTAGAAATACACATTTGCCCAACTTAGCATGTCAAGACAATTCTGCAGCCCGTACACGATTATGGCCAAGGCCACAACATCCCTGCTTTTAGCAGAAGTGGAACTATTTTTTAAGTATTGTTAGAATGATTCCCCGTCCTCCCTCCCTCCCTCCCTCCCCCCCCCATCACAGCTCGGCACTAAGATTAATGGGGTAGTTCATACCTTTCAGAGCTACAGGAAGCTGAAATAATGACTAAATATTCTTCGGTTATGTTTTCAGACTTGTCTGTACAACTCTCTTAAAACTCACATTCTGGCAAAATTACATTGCTCTATCTCTCAAAGAACTACCTACCCATAGCACGATCTTGTTAATATTCTGATTTTCTCAGATAATAATTATTACAGTTTATTGGCAGACCAGTGGCATAATTCCTTGGTGAAGTATCTCAAATTCAGACAGGCGTAATGAAAATACATTTTAGAAGACAATTATGGGAATTGTTCCCGAATAAGGGTCTTGTTTTGCAGAAGGTAGATAAAGTCCTTTTCTTTGCCAGTTGCTCACACATAATTATGCACAGTCGGTGAAGCAGATGTTGAGTTTTCACATACACAATGTACAAACAACATCTTTTTGCTTTAAAAAGAGGTTTGACAGAAGTTATAAAAGGGTATGTAGAAGCCAAACCCCGTTATTTTTATCATCATTATAAACAGACTGTAAAAATATCACTAAGAAACATTTTTGGTTTGCTTATGTCAGTGACTGGTAACATTTCTACAATCACCAAAGTTACCAGGAAAAAAATTAACCAAATATATAAAACAAATACCAAATGGAAATTCAAACAACCTTCAGAACATGTGAAGCAGTAGCAGAAACATGCAATCATTTTAGAAAGAAGTTTCTTTCCTTGTAAAATTTATTATTTGTGTTTATTGAGCTCTCTGGTAAAAGGTGAAAACTGAGAAAAGATTGCACTTCAGGCTATTCATCAACAGTTATACAAAACCCAGTAACTTTGGAAAGCTTCTGACCTGACCAGCAAATATATAACACTGAGTCAATATTAAAAAACACGAAAAAATGCTCCCCTCCCAAATAAAGAATATTGGCCCCTCCTCAAAAAAAAAAAGAAGCACCCCCTGCCCCAAAACCCAAGTTCTCTTTCTATTCCTACAAACCCCCACCGCCCCATGTTACTGTTGATCATCAACATAATATTCTACATAGCACAGCTTAATAATTTATCTAGAGAGATGATATTGTAATCTCATAATTCATGCTACACTTAAAAAAAAAAAAGTAACAGCTACCATTTTCAACACATTTGTAGCTAAATACCGCCTTAATTTTCATATTCACCAAACATTTATCCTCCTTAGAGTCTGGTATTTCATATGGAACAATGGACAGTTTTCAGTTAAATTGCAGGTAAATACCTGCATGACATATTCTAAATACGTGGTCTGGCACAGATATCTTTATATTTATCCCGTAGAGTGACAGGAAACTGTCATGACTAATCCGTAATTGCCCTGCCTTCACAGGGCTAGGAATGTCACTCCCCAGCTAGCACTGATGGCAGGAGGTACGTGACCCAGCTGCAGCCGTGTGGCTCTGCAGCACTTCCATTCACACAGCAGACACACTGGCCTCTTTCAGACTAAAAATCTATATGTATTAGCATTGCTTATGTTCTATTCCTAACAAATTAGCACAAGCCCTGCCACAGCAAGAGCAGTTTGCCATGTTACTGCTTTCACTAAAGAGAAAGTTGAATCATGTTCCATGTCTAACTGCTGGCACCTGGTATCCTGCTATAAAAGGAGATTTTGGACTTCACCTATCCTTAATACAGAATTTGAAACTAAAGTATGAGAAAAAACACGCTTGCTACTGAGGCATGTAATTTCTTCCTTCCTCTTTATTCTAAAATTTATCACATTACCTACTTGATCACAAAAAAAGCCCAAGCAACCTAAGATTTGAGTCACACACAGAACATGGTAGATTCTTATCACAGGGACCCTTTTCTCTCACTAAACAGTGAAATGCATGTTGTCCTCAGTCACACAGAAAATAACTTCTTGCTTCTGAAAAACAAAACATTTCTTCATTACACGTGCTGTTTCAGCCATTTAAGAAATACTTTGACACTTTGCTTTTGACATTTTATCAATGCTCTACTTGTGCTCAGTCGCATCCTTGATTGTACAAAACAGCAAGGTGACGGACTCAATCATTAGCACTTGACATTAACGCGCTTCATAAAAGCCACGATAGGGTGAATTTAAAATATGGCAGAATACCAGAAAAAAATTTCTGTTTCTCATTCTAGACACCATCTTTCTGATCTTGAATAGCAACCAGGCCCCAAAAATTTCTTCTCCTTCCACTAAGCTACATTTTTGTTCATTCTCCTCTTTCCTATGGTCTCCAAAAGGACAACAGATGCTTCCTCCATCACTACCTATACAGGTTAAACTGATCAAAATTATTTACGGGCAGAAGAAAATTTTATTAATTTGCCCTCACATACATGGTTATTTATACAGTTCTACCAACAAAGAGGAAAATGGGAATTCACTGGACATGGCATCATCATCATCATTACTTCAACTACCCCACTCTGTCTGAGATAAAATGAGCTATAGTAACAATTCTTTTAACTACTGGGAAATGCCTATTTTTCCCAGCACGGCAACCAGCATTGTCAACAGAGATGCCCCAGGTCACCTGCAATCGTAAGAATTTTGAAAAGAAAAGAAGACAAAGGGATAACAAAGCACCATTTTTAATTTGCAGGAAATAGCTACCATTTAAGTTCTTGAATAAAATTACATTAAAATTTCAGCGGAGTTGTGCTTCAAATATAGTTCAAGCTAAAACAACTAAAACGTGAAAGGACACACTGGCAATTCCTGCAGTAAATGAAAGGCTCAGCTGTTCCACACTTTCTAAAAGGAGGCGGCAAACATCTAGCAAAGAAACACAAAATCCATAAAAAGTTTTAAACCCACAATTGTGTATCAATAGACACAGATCTTACAAAACAGAACACTGAGCCTTCTCCTACCATTATCCTTTCAGCCGAGCGACAGAACCAAGGCCTGACAAAAGTGACTTTGTCTAATTGAACTGGGCTACAGCCACCAAAGCCTGCTATCGCTGCCGCCCAGCGTGCTGACAGGAAATAGTGGCTGCCTTCAGCCTTGATCTACCCACGTGAAGCGGAGCTCGCTGGCTGACCACAGACCGGCCTCTGTTCTCTTTGTAATTGTCAACATCTGCTCTGCAGATCTATGAATAATTTTATGACACACACCAAAAAAAAAAAAAAAAAACACCAATCTCCCCTACTGACTGCAAAGGTTGTTGGGTTTTTTTTTTTGGTTTTTTTTCTTTTTAAACATGTGTAATCTGACACTGAGATTAACAGAGAGCCTGTTTTGCTCATAGGTTAAGATTTACATTCCTCTGAAAGATGCCATTAAAATGGAATTCATGGTAGGTAGGAAAAGCTAATGTTGCTGTTACCTTCTAAATCAGGTGGCCGGGTAAGTGTTGGCAGTTGAGGTAATACATCATTTTCAAATATTGTAGGTAAATGGGGCAACAGTCCACTGGTGTGGTCTCTGTAGTAGCTACTTCCATGAGAGGTAGCTGTGATTCCTCCGATTGCTTCGTTCATACCAAGTACGACAAACCCCATCTCAAACATCTCACTCCTGAGGAAGTGACAATGGAGATGTACCAATGGACACAGTCAACATGACTTAAGTTTCAGTTACAAGAAGGAACACATTTGAGGACAGACCAGCAGCACTGTTAGTTGGAAACTCAACTTTCCAGCTCTTTCAAGCAAGCCATCAGGGGTTCTAAGACTGTCAAGCATTTGAATCTAACAGTTTCCAATTTATTTTCATTTCACAATCATGGATCTAGTTTTATAGAAGAGTGCCAATATGAAAGATATGGATAAAACTCTGGGGAAACGGCCATGCTACAATTTTAGATGGTCACCATGCCTGGCTGAAAAGGAAGTAAAGAAAAAGGGAGATGCAGCGATGCATTGCCATTGGCCTGTCTGCAGTACTCATTAGCGATGCAACTCTGTGATCAGTAAGAGCAGAAGAGCAGAAACAGAAACAATTAAAGAACAAATCACAAGGGGAGTGAATACTTGCCAGGATAATTCTCAGACAGTTTTCCAGGACTGGTACATAACATGTCAAGGCTTTCTTGCCTGACTCCTGTCCGTAGCATAGGTAGACTGTTGGCTGCATATAGGATTTATTTTCTTCTAGTTTTGTCTTTTCTCCTTTAGCTTAAATACCCAGGAAATACATAGAAGGAAAAAAGCAATGGGAAGCATAAAGATTAAGATAGTCCTTTTAGCATCTTGCTGAAGCGTACACTATATTCAGGTCTACCGCTATGACTTCTTTCTCTCTCTCTCTTGCTTTTATTATAATAAAGCTGAGAATTTCCCTGCAATTTCCCAGATGTAAGTGCTGCGACAGTAAGGTTGCTTCTCGCTAGCTCAGGTTCGGTATTACCTTCCTGGCCTGGCAGCTCTAAATGAAGCGTATCAAAGTGCGTGAGCGCCTTCAGTTTAGCGCTGCTTAGCAGAAGTCTGTTGACTTCAAGAGTCTGGTTTCTCTCAGAAACATTAAAACCTCTTTAAGTGCCATTGCCAACCTGATGATCAATTTACCTCCCATCCCTTGGACTTTGACTCAATAGATAAAGCGTTTCATGGATACAGTACTGTTTTCTCCTGAATATGATTATTAATCTGCTACTTTCCTCCACTCATGGGTGGTTACACTTAAATTTCTTTATTAGAAACTACTAAGTAATTTGCTCCTTGCAAAATGAATGGGCAATTAAGTATGTGGTGAACTTGTGGCTCTTTGGTGAAGCATCAGGGAAAGAGAAAATTATTTGGGGGAAAAGACGAAACTGAGAATGGAGCGAGAAAGTGAAAGCTGCTGAATGCTGTCACAGTCTAACAACTAATTCCAAAAGTTTGCAGTGGAAAACATATAGTATGAGACCTGACCATACAGTCCCAAAGTCCCCCCAAATTACACAAACAGATTTCAGACAAATAGAAGTGTGGCATGTATGTTCAAAGTAAATTTCAATTAAGTTGTATAAAAAAGTCAGTATCGCTATTACGTGATATTAAGCACAAACTTCGACCCTATTTTACTAGCTTTTAACAGCTAGTCATGGACATGACTTTCACCCTGAATTCTCTGAATTCACAATTCTGTTGCAAAGGTGCTTAAAAAGCACAGGGAATGACAGATGGAGAAGAGAATAAAGAATGTGAACATTAGATGAGGCAAAAATCAAAACAGAAGCACACCAAGAAAGTTTAGTGAAGAAGGCTCTCTGTGCTAAGTGGTCAAGGAAGGAGCATTTGTATGACATGCTGCAGTCTGATTTAAAAAACACAACAAAACCGAACCCGAAAACCAACAAACCCCCCCAAAAAAAGAAAGAAAGGATGTGACTCTTAAGAGTCACTGCTTCGGATTTGAACTTGTATCAATCATACTATTCTGTCTTATACAGTAGGAGATGACCTACATACACAACGAAGACAAAAAGCCATTAGGAATGCACGGCATCAATTCAAAACTCTTGCACTATTGCATCAATCCAACAGGTGACACAAGGTATAAATATTTTCAAGTATGAAATGGCTACGATACAGAGACTTGTTGTACACAGTTTAGTATAATCACAGCAGCACAGCCCTCTAGTAGAGATGTGGCTATGTTTGCATAAAAGTTGTAGGTAATTAAGATGTAACTATGAGCTATGATGATACAAATCACTTTTATACAAGTGAACCCACATAAGGGCTTTTAGTAGTAGTATATTCTGGCATCAAATCCCCAAGCAGACAGATAAAACAATGAACTTTCTACAAGCTTAACAAGCTAAATTACAGACTTAATTTGTCTTCAGTGGCAGAAATACCTCTCCAAAGTGATAAAGATTAAAACAGTATTTTAAGTAAAATTTGAACCGTTCTTTAAACAGCAAGAGCTTGTCTTAATTTGTCTTTGCCACTTCAGAAAATAATCATAATCCTGAGAGTAATATGTTCATTACTGAATTTATTTCATTCTTACATTATGAGGGAACAGGTATGCAAAGAATTAGCCAAAATAGTCTTCCTGCGTGCTAAGAAATTATACACCTGAAAATAATAACTCTCTTTATTCTACAAACTTTCAGAACACCTATCTTTTATGTCCACAGGTATGCTTAATATTTACTCCAATAAATTCAACACTAAGTACAAGAACATAAATGAATGGAAAATCTTGGAAATTTTTCTAATAAAAAAAAAAGTGTAGTGACATTTGCTTTTTCTGTTTCAGTTGCTCTGAGAAAAGTCACTATAACTTGCAGCAACTCCTAAGCCATTATACTTTGATTACCATCAGCACCAGAATTTTCAATGTCACTAAGGTATTACGTTTGTAAAATGCAGGGTGTAAAACTGCTGGGTTTACGTTTCTCCTCTGCCGCCTTTTCCTGCGCCGCGGAAGCAGTCACTGCAAGCGATGCAAAAGGTTAAATCCACCCACGTCATAGAAACCAGCTCATCCAGAGAGGTGGCAGAGGACCAAGCGTTACACTAGAAGGCAGATGCAAGACCATTTCCTTCCCCGTTACACGCCCCACACGTTGCAGCCGCCCCGGTTTCCGCCGGGGGACAGTCCTGGCTGTCCCCCTGCTCACCGTCGGGCACACGCCTGCTCCACCTCCCCAACACGGGGCAGCCCAGCTCTCCAAATGTGGGCTGCACACACCAGCACTGCTTCCGAGATATGCTAATCATCCTTAAGATCATGTAATTGGAATAAATGAATAGACAAATATCTAGTCTTTATGAAAAAGGACACACTGTTCACAGCTACAGTTGATCCAAGCTAAGGCTCTGAAAAGCTCGCTATTATTTTTTTTATTTGCACAACTTCAGCTCAAGAACTTCTAATCATGGTCCATTTGGCCAAGGCTGTACAAGCAGAATAAAACCCCCATATCCCCATTTGCCACACTTGCACTGAGAAATAAAAATATTAAAATTTAATTAATCATTAAATCCCAATCCTTATAACTCAAATGCTGTTAGACTGGACCAGAATCTGTTTTCTTTACAACACAGAAAGCTAAAAAAAAAAAGCCTCAAACATAACATTAAAACATATATTGTTAAAACTTATGAGAGGATACGGTGGGTGTAAATATTTTAACATTCAGTTTCCTTAACTAGTCAAAATATCAGAAAAGCGAGAACTACCGTAGAGACAAATGTCAAACATGGCAGGGTGAGGTCAGTATAAAAAAAAGTTAAGAAACAAAATCTTGACTGTGATAGATCAAACTGGCCTTTAGACCTACAATCCAATATGGGAAACGATGCTTTCATACTCACACACTTGGCCACTCCAACTCCTATGGAAATTACCGAGCTCTCCTGAAAATCGGACCTAGTACTTTTATCGCTAAAAGCTCAGACCAAAAAAAGAAGTGGTTTTCCAATAATAAATAGAATGCACTTAACTGGTGCTCATACACAATTTTTAAACAGTAAAAATCTGTTCAGTGCCCAGTCGCATGAGACCAAAACAATGTTTTTTCCTATATATAAGGCTGCAATAGGGAGCTGCATTGCAGTAAAAATATGCTTGAAATCAGTAATTTTTATTACGTTAAAAGCCACAGTAAAAATATTTCCCTTTTTTGTGGAATCAGCACTTTGATTCTCAAATTCAAAGAAAGAAAATTACAGGAAGTTAAGGGTGTATCTGCTCTGTGCTCTCGCATATGGAGGACCAACTGAAAAATAAACATCACTAAATCAGTTGGAAATTGGTATCTGGAGTAGGTTTTTTGTTTTGAAAGAAAAAAAAAAAGTTACAGCTACTTCAATATCTCACCTATCATTTTAAAACAAAAACTGGTTTTTGTCCCTCATCTGTTAGGCAAAAGTAAAGTTTCCTTAAGCAATAAAAGACGATGCAATAGAAGCCTTGAGTGAAGCTTAAAGGCTGATTATTTGTAAGGCAGCACTTCCACAGGATAGATATGGAAGAGCAAACAGGAATAAATGGAGCATTTGGAAACTGGAAGTTATTAGTTCGTTCCATCCACGTCCCTAACTCCAGTCCTACATTAATAACCAACTCCTCATTTCATTTTAAATTCTTGCCCTATTTTTCAAAGTAATTTTCAGAAGTATTAAGGAGACAAAAATGTCAGTAATAGTTTGGAAAACAAATGATGCATTTCTGAAAATTTAATCTTTTACAGTTGACATTACCTGTCCATCTCTTAACATCAAATGTCTTAAGAAAAATGTTTTTTAGGCTGCAAACTTGTTGCATCCCATATTGGTATGATCAATTATTTAAAATAGAAGAAAAGATCATCAGCTGGAACAAATCAGAGCTCAAATCAGGATAAACTGTTTTCTACCTGCTTAATTTCATTGTCATCAAAATCATATCATGCTTTATCTGCCATACAAATATCCATCCTGCTGTAAGGCTGCATTCATCAAGAACTGTTTGGAACAAAGCCAAACTTATTGTACTCCCACATTACTTTTCTACTATATTATAATGTTTCTGCTCCATTTAAATATTACTGTGAACCACATTCAAGCCTTGTTTAAGCATGCAAATTATCAAACAAAACATGAAAAGGAAAAATCTGAGTTATTTAACACTCTTTCCTCTATGGTATAGCTTTAAACTCATGCGAAATTGCTAACACACAAAGCAAAATCTGTACACCTTTCAGAACTACTATAAACCTGTTTCTAAGTTCAAAAATATTTGCCCCTGAGATGCCTTTACATAAAGCTCCACTCGGAAGTTGTAATTGTGCTTGGAGTTCACAGACATGAGTAAGCCCCTTCTCATTTAACTTTCCAGAACTGCACGAACCTTCGACAGGCATTTTCCAACATAAAGATAAATATTGACTAACTTGTGAAACTTTGTTTCATTCTCCTCCAGAGGAGAAAAAAGGATCAACCACAAAAGGAAGCAGGCAATTGTTATTCTTCTTCTATGGTATCCGCTTAATCCCATACAAACTAGTAGAATCTACTGCAATTAACCAGTTTGTGACTTTGGTTCTTTCGCTCAGTGGAAAAACATCAGGACTTCACTATAAATAATGCATTTTTAGATAACGTGCGTGAAGGAAGAGGAAACAGTGACAAAAAGCCCAGAAAGGCATTGAGTTTCTTTTTATTTAAAGACAACAAGTACAAGTGAGCCATTAATAGTGGGGGGCAGAGAGAATACCAATCAGCCTTTTCTTGTTTCATCCATTCTTAAGCAAGAAAGTCTTATCCTCTGCCCAGTTTTTGCCTTTACTAATACAACCAGACAGCAGGCATTGCACATACCCACTTTCAGATTGCCACCTCAATTATTATTTCAGTTCTGAACACACCAACAACCAATGCTAGCACTTAGAAAGGTAGAATCTTCTGCTCTGCAAGTAGACAAAACAGATGCTCTAAGCCAGAGAGATTCAACCTGTGGCCCACCTGGAAAATTCATCCTCCCTGCAGTCTACCCCTACCAGCTTTTTACCAGTAAGAAGTTGCCTATTGAGATACACTCAATATTGCGTTGTCATCATCATGTATCAAATTTATGGAAAAGGTTCAGCCATGTTACCGGGTCCTTCAACAAGCTACATGCTTGACTCCACCAAAAAGCTGGATCTATTTCCAAACTGAGTATCTGCATTAAATGCTGATTTGTAGCATGAACTTTTATCAAATATTAAACTCAAATATAAGAAGACTTAGTAAGTAGATAAGCACAGCTTTTAAACTTGTTAGGTAACAGGCACCTGTAACAGCCCAGAAAATTGTGTGTTACGAAACTCTAACATGTTAATTACTGTTCTTCCATCAGGTGGTGCAGAGAGATAATTGGTAAGAACTACAAATCACCTGTGAAACTATGAATCACCTGTGAAAACTTACAGATTTATCCAACACAAAGAGCTCTGAGACAGTCTGCAAAGTACAGGATGTACCAGGAAGCGATACAGACACATTACTGTGGACAACAGCCGAACAGAATCACCATGTTTGGTTCAGACCGTTATTTTTCTAAATTGGGACAGTCCGGTCTCACCATAGAGCCCACTCCTTTTTGCAGGAGTCTCCTCGCATACCGCTCCAAGCTCAGTTTGCTTTCTAACTACCATGTGAAAGCAGAGAAGCCTCTAGTCTTTGGGGAAGGAAAAATGGCAGGTCACATGGAATTATGCTTCAGGCTGAATATAACTCACAGGCTGTAAGACTAAAGTAGTGATTTAACAGACATGGATATGAACTCAGCTGTGCTACTTACAGTCAGCAACAATCCTTAAAAACTATGTGTATAAATATTTGTGTAATTAATCCAACCTTAAAACCATTCAGACATTTTTACTTATACAGCACAGTAAAACTTCCAGTGTACAAGAAGGGCTACATGATCAAGCTACAATCACGTTTCAGACGCAATTCAGACTCGGATATCCTGTAGGATTAGTTTTAATATACACTTTTCCCACTTACTCCAACATTGAAACAGTCAGTTCTCTTAATTTATTTGCTCATTTTCTCCCTGTACCTGTCACTGTGCTCTGTACTTACCGAACAATTAAAGTTATCTTTTTTCCTTTTTTTTTTTTTTTTACTATTGGCTAGAGAGAGATGAAGTCTACCAGAACACATATACAGGTATTTTAAGGCTTATATTAGTATACCAATAATAGCATATTTTAATCATTCATTATTTAGACAGGACATAACCTTAAACAAGCAAATATTAAATCTTTTTTAAAAGTAGTTTTCTCATTATCGTGCTCTCTTTGTACTCTCTTGCTCCCACCACACTCGCTGGGGTATATATTCTGAAATTTCACGCATACCATAAAGTATCTTTGGAATGTTACAGTATAATTGTTTAGAGAAACATTTAATGGATGAGTAAGCATCAAGAGGCCATGGCTAAGGGAAAAGAAAAGTTAAAATGCTAGAAGCATTTTGAATTGAATGATCTTCTCAGCGTGAGGACAGGGGATGGACATTTGATCCAAAAATCTGGTATTGACTCAAGCGATATAAAACCAGCACCGAGGCCCGTGAAGCCATCCAGCCACCTCACAAAACATCTGCTGCCACCCACCTCTTTCAAACAGGGCTTTAGGCACTCTCAAGTGAAGCAATCGAATGCTGTAGGATCTTATTTGATTAATAACAGGAATATTACGATAGGGGATTACATGATCTTGACAATTGGCTATTATATTTTTTCTAATTAGTTGCTTGGTTTCCCAATTTAGAGCACAAATAATTTGCATGTGGATGATATAGAAACGCAACAGAAGTAACTGGAAAAAACGCTGGGCACTGAGTACAGAGACAGCTAAAAAAAGCTGAACATTCTTTCACTACAGGAAACTGCTGGAGACAATATGCTGTAAATTAAAGCCAATTTTCCTGAATTCCCTGAAGGACTGCTCCTCCCAGAGATTCTACAAATCCATTAGCAAAGGCCCATCATTATCATTTCCTTATTTACTGAAGACAGCTTAAAAAAAGCACATCCAAAATAAAACGTAGGGTGCATTGGAGGCAGGGGAAGGGGACAAATCAGGCCCAACCTTACATAACAGATTCATATCCTGATTATTAGACAACAGCTGAGATGGTTTTTCCACCCAATTCCTCCTCCTCCTCCTGTTTTCTTAAGTCCAGAAAAAGCAAATTAATTACCTCCCTACCTGAATTTCTGATCCGAGGAAGGGATGCTAAGGCAGGAGAGCTGCCCTGTGCTGACACACACTGCTCTGGAAATCAATGACTCCTTTTAGCACCAAAGGCAGAAAAGCCCAGCTCCCTGCAGGCTGCTGCCACAGCTGAAGCTTGTCTTGTAATTGGGCACCTAAAATCTCTGTCCCAGTGGATTCTGTGGTGCTCGACAATATGAATCGCAGCTGGTGCAGCACAATCTCTCCTAGCTTCATACTTCCACAGAACTTTGAGAAACCTAATGTCTTTGACAACCTTCTATTTCTGCACTAAACTTGCTAGAGAACAGGTAACAAGTTAAAAAAAAATAATTAGGAATGCATAGTGTGATTCTATAACTCTTATCTGTTAATAAACTCACAGACAAGTAGCAAAAGCTCTGCTATGCAGCCTTCTAGTTCCAAACCAAATATATTTTCAAAAATTCCTCATCTATTTGTAAATGTGTGAATCTAAAACATATGTAAAAATAATGGATTGCACATGCTGCTTGATTAAGGCTTTAAGAGATATCTGTAGTCACATAAGATTGCAAGGGACTTCCCAGGTCACTGCATTTGCCTCCTACTGTCAGAATCACTATATTAAATAATCTCTTACAGAAGACATACACCCCCATCCTAAAAGTAGTTATTCTTTTGTATAGCCCCCCTTAAATCACCTTAGAATTAGGATATTTCTTTTAATTTCCAGCTTAATTCATTAAAGACCCCATCCAGTGGCCACGCAGATGAGATACTTCAGAGTGTGTAAGAGTTTTTTACATCCTCAAGTTTTTCTTTCTCTTCTTTTCAACAACACAGTGATTCAGATGTTGCTGTCCAATAAGTTCCCTGTTTTAAATCTATTTTTTTTTCCTAATGCCATACTTAAAGGCAAATCCAAATACTCCATGGGTAACTTTTCCTGTAACTACTTTCACTTGGTGAATTATACCACTGTTGATTTTAAAACAAGGTCTACAGATTACTTCTTGTGTTACACTGACCATAGCAGAGCCTGTAAGTACATCTTTGGGGGTTAGGGTAATGGGGAACACAACAGAGTTTACAATTAAGTCTAACAAACAAGGGTATGCTAATCTTTTCAGCTCCTTAAATCCAGGAAAATCAAAAGCAAATGTCTCCCTACCATAGCATCACAAAACCCAAACCCAAATACTTGCATCTTAATGCCTGCTGGGATGTTTTCTGCTAACCATCCCTTAGATTTCTTATAATACTCAGTACACACATTCCTCCACAAGCTGGATTGATTTCTTCCACAGTTTAACTTGTTTTTGCCAAAGTCTCTTTTAGTTCAGCGTTGGCCGCCTGCCTAACGAAACAACCTTTCTTTATGCCAAAACTGTCATCTTCAGTTGCACAAGACGCATCTTACAAACATGTATCATGAACCCAGTGTTTAATGCTCTAAGAACTGCTATTTTAAAATGATCTCTAGCAAAACTTAAGCGGATACAGAAGCAGTCAGTACCTAACCTTAGGGGAGAGGGAAATCATTCTCAAGAAAGATTTTTCTTTTCCTTTTGTATTTACATACACTTTTTAAAAAGGAAACCCTAAACTAATTATTAGAACATGAAAGCATATGAATTTAACCACAGAGAGCAGTGAGAAACGTAAGGCTCACTCCGAAGCTGAAGGTGAAAGCTTCATCCTCACTCAGTGTGAAGTCATCATTACATAATGGTCACATGCACCATAAACTTGTCTCTAATTGAAAAGACTGGCCTTTAAGTGTAAGAATCTGATAAAGTTACCACGTATTGCTAATTATTGAAAAAATCCATCTAAATAAACTTCTTGCTCTATTTTTCTGCTGTAATTTCAGTCACAGCTGAAACAAGAATACCTGTGTAAGAAGCTGTTCTTCAGTCAGATTATTGATCCAGCGAGTGTACCGCTCAGTAGACTCCGGTGGCTCTCTTCTGACTTGGCAACCAATAATCTAAAGCAAAACGAGATAAATCGCAGAGTGTAAACTGCTGCACACCCACATGGCAACAAAATCTTAAAACACTCAAACCATGGGAACTCCAAGAATTAAGATTATCTATACAGTCCTTATTAGCCCCCTTCATAATGTAATGTAATGTAATATAATATAATACAATATGTCACAGTTGCTCTGCTCAAACATTAAATAGTTACAGACTTTCAAAGGTCTCTAGAAAACTAACACTGAGAAGTGTCTTTCCAATAGCTTCAGTCTGGGGAATATGTAAACCATTTTGTTTGAAGTGTTCAAAGGGAAGTCATCCAAAGGCACACATGAATACAGAATATAGAATTTCAACCAAAAAGTTTGGCAAATGAAAATCAGAACCTGGATAACACCAGACAATCATACCAACAGTACCATCACCTATAATACTGCACATTACTTAAAATTCATATAAAATAAGGGGGAATAAAATATCTGTATTCTGATTTGTCTCATTCATGGTAGAACAATGTAGACACCCCATTTTGTTTTGTTCACTGAAGTACTATATACCCATTTGAGCAGTATTTTCTGCTCTAATGTTATTCTGTAGCTGTATGGGTTAAATAGGAATTATTCTGAACAGCTGTTGGCATAATAAATAGTTTTCAATATGCATCAAAACCAGAATTTTAGAGGGATTTCATATTATCTGTAACTGCATAGACATATATTAATGCAATTTCATCCAAACACTAAACTGTTTGCTTTGCCAATCTCTGGTTAGACAAGGAGGAAGCCAAGAAGAACCCCAGGAGTGTAGCTGTACACATCCATAAGGACTGTAACTGTATCTGCTGAGCTCAGCAAGTTTAGATCTTACAGGTATCTCTATTTACAGAGCTTGAAACCCCCCACAGATGTAAGTAGTCAGGCTAGAATTCTGCACGTGCAGTCATGAATACTTTTGATGTGGGAACAAAAACACCAGGAAGAGATCTTGCTGGGGGACTGCTGGCAATGGCACATCACAATTTAGAGTACGATTAAGTACAATCAAAATAAAAAACATGAAAAAAAAAAGAGAAATCATGATTTGCTTATCCTGTAAAACAGAGTGTCTCTGAACTATGAAATTTTTTCCTCAATGACAACTATGAATTACTATGGACAACTTCAATCCTTACCCTAACTTCCTCCTGAATCACAGCTAAGTAATACTAACACATTTTCAGAAGGTTAACCCAAAATTCTTTTAAACTGAATATCAATTAGAAGAGCTGACAGATATGTTTTTAAAGGGGACACTCCACAGGCATAAAAACTGCACAGAAGTTGTGTCGGATGCACATATATTCTGTTCTGTGAGGACAATTTTTATTTTAGAATGGAACTATTTATAGGACTCTTTTTAGTATTCGTTAACCAAGTCAGACTCCCTTCTCTTGCATATCCCAGGATTTTATAACTTACAAAGACACTTTACAAATCTATGCACGGAAGTCAGAAAGGAAAAATCACAAAGCACTTTTTTCTTGAAAGGTATTCTGTAAGAATACAAGATGGAAACTTAGTTTCTTTATTCAAATAGTTACAGCCTAAGCTGAAATACAGAATCACAAGGTAAGAGAGAAAAAGGAGAATCTCAAATTTGTTTTTCTGAAAACCTGGTTTTCAATTAGAGACAAGTAGAAAGTGCAGGCACCTCTTTCTATGCGATTTGAAATTTTAATGAGAAGCAGAGGACAGAATTTCATATTTTATATTCATTTCTGACCAGTCTGACCATTTTCATAAAAGTTGTTGATAGCTTAAGCAACCTTAAAAAAAAGGTTGAATCCAGGTGCTCAGCTAAACGACTGTAATTCCCCAAGGTCCATAAAACAATTGGTTCATATCTCAACTCCTTATTTTTCCAGAGAAAACTGAATGGATTTGATCAATTATCTGTACCTACACCCAAGGAGAGGTGAAGGCAGACAGAAAAATTGCTATTACATCAGAACCTGATGGCTCTTTTCTGTATCATACATCACTTTGTGCAATTTCTAGAGTTTGACTTAGATTCTTAGCCAAAATTTCCTCCTCTTTCCATGTGGCCATATAAATAATTCCATTGCACGCTCCAAATTACTTCTCTGAATTTTGGCTTGTAACAATGATTCTGTACTTACTGTACTGGTCTGTCCTACTGGTTTTGTAATACTTAAGATACTTTGAGTCTCTGGGAATTGAAAACACTGTGATTAGGAAAAAAATACTCATCAAATAAACAAATTATTAGGAATTACTGTTATTGCAGTGATGGAAATCCTGAACAGAACAAACACCATAATTTGCGGCAGAATCCTTGGAAGTGTAATTTTCCAAACTCCTTCAGCAAGTGACCTGCCTAACAGTAAGACAGAGTGAGAGGATAACAATCTAGATCCTCATATACAAACACACTAATCAAATAAAAAACTAGTTTCTTAAAAAATATGTATTTTTTGTACACACCAATTTTGTTTTCCACAGCAAAGCCAGTGGAAGATATTAATCTAGAAAAATACATACAGAAACACAGCAGAAAGTAACAGGACTGGCCTCTGACTTCTAAAGAGGCAGATGTTAGAGTAACTCAGTGTTTCAAGAGTCAAATTACATTTTTTTACCCAGTCAAATGAAAACTCAGAATAATCATAGAAGGGCAACCCTTCTGTTGTTGTAACTCGAAGTCCCTTTAGCCTCACACTAAACACCTAAAGGTTCATGGCATTCAGTCTCCATCTGGTTTTACTGGAATTGATGGTGAGGGGTTTGAACGAGAAGCTCTCTCCAGAGCAGTGGATTTCACTGCCATGACTAACCAGGACACAGTTGATGACTCTTGGCCCTTGAATTTTCAAAATAAGAGTCCAAACTGGTCCATTCTGCAATCACTAACAAAGACAGAAGAAAGTGTTATGCTGACCTACTCTAATATCAATGAACACTAGAAAGGAAGAATAGTAGAACTAATGCTGAGAATTAATGTCAGAAAGAAAAGCTGCTTGCTGGAAAAAATGAAGACAATTCAAAATGTAACTTAGAAAAACCACATTTTCTGAGATTCCACATGCTTACTGATGTCCTCATTTCTCTAAATGATTTAATATATAAATGATATCATACCTTCTCCCCTATACCTTTGGCTTTTCTTACTCTTTTCTAGTTTGAGCTCTAGAAGGCAGGCATTATTGATGAATAAAATGGCTTCAGTGGAGTTAATCTAAAGATGAAGTTAAGATTTCACTCTAACTTCTTCTTCCTTACACACTGAATAAGATCATTATCTAGACAATAAAATATCATAATATATACTTAGCAATCCTATACTTGTTTCATATATGGAATTAAACGAAGACAGAGGAAAAGAGGGACTAACAAAAATCAAACTTTACTATGATGTCCCCAATAGTAGTGGCTTTAAGTTTGCTTTTTCTTAAAATTACCTAAACATGCTACCTACAAACACACCAAAAGTATTTATTTCCAGAAGGCCTTCTAATTATTTCTAAAATCTATTCTTTCACAAACTGAATTGCTGTCTTCACTCTTCCTCCTCATCCAAAAAACCAAAACCACAACAACTACCTGACAATTCCTTTCTTTAAAAGCAAAGGAACAAAAATCCATAGTTGATGTTCTCAGTGGTCTTTCGTAAGATTTCCATGGACATACCAAACCCACCAGCTGGGCACAGAAAAGCAAAGATCTCCCTCCTGCAGAAGACGGGATTGTAAAACATCATTTAACCACATTCTTTAATTATAATGATATTACAGCAAAATGCACTTTACAATACAAATGCATGTTATTGGGAACAGCTGCATTTTGATCTTGCAACACAGCAGGAAAATAACTACAAACTCATAACAAAGTTAGCATTTTGTAAGAAGTGAAATGTTCACACTTCCCTCTACCCCAACATACCAGCAAAACGTTTTGCGCAGACTTCCTGCTTTCTTTTTATTTTCACAACCACTCCAGACTGCTTTTAGCATCATCTTAAGAGATATGTTTTACAGACAAACCTTACAATTGTCACTACGCAATCAAATTTATTTCTAGACCCTCAGCCAAAAAAGACTGCACACCTTTCTGCTCCTTAGTGGTACCATTACTCTCCCAACAGGACTCTGACTCACGACTGGGATCCTTGACTTACACGGTTGCAAGGTAAACATCACCAACACAGAGTAACTCCACCTGGGTCATCGGCACAGTCTCTGTAAAGCAGAGCTCACTTAACCGGCCTCTTTCACCCAATCAAAATCAGGATTATTTACAGTACAAACGGCTTCCTCTAGTTCCCCAGTGTAAGGTGTGGCACCAGCAGCCACCACACACCGTTTCCCATTTCCTCCACATCTCACACAGCATTTATATTCACTTCACTGAATATTTCCTTATAGATTTTAAACTGAAGTGAAAGGTATTTCACTGTTGCCTCTTCTATAAGTTTTAAAATACTTTCTGGCCTATTTTACACCCATTCACACTTCCAGAAGGCAAGAAACTCTCCAGGTTAGAAACGCTCTCTTAAATATTTTGAGTATCCATTTCCATGCAAAAATGGAGCTCATCCAAGCTTCAACTTTTTAATCTAATTCAGCAAGTTTATTTTTATATTACAAATGCTAACCATATACTAGCATATACCTGTACCTAGATTAAACTACGTAGTATATACAACAAATGCAATATACTTCATGTTCCAACTGGAAAGTTGCTGTAATGCAGTATTAACATTACTTCCATAGTTATACAATATAACTATGATACAATTTAAACAGCACAAATAATAATATAAAAATAGGACAATGGGGTTCTCCAGGAAACAGATACTCTAAATGGGTCCAGTACACAGGGTTAGCCATGAGGTATGAAATACAAATCTAATGAGCACATTCAACTGCTTGTTGAGCAACACAAAGTTCAGAGTTACCATCATGTTCAGAGGAACCAAGCAGAATTTTTACATACATTACAAAATTGTATTATGAGCACATACAGTCACTGTTCCGTGAGTTACAAAATTGTTCCACTGAAATACGAGAGTATTTCACCCATATATCTGATATGGAGAAAAATTGGCATTCTAAACCCAGCAGCAACACCAGCCATCTGCTTACATGCCAAAACTTGTTCCAACTTTTCACTGGTGTTTGTTTTTAAATGCAATATTCAGGTAGAGATGTTGCTTATTTTCATCATTTTAGGTTTTTATGTTTTCCACATATAAATGGAAAAGGAAGCAGGTGAGAGGAAGCAAAGATTAAATGAGTTGACAGTAATTAAAAACAACACACTTTCTACAGATGTGGCGCTTTTTCTTTTTTTTTAATCACTACAGCTTCCCCTAGTACAGAAAATCTTTCTTATTCAGGAGAAAACCTACGGGTCAGAATGCTCCTGTTGTACTAAAGAGGAAATGAGGATGAAAAATTAATTGGTCTCCCATTTTAACCAATTTTTTCCATCCTAGCTTTATAAAAACAGGAAATTAACAGGCAAAAGCAGAAACTCTCTATAAGGTAGTAGGCACCTAGTGGCTACTATATAAATACATATGATTTCTTCATATAATATATCTTCTTTTAAGGAACTTTGTTTTATGAAGCTTTTTAATTAACCAAACAATAACGATCTTGAACCAATAATGATATTGAAACAGGTATTGGAAAAACATGTATTTTTAGGAAGGAAAAAATCCACAGCTTTCTTGTACTAAATAAATTGCTTCCCTCAAATGAAATACAATTTTCAAAGGTTAAGTACAAAACTTTCTACACACTGAGAAAAAGTACGCAGTGTTGAGTTTCATGTTAGAAATATGACTGAATGATGTAAGCCTCCTTGAAGAGAATGTAATTAGCTACTTAGTGAAGCTTTAATTAGAAGTATCATGTTGTCTGATCCTAGATAATGTTCTGTGAGAAGAAAGACTATTCAAATAACAAGCAACACAGGAAGGATTCTCTCTACTGCAGAAGGCCTTTTCCCCAACATGCCTGTCCGTGAGTGCCCACAGAGGGAAACTTCCTAAACTAAAAAAGCCAACAGGAGACATCTACCTCATCCTGAATGTTTAAGAAAAGTTTTTTGTTAATCATGCCTACATCTTGATGTATAAAGGAAAGGTAGATGGCACCTGTCCTGTCTCCAAACTCTACTTATTTTTGTCGTATTCATTTCCACATACACTCACCCTCAATCAATGTGACACTGCAAAGATATCTCGAAATTCAAAAAGAAAACTTGACAGGAGAGTGAAAATTTTCTCTCTGTCTTCCCTTTGTATTGATTTCTTTGGTTTTCATCCATGTAATATTTTAAATGTTATTTGGTTGTAAACACTTCTATGAAAGCTTTCTTTTTCTTCCTGGGTACACACAGCTGCCCCCTTTATTTATATATATATTTGTCTGAAACCTCAGCAGAGCTTTAGGTATTGGTGCAGCACCTCTAACACAGGCTGTTACAAGTATGGATCAGCAGCATCCCTAGAAAGTTTGATTGGAAGCGTCAAATAGAAATCTACCATGAAAAGAGCAATTGATTGTGACAGTTCAGGATTTCCTTTCAAGCGGGCTTAGGGAATAGTGCTTGTAGCATAATTTTCAATTGCACAGCTGTGATTCAGCATCAGCTCATCCGATCACCCACTTCTCACAGGAAACAGGATTAACAACTTCTCACAAGTCTTTATTTGTAATATACTCAGAATAGCTAAAACTTTATTATGTTTATTAGCATGATTGTAAAAACTAAGATTTAACCATTAAACTATCTAAGTATTGGATAAGATTTTCAGCCAGTGGTAACAAGCATCATTTCACTCATTTTTACTAAATGTGAACAGGTGACTACACTTATATTATTAATTTGTTCCTTCAGCCAACTAAGGAAAAGTTAAACAATTTTTGGAATGATGTATTAAAATCCATTTCAATTGCAGAATACTGGAGCAGGGAAGCAAGATCATCTTGAAGAAATTTGTCAGCTCTGTTTTCAGTTCTGCTTCTTACTGTTCTTACTTAGAGGAAGTAATTAAAGCTCTATATAGCTAAATCCGTATTTTGTAAAAATATATTGGGATATATATGGGTTATTATTGGATGGTCTTCCTTTAAATTGTGATGATGCTATAGAAGAACCTGTCTATAAAATGCTAACCATTAAGAAAATAAAATTATGCCAATAACAATAATAGTAATTATTCTTGTTTAGGCTTGATCTAAGTTGCCATTTAAGCAAATTCTACAATTTATTTCATTAAAAGTAAGACTAGCTACCAGAATTCACAGTTTCTTTAAAACTCAAGAAAATTCGTGTTTGGATAATGTGACAAAAATACAGGGTAGTTAGTCAAAGAAACCATGTTACCTGAAAGATGAAGAGATATTTACAAAATTTAGCTGTCTAATGAGTACACATTACATTGAGTTCCCAGACAAGTACACAGTCATCACAATAACTAAAACATCTGCTTTAATCAATAAGAAATTTACATGCCACAGCAACAGTGAAATAGGCTAGATAGTTATACCAACCATCAGCATTTTGCATTTTGACCTTACTGAAAACAAGAATCAAAATTTATGTTGTTAAAAATACTAAAAGAATTTATTTAAATTATATTGTGTTTTTCTAGAGGCCCAGGCCCTTTTATTTTTTAATGAAAGAGGAAGATGAAATGATTGAAGATACCAGTGGCTGTAAGAAGGATCTTGTGACCATCATTTACTGTAATCAAAAATACATGGAAGGAATTTTTTAATGTGGTTAAAAATCTTTCCAACATTATATATTTGGCTAAGAAAGCAGTAAAATGTATTTTCTCTCCCTCTCATTTCCAACAGAGGAAACAGCGTTCTTCAAAACACACGACACCTGTGAGGTGATTTGCATTAGGTGTAAGGATATAAAACACACTCTAGTGTTCTAAAGCATTTTTTAAAAATTATAAAATATGTCGACAGTGCTGAATCCCCAGAGAATCCTATAGCTCAGGTGAATACCCATTTCCACAGATGGGTCTTATCTTGTAGCAATCCATTTTTAAGAACACCCGTTAAATCTTCTCCTTGGCATTGGTTCAAGTCCAAAGTCCACAATAGGATGCTACATGTCTATATATAAAAAAAGAGTAATTAAAACCCAAGGAAGTCTGAATTTTCTTTAGTGAATTTATATGAAAATCAAGAAGCCAAGGTGGTGTAATCAGAATGAGCACAGCTGAGCATTACACCCCACGTACACTGAAAAAGGATGCTGTCATCCATATGAAATCACGGAGTAGGAATTAGAAAAACTTCAAGTAAGTATCACTGAAGAGAAACTACAGCAAGTCTGTAGACACTACAGCACATTAAATGAAGTTCAGAAGTCCCTTTTGAAGGTAAATGAGTAAGATCCAATATTTTGATAGCTGGTTTAGGTAGGAAAAAGTCCCAGGCCTCAGAAGCCCTCATTCAAAATCTACCGTCCTGGGATAAACCAACATCCTGGCTCAAAGTTTATAAATATGTTAGTGCACAGGAAATCCAAATTTCATGCAAATTAAGTAAACTCTTTGGATCGTGTCAAGATGCTTATACAACAAGTCCTTTGCATAAGGCTTAAGAACAGTCAAAAAGAGCAATATGTTTGCATAATTTCTATTTTAAAACAAATTTCTGTTGTGTCTGTAGCTCCACAAAGTATGACTGGGTTAATAATAGTTGTCACCACAGCAAAATACCGAAACACAAGGAGGAGGGGATCTTGATTTTCAAATGTTTCATGCGTCAAGACATAATTTTAAAAATTAATTATGCTGAAAGTCTATATTACAGTCAGACATTCATGAATATCAAACTCTAGTAATAACAATCGTTTGATGGGGTTATTGGCATGTGGAGGCCATATTAAACACAAATTTAATTACAAAGTGGTGTAAGTTGAGATGTTTCTCATTTGGGGTATTTGATTAAACT
Organism: Numenius arquata; assembly: GCF_964106895.1. Taxonomy (NCBI): domain Eukaryota; kingdom Metazoa; phylum Chordata; class Aves; order Charadriiformes; family Scolopacidae; genus Numenius; species Numenius arquata. Next base: position 10,032,904 of record NC_133592.1, read on the forward strand.
TAGAACAGCCTTCAACTGACATTGTGACGTTGAAAACGCACTGTGGTTTTTCAGAAATACCAAATTAAAAAGAATCTTTAAGGAAGCTGCCTAATAAAAAGCAAAGACACAGCTGAATTCCAGCAGATCTGGGTAATATACATGGAAAGGCTCAATTGGTGAAAACCATCGTAAGAATAATACTCTCATTGTCAAACAAAGAATTTTCATATTCTTCAGTGAAGAAAAAGAAAAGGAATCATATTTTCTCCTCTTAAATATACTCCACTGTCACTGCTTCAGAACAAAACCTTCTCACAAGCGCTGCTCTAGTTTCTACCCTCCATACTAAAAGAACATTATTGAATTATCAGGAATTTTTAAAAACCTCTAATGACTATTTCCTGAAGTCATAAATATATGTATTTTTGTAAGTGTCTATACTGGATAGCCTTAATTTAGAGTTCCCATGGAGAAAAATGTTAAAGACTTGCAGTTTGTTTACAGTGTGCAGTATATGGGAACTAATCATAAAGTAGAGAAGTTTTAATAACAAGAATAGCTAGACTAGTTCATGAAAATACTTCTCTGGACATTTTTTTCTCCTCCATGAAAAATAAACTGATTTTGGACAATCAACAGTTGTAGGTCATCTCCTCAGGGAAATAATCTCATTTCCCCCTCTGTCCATACCAAAGATGGACCAGAGCCTCCTCAGATCTAGTGAGGATCTGCTCCATTTAGTGGCGCAAATTCCCATTAACAGGGTTAAGCAAACATGCCACTATCCAATTAATTTCTCTTTAATAGCTGTTATATGAATTAATGCTTATATTAAAGCTAAACTCTATAGGCACTGCTTGCTAGGACATGTCTGGGCAAAACACACGGATGTGTCTCAAACATGCTGAGCAAGGGAGACAGAAGGAGAGCTGATGCAAATTAACTAAGGCAAAACAAAGATTACTTAAGTTCTACATGATGAGCATTTTAATCAAGTTCATGTCCAAAACAAAAGCATTTCTTGCTAAGCTATATGTAACAACTGGAAGACAGAACAATAAAAAGGAGATTGGTAAAACCTGGGCTTCAGCAGCAGACACAGAATGAGAGACCACCAACAACCATTAACTTGTTGCACAAAGGAAGAACAGAATTTAAATGAAGAGGCTTTTCTATCACACTGAACAGAGCGCTAATATTTCAACATTATGTAGTTACATCTAATGACAGTTTAGCAAAGCTTCACATATGCTTATTATCTTTTCACACCTGCAAAATTACATACAAGATACTACTTACCTATTTTTGCAGTCCAGACTAAAACACTGTCTAATTTAAGTAGAGAAAAGGTAATAAAATCCCTCAGGAATAAAGGCTCAGACTACAGAATTTCCTTAAAACAGTAGATGAGGAATGGCCAAGCCACTCTGGAGTCAAACGTGCATCTTCTCACTCCTAAATGAAGTCCTTGTTCATTGCATCACACTACTTCAATTGAACAAGACTGATCATAGAATAGTTTGGGTAGGAAGGGACCTTCGAAGGCCATCTAGTCCCACCCCCTGCCATGAGCAGAGACATCTTCAACTAGATTAGGTTGCTCACAAGCTATCTCAATTTTGCAAACTCTAGCCATACAAGCAAAGTTACCTTGTTCACTAGATAGAATAAATCCACGTCTAAGTGCAATGTAATTACCAGACTGCATAGTAACAACATTGACTCCCAACAGAAAGTACACAGAGGAAGCACAGCGTGTAGTCTGAAATGTTATCTGTTACTTTCAGGACTACTCTAACATTAGAGTAATAAGAAGATACAGCAAACAAAAGGCTTTAAGATCTTTCAGAGGTGATCAAACTCTGTTGGTATGTGGTATGTAAAATCACTACACACTGAGGACTGCCAATATTCCCAAATTGCTACTGTTCACTGCCAATGTATAAGGTGGCCTCCCTCTTTATTTTTGTTCCCATTTTTGTTTTTTATCCATGCTCCCTTTCATCAGGAAGCAGCCTGACCTGGCACAAGACAGATAAAACAATCTTCTGCCTTTATTCCAGGGTTGTGATAATACGCAGGAACAAAAAACCCCATGTTAATGTGATATATTATGGCACAGCTGCTCAGCAAAAGGCTACACTGAAAAGCTTCTGTTGTACAAGCCAGTGTTCTAGTGGGTGATGCTGCACTGGAATTCTGTCACAAGAGTTTCTACACATGCAGTTGCACACCTGGGATGAGATGGAAACAGTTCTCTGGATGTTTTTTCCACTAGTTGAGTACACAATGTCTTAACTACTCAATGAAATAAATCACTTGGAACACGCTATTTACAGGCAGTGCTCTTATTGTACACAAAACAATCGGTGCGCACTCTGACTTGAAGAGCTGCTCTGATAAGCAAAACAGTACATGGAAACTGGTCCAGACTACCTAGAATTACCTCCCTCCTTTCAACGACAAGAGCTAGAGCTAAAATATGGAACTCACTGACAGATGATATAAAAATGTTTATTAATCTTTTTGCACTCAGAACAAAACAAAGCTCAATGTTTGTTAAGCCCTTCTCACAACACTGCTCTCATGGATTAACTTATACAAAACCCCTGCCTCTTGCCAATATAAAAATAGTTGAAACATTGTCATTCTTTAGGTAATTTGAAAAAGAATCAGGTCTCATCACGACAGCCATATAAACACTCCAAATGCTGCTCTTAAAAGTTTTTTTCCACATTAATATCTACTTCACATAAAACTAAAACTATTCATTTTAATTATACCTGTAAAGAGAGGATTTATTGCATACTCTTTCTGTTGCTACTAAGAAAAGCAATTTTCAGATACTGATTTAACTAAATAAGGTGGAAGCTAAAAGTACTGACACAATAAAGAATCAATGGAATCTGATCATTTTAGTCACAAAAAAGAGAAAGTGAAATGGTTCAAACTAGTGCTCCATAAGCAATGGGTAAGGAAAATGAGGGAGGAAGAAAAAACCCCAGTCCTCCTAAGATGCAATAAAAATGTGTAACAGGTCTAGGCAAGTGGAATGGCACAGGGTACAGTAATTATACCAAAACCTTATCTATTAGACTATAACTTTTAAAATCAATGTATGTGTCCAGACCAAAAGAAAAGGGAAAAAAAAATATTTAATTTTGAAATTTTCTAAATTTAATTTGTGAGCTTCAGTGGGGTTGGTGGAGGGGGATACAACGCTTTGGCCTAGAGTTGTGCCTTAAAGAAAGAATCAAGCTCAGCCACCTCATTCATTTGTTCATTTCTCCAATTCATTTGCTGATTGCACAACATCTGTTTACAGCTTTCCCAGAGGCCGCTGAACAGGTCTGTGAACCTGCAGTGCCACGGTATTGTTCAAGTTCACTCAATCCAATCAACTACCTTAGAGCCACATTAACCATCAAAGATATGCAGAATTTAGTCAGTTGGTTAACACATTCAGATAATGCAATAGGTTAAAACAGCCTTAGGCATTGCGGCTCCTGATCTAAATCCAAACTAAAGAATACGCCAAAAAATTGCTTTAGAGATGCAAAACAGTGAGAATTTCTCATTGAAGAAACGCAAATAGTTATAACTCAATGTTCTCTCACGTGCCCAGGTATTCTCCATGTTTGAAAAAGAGGCTGGTGATTTTACAACAAAAAGAAAGGTGTTCATTCTGACACTGGTACAGATTCTCCTCTTATTCAATCAGTGAAAACAAAAGGAAATAACATTATTTCTTTTGCCCACATTTTGATTGCAGCTGTCGGGAAGACACAGGACACAGTGAGGAAGAGCCCAGCTATTTTCTAAGCACTTCTTCAGAAAGAAAGAGAAATAAAAATTGGAAGCCACATGCTGTTCATGTGCACAGCCATATTGTGGGGGCACACATATACTCAAATTAAACAATGGTAAGAGGAAGAATAAAGTAACACCACACCCAGCAGACAAAATGGTGTCCAAAACCATTCAGTATGGCTCTAAGACAGATGAGAAGGTCAGAGGGTTTTGAGTACGAACAGTAGCACATGTCATTTTAGCACCCTTCTCTTCTCCTTCCAATATCTGGAATCCTTAGGAAAAACTGGAAGAGGGTATTTCAAGTGCTGCACCATTCTTGAAAGCCTCCACAATGGCACAGCGGCTTGGCAAAGTGTGGCCAGGTACCAGCGTGTCTCAGGGATGAAGCACTTTCCAGAGAAGCTCTCCAACACTACTCAAGCTCTCCAAGAGCATACTCAAACCACTTCCAGCGATTTCATCTTGGCATGCCCACAGCAGGTCCTGATGCAAGTACCCTGCAACAAGGCAACCTGGGAGGAGGTATTGTTAACAATCTCATCTGTGCTTGAAACAAAAAGCTTTGGGACTTCTTAAAGGGTACCACTCTGCTCAAACGAAATAACAGGATAAATGTGGGACACCGGTGTAAAAGACTGCACTTGGTGCATGTGGGTGGTTTGGGAAACAATGTTGAAACTGCGCATTTCCTGGGCTACTCCAAACTCAGAAGCCTTGTTCAATAGAACACTAGTACATACACAAAGGTGTTCTTCTGGAAGAGATCCGTAAGTATCACTAAAATAAGATAGGAAAGTCTGATTTTTTCAGAATTAAGAGAAATGTGATCTTGAATCTTCCCACTCATTAGCTGCCAAGGAAGCATACATGATTTGTGGTTGGTAAATATGCAACACCTGGCTTATTCTGAGATCAATGCTGCTTCTAAGGATAAACAAAAAAACTAAAGTGAGAAACTTTAGTAACACTTGTTCACTCTAAATGTTACTCATGAACAGTTCCATCCTACAAGACTTTTTTTAAAAGTCTTCAAGATAACAATAGCTTAAGAAAGGAGAGATGAATTTGCTCTTGCCCTAAGCATGATTGAGTAGTTTACAATACAGGAAAGAAAGCCAAGGGCTGCTGCAGTGTTACCCCAGTCATATCCCAGTACCTGAAACCTGGAGGCAAGCCTCTTGATTTTTCAGAAATAGAGACACCAGTTTGTCTGAAGAACAACTGGTTGGAGAGCCATTCCAAAGGCATCTGATCTCATTCCACATGTTTAGCAACCAGGCTAACATGAGAGAGGAAGAACCTCAGGGATTAGTTAGGATCTGGGAGAAGATTTCTCTTGGTGGAGAAAGTTGGAGACTTTTCTTACCTGTAATTCTATAGTAGTAACAACATTAAACTGAAGCCTGCAATATTAGAGCCCACTGGAAATTCTGGCCCAGTAACAACCAGCAAAACTAGGATTAGGAACAAAATTTCTGAGACTACATGAAGTAAAAAAATCCAGGTCAGAAGAAGTTGCAAAACAGTGGAAAGTCCAAGTCTGCAAATTAGAATTTCAGGAACAAACCAAAAAAGCTCACTGCTTCACAGGCATTTCTCTAGCTTCTGCTTTTTTGGTTTTTTATTATTCTCCACCTACTCTGGCTTACCATACTGACTGAAGCGAGGGTCAGAACTTCAAATCACAGAACAGAACTTTATTCAAACATGCCAAACTGTCTTCCAAGGCCAGCAAATTGAATGGCATTATTATCCTGAGGAGAGTAGAGAGATCATTCTTTTAAGAACAACAGTCCACCCTGACATTAGTCAGTAGCTTGTGGCCAGACAGTCAACTTTTCTTTTCTCAGAGTAACTCAAGTTGTGTCAGAACTTTTGGGGAGCTCTGGACCAAACTGATATATTTGCTCATCAGGGACAGGTGTTCCCGTTTCTCCTTTCAGGCTTTTAAATTAAGAGTTCTGTAAAATACAACATTAAGCCAGAAAGTATACTTCACTTAGGCATTATAAACATTTCTATAACTGTAAAATGGAAAAACATGTTCCATTCAATTCAAACACAGATTCATTTTTGCCTTCGTAGGGCTCAAGAACAAAGGAGGAAAATCCTTACACCTAAAAGGCATCACAAGGCAAGAAATAATAGAAAGTAAAAACCAGTAGAAGTTGAAAGAATAGAAAAAAAAAAAAAAAAAAAAGAAGTGCAAGGTCATTGCCCAAAAAGCTGCAAGAAAAACCTCCAATTCAGTAGAAAGTTGAGAGAAAATGATGGCATGAGACAGGCTCGAGCCAGAGGTAGTATCTCTGTGTCAGATGAGGAGCACACACACGTCTACCATTTTTCTTAAGGTTTAAAATCTCCGTCCTTTCTCTCCATTCATTTCTGAGAATTTTTACACTTCCCTAAATTGAAAACTTTAGGTACTAGTATGTCAGATAACTGAAAGGTGGAAACCCTTATTTCTCACACTGAATCACACTGACTTTGGCTGGTTTTATTTAGCGAAGCGCAGAGCTCAAGTTAAGCTTTGCAAAGAGGCCACACTAAAACAGGACCACAAGTTTAGATTAGTTTAGAGCATGGGAAGAATAAGTTTGTGTTGCTTAGAATATATCATGAACAAATGCCCTTCAGTCTACCCAGGCACTCATTATTACCTATTTGATTGTCATTTAATAGTTCATACTGAATGTTGTTAGGCACTAAAGTCTAATAGACTATAAACAAAACAGTTGAAGTGTTTTCTAAATAGACTACAAACTGTTTAGTTGAAATTAGTCTAATTAAAAAAAAAGTCTTAATATATGGATATAGAAGTCATATAAGCAAGAAATATAATAGCTCTTAGCACCAGTTTCCATAAAACAAGATTACTGGATCAACTTGCCTCTCCGGTTTTTTGGCATTTTACTACAGAATTACATTAACTGATTGCTATCACAACAAAACCAACTTTCAATGTACCATTTTATTATGTTCACAATGTGAATTAGATTAAGTGCTACTCAGGTACTATTAAAGCTATAATTTGATAAATTACATTGTAGGGATTATCAGATTTCATAAGAGACCTACTACAGGTGGTGCGATGAGCAGGTACATACCCCACCACGAAACAGCAGGTTGTCTGGCAGCCGTTCCGCAGCTGAAACAACAGCAATAATCTCTACTTTGAAGCAAGTGTGTTTCAGAGGAAAAGTTCAAACAGTGTTTAATTCCCAGAGAGTGATAATCCTAAAACTGCCTGTTTCGTTCTGAGACCTGCGGGAAATACCTTCTTGACAGATCAAGTCAATTGACCTTTCCTTTCCAGAAACCTCTTGCACAATGAAATACATCTCACAAGAGAAAATGTTGGCAATGTGAAAAGAATAAGCCTATTTTTGCCAAATGTTGCTGATAGGAAAATACACTCAGTTTTCAAGTTTATAAAGGAGTACATATGTCAATAACATTGACAAATAAAATAATTGCCATAACAAATTGTTTGTATTTATTATCTTCAAGCAAGTAGAACATATATACAAAACTCTCTCTAAAGGATAGTGGCCCTAATCACAGAAATTTATTTAAAATCAAAAATCATATAGATCATAAAACCACTATCTCGCAGAACGTTTTTGAGAATTTATTTCACAAGATTAAAGAATGTCAGTCTAATAATGTTGTCTTTTGCAGGCAGACATAGGGACAAACATCAATTTAACTGTAGCCAGTTTATTAATGATAACAACCTATACATTCCTTACCGTTTACAGTTTCTTAAATAATAAAAACAGATGAACCATACCTGTAGCAAATCCTTTGCAGCTTTTCACATTACTTAGGCTACATAAAAAAGGCATTCTCCTTTAGATTACATACATTAGTGAAACCTGTATACTTATTTGAAAATGAGTATCACTGTCATAATAACATTTGGTTTACTGAACAGAGAAAATAAACGGAAGAAAAGAAGTTCAGTCAAAGCTACTATTCAGTGCAAGGATTAAAAATGAAAGAAAAGAATACACTGGTTATTGCTTTGCCTCCACCAGCCCTACTGTGAAATTTTCATATCCTTTTAAAGATGTATCCGGGACTCTGTAAAAGAAAAACACACAAATACACACAAGAAAAAAGTACTCACACTGTTTGGGTGTTGAATGGCAGCTTCGTGCTGCAGTCTAACCCGCTGGGGCATCATCACATCATCCTGGAATAAATAGCACTCTGTTACTGAACATAAAAAGGGTCACAGTACAGTACCCAGACACACATTAGAATATGCTGCTAAATTAACATCATTTTACTGGCTTGGAGTCAGAAAAACAAATATTAAGAGACTTTACGCTTTCAGTGGATTAAGCTCAATCCTGTTCAAATCGGAAGTGATCAAAACTACTATGTGACAACAATGTTGTGATCTCAACATATATCTTATGGGCGCCCACACATTTTATATTTCTAAACAAATTCATCAACTCATTAACAACTCTAATAGCAGTACTGGCAGTACACGCGTACAAGGAACTAACCCTGATTAAAAGCCTGAGATTTGAGATGTTCTAGCACTATGATGAAATGGTCTTTGTAGTCTGGCTGTGCCTTGTCTCATTGATAAGGAAAAGCCTTCTGTCTCTAGATCTATCAGTATGTCAGATTTTATGAGCACAAAAATTAGTATTTGTGAAATGATAAAATTCTAAGGGAAAAAAAAGGAAAAAAAGAGAAAAAACCCACACATAAAATACATCGGCATTGACACTGGCTTTAAAAAACACCACCTAGATTTAAATCTGATGTTAATATTTCTTTCACCTGTAGCATAAATGTCTATTTTGTTTACATACAAAAAGACAGGTTGCCTTGTAAAGAGTCAGTAATCTTGCTATCCTTCCTTGAACAGATAGGAGATACTCCTTTCAAATTATATTATTTCCTGTTCAAAATTATACCTTTTCTACAGTTTTACAGTCTATTAAACTGCCCAACTGTAGCACAAATGTTCTTCCCTAAATTTAGTCTCCTGAGATTTCTACCTATATTCTTTTCCATTTTGGTGCCATATTTCTTCCCTTTTAAAAGATTAGTTCAGTCTTTCTTAGATGCTGGTCAAAGCTAACACAGCCTATTTCTTCTCAGAATATTTCCAAATGACCCTACCTTACCAGGCAAACATAATTCAAAGGAGCCCTGAATTCCTGTTCTACATCCATTCTTTTAACATTTCCTCACATTAAAATCATTCTAAAGAGATTCCTACTGAAGTCAAAAACCCAAATATTGAATTTCCAACAACTTTCACATTAAAACTTTCAGTCAAATCAATGGCAACACAAAATATATTAGTGCTTAAACAGCCAGAGCTTAGAGGGTTGAATGACCTTGATATAAAGGTGATACTATAGTTTTATCAAAAGTAATACAAGGATGAAAAAAGTTTTAGAAGTAGATCCAACTACTAAGTACAACTCAAGGTTAAAGATAAAACAGATGAATAATAAAA